>NW_020664482.1:21466144-21535386 GCF_002925995.2 Terrapene triunguis
TCTTGAGTTGGTGAGTTTCTGTCCAACTCCCAGGGAACAGGCATCCATATCAAAAGCCACCATCACTATCTGCATCTTTGTCTGGCACCAAGTCTAGCAGGGAGGTCAGAGATTGAATCAACAGGGAAACTTAACTCCTCTCAGATCCCTGGGAGGCAGCCCTACAAGTGGGAGGTAAGTCCTTGGGTGGGGTTGTAGTACAGTTTTCTTCCCATTGTGTCTAATGTGTAAACAGAGGAAGTCAATCAACACAGCTGTCAATCCAGCAACTTTCCAAGCTCTAAATTCGCTTTTGTCACCAACTTCTGTTTCTCACTTAAGAGTCTCTCCCTCCCCTTTCAGAAAAACCCAACTATTTCATGTTTCAGTGTCTGAGCACCAGAAAGATGGAATTGGAGCAAACTGACACTGACATGTAGAGGAATAAGGTGCTGGGAAGCGGGCATGATCCGGCCATCAACTACATTCCTGCTCCAGCTCTGAGCTACTCTGAAAGAGAAACACATTCAGGGGATGGAATGCGAGTTAAAAAAACCTGGTGTGGAGGGAAAAGCAAGCTGAGCGCTGACCTATTAAAGTGTCATGCAAAGGAACTTTAACATGGAACAACTTTATTTACTTTCAGAGGCAGCCAAAAAGGATGCCCATCCCCGCAACTGATTTTGTGTGTCTACCATGACACCCACCACCTGGGTGAAGGTGAAAGGAGAACATCCATGCACCAATGGAACAAAGTAGTGGAAGAATGAAAAAAACATCTGAAGAAAACAGCTCAGCCAAACCTCAAAAATAAGTCAGATGTGCTCCTCACGCATGCTTAGCTCATTATGATCACAGCTACAAGAATTGATAGTAAGCAAATTACTACAGAAGTTGCACTTAAAAAAAAACTGAATATTTTTGCAAGCAGAGTGTAAAAATAACAGCTCCTCCTGGAGAATTTCCAGCGCCTCCATTAGTCTGCTACAGAATTAGAAAGCAGATTCCTCCTACATATGCATTCCTCTGCCTCTCCCTATTTGAAACCGTGTATGTACAGCTTTGTTTGCGTTCTTTGCTATTAAGCAGGGGACCAACTTAAATCTGACAACTGTCTCTCCTTCCCTTCATACCTGGCAAGTGTTTTACTCATTTACACACAAAAAAAGTCAGAAAATAATTACTACAATAAAAGCAAGAAAATGATACGTTTCCAACCAAAACCACAGATCTAAAGACCCAACACTGGGGACGATTGGATCCGAAATGTGCTACTTGGGTCCCTTTAATAATAAACAAATTCAAATACCAATGACTTAAATATTTCAAAGCTTACTCAGGCTAAAACGGTGACAGACAGGCTTTAAGAATATGATTAAGTCCATAACTTATCAGGTATAAAATCAGGATAAACAAGGGAAGCTGGATGCAAGATTCAGTTATTCAGTTAATATGCAGTGGTTTTGCTATGCAATTTGTTTAACAGTTCCATATACCTGTTGTTGTGGACAGTGGGTTTCTGCTGGACTGAATGCTATTTGGGTCTGAATTCAGTGTTGTATGCCAGTCTGAAGCACCAATTGAGAGGTCTGATGAGGGATATGTCCCAAAGAAGTTTGGTGGCAGGTTTGACTGCAACAACACAACTTATTGCAATGCTTTTTCCTACCCACCAGACTTTCAGCAAGGCCTTTTGCCTGCCCTAATCTTCTCCGTTGGCATTAAAAGGGGAGCAATAAGAAATTTGGCTTAGGACAAGCAAAGCCATTTACAGTTAAATCTCTTCGGTGCAAAAGTTGAAAGTATTGCACAAGCAGCCTTCTGTTTACAATGGGTTCTGTGAACGACTGGGTCAGATGATGACCAGCAAAGATGTGCAGTATCTAGGGGCTCCATTCAACTGAAAGAAATAACAGTCCCAGTAAAGCTCAAACTTGAAACTATAGCCTCAAACACAGTCTCCTTTTCAATAACAAGTCAGAACCACTAATGTGATTCTCAGAACCCTGGCAAAGTCTAAAAGAGCTTCCCATCCATCCCATAATCCCCCTACATGCAACACCCAGGAATTTGGGGGGCAAAAAATTATTCAAGTTATTTTAAAAAATTCAAATGCATTTTTGTTTGACATTCACGTAAACATCTCCCTATGGGGTTTGTCAAATTTTGCTACATTGTGCTAGCGCATGAGAACTAGACACATCTCTTCACATGGTCCAAGCTAAGCAAAATACAACAAACAGCATTAGCGGTGAAGGCGTTGATTTGCTTTAAGGGAGTTTGTTTTAATTAATGCCACAGGTAAAGCATTTTAATGTATTATTTTTAGTAAGCCAGCCTCAGGAAAATAACTTCTATTCACACACACACACACACACAGACAAACTGAAAGATAATCTTATTACCACATTAAACAGGGAGGTAGATGTTTAGAGAAGCAGGAAGCCATCAGTGATTTAGATTTCTCAGTAGCTGAAGACACAAAGCTTCTGTGTTCCACCCTTACATATCAAATACCAGCAATTTAGAGCGCTCAGGGTCAACTGGTTTGAGCCTTGTGCGTGGGGAGGGGCACTGAAGGGGAGACAGGAGAGGGAACTAGAACTCTGATCATCGCTGGTTTTATTTCAATAGGGGAAACCCTTGAGAAATGCAAAGTTTACACAGCAGAGGACAATAAACCAGCTCTCACATTAACAGAGTACTGTACTCCTCATTTTGATGACACCATGCAGAGATACCCACTGAGCCAGATCTATCTGGGGACAGGCAGAGACCACCCACCTGTCTCCCTGATTCTGTTGATTTCCCCCCGGGAAGAGGGATTACACGTGAAAATAAACAGAGCAGATACAAGCACCCAGTGTGTTGGTGCTGGTGCAGAGGCGGCAGCAGGGGTGTGAGACACCAGCTGCTCCAACAAATCAACCACAACAAAGCTGCACAGCTCCGGGCCTACAAAGCGGGGGGGGGGGGGGGGGGGGGGGGAGAGAGAGAGAGCCCTCCCTGCATCCCGGAGACAGCTGGCTCCTGCAGCCCCTGCAAAGTGGGGCTGCTGCACAAGCAGCCTCCCCCCACGCCCCCCAAATTAGCCCGGCAGACAGAGCGCCGGGCCTGCCCCAGCCCACCCTAGCCGTGCGCTCACACAAAAGGGCCAGCAAATCGCTCGCTCGGACACCTGAGCGTGAGGGCCACGGGCACAGGCGGCGCACGGTGCATCGCCCCGGGAGCGGCCGGCCGGCTCGCCAGCACGCCCAGCGGGAGGGAGGGCCAGACGGACGGACACAGCCCCCCGCTCCGCTCCACATGCAGCCCGGCGACATGACTGCAGGAGGAAGGTGCAGCCCAGGCTCCTCCTGCTGGTGCTGCGAGCGCGCCCCACTTACCGAGCGCCGGCCGGGCTCCCTCGCCTCTCCCCCGGGCAGCGCACCCGCCGCGGCAGGAAGTTCCCAGCCTGTGCATTGTCCGCGCTCTTCCCCCCGCGCCGAGCACCCGGGGCCTCGGCCTCTCGCCCGCCCCTCCCCACACTACAGCCGGGGGCAGGGCCGCCGTGCAAGTGACAGGCTGGAGAGCCAGTGACGCGCGGCTAAGGAGGGGCCAGCCGAGCCGGCTCAGCTCTTCCTCCCCGCTCCGACTTCCCTCCCCGATCCCCCCGGGGACGGGGCTGCCGCGGAGTGAGCTCCCCGGGAGCTGGATCGGCAAGCCCCGGAGTTCGGTGGCAGGGAGGTGGGGAAGGGATCTGGTGGAAAAGAAAGGTACCCGGCTAGAGGCACCTTGCTCAGAGTGATGGGGCTAAATGCCAATGAATAAAATCTAGATATTTCTCTCTCCTGCCACGTGAATTAGTTGCCCTAGGCGAGTGTTTCTGCGGACTCCTTTTAAAGCCCAGCAGAGAGTGTGGTGTTCGGTGTCGGGTGATTCAAAGCAGCGATATACAACGGTGTGTTTGCCTACTGCCCCACCACCAGGATCTAGGGGGAGAACCTAGGTGTCCTTACTCCAGCTGCCCCTGATCTAAAGTGCTTTTCATTCCAAAAGACCTCAAAGTGCTTCATAAGCTGCAGACACAGAGCACCACTGAAATACTGCCACTGCTGGGGTGGAATGCGAGTACAACAGCTGTGGGGCTAGAGGGAGAGTTTGATCAAAAGAGGATATGGGGTCCACTAGTGCTTAGTTCAGGGAAAACTGGAGTTGGGACACCTAGATTCTGTTCTTGACTCTGTCACGACCACAAGGGATTATGGTGTGACTTTAGGCAAATCATGTAACCTCAATTTGCCAGAGTATCTACCTCACATGATTGTGGTACGGTTCAATTAATTAATGTTTGTAATGTGGCTTGAATTCCTTGGATGAAACGGGCTGTATATAAATGCAAAATATTATTAGTTATTTTTAATGCAAAAGCAAACCTGCCTCTTACAAATCTGCCTCTGGGTATCTTTAATGTCCAAAGCCCCAATTCTGCAAACACTTAACACACACATGCTTTACTATTGATTTACTCACAGTAGTAAAGTTAAGCATGTACATAAGTGTTTGTAGGATCATGGCCCACAACTATATGCTCTTTAGTGTAGGGGGTCATGCCTTCAAATACAAAACCTAGCACAATGGGGCCTTGATCTTGACTGATGCCACCAGCAGCCAAGCTCCCCCTACCCCCTCCTCGCCTCCTCCTCCTCCCCCCAGCTGTTTGGCAGCACTTAGGACTTTCCAGGAGGGAACAGGAGGAGGCGGAGCAGAGGCAGGGCGGGGCGGGGACTTGGGGGAAAGGGGTGGAATGGGAGTGGGACAAGGGCGATGCAGGGGCGGGGCCACAGGGTGGGCGAGCACCCACCGGGCACAGGGGAAGTCAGAACCTATGCTCTCAGCTTTCATTTAAAAGAAAAAGAAGCAAAATAGGTTGTTTCTAGCTCTTATAGTTGCAAAGCAACACTTGAAAATATGAATCCTAAAGGTTCAAAAACCATAAAGCAAACAAAAAGAACTCAAATCATATTAATTTTAAAAATATCATTATTTTGGGGGACCTGACTCATGAGTTTGAACAGGTGAGGTTGGCAACATTATTGCCATCTGACAGCTCTTCAGGGATGTATGTGCAATGAGTTAGTGAGTCTAAAACCAGTTCTTTGTGGACAAGTGACACATCACAATTAGAATGAGTTGTCTTCCTTGTTGATAGTCTCAGTAAACAGGTCAAATATTGATAGTTCCAGGGATACTGAACTCCGCTCCCAACCCTAGAAGTGGTCCTTTCAAGTCATGACTGAGGCACATTGTCAGGGCAGGGTGTGAGAATTTTGAATGGCTGTTACCTGTCCTGTATAGATATTGTGGCTACATAGGAATGAAGCTCTCTGTTTATCCACAAAATCTATACAGCACAGGCAGTGGCTGTACAACTTCTTACATACTGTTGTTGTCCACTCCACCAGCCAAGGCCCAAATGTGAACATAACACATGACAAAGACTCAGAATGAAGGACACAGCAAATTATTTTTGCAAGAAATGTAAAATACAGTGAAACACCTTCCCTCGGTGTAAATAATGCTTTCATAACTTCAGTGTCATGATTCTCTATTTCTGAAGTAAATAATTTTCAACAACAAAAATCAAATTTTATATGGAACATAGGTAGCTTTAGGAGACCGAAGTGAGGGACATTTGAGAGGCATGTCACAATCCACAATAGTCATTCTTTGGAGAGGACGGATGGTCCAGTGGTTAGGGTGTAACCTGGGCAGATCTGAATTCAATTCCCTGCCCTGCCACAGACTTCCCATGTGACCTTTGGCAAGTCATTTGGTCTCTGTGCCTCAATTTCCCATTTGTAAAATGGGATTTTCCTATTTCCCTTCCTCACAAAAGTGTTGACAGTGGCCTTGTCTTCACTGCTGGAAAGAGGGATTTTTTTTTGTCTCCATAATTAATGTGTGTGGTAAAAACACAGTGGAGGTCACAAAATGTATTCGGTAAGGCAGTGGTATGGTGCTGATGTTGACTAGTTTACCTTGTGGTAAAACTAATATGCCTTGTCTTCACTGGGTTTTCACCTCGGAATAGTTCATGTGCATTAGTTACCCTGAGATAAAAACATACCTTTTGTTATCAGTTAAGTCAAGACCTGAGAGATGCTCAGATACTATGGCGATGGGAGCCATATAAGTACCTGAAATAAATGTGAGATACAATTAAATCAACATAAATACAAAAATAAAATACACGTTAATGGGGCTAAAATCACTCATGAACCCCAACTAAAAATGTACAAAAATGCAGCCTGTTTCTTAGCTTTTAATGAATAAATGTAAATAGTAATGAGGGGGTTGTTTTGCATAGCTAGTCACATTAGTGGGAAAGATTGTATTGTTATGTTCTCATTTAAAGTAGGATATACGACTCAGAACTAAGAAAGATTTGAATAAATGATTTGAAATCATACTATTTTCCATTAACCATGCCTATTTTACCTGCCTCCGCCTATTACTGTTTTAAGATAATCATTTGCTTCATAACCATAGTTGCCATTATGTTCAGTAGATTAACTGTTTATAATTTAGTGTTTTCCTGCTGAAGCAGAATTACAGCTCAAATTCCCGGGTTAGTAATCTTAAAGCAGTTCGGTGCTTAGTTCTGCCCAGCTGAACATCACTTCTCCTCCTCCTTTGGTTCTACAATCATGTTGGTTTTATGATTCCAGGACCTTCATTTTCATAGAGTACAGTAGTTTGTGCCAATACTCCAGAATCACAAACTAGCTAGGGAACAAGTCAGCAAGATAGAGGGACAAGAGAAAATTGTTCTTGATTAGCTTTGGAAGGACACCTAGTGGTTTTAGTTGGGTAACACCAAAGGAACCTGATCGAATCAAAGCATTTACAGATCATTTTGCTGTGTGGTTGTTTGTAGGCTTAGTTCCATTGTGCTCCAGCTGGCTTTGATGTTTGTGCTCAAGAATAGAGATTTCAAAACCTGCTGGCAAGTTCCCCAGACTATCCAAAATATTTACCAAGCTGCTGACTTCTCATTGCTATTGTATTTTATGTCTTCATCATTTGTTATGTGTTGCCATACCAGGCTCTGAGTCCCTTTGCAGTGAGGGAGCCCTTTATAAATAAAATGTGTTATTATTAACCCTTAAGTATCAAAACAAAACACCCGTTCTCAACCAATAATACATCCCTGATTGATTTTTCCAGGTTCAAATCATTCAGTTCCACTTACCAGACCTGTAAAATGCTCCAGCCACTTCCTTAGAGCTTTTTAGTCATTAAAAGAAATGCTCTGTCATATTTTCCCTGGGAAAAAAATGACGTGGAGGATGTTACAAGGACACAAGCTGTCACAGCCAACTTAGTCCTGGCAGGTTTTTCACAAAAGCGAAGATCAAAAGTAATCTTTATTTGATTGTTTTGAGCCAATCGAGAGTGCAGTTTTACAAATACAAACTCCTTCACAGTGTTCATCAATCCAGAATATCACAGCACCAAGACATGAAACAGACTTCCATGATTTTTCCTGTCAAAGCCGAGAGAAAAAGTAAAGAGATGCACAAATGATGAAAATATTCTAGCTGGAGGAGTCCTTAGATTCTTTCCATTTTAATAATCTGCTCTGTTATTAGTAACGTAGGAAGGAAATGTTTATTTACAATAAATCATTTTAAAGCGAATGTTGTTCATTTGCAAAAAAACAAGCCAATCTATTATGGACAAGTACAGATCATGGTTGGACGATGTTACTGACAGGTCATTTGCCATCAGCTTTTTGACTAAGTCTTTTTTCCAAATTATAAAGATTTATGTTCATTATGGTAACTTTAAGGCTATTTTATTTGCATTACTCTCATTTGTTGTAAACCCATCTAATCATTCTAATTTCCACAGGAGTAATCAAAGGTGCGTAGAGGCAGCGGGGACAAGGAGGGGGAGTGTGGGAAAGATCTGGGGGATGCAACGGAGGCAGTAAGCAAGTAAATGAGTCAGTGTGTGGACAGAGGGTGTCTGAGAGCTGCTGAAACTTCATAGACGAGCTGAAGGCTGGGTACAGACATGAGCAGCATAAACCAGAAATTTGCACACAAGGATGGGAAATAAAATATTAAAATGGCTCAATGCAGTCACAAGAAAGAGACCCTCCTGGAGATGCAACTTGCCATCCACTTTGCTCAGCAGTAAAATGGGCCATCTCACGAAATAGTAGGCAATAGATAGCAGAGATTCCTAAAGGCTTCAAGTATCAGAGGGGTAGCCGTGTTAGTCTGGATCTGTAAAAAGCGAGAGATAATGAAGTTAGTTCAATCAGGGAGGATGAGGCCCTCTTCTAGCAGTTTGACAAATTTGACACCATCAGCTCAGGATTAAACAAAGACTGTGAATGGCTAGCCAACTACAAAAGCTTAGTAATCTTTCTCCTCCCTTGGTGTTCACACCTCAACTGCTAGAAGAGGGCCTCATCTTCCCTGATTGAACTAACCTCGTTATCTCTAGACTGATTCTTGCCTGCATATTTATACCTGCCTCTGGAAATTTCCACTACATGCATCTGACGAAGTGGGTATTCACCCACAAAAGCTTATGCTCCAATACGTCTTTTAGTCTATAAGGTGCCACAGGACTCTGTCGCTTTTTACTAAAGGCTTCAGTGGGCCTGAAGGGTTCTCAGTGCCTCAGCCCTTCGTCAGGGTAGATATTATGCCTTCTCAGGTACCAGATGCATCCCAGGATCCTAACACAATGCATCAGAAGGAAAGGCCCCAAACAGTAGTGCAAAGGATGAACGTAGTGATCCAGAGGCCAGGCTGCATGTGGTTGAGTAGGTACATGCGTATCTGTTCCAAAGGAGCAGCTTGCAGCATTCTGATCAGAACCCCAGGAGTAGGGCAGCAGGCTTTGCTGTCTGTGCTCAAAAACAGAGATTTCAAAACCTGCCGGCAAGCTCCCCACACTATCCAAACTCCACTCACCAAAAGTTTCCATCCCTCCTCCTCTGGATGGTCAGGGTTCTGCTGTCTACAGTACAGATGACTACAGCTGGGCCAACTTTTTTCATCAAAACTTTTTTTTTGTGGGGGACAAAAAGTGGCTTCTTGACCAAAGCAAATACTGTCATGAAAACTCAGTCAGTGAACTGATCTCCATTGCGTTTTGAAGTGTGGCTACTTAGTCCAAGCCAGAGACTGGGTGTCTGGACTCCTAGCTTTGACACTGCTTCACTGTGTGACCTCAGGCCAATCACTCAACTGCCTATTCCTCAATTTCCCCCTTCTATAGAATGGGGCTAATAATACCTCGCAAGGGTGTTGTGAGGCTTACATCCGTTGCGAAGCCCACTGAGATCTCCAAATAAAAGGTACAGGAGAAGGGCAAAGGATTATTGCTAGCTGAAAAGTGGCTTGCTTGTCTCTGAATGTGAAAGACCCTCAGTGCAAACCTCAAATACTGTAGTTTGTTTTAAGTTAAGATTTCTCCAAACCTCACTTGAACCTCTTAGAACCATAAAATCAGACTAGAAATCTCTGGAATAGGGTCTCTCATGAGATATCTAGTACTGCCAGTTGGACCAGAAATAGCAGAGAACAGCTTCTCTCATGGTAGCTCAGCCCTTGTATGATTGGTGCTGACTAGAAACTGGATGTTCAAAAGCAGATGGAAGTGAAAAGTTCTCATCTTTCTGGGTTTGGGTTGGCTTTTCAGATCAGCTCCTATTTTATCCAAAATGGTTAGCACATTCCTCTGTAGCTCCTCTTGTCAGGTTTGGTACTGATTTGGCCTCTTTGTTTGAGTACAACTTATTGAACCCCCTGAATTAGTCCTTCCTTGCTGAAGAACCGCCTACAATAGTTCTCACTTGTTTACATACAAATTATTGTTTTCCCAGAGATTTGACTTCTTTAGATCCACACATTTTGGAGCTAGGCCAAAAGAGTGAGAACTGCTCCTAATCATGAAACTCACATTAATTAACATATATGTGCAGCTGTTAGTGGAGCCACCAGCTGGTACTTGTTTGGTTTGATTACTTTGAAAATGAAATTTTTCATCCATTCAGGTATTAACAAATTACATTTCCCTTCATGTTCTAATCCAGCCCAGGTTAGCAGGGACTGAAAGTCATTATCCTCTGATTGGCCTTCAACACTGGTTCTCCACTTGAAAGGTAACCCCCTTCTCTTCATGTGCCAATATATATTTATGCCTGTATCTGTAATTTTCACTCCATGCATCTGAAGAAGTGTTTTTTACCCACGAAAGCTTATGCCCAAATAAATCTGTTAGTCTTTAAGGTGCCACCGGACTCCTCGTTATTATTCTCTGATGGCTGTTCAGCGGCCTATGTGTTATGAGAGGATAGACACACACAGGAAGGTGTCCACATCACAAAAAGCACCATAGTATGCCCTCTTGTAGGCATTCTCCAGAGAGAAGCCAAGGACCCAGTGCGTGATGGAGACTGCACTATGGTTGCTTGTACATCTCAATAAGGAATGGACATAACTTTGCCCTCACATATTGTAACGATGCTGGTTCTGGCGGGACCCAAATGAGAGTGCCAATTCAGGACTAATTGCTTAAAGCCGGGCAGTTACAGCCCAAGGCTGGGGGTTTTCCACCTCTAAGGCAAACCAAACCAGCCAGACAAAGAGGACTTTTGTCTCACCCTACTGGCTAACCACAAGTCACACAAGCAATTCCCTTGGACACTCCAGTTTCCCAGTATCACCACCAGTGCCACTCGTTATGGGGATGAATGGTTATGAAAACCAATACCCCAGTAGAAGAAAAAAGGTTCTCTCGATCCCAAAGGACCAAGCCCCAGACCCAGGTCAATATACAAATCAGATCTTACCCACAAATCACGCTGTTGCCAATCCTTTAGAATCTAAAAACTAAAGGTTTATTCATAAAAGGAAAAAGATATAGATGGGAGCTAGAATTGGTTAAATGGAATCAATTACTGTACATACAGTAATGGCAAAGTTCTTGGTTCAGGCTTGTAGCAGTGATAGAATAAACTGCAGGTTCAAATCAAGTCTCTGGAGTACATCCACAGCTGGGATGGGTCATGAGTCCTTTGTGTAAAGCTTCCGTTTGTAGCAAAGTCCCTCCACAGGTATGAAGCAGGATTGAAGACCAGATGGAGATGAGGCATCAGCCTTTTATAGTCTTTTCCAGGTGTAAGAACACCTCTTTGTTCTTACTGTGGAAAATTACAGCAAAATTGAGTCTAGAGTCACATGGGTAAGTTCCTGCATACTTTGCTGAGTTACAAGGCGTATCTGCCCTCTCTCAATGGGTCAATTGTATAGCTGATAGTCCATAATGGGCCATCAAGCAGGCTAGGCAGAGCTAACACCAACTTGTCTGGGATGTCACCCAGAAGCATAGCATAAGTTTGAAATACAGACAGTATAGAGCCAATATTCATAACTTCAACTACAAAACTGATACACACATATAGACAGCATAATCATAACTAGCAAACCATAACCTTGTCTTAGACACCTCATTTGACCCCCTTTATACAAGATTTGGTGCCACTACAGGACCTTGGTTGCAACAATGATCTATATGGTCCCAGTTCAAGTCAATAACGTGATACGTATGTCTGAACAGCTCCCCATGACTTCAGTGGGAGTTATGTGTATGTATTGGAGGCAAAATCGGGTTGTAGATGTGTAACGTGTGTGCTGAAGCTAACTTCTTGATTTTTGAGTGTTAAAAGTTGTAACCTTAACATTGGAGTAACATTTAGTATTTAATTTCCCTATTTAATTTTTAAAAAGAAGAAGAAGATGACATCATGTTTTTTCCTGATTTCACTCTACACCTTCACACTTGCACAGCTGAGACTGCGTGGGACTCCCTAGTGAAAATGTAACACAAAACCATGCTCGTGAAACTACTGGTTGTATTAACATCAGTATGATCTAATCTATCTACCTATGGTATTGCTATCATGTCTGTCAAGGTGTTATCTAAGCCCCACTTAGTATGCATTTAAATGATTCCATAGTTTCAAATAGTATAATAGTAATATAACACCTGGATCTTTTATAGCACTTTTCATCAGTGGATCTCAAAGTGCTTTACCAAGGTGGTAAGTATCATTATCCCCATTTGTACAGATGGGGAAATGGAGGCACATAGCAGTGGAATGACTTGTCCAAGGCCACCCAGCAGGCCACTGGCAAATCCGAGGACAGGATCCAGGTCTCCTCAGTCCACGCCACTGTCTGTCCATTGGGCCACACTCTCTCGGTTATAATACTGTTATTGTTATTATTAGTTTCAATTATTTGTAACTCTACATTTAATGTAAATTTTACTACTTGTGCATAAAGCTGATTTTACAGCTCTTCTATTTGTTTTCATGAGCCTAGAGACCAACCTTTAATGGTGACTTAGAAACCTAGAAGGTCCCAACTTGTAAAGTTCAGCAACTTTTGAGTTATGTCCATGCAACTTTTTTTAAAAAAAAAGCTTAATGTCTTTGCAGCAGAAAAAGGCTATGTTATTCACAATCATACAATTCAGAATAATTTACTCAAACTCCCCCACCAAATTCACTTTTGGCTAAGACTAAACATGGAAAATTTCAGCTCAACCTTTTTTATTTGGAAAGTTCTGCTCACGTAGAGCAGAGGGGCTAGAATACTTTCTGGGGTTTTATCCTTTGCCTGTCACTGTACAATCTGAGGGCCAACAAAAGTCTGAAGGAAATCACAGCACTAGATCCTCAGCTGCTGTAAATTGGCCCATGGCAGTCAATAGAGCAATGTTGACGTACAGTAACTCCTCACTTAAAGTCGTCCCGGTTAACATTGTTTCATTGTTATGTTGCTGATCAGTTTAAAGTTGTGCAATGCTCCCTTCTAACATCATTTGGCAGCCGCCTGCTTTGTCCACTGCTTGCAGTAAGAGCAGCCCATTGCAGCTAGCTGGTGGGGGCTTGGAACCAGGGTGGACCGGCAGCCCCCCTACCCTATCAGCTCCCCCTATCAGCTCCCTGCTCCCTTACGTTCCCTGTGCTGCAGCTGCCCAGCAGGCTAGCAATCGGCAGTTCAACTGTCCCTCCCCCCACTGCCATGTACTGCTCCTGCCCTCTGCCTTGGAGCTGCTCCCAGAGACTCCTGCTTGCAGGGAGGCAAGGGGGGACTAATGTCAGGGTGTCCTTCTCCCCCCTGCTCCTGCACCCCACTTACCCCTTCTCCATATAGAACAGGGAGGGGACGCGGACGGAGAGAGACAGAGAGAACTTGGGGCAGCAGCTGCTGTCTCAACTTCCTGATCCACTTAAAAAGACAACGCACTTAAGAGGGGTCAGCTTACTTAAAGGGGCAGTGTGCATCTCTCTCTCTCACACACAAGGTGTGTGTCTGTCTCTGTCTGCTATGCTGTCTCCCCTTCCTCGTGTTCATGCTGCCTTGTGTGAGAGGCTACATTAACAACAATGTGTTAACCCTTGAGGGCTCAGCCGAGTGCTAGTTCATCATTTAGCAGCAAGGCATTCCCTGGGAAATATCTCTCCCTCTTCCACCCTCTAACTTCACCACCTCAACCAAGCGTCACAATCATCATAGCTGTGAACAGTATTAAATTGTTTGTTTAAAACGTATACTGTGTTTATATCTATATAATACATAGTTTTTTGTCTGGTGAAAAAAATTTCCCTGGAACCTAACCCCCCCTATTTACATTAATTCTTATGGGGAAATTGGATTCACTTAACATCGTTTCGCTTAAAGTCGCATTTTTCAGGAGCATAACTACAACGTTAAGTGAGGAGTTACTGTACACTAAGGATCTGACTCTCAGTGTTTGCTGATGCTTATTTCAGTGCAAAAAAGGGACAAAACACAGCCACCTAGCATGATGCTAAGTTGAGTATTGACTATGCAAGTACCTGATGTGCAGCATGGGATTGCAAACTACTTCTTTCTATCTGCTCACCTGTAGCATTGTCCTGGAGAGAGCAAAACACAACAAGGTACTCTCAGTCCTCGATTCTAAAAGGTATATAGGCTCCTAACTTCCATCTTGCAAGGCCCTAATCTTCGAACTATCTGGCTACATCAAATATTATTGCTAAGGGCCTACTGTCCCCTATGCAAGAAAATCCTGGATGTGAGAAAGGAAATGCAATGAATTCCTACTAGTAAAGTTTTCTTAAAATTGTCCTGTAAGTGGGATTTGACTCCCTTCTCCCCAAGGACATAGGCAGGGGTTTGACCCATTAAGGCCACAGGTCTCTTGCCATCTACCGAGGGCCTGTGCCTCCTTGCTAACCTCCCAACCAACAACTTTCTTTGTTTTTCCTTACTGACCACTGTTCCTGAAACCACCACCACCTTCTTCATCAGAAGAAGGAGCTGTCACTGGACACTGGTTCAGTCCCCACAAGGTAATACTGACAAGGTCAGCATTATCTTGTGCTGGGACACCCTATGGAATTGAGTAGATAGAACAAAGTGCAAGACCAGATAGGAGCTTCTATACAGGTGAAATGGGTCTTGAGCTGCAGATGTATTGGGGACGATCCACCCTAGGGCATTGAGAAGAATGGGCAATTGCTTGTATGTGCTACTAAACCATGTAATTACAAAGTCACCACAAATTTAAAAATCCCCACTGTAAAATTAATCTTCCCAGGACATCAGTAGGTATATTCACTCAGACTGAGATAACTCAATTCACAGTCTGAACAGCATTATTGCCCTCAATGACACCAATACATCACCAAGCCTATCAGAAGACTTAGCATCACAAAAGGATCACCACGCAGTTTGTGAGCACAGTGTGACAGTGTTACCTGCCACCAGCAGGCTGCCAAGAAACACGTCTCAGTAGGAATTTGTTTGGCCTTAACAGCAAGTTGAAAGATACTGCTGCTGGGTTTAGGGTGACCAGACAGCAAGTGAGAAAAATCGGGACAGGGGGTGGGGAGTAATAGGAGCCTATATAAGAAAAAGACCCAAAAATCGGGACTGTCCCTATAAAATCGGGACAGCTGGTCACCCTAGCTGGGTTTCTCCTCTGGCACTGGCAGCAATTGGTATTAACAGTTACAGAATATGCACTCATCTATTTGAGTGGCTCTTTATGATGGCATGGCTGGGATTGGTTTACAGTGTGCAAAGAAAACAAATGGCAAATGGCACAGTATTTAAGACCAGGACTTCAGTCTACAAACAAACTGAAGCCAGTAACTAGGTGAATAAGTTATATCTTAAGTCATTACCCCACTACTCAACAACAGACTGCTTCATAAAATCTAAAAATGGGCAAGACCTATTAGACCATCCAGCCCATATCCCAGACAACACACAATTGTTCCTTGCAGTATATTTTCTAGTGGTTTTTTTTTTTGTCCAGTCTAATTTTAAATATGCCAAGCTAGGAGGCTCCTATTGTTTCCCCTCGGAGATCCTTTCACAGCCTAATAGATGTTGAGTAATAGATTCCATAACCCTTGAAATAACAATTAGATTGTAAGCCTATAAATAATGCAAAACTTTGTTCTGTTCCTGTCTGTGATTTGCAAACACATATAATCTTACTGAAGCCCACACCAGAGGGACATTTTGAATAATATTTCAGTAAAGACTAGGAGCAAGTGAAGTTGTTTATATCTTACAGAAAACACAACTCAGGGAAACTGAAGAGAGCTGCTATACATCCTGAGGATCTGATGGCATCATAAACGACTCTTGCAGTTACCATGATGATTTGTATTGTAGGTATCTTGAGAGCTTTCCATTGTGTCTATCTTACCCAGTACTTAATTAACAGTGAGGTTTGGGATACAAATATAATACAACACGAACATAAGAGAGATCCTGCCAAATCCGGACACAGAATAAAAGCCCTAAAAGTCAAGACATTAAACTGCCAGGTAAGTGCCCAAGCATCTGGCTGTGAATGAAGAACAGTGACACCTTGTGGTTCTGAATCTAAGGGGAGTGCCCCCTGCAGATTTGGCAGGGGTGTTCTGTCAGACTCTAGACCACTTAAGCAATAATATTTGTATTAAAACACAGCCCAGCATTTCCTAAACCCATTCACTCCTCAGCTCTTTGCTACTATGTGCATGAGGTGCCACATCTAGCATGCACCTCTCAAGGGTTAAATACTGTTTCACTGTACATATTTAAAGGCAGCAATACAAAATCAAGTGTATAGCAACCACCTGCTGTTTGCAACATCTGTTAAGAGTGTAATGGGTATCTGCATATAATGCCAGCTCTGAGCATTTACCTATTTAACACATTTCCAATAGCATCATTCACCTTCCCCACAGGAGGAACCAACCAGGCAATTTTCACTTATTTAGCTTATAAAGCAGTTAGGAAATCACCTCATCACAACATTTTGCAACAATGATTTCTAACTCTGACATCTGGGAGCTGTTAGTATTGTTAGTTCATGCACCAGGGAAGGTGCAGTTTGAGGCTAAGAAGTCCTCAGTGTTTAATTACACACACCGCAGAGCTGGAAGCCTCATGAAATAGGGCATATAGTGGATGATAGAGCTTACAACCAAACTGTAAGATCTTTGGGGTAGGGATTTTGTGTTCTGTGTTTGTACAGTGCCTAGCACAATGGGGTCCTGGGTGTTACAGCAATAAACAACAGTCTGCCAGGTAGTTTTCTGTTAGATCATTTAACCCACCTATGTCCTCTTTAAAATAAACGTCTTTGTTCCATCATGCAGTGTCTCACCGAGTAACTTTGTAATCTTATTGATATTCCCTGTTTCTTCCCCCCGCTGTCCCCCTATTCTTTCATTACCCTGCCTTGTTGTGTCCTGTCTACAGTTAGTTTGGGAGCTCGCTGGAGCAGATACTCTGTTGTTTGGGAGGCACCCAGCACGTTTGGGCATGGTTAAAATCATTAATAATGTCTGAGCATCATATCGTGGTTTTTTTGTTTGCGCGGGCTCCTAAGAGAAAGTATTTTTAACCAGACAGCAAGCAATCCAAATGCATCACTAGCACAAATGTACACTCAAAGGAGCACTTTAATGTGGACATGCCAGTTGTATTACTGGTGTGCTGGAGATTAACATTCCAGCTTTCTCTTTTGCAGCCAAGGCCAGAGAGAACAGACTTTACTGTTGCGAGTTGTGATTACATCTACAGTGTGGTATAGCTTTGTGCACATAGCCAGTCTGTGCTAAAATATCCTTCTTATATTTGTGTCCCAATCCTCACCTCCTTCAACCCCTCCTGACTCACTTGTTTGTGTCATCCACCAATGGTGTCTTCTACACTTTGGGGTATGGACTGTAATTGACTATGTTTTTGTACAGCCCCTAGCACAATGTGGCTTCAGACTAAGTGGCTGGGTAATATAAAAGATTAAAGGCTTTACTGGTGGTGTCCAGCATCTAAGAACAATTGCATCACAGCGAACTGTAAGTACTTCCACCCATGAGCAAAACAGCTGTATGTTCATGTCAACAGAACTTCTGCCAGTCGTGATGGCTGGGCACTATGCGATGAATCCAGATAATGTTATAGGTGTCTGAGCTGATAACTTGGTGGGGGGAGTTCAGTAGTTTTAGTTCCCTATTTCAGTCAGTTGTTGGCTTAGTAGCAGACCCAGCTTAAAGACAGCTACACTGAGCTATCTGAGTGGAATTTCCGAAGCGCCGTTTCAGTTAGGATTCTGGGGTGTGGGGACACAAACTTTTTAAGTGGTGTCTCGGACTGTTTGCTAACATAGGTAACCACTTTCGCTATGCTTGACTTACACCACATTTAGAAAGCAAGGCAAGGGTCTAATAAAATACCTCAGACAGATAGATCCACTCTTTGTGAGATGAGCATTTATAAAGCAAGGTTTAAATATTGGTGACATTCGAGGCTTTGTCTGCAAGTAGAGAGGGATCTGAACTTCCCGAAACACTGCTACGGTTGCATCTAGGGTGTGAGCTTGGGCCCAGCTCACATTTTAAAGAGTGGGAATCAGGAAAGATAGGTGGAGGGGGGGGTGGATAAGCACCCAGAAGTCCAGGCACTGGCCTAAGACACCTGGATCTGCAGCATGTTTGGGATAAAAGAGGCTCTCAGGAGATTTCAGGGCTTGTTTCTTCCACTCAAGCCAGAAGTAGCATGGAAGTGGCCTCTCTCCAGATAATCCAACATCTCCAATTTCCATTCTCAACCAGACCCTGGAAGTGCAGAGGCAGCATTGTAGCAAAAGTAGTGGCGGGGGGGGGGGGGGGGGGAAGAGGGTTAATATAATTGGTTCTAGCATCAGGAAAGGTTCCTTTTGGTCCAGGTCTGGTTTGAAGTGGAGCCAGCTTTTAATATTATCAGAACTGCTTGTCCAATGCCATGTACTCTGCACCGACCTCTCTCAGAGTACATCTACACTGGAGCTGGAGTAATTTCTAGCTACGGTAGGGTATCCATGCTAGCTCTGATAAAGCCAGCACCTAAAAACCGAAGTGTAGTCAGGGCAGCATAAGCGGTATAACAGGCTAGCCCCCCGAGTACGTATCTAAGGTTTCAGATGAAATTGTACTCAGGGTGGCTAGGCCACCCTACAGCTTGCACCATCACAGCGACGCTTCTATTTTTTTACTATGGTAGCTTAGTCAAAGCTAATTCAGGGATGTGTACCTGAGCTGGAAATTACATCCTCTGCTCCAGAGCAGACATCACCTCAATGAGTCATGGTGCACTGGTCTGCTCGGCACCTCTAATTATGAGGCTGGGTCAGGACATTATTCATAAGTCTCCATTTTCCAGCAGTTCAGGACTCAGGCATCAAAGTTCAATCAGAGCTGACACAGCATGTGGCCTGAGTGTGAATTAAATCTAAGGCCTCATCTACACTAGAAAAGCGCAATTGAATGAAGTCAATTAAAATAGTAATGATAAAAAAAAAACTAGCTAAACTATTGCACCCTTCTATCATAGACAAAGCCTCACGAACTAAGGTTCACTAGAAATGGGAAGGAAAAGCTCCCCTCTCCCATAGTATTAGATGCTTTTGTTTTTCACAACACACATTTAATGGCTGGATTATCAAATGGAATTTTGTAGGTCCTATTCTAAAGAGTTGGCCCTAGTTCATGCCATTTAGAGATTTAATAGCTAAGTTTTTAATGGTAAGTTGTTACTGCACATAGCACTTAGCACAAAGACAGCTTTTCATCTTAAAAGCATTACCCAATCCTCACAACCAGCCTTGCGAGGTAGGTAAGTAAGGGAGGCAGTGTTTCTAGTGGCTAGAGTACTGGACTATGACTCAGGAGACCGGGACAGGGCTACGCAAAGAGCACTTTGCTGGTATAGGTATACTAGACTGGCAAAGTACTCCTAGGGCGGACACCGCTCATATCATCCCCTTGCCAGCGTAGCTTATTCCAGCTCACCCACCCAAACGTAAAAAGCTCTACTGGTAAAAGTGCAGTTTGGTTGGTATAACTATGTTCACAATAGGGGCTTTTGACAGCAGAACGTGTAGGTCACAAATCACACCTCTTCACGCCCCTGGCCAACAAAGCTATGCTAGCAGAAGTGAGTGGTGTAGACATGTCAATGGAGTCTCTTCTCGGCTCTGCCACTGCCTTGCCAAGTGACCTTGGGTAAGTCACTTCACCACTTTGTGCCCCGAGGATAATGATACTTACTGACTTTTGTAAAGCCCCTAGACAGCTAAAATGTTGTACAAGAGCTAGGCAGGGATGAGAGTCATGTTCCCAACTAATATAGTGCCAAATTTGGATTTACATACAGCACCAAGAGGGCTTCCGGTCTCTTCCACTAACAATGAAATAGTATTTTACCAAACAGGCCTGAATAGTTTAATCACAACAATAACATACTTTTTAAAAAAATTGTAGATTCATATGCACACAACAGGTTGGACGAAAATTCTCTCCCCTTAATCCTGCCTTGAACCATCTTTAAGGAGAAGATTGAACGATGTGTTTGAGTCTTTAAAAAGTTACATATGGGAGGGGAGGAGGGCTCAGGGGACTGCATATGAAACAGCCTTTTGCCTCTAGGTCACCATTTCAAATGCAGCCCAGGATTGGAAGGTATTACCAATTGATGGCTGTTCTGTGGACTATGATTACTGTCTATATTACTAAGCATTTGCTCAGTGCTATACAGCTAGTGAAATAGTTGTCCTTATCAGGTACTGATTAGCCCCCTGTTTATCAGTCTCAGCAGAGGCCAAAGATTGAATGGCCACCTTCTGACCCCCATGGGAATCACAAAGGGTATGTCTTCACTACCCGCCGGATCGGCGGGCAGCGATCGATCCAGCAGGGATCGATTTATTGTGTCTAGTCTAGACGCAATAAATCGACCCCCAAGCACTCTCCCGTTGACTCTGCCTGTGCCTCTCGCGGCGCTGGAATACAGGAGTCGACGGGAGAGTGCTTGGGGGTTGATTTATCACATCTAGACTAGATGCGATAAATCGATCCCTGCTGGATCAATCACTGCCCACCAATCCAGCGGGTAGTGAAAACATATCCTTTGTAGGGTGCTCCGAGGGCTCCAATCTCCAGCTCTGACAAACTTCACCAGCTCTGAATTCACCCACACACAATTCTGATGTAAATCACAAGTCTAGATGCAGCTTTTAGTCCCAGCTCGGAAAGGCTGAGGTGCACTTTTATAGCATTCCAGGAAAGAAGTGTTTTTAAAAAAACAAGACAGATAACTATGTGCAACTAAAGCCACAACACAGAGCAAAGACCAACACTCTTTATCCTATTGCACCTCCTGTCCTCTCCCCCATAAAAATAGAAGAGAAAACCAGCCTTGCCTTTCAGGTTCTGACAGCCATACAGACATTTTTTGAATTTGATTGTAACAAATAAGGTGTAAGAGGATTAAGTTATGAGGGTATAACACCAAAATGATATAAAAAACTTAAACCAGATTTTTTTCAAACATTCTCCGGTCCATTCAATGCACTGCTAGAGGCAAGTTCTTTTCCATCTTCATCTACTGTTATCACCTTTTACCAGTTTGTCTGGTTTGTTCCAATAAAGCAAAGCTGCCTTTTGGAGATGTAATTTAAGCAAACACACACACACACACACAGCAAGTAATGATGACTGAATCATGGCTACCAGGTACTGCACAATTGCTACTCCACAATGGCTCTTTATTGAGGTGGTCAACTCATTACATAGAACTTTGTCTTCAAAACTGTTGCTCTGATCTTCCCTTAAGATTGATGTTTGAGGTAGTTCACTAGCACAGGTGGGATCCCCAGTTGATCTATGGCACATGCACTGTTGGTCAGTTTCAGAAGCTTCCTGACAGCCAGCCTCGACTGAGACATCAAGGATTTTGGATGAGCTGCACAAGAAGGGGGAAGGGGGGGGAAAATGACTGTAAACTTTCAGGACATTCAAAACCTTCTACCTTAAGCAAAGAGAGCACCTAGAATGAGTCTCTCTCACAGCACACTCCTCATGCACCGTAATATATATTCTGCTTGGCTTTTGACCAGCCATAAAGGGGCTGACAACTGCAACATTTTAAATGAATAAATTGCATTGCAATGCCACCTGGCACCTGGGAGCCATATCGATGGGCGTATCCTGGATGATGATAGATACTGTTTCACAGTGGCATTCCCGAAAGCAGATGGGCTTGCGGGGTTCAGGTTACATAATGCAAACTGCCTGGCTCTGTGTTGTGAATTTTAATAAACTAGAGCAATCTGATCGTCCGTGACAATGACATTTTGCTCTAGATGGGTAAAATTCAAATGCTGCTGGGATACATCCTTTGGCCACATTTTCTCCCCCTCCTGCCCCCGGTCATATGGTCACACACCTATAAGCTCACTGAGGCGTCTGCCTGGCATTAAGGAACTGCATCCCCATGCCACTCTATACACAGGAGGCAACTTGTCTGGAAACCATCTTCTTGTTGTAGCTTTTCCCCTTTCCGTTTTTTCCTCAAAGGCAGGGGCATGGGACAAGCTCCTTGCTGGGCTACTCAACATGTTAAATGATGAGCTTAGCTACGGGGGTTTCACAAGGGCTGTACTAGACTGACAATTTTAGGGCAGTCTCCCACGCGTACACGTGCAGCTCTGTGGGATAAGAACAACAGTGGGAGAACCAGCCACTAGCACTACCACTGGCGTCACCTAACTTTGCTGAGAGCATGTTAGGTTGGTAAAAGTACCAGAGCCCTGTCTACACGAGTCCTCCCACACTTGCTACCAATAGTGGAGCTGCACTGGTGGCAAATTCTGTTCAGAAGCACTTTGAGGAGAACATCAAGAGGATGAAGTTAATGTGTCTAGCCATCCTCTTCTCCTCCACCCCCATCTTCCGTCCCTCTCCTCCCACATTCTCTTTCAGATTCTGGAAGACCAAATACTAATGGTTCCTATGCATATTTCTACTCCTCCTGCTGCCCCCTCCACAAGACACTAATTGATCCAATGTCTGTACCAAACTGCTGAGATCACCGTACCTGTTCCCCCACTTTGGCACCTGATAATAACAGGAGGGGGGAAGGAAGGAGAATCCCGAGTATCAGTTTGATTTGATTCCTGGCCATAGTGACTTTGATCATCTTTTCCTCCCTCAAGACTCACCCTTACTCCTTGCTGCGGTAACATTTTCTGCAGTCAACTCAGTTGGGTTGTGGCAGTGGAGATTTTCAGACCAGGCTATATTGATGAAGGAGAGGAAGGTAACCTTCCTTTGTTTTAGGTACTCCATGTACTGAAGATTTGGTGGTGGGAGAAGGAAGGGAGGGAGTTAAACAGCTTTGAATGCAGAGGAGTCTTGTGGTGAAGCTACTACAGGCTCATTAGCTCTTAATGTGAAAACTCTAGGTCAGTGGCTCTCAAACTTTTTTACTGGTGACCCCTTTCACATAGCAAGCCGCTGAGTGCGACCCCCCTTATAAATTAAAAACACATTATATATTTAACACCATTATAAATGCTGGAGGCAAAGTGGGGTTTGGGGTGGAGGTTGACAGCTCGCGACCCCCTGAGGGGTCCCAACCCCCAGTTTGAGAACCCCTGCTCTAGGTGATGGTGAGATGGAGTCTCGTGTGAGCTACACTGACAGCTATGTCACCAATGGCCTTATCTCTAAACCGTACCTTCTTTAGCAGCAGGGGGGAGGGATAGCTCAGTGGTTTGAGCATTGACCTGCTAAACCTGGTGTTGTAAGTTCAATCCTTGAGGGGGCCATTTAGGGATCTGGGGCAAAAATCTGTCTGGGGATTGGTCCTGCTCTGAGCAGGGGGTTGGACTAGATGACCTCCTGAGGTCCCTTCCAACCCTGACATTCTATGAAGTTTCTGAGAAGCTCTTGGGAAAAGCAAGTAACATTGTGTTTTAACCTGACCAACCAATAGGCAGCTAGTAGATTTAGCATCAGTTCATTTTTTTATCCTGAAGAATGCAACTACTTCTGGGGTGAAAAGTAGCAGTTACTAGCCACCAGCAACACCACCCAACAGGTTAGAACAGGAAGTGAAAAAATACTGTGCCCAACTGAAACTCCAAGGAAATTTAGGCTAGCAAAAAGCCCTTACTCAAACTGATCTCAAGTTGCTTTTTTGGAAATTGGCGTACTACCCAAGTGATGTACTATCAAAGCTGTAAGGCTAGTGCAAGTTTCCAAATCTATGGCAGTGCATACAAGTTACCTCTTTCCCTGATCAGCAGCGCCAATGCCTCACTATTCGGCGAGATCTTATCTCCTGCGATGTTTGGTAAGTACACATTGGCTCCAAAATCAATGAGCAGTTTTATGAATTCACTCCCACAACCATGTCTCAGGCAGATTTCAAGCACAGTCTTGGGCTGCTTGATTCGCGCGATCATTTTCTTATCAGTGCAGTTGTAATTGGGATCTGCTCCATAAAGCAGCAGCATTTTAAAACACTCCAGATGTCCATAGACCGCTGAGAGATATAAAGGGCCAGAACAAGCTGCAGAGTTGGCAGCCCACTCTGGGACTCTTGCTTTAACATTGACTTCTGCCCCATAGTCTAAGAGTTCTTGCAGAATGCTGACATCTCCATCTCTAGAGGCCGTGAGCAGTGGAGAACAGTTATTGTAGATGCTGCCGGAAGGACTGGCCCCTGCCTCCAATAGTGCTTTAACACAATCTAGGTGGCCATTACTAACAGCCGTGAATAGCGGAGTTTGCGCTTTCACATCTAGGCTGTCCACTTCTGCTCCATGGGCCAAGAGAACTTCTAAACTTCTCAGATGGCCCTTTGAAGCTGCTAGGCGAAGTGGGGTCCCAGGTACCCCCCAACCACTTCTGCTGTTAATAAATGTTTTGTATCTGTCTTGGCACAAGAGTTCATCAAGAGTTTGATAATCATCCTGGGACACTGCTTGGTTCAGATCTTGTCTTTCTCCATTATCGTCTTCATTTTCTCTGGGCTGGAGCATGGAGAAGATTTTGGTTATATCCATTAGATTCATTTTTGGTTTGTCTCTTAAGTATAACTCTCATCATGAACTGTGTAAAGCATGAGATCTATGGAACAAGAAACAGGATTAGGAACTAGTTCTAAAAACAGCTTCATTCTCCGCTCTGGGGAATCTCAGACTCAAGTGGAGAAGCATAAGGACAAAATAATTGATTACCTTATAGTCATTCCTTCCTCAGACAAACACTTACATTTATTCCCACACTGATAGGTCAGAGGAAAACCACAAAGTTTTATGACAAAAAGATCTGGACCAATGCTCCAATATGAGCATGGGCTATGAAACTTCAATCTACCTACACCCATGTAGGTATTCAGAAAGCAACAATCACTGTGGCACCTACTACTAATTCTTATCTTGGTTTTGTATGGATTTTTTGAGGGTGAAGGAAGAGGGTACTGGATTAGGCATGGAGCTAGGATTCACAAGACTTGGCTTCAGTACCCTCTTGTTGTATGGCTCTGGGGAAGTCACTTAAGGCTAGATTTTTGGAAGAGTTCAGCATCCAACTGCTAAATGAGGCAGCTACATTTACAAAAGTGCTCAGAACTCACCAGCTCCCATTTTTCTTAATGGGAGTTGTTGGGTGCTGAACAATTTTGAAAATCTGCCCCTTAAGCTCACCGTGCCT
This sequence comes from Terrapene triunguis, assembly GCF_002925995.2. Classification (NCBI taxonomy): domain Eukaryota; kingdom Metazoa; phylum Chordata; order Testudines; family Emydidae; genus Terrapene; species Terrapene triunguis. The sequence goes on from NW_020664482.1 coordinate 21,491,229, forward strand.
CAGCAAACACCATCTGTAAAATGGGAATAATAATGCTTACCCAACAGCTACTTTTGCAAAGCACTTTGAGATCTAGATAACGTTCTCAAGAAAGTTTAGGAGCTGGCAGTGTTACTGACATTTACAGGTACAATAGACAACCAGCCTGGACATTTTTTCTGTCTTGCAATTTTTAAGTGACTGGAATAGCCATGTTGTATTATTATTACTACTATTATTTAAAAGAGAATTGTAGCATTAATTAAAAATGAAATTCTAATTAAGCATTTTCAGAAAGGATAGTAAGGGACTTTCTGAATTAAATATACAAGCAGCTGAGTCTCTTACAGCAGGGGTTCTCAACCTTTTTTTTTCTCTGAGGCCTCCTCAACATGCTATAAAAACTCCATGGCCCACTTATGCCACAACAACTCATTTTCTGCATATAAAAGCCAGGGCCAGCATTAAAAGGGTAGAAAGCAGGGCAATTTCCCGGGGCCCCACACCACAGGGCACACCATGAAACTAAGTTGCTCAGGCTTCTGCTTCAGCCCCAGGTGGCAGGGCTCAGGGTCCTGGGCTTCAGCCCCATGCAATGGGACTTCAGCTTTCTGCCCTCTAGGCCCCAGTGTGTCTAACACTGGTCCTGCTTGACAGACCCACAAAACTTGCTGGGGACCCTGGACCACTGTTTGAGAGCTACTGTTTTACAGAGCAGGTTTTTCCTATCCCTGAGCAGGGCAGCAGAACCAAGCTGCATTTACATTTGTCTTATGGGCAGGGGAAATGTCTGACAATTGTTTCTATTACACAGAAGCTGTCATGGAATATGGAGGTTTGCCATATGGGATCAGTCCATTGATCCAGTTAGTCTGGTATCTAGCCTCTGCCCTGGCCAATTCCTAATGCTTCTGAGGAATGTGAAATCCCCCACAATGCACCTGACCAGCTGTGAAATGCTATAACTTAGGGAAGGGCAGAAGGAATTCTTGACACATTCCAATCCCAAAGCATCTAGAATTTCCTCTAACAGAAGATGCGTCAGTAACAGCTCTGTCCATTCCTTCTCCTAAATGATTCCTGCAAATACTTTTATTAGGAGCTGAAATTCTCTATTTGTCAAGTTAGCTGCATTATGCAACTAGTCTATTCCTGCAAACACATCTCTGACAAGAACGACGCTAACAATTGGATGATACCCACTAGCTTTGTATTAAGAAGTGTATCTACTTAGATGTAAACAACTGGAGACTGGGGGGGAAGGTTAGCACCCCCACCCAGATAATTAGGGATTGTAATAGTAAAGGAAATGCTGAGTTCGGAACAGAAGCTCATTTATCTCACTTTATTAAAAGCAGACAAATTTAGTTATGATCCAAAACTACGCATTAAAATGACATTCAACAGCTGTCATTTTATTATTTTTAACTAAAGCTCCAATTAAAAAAACTAGTCTATGCCCCGATCCAAGGAGGTTCCCATGTACCATTCCATCTTAGCAGCTACATTTTCTGATTTGGTTGAATAAGTTTTGTGGCAGTTTGTGAATACATGAATCTGTTGCGTCTGTATCTTCTAAACTTGTTTCAAACAAACAATTACCCTAAGTTAATACAGCAATGAAGCCTTGGAGCTCTAGAGGAGAAACAGCATAAAATTATACACAACTGATTTTTTTAAACATAGGACTTGATTTGAAAGGAATGCACAACTATACTTAAAGGAAAAGATATTGAAAACAAAGGACAGCTGTAATATTTACTAATAAATCAATGTATTAGAAGAGTGTGCAAAAGCATCCATGCACTGACACTTTGATAGTGTAAATACTGTAGTGAGAAATATATATTTCATATAATTACTGATCAGAATAGCCAAAAATGAGATAATCGTCTATACATTGAAGCAAAACATGCGCATGTTTGAACTTCAGATAGAGAGAGTTCGGTCATAGTTAATAGAGTATAATACCAATACTACATATACTTACATATTTAAAGCTGTGGTTACCAAGTTACTTTAAAGTTGCCAAAGCTGCCTGGCCATTATTATGTTGCTGTCTTACCTCTGTGAGGTAGTTGATGCTCACCTAGTGCTGTGAAGCAGGCAGCTTGTCCCAGTGCTAATTCTCTTTCACCTTTAAAAAAAAGAGAGAAACGATCTTCCCAGGACGAGAAACCTCACGCAGGACTGGGGCACCAGCTCTGTAGAACTGGAGCAACGCAGGTCGTCAGGCACACAGCTGAAATGCCACTAGCAGGGATAAAGGCCAGGGCTTGAGCTAATTTTAGCCCCACAGGCGTTTTATCTTACTACTTCCATTCTTGGAAAGTTCTCACTGAGAAGGGTAAATATAGAGGGGTGGGATGGTGATGCTTTTAGGGGATGGGGGGACAATCAGGCAGATGCTGTGGAGGGTTGGAACCAAGATATGAGCACAGACCAGACACACACAATACATTTGTTTCATTACATCCCCTCCAAAGTCAGTCAATTTTATGCAGACTTACTTGAGTATATTTCTTAACAACTAGATTGCTGGTCAGTTTCCTGCCCTGGACTTACACCATACTTACTACTGTGTTAGTTACACCCACACTGGCAGTTTTTGTGATCTCTAAATCTTGCTCCGTGCTCTCCTACCATTCAACCCTATGTTCTCTCAGCCTCTAATCTCCCCTCTCCCCTGACACCTTTTGCACCTTCAGAGCAACGTGCCACTGATTTCTAAGCTTTCAGTTTGTTTTATTATTAACCTATGGAGAGACTGAGCTGACAATTGGCCTGCCCTCATTTCTAAAAGGAGAATGGTGTGTGTGTGTGTGTGTGTGTTCGTTCATAAGAGGAAGTTTTCATGATGCTTTACTGAAGATGGTTTTCAGACATACGGACCAGTATACACCCTCCTTCCCAACCACCTCTTTGGTATTACAAAATTAAGCAGCATGCAACAAGGCAAAAATCTCCAGTACTTTGGGAGGAGGAGGATCAGCAGTGTTTGGACCGTGTTATCAAAAGCTGTCAGCAGGCAGGAGTGAAATTTTATCTCAGCCAGTTCATTTTAAACCTTTTGAGGTGGGGGAGTAATTGTCTGACAGTCTGAAGTAGCATTATCAGAGCTATGAGATAGCAAGAAAAAAACCAAATTATCCAGGAAAAAGATCTCCAATACAAGAACTAAATCAAGGGGTACTCTGATAAGGAAGCCTTTTTTTTCTTTTAACCCTTCAACAAGCGGCATAGTCAGAATTAGTTTGTGCAACACTTTGAAAATTGTTAAGTGCTATGCAACACTAAGAATTATTACTACAGGAAATTTGAAATTCACTGAAAAATTTGTAGACTTTCAGTCTATTTGGAATTTCACTAACTCCAAATATGATATAAAGCAGATTCTATTGCTTGGAAAGGACTAATTTCCCAAAGCTCAGGAATATTGTGAACAAAATTGATTGGGAGGAAAAATAGAAAGAAAAATGTGAATGAAAATTGGGAGTTGTTTAAGAAGAGTTTATTGTATGGCCAAGAAGCCATGATTCCACATCAGGAAAGAGGATAACTTGGGCTATCAGCATGTCCTAGTTCAATGGTGAAGTAAAGTCAGAAATTAGAAATAAAAAAGCAACATAAATGGGAAAAAAGGGAAATGGATAGCAATCAATACAAATAAGTTATGAAGAGTAGAAAATTGATAAGGAAAGCTAAAGAGATCAGGGAAAAAACATATATCGCTGGCAGCACAAAGTACATCAAAGAGTTTAAGTATATAAGGAACAAAAGAAATTCTAGCAATGGTAGAGGCCCATTATAAGTAAAGATGATAAAAATGACAAAAAAAGCAGAAGTGTTCAATATTCTGTTCATTTGAAATAAAGTAGGATGTTGTATTTGTATCACATAAGGATGATAAAGTACTTTCCAATTCATTAATAAGTAAGGAGGATGTTAAACAACGTCTACTAGGATAAACATTTTTAAGTCAGCAGGCCAGGATAACATGCACCTAAGACTCCTAAAGGAGTGGGCTGAGGAAATCTCCGGCCTGCTGATGTTAATTTTTAATAAATCTTGGAATACTGGGAAAATTCCAGAAGACTGGAAGAGTGCTAATGTTGTGTCAATATTCAAAAAGGGCAAGTGGAATGACCTCAGTAATTATAGTCTCATTAGTCTGACATCATTCCGGGACAAAACAACAAAAAAGCTTATATAGGATTTAAATTGATAAAGAATTAAAGGATGGGAATATACTTAATGCCAGTCAACATGGTTTATGGAAAATAGTTTTTGTCAAACAAACCTGACTTCATTCATTGAAATTATAAGTTTATTTGATAAAGGTTAACTGTGTAGATCTAATATACTTGGACTTTTGTAAGGTGTTTGACTTAGTACAGCACCACATTCTGATTAAAATATTAGCACTTTACTAAATCAATAAAGCAAATGTTAAAGGGATTAAGAACTGGCTAATTCACAGATCTCAAAAAGTAGCATCGTTGGGGAATCATCACTGAATAGGAGTGTTTCTAATGGGGTTCTGCAGGAACTGGTACTACGCCTGATGCTGTTCACATTTCCATCAATGATCATGAGGTAAACATAAAAGCACTGATGATAAAATTTGCAGATGACACTAGTTCATTTATCCATACAAAATAAGAGTTGGTCTTGCTTCCACTGAAGTCAAGTGGAAAACTAACACACCTTAGCAATTCTACAGTCTTATTTCATACACTTCCCCATTTTCCCCTTGCCGGATATTAATTTTCCCCCGTATCCTGCCTTTTTGATGTTCAACTTAGATTGCAAGTGCCTCGTCCCGGGGGCTGTCCTTAATTACCATATAAAGCACCATGCACCTATCACATTACATTTACCTGTTAAATTATTATTTCAAGGGAGTGCTTGTGCCTATAGTGTGCACAAGTGTTCCATTTAAAGTACAGTTCTACTCTGAAGAGTAACTATAAAAATAGGAGTACTTGTGGCACCTTAGAGACTAACAAATTTATTTGAGCATAAGCTTTCGTGGGCTACAGCCCATTTCATCGGATGCATGTAGTGGAAAATACAGTAGGAAGATATGTATATATATATATATATATATATATATATACATACACAGAGAACATGAAACAATGGGTGTTACCATACACACTATAAGGAGAGTGATCAGTTAAGGTGAGCTATAATCAGCAGGAGAGAAAAAGAACTGTTTGTAGTGGTAATGAAAATGGCCCATTTCCAGCCATTGACAAGGAGATGTGAGGAACTGTGGGGGGAAGGGGGGCAAATAAGCATGGGGAAATAGTTTTACTTTGTGTAATGGCCCATTCACTCAGTCTTTATTCAAGCCCAATTTAATGGTGTCCAATTTGCAAATTGATTCCAATTCAGCAGTCTCTCACTGGAGTCTGTTTTTGAAGTTTTTGTTGTTGTAATATTGTGACTTTTAGGTCTGTAATCGAGTGGCCAGGGAGATCGAAGTGTTCTCCAACTGGTTTTTGAATGTTATAATTCTTGACTTCTGATTTGTGTCCATTTATTCTTTTGCGTAGAGACTGTCTGGTTTGGCCAATGTACATGGCAGAGGGGCATTACTGGCCCATGATGGCATAGATCACATTGATAGATGTGCAGGTGAACGAGCCTCTGATAGTGTGGCTGATGTGATTAGGTCCTATGATGGTATCCCCTGAATCGATATGTGGACAGAGTTGGCAACGGGCTTTGTTGCAAGGATAGGTTCCTGGGTTAGTGTTTTTGTTGTGTGGTTGCTATTGAGTATTTGCTTCAAGTTTGGGGGCTATCTGTAAGCAAGGACTGGCCTGTATCCCAATATCTGAGAGAGTGATGGATCGTCCTTCAGGATAGGCTGTAGATCCTTGATGATGTGCTGGAGAGGTTTTAGTTGGGGGCTGAAGGGGATGGCTAGTGGCGTTCTGTTACTTTCTTTGTCGGGTCTAGCCTGTAGTAGGTGACTTCTGGGTACTCTTCTGGCTCTGTCAATCTGTTTCTTCACTTCAGCAGGTGGGTATTGTAGTTGTAAAAACGCTTGATAGAGATCTTGTAGGTGTTTGTCTCTGTCTGAGGGGTTGGAGCAAATGCGATTGTATCGTAGAGCTTGGCTGTAGACAATGGATCACGTGGTGTGGTCTGGATGAAAGCTGGAGGCATGTAGGTAAGTATAGCAGTCAGTAGGTTTCTGGTATAGGGTGGTGTTTATGTGGCCATCATTTATTAGTACTGTAGTGTCCAGGAAGTAGATCTCTTGTGTGGACTGGTCCAGGCTGAGGTTGATGGTGGGGTGGAAACTAAACTAAAACCTCTCCAGTGCATGGTAACACCCATTGTTTCATGTTCTCTGTGTGACAGATATATCTTCCTACTGTATTTTGCACTACATGCATCCGATGAAGTGGGCTGTAGCCCACGGAAGCTTAGAGACTAACATTTATTTGAGCATAATGTGCCACAAGTACTCCTGTTCTTTTTGCGGATACAGACTAACACGGCTGCTACTCTGAAACCTATATAAAAATAGAACCTTCTTATGCCACAGGTCTGCTGACTTTAGTGACAAAAATAATTTTTAGTTCTTTACTTGTATCATCTCTGATGAGCCAACACAGCTATGGAAAAGTGAACTGAAATCTATTCTCTCTTGTGTATCAATGGAATTCTTAAGTTGCACTCAGCTACACCTATGCAAACCCATTGAAGACAGGCAAGTGAGGATCTAATTTGGCCCATAGAACATGTGTTACTGGTGTTGACATATAAAGGGGGAAAAAAAGTTTTTTTAAACTCAAAAGCCCAGGTTCTCAGAAAAACATTTGAACTTGTAAACTGAGCAGATTTGATAGAAAAACTGAAAGAGGATTTGTCAGTTTTAGAGAAGCACTGTTCAGAACAGAACTGCACTTTACTTGATGCTATGAACTCCTGAGCAAAGGAGTTTGTGACAAACCCCTTGTTCACTGATCCGGGAAGGTCCAAGTTGAGGATTCCGTGTTTCTCCTCCAAACAGCTGATAAGCTTCACTGAGAGCTCAATTCTGCTACCCCACCACACATGGAACACGAGAGCGTTCAAAATATTTATTTCTGTGCAATTTTATTCTGCATATAAATTCTGTTACTAATTTGAGATCTTCAAACTTACCAACTAAAAGATTTGTAGTTCAACCTTTAACAGTATCAGTTTGTCATTTTATGTAGCCATGGAGTCTTAAAATTACACTTGTCATGTAGCTCTACTGCCCTGTTAAATTTAAATCGAACACTGAATCCCTATAAAAATTATACTACCAGTAAGAGAGGTGGAATATTAAAGGCTCTAGGACTGTGAAGACCACTCAAAGAGAATTAAACAAAATGGGTCACAAGATTTTGGATACTTTATAGGCAAAAAAAATCTTCAGTAGAACTAAGAAGTGGTTTAACTTAACTGCTTCCCTCTCAAGTAGTTTTATCCTAACTCAGATTTAGTTAATGTGCTGTATTGACAGAAAACAGCAGATTTCATTTAAAAAATTAAGTTTCAATTAAGTTTACTAATTGCTGTACTTTTAGTTAATGCAAGGTATCTTCAGGAGAAATCAACTCACCCTAACAGCTAATAGGAAAAACAAGACTTTGACAACATACCTATGACATCTAAAAATGGTATCTGCCTCCTCAAAGTTTAAGATCACATTCAGTGGTGAAGGGAAATTATAAATCACCCATACCAAAAAAGTTGTCAAATAGACAATAAGCTTCCCTGACATGTAAATTAGAGCCTTGTAGACTCAATTCAACAAGTCATCAGAAAAACCTAACACAGGCAAATGAAGAATTTCATTGACAGTGTCAGGAATATTTAAGATTACTAAAATGAGAAAAATCTTAGAAGCCTGCAAGGATTTAGAACTCCCATTTGGCAGGAACATTTTTGCCTTAGGATACAGAAATAGAATTTGCACTTTCAAGTTCCATACAGCAGTTGATACCATTGATCAGGGGCTGATTAACACAAAGTGACCTTGGGCACATTTCTGAGAAGCATCTACCTTTGACATTTTTCTTTAGCCAGCGTCTTTGATTGGGGTGGCAGGATTGTGTTGAGGCAATTCACACTCATACTTGTGTTTCTTTGAGGCATCATGATCTAGTTAGTGGCTAGAGTTCTGTCCCCAGCTGTGCTGATGACCTGCTGTATATCCTTGAGCAAATCATTTCATATCTGTGCCTCAGTTTTTCCATCTGTAAAATGGGGATAAAATCACCTATCTTTGTAAGGTGCTTTGAGATCTATAGCTGAAAAGCATTAAATAAGGGCTACAGCCCAGATTTTAAAAAGGTATTTATATGTTGGTGCGCTCATTGGGATTTAGGCTAAGTACTAAAATCCCTTTTGAAAATGAGGGTTAGGCTCCTCAATCAATTAGGTGTTGCAACTACCTTTAAAAATCTGGACTTACGTGATATATTGTTTTATCTTTCTCTGATTCTGATCTTGTTTTCCACATAAATTTAGGGGGCCATAATTGTACTCACTAATGTAACATTTGTCAAGATTTTTGTTATTCAGAGATACAGGCCCTGTGGAACTGGGAATGCTGACTCCAGTTGTTGCAGGATCAAACCTCGAGTGCTTTGAACAGAAATACAACATTTCTTAAAGAGGCCTGTTGTTTTACAATGAGATCTAGGGAAATGAGCTGCCAGGATGGGACAAGACCGGAGTTTAGAGAGCTGCTACTAAACATTTGCTGAAAGTCATCCAAATGCCATTTTCTAGGGAGTCATTTGTGTCAAGGGAAGGTTGTTTTTGATGAAGGAAAAAAAATCATTGTTTCCTTCTAATATATAGAGAGGAAAGCTGAGCATCACTCTGGGATAGCATGAAAATATGGACAGCATGTATTGTGATGGTTAATGGTGCTTCATTAGTATCATTCACCACAGATCAGACTGAGACCTCTACTGACATTGAGTAGTACCTTATTCTGCAAGTAAGTGCCACTGAAACCAGTGGGACTGCTTGTGGAGTAACGTACTAGTCAGCATGAGCGGGGGTGGGTGGTAGGGAGGGAAAATCACTCTAGTTAAGATAACGTTGTGATTTCTAGTAGTCTTCATTGATTTGGCATTTTAATATTTTAAATTTTAATCCACGGTAGGAATTCACAAGCTAAAAAAACTGACCAAAGAGAAACATCTCACAAACCTCTTTACCTTAAAAATGCAAAGACTTTAATTTTATTTTTGTAGGAAATAAAAATAAAATTGTAATACAAATGAAGTGTCTTGAGCCAACCAAATTCATTTTGAGAAAAGAACACAGTGCTCCTGTAGACATGGTACAAAAATTTTTCAGCAGTGAATCAACTAAACTGATAACACATATGCAGCTTCAAGGAAAACAGCACATGGGCTTTAATCATACACATTTTTATACAACTGTCCCTCAAGAAGTACATTAAAGACAAAGTACCAACAGACTTACAGAAATAGCAAAAACATTTAAAGTTTTGAGCTGAGTACAACACAGAATTTTAGAGAAGTTCCTACAAAGACCAAATCATGGCTAGTATAAGAAAAAAGTACTTGTGCTCTGTTTACAGATGACTAGATCCAGTGCTACAAAGTACACCATTAGTACACTACTACAGTAATACAGATGCATATATACACATAAGTGAATGTTATGAGAAAAGACAAAGGCCAAACATTTTAACCTAGTCTTTCTGCATTGCTTTTACAGTTTGAAGACACCAACGGATGCAGCAGCACGTGTGGTTTTAATACTTAACCTAACAAATCACATTGACTGCAATTGGCACTGAACTGAGTACTATTAATGCTAGATATTTAGGAAAACAAGGGTTTTAACACTGCCTGTTGTGAGAATTTGCTTAATTGTGTTAATCACGTGATGTATAAAGTATTTTAATTAAAACAAAACTACTATATTCGGAAAGGGCTTCCCCCACAGAACCCATACAGAGCATGTGCCTGCATGTGATGGGAACAGAACGTAAAAAAGGACCGGCTTCAGATTCACAATTTGCATTAGTCATTTCCACATAAAGAATCTGGTCACTCATTGCAAATTGGGGGGTTGAGGGGAGAGAAAAGATTAAAAATGAAAAAAAAAAATTCTGCTTCCAGCCCCACTATAATGGTCACCCCCATATATTTCTTATTGAATAGTATCAAGAACCATATTTTTAATTTATTTATTTATTGCATAACTCACCAGCTCTAAAACGTGAATGGAAGACCAATTGTGCCTGAATGGGGTCTGATCCTGCAAGGTGCACAATGCCCAATGACCTCAGTGGGAACTGGAAGTACTAAACACTTCAGAGGACTGGGTCCAAAGTGTATCTCCATCTGTGACTGAGAATCAGTTCAAATGCAAAAAGGCAATTGTATAGGTCATGATCCTCCAATGTGCCAAACTCGCTCAGCTCCCTGTGGATTTCATTAGGCATTGAAGGTAATCCAGGAGGCACTCTATACCTTGTGGAATTGGACCTATACAAATTAAAAAAAAAAACCACAACAAAAACGTCCAGCTATTACTAGCAGTGTCCTTCCCTAGTCAGGAGGACTGGAGAGCAAAACCAGCAAGCACTCATATTCACCCTCTTCCCACTAGAAGAGTATTTTTTCCTATGCATTTTATAGATGGAATTCCTAACAGCGGAAATACACTGCAGCTAGACAATGCCATGGGAAAGAGTGTATAAATCATGTTTTGTTTACTCTAAAAAGGGCCAACTAGAACTTACAGCAGCTGTGACCCAATTAAATATTCCTTTTTTTCTGCCAAGCAGTGATGAGAGCACCACTCTACTTCTACTTGCACTGTAGAGAACAATTGCAAGACAAAGCATAATTTAAGATTCCAGCATTATGAAGCTCATTAATATATTCTGAAGAATGTGAAAAAAAATAAAGCCATATTGCACCTCTTCCATCTCAACCTCTAAAGCATGTTAGAGTATCAACAGCAACAGCTTCCTTAAGACTAATACATTTTACAACCAGATACCCACATACATTGTAACACTATCAATTTGTAGCATGTGAAGTGAGAGACTATATACAGATGTGCAACCATTAGAATTTCTAATTCAAACACAAAAAACCTCCAGGAGAGAAAACATTTATACAAACAAGAAACCACCTACTCTAAATAGCATATTTTCCAGTTATACAAGTCAGAATGGAAAGAGGCATGTAACACTGTTTCTTTTACAGCTCCAGATAAAAGTAGTCTTGACTCAGTGGCCTGCATGTTATTGACTCTGGATAAATAAGTTACAGTAGTTTGTCTCCTATAAGATGTGTTTAAGACAACTGCTTAGTAACAGTTTTTAGATTTCCCGTTACACTAGTAGTGGCCATATAATCAAATCACTCAACAGCTTATCAGCAGGCAGGATGTTATAAACAGAACATAGGCTTCTACAACCATTTTGAAAGCCACAGTAGGAAGCCAATGCTAGACGACAGGAGTCCAGAGGACATGCTGCAGTGCTTTAAACTGCCTTTTATTTCTGAAACAGAAAATCTTCCTCTTGAATGAAAAGTTTCTAACTAGCTGGTCTTCAGGTAGTCCACAATTTTATGGTATCCCAAGAAACTATGGAATCGTTCCCATGACTACTACTTTACAGCACTCTGATTAGCACTATATTACAAATGATTTCTGATACACACTCTAATTGTACAAACATACATCTTGACAAGATGAACTTTGTTGTAAACAGTTGCCCTTTTTAGCTGAGTTTTACATTTTGAAGATTTACAGCCATGCACCGTTTTGTTACTGAAATAAAAAACAAGATTAAATGCCAAGATCACTATCAGTATGTAGAGTAATCCTACCAGAGCTGCATGCACATACTAATAGTCAAGCCAAGAATACAAGGGATTTGCAGAGATGTCAAAATGTCAGATTGTTCTAGATATTATACTTAAAGGTCACAAGGTATCTTTAAAAAAAAAATCTATGGGTGGTTTAGAAGACAAGGTACTGTATGAAGACTTTATAAAAACATTTTGCAAAATGCTTTTGTACAAAGATTAACGGTATGGCTAAATCCAACAGTAGTCAGTGGAAATTGTTTTAGTACATACAGCATTTAATTTTCATTAAAGATCACATAGAAGAGTGTTGAAGTTTAAAATAATTGGTCCTGAAAAGTACCTCTACTGGCCTCATTTGCAATTTAAAAGTTCTCAGTTTCAGGAAGGCTTGTGTAGGGTTTGATACACTTCTGCTCCTGTCCAGAAAGGAAAGCCAAGCTACACCTATTGGTCCTTTTGAGAAGGGCTCAACCAGCAAAAAGTGCCAGTGTGAAATTGATCTCTTATGGAAACTGTTGTGGAGAGGCAGAAGGAAAAGAAGTTCCCATTAAAATACAGTTTTCCATGGAATCTAAAGAAGTATTTGAGTCACGAATACACTTAGAATTCTGGACCAACAGACTAAGATTAAAGGTGTCACCTTTTAACATGAGACAATTATGTTAGCATGGCAAGCATGAAAAAAAGAGGTTAGCATACAGGTTAATTTTGATTTTAGGAGTTGGGCAGAGCCCTTTTCTCTTTAAGGCAGAGGGATTCAAGAGTGGATTTTCTTCTCTTGAGATGTGGGATTCATTGCCACAGAAATAATGCATTTAGAAGTGTTAAACTAACACCAAGATATTAAATGCATAATCATTTAAATGATGCAATATTTCTGGTGTATATCATAACTTAACATGTGTAAAAGAGTGGCTTTTTTTTGTCCCTAACAGATCTTTTCACCAGAGTTCTGTATTTGATGTGCTTATTACAGTGTTTAAGCCGTTTAGATACTATGCAATTATCTCCCTCATATCCTGAAAACAAAGATTTTTATTTTGAAATCAGACTAAAAACAGCTTGCTTTAAAAACTGAATAATCCACTAATGAAGAAAAAAAGATGTAAAAAGGCTTGTCCTCAGTGCCATTTTAGGCACTATAAATTCTCCGCCATTCATCTTTTTGTATTACGTATATTGTGATCAAACCCATAACAGGATATTTTCTTGCCCAAACTGCAAATGAGATACTGAGAGTAATACAGTCAGCATAAAACCAGAGCTAGTTTCCTTCTTACTATTTACATAGTTTTTCTCCCCCAGTCTCCACACACTGATCAGTTTGAACACTAAAAACAGCCTGTAGTCAGTTTCACATTCAGGGTTGTATGCTCTACAACAAGGGCTGCTGCATTTCATATTACCACAGGGGAAAGTTTGAACTATTTATTGAAATAATATATTTTTTAAAACTTTGAAAACATTCCTATTTGAATTAGTTTTCCATAAATCTAAAACTAGGTTTTAAGACCAGATAGTCTCTAGTACAAACTCTAAAACTTGAACCAGAGGAAGCAGAAATATTTTCAGGACGACTATACACAAAAGGCCATTAGAAACCTCAGAAATATTTTCCTTTTCGTAATATATTTCCCCAGAAAAGTTCAGTACTGATGGAACACCTGTTTCTTCTTCTTGTTGGTTTTTTGTTTGTGTGTTTTTACCCAATTTCTCCAGCTGAATTTACTGAGATTTAAGGAAGTCAAGTACTTGGCAAACACCACAGTGAGTCCATGACTCAGCCAGAATTATAACCCAGGGAGATTTCCTTTCCTTCCTCCCCTCCTTCCCCCAAACAACATGACGACAATCCCCAATAAAGTTTTTCACAAAATCAAAAAGCCCACTATCATGAGAGGTGCTGCTTATTATCATGGTCTAAAGCAAAAATCTTTTTAAAAAGTTGCCTGAATGCAAATTACTGAAAGGTATGCCAATAAAAATGGAGACTATGAGCAGTAGGGTCATCCCTCTTTGGCTTTACCAGAACGGGAGCTGCTACATGGTATTTTGTGTATAATGGACCTGATCATGAGAGATGTTGAGCACCTGCAACTGTTACTGAAATTAATGGAATGTTTGTTTTATTTTAAAGGAGGGGGGGAAATGAGCTTGAATGTCTTCACTGGAAATGGAATGCAAAGTCAGCAGAGTTTGCATTAATGTTTTAAGATCAACGATAACATTCTCAATTGGCACTTAAGATGTGCTATGAGGCGATCATTTTTAGCCTTTGTTTTTAACAACAAATATATTGCATTTGTTGTTTCTGCCTTGTTTCTAGGTTTGAGAGAAAGCACATTTCTAGGTCAGAACAAAAAGTTATCCCCTTGTTGCAAGACCCACGTTGGCAGGATAAAACAAGAAAAGTACTGGGGTAAATTTAAACATTTCCCTCCTTTCTGGTTTGTAACTCGCAGGATTTTAGGGAAAGCTTCTTCACCACTGTCAAATGCAAATACTACAGTATGTTTTTGTGTGGCTCAAGAACATTAAATCAAATAGGAATAGGATATTCTTAGACATGTTGCAGAAATGAAAAGCTAGTGACTCAGGTGACCATCTGAGACCCTAGGGAAGTTGGCAGCAGTGACATATACAAAACAGAGTTTTAAAAACAGTGACCACAAAAGAATCACGTACTACAGCTGCATATTACAATAATAAAAATTACATTGCCGTGGCTGGATATTAAGATGGTCTCAATAAAAAAAGGCACAGTTCCTTACAAATGTGCATAGGAAATGAAAATAATTAATCAGCCTCTGCTACAGTGTAGGATTCCATGCAGAGCATCATTAAACAGCTAAGAAAAGCCTTTTCAGCATATCCACGTTTTAAGGGGAACTAAAATGGCATTTACATCCTTTCATTGCCAAAACACAAATCACATCTCTCCTACCTGTTATAAATACTGTGTGGCTTTTAACCCTCCATATCAAAGTGACCAAAAGCATCTTTATACTCTGAAAATCCAGTAATAGAAGTCATCTTTAAAACCTGGTAGGAGAGACCACATTTTCACTGGAAAATGAGGTTTATACTCTCAGTCAAGGTAGCCTTCTAGGCAGCTCTGCATGCACATTCATCTTTTAATCTGTGGTGATGCAACCCAAACTAAAGGTAAAATCCCTTCTCTAGATTGTTCACACACCTCACAAAGAACAGCCCCTCCACACACACACACATTAACACTTGGTTGTACATGGTCGAGGCAGCTATGCCTTCACAGGGCACAGATTTTGCATACATTACTGCCACATTTGAATGGCTCACACAGAGTACACTATAAGAGATAATCACTGGTACTGCAGCTTTTCTTTTTTAGCGTCTGATTCTATAACTTCCATGGTGCTGTGAAGGTCAGGAAGGTCATGATGATTAACAAAGTTCTCTTTGTTCTTTTGGTCCTGATCAGGCATGATGTCGACTTCCTCCACTATGGCACCATTGGTCAACAGAGCAGGTGGTTCACTTTCGTAATCCTGGGGAGTGTTCAGCATTGGGGTTTTCGAAGACTCAACTGAGGCATTTACAATTTTAGATAAGGAGCAAACTTCATCTGGCAGGGGACCATCTAGGAAGGGCAGCTTCTATACCAGCAGAAAGGAATTAGCGAAAAAGATTAACAAAAGATGAGACACCCTGACACCAGGGCCTTATGTTGAACAAATGTTAATAGTCTTGAAAACACTCTCTCATCCACCAGTTCCTGAGCACTGCATCTCCCAGGTCAATGCCTCTTTTGCAATAAGCACTATAATATTTTATGCATAATCTGTATGCAACATAGTATTTATAAGAGTATCAGGAAAATGGCTTTTCTTAAAACAAAGTGTGTTTGAGGTAGCAAATCTACAATTTTCAGTGTTCATACTAATCTAGCAAAAGACTCAAACACCTCCTCACTAGTCCATTTTTAGATGTCTAGTTGTGTGCACAGAAAGGAAATCATAAGCAGAGAATTTTGGTAGCAATTAAAAGCCACCCTGCACTTTTCTGCAGGCTGTATAGAACAGAGATACTCATGCACAAAGCTACAGATCTTAAAAAGTGGATCCACACTATTTTTGCTGCCTTATGAATTTGCATCATCATTTTTCTGTGTAAAACAGGTCAAATTAAAGAAAACACTTCTATATTTAGCAAAATTTTCTTTTGTTACTGGTGAAAGGAGATGGATTAATTATACTAGAGATTTAAGTGCTTTGTTCTCTGGGGTGGCACAGCACACGCAGCAACAGTGCTAGCTTCTCCCACGTACCTCAACCCTGTTCGGGAGTGGCAACTCTACCGGGGAGAGAATGTGACCTATTTACTCTTTGGTCCCTCTGATATGAGGGAGTCAATTGTAATTGGGTTGTAAATGCCAAGTAAACAGATTACCTAGATATAGTCAAACAAGTGTTGGGATTCCAACCTGCGCTGGATTTGCACCAGTCACCTAGAGATATATGGCTCCACTATCCTAGTCTCAGGCATATTTGCTCATATTGTGCAGGACTCACGTTTTCCAGGTCAGTTGCATTGTCCTCCAACTTCATCTTCTGGCTCATGCAGTTGAGGAGATGGTCCAACACACACTGCTTTGGATGCATCCCTTTGTCAAAGCGGTTATACATTCCACACCAGAACCTCAAGGACAGAAGGAAAGGGAATTAAAAGATCTGCTGTACTTTGTTGGTTGTGACAGGGAGCAATTGTTGTTCCTGTTTAAAGAAGAGATTTTCCACTAGTTCAGGCTCCACGTTTACTTAAAAACCTAAAATCCTAGGTTTTATAAAACCTAATATGAATAGACAAGTTTTCATGAAGCTTTAGAAGGGTTAAATGAAAAGTTCTGAGGATCTATATATTCTTTGCCATGCCCAACATGATCCAGAGGATAGGGTACCAGATAAGGAGGAGACCCAAGTTTGCTCTGCAATGGATTTGTGAGCTTTGACAATCCAATTAACGTATATGCCTTTAACTTTTCCCATCTACACCCTCATTTCCCAAGTACCTTGACTCTGCAGTAACACTTAGCACTTTGAGATCTATAGACTGAAACAGCATTGTGCACTAGTGACTGAGAAACAGGAAGTGAAATTGACCAATTCAGTTGTACAGTAGTGTCCAAGGCAAATAAAGATGAAAAACAAACAGCATAAATAATAATAAATACATTCGATTTTATAATAATTTCAGCAGCAACAGCATACTTCTGTGTATCAGCAGCACTTTAACACAAGAATATCCCTGTTTTAAAAAAAAATAAATATAAGGAGGCACTATCTTTAACAATAATGTGTCCACTATCTCTAAGGAAAGCTCTAAGAGTTGAAGTGACAAGGAATTTGGAAAATTACTCTGCATATATTTTAAATTATTCTTATTTTTTCCTGTAACAGGGAGGCAGCTAGTTGCAGATCAAATATTTAAAAGAATAGTACTTGCACTTATTTAGTGGTTACCTGTCAATTTCAAACTGCTTTACTAGTTGGAAAGCATGGTTATTCTCATTTTACAGATGAGGAAATAGAGGCACGCAGAAGTCAAGTGATTCACCCCAGGACACACGGCAAGGCATTTTAGTGATCACTTCCATTCCTGTGAAAAAAAGTGTCCCTCCTCCAATAAGTGACTTACTGGAAACTGAAAGGTAGAGTGTTTGGCTTAAGCTCCTTGTAAGCTGTGAATCCCTTATACAGAGGATTCCTGAACTCCTGCTTCTTCTGTAATAGGAAAGGCCACAGGGAATGGGTCTTCTCAAAAATCCTGTCAAGTACAAAAAAAAAAATCTAATCACTAACAGTTACGAACAGTGTCAGTAGAATTCTAGCTGCACTGTTCAGGATTTGAGTAGGGCTGCATAGAAGATATTTATCCTTTCTATGGTGCAATTAGTGTGCCTTACAACCACAGACACACTCCAGTCCAAGCCCTGGGTAGCTGATTAATTTAAATTAGACAATGGATGGAGTAAAGTGAAGGGGAATAAATTGACACCTGCAAGTTACTGTGGAGTTGCTATTTAAAACATGGAATTTTTGGGGTACATTCTTCTCTATACATGAGATTAAGTCTTTCACACTGCAGACCACGTGCAAGAATTAAGAGAATTTATCCCTAACCTTGATTACCTTTCCAATTAAATTTTAAAAGAGTTTGAAGAGACTTCCAGACCTTTGCCCCATGAACTGCCAACTCACTTCAGAGCCTCCCGTTCCCTATGGCAAGTCCCAAGGAAGTTGCCAAACTGGCAGGAGTAGACGTGATCATGGATTTCGAGAAGGAACCGCTCATTGAATTCAAATGCACAGGGAAACTGCTGCATGAGCTGCCAGACACATTCAGTGAACTGAGTGAAGACAGGGGACACTTCCTTTAGGTCACCATCCAGATGGCCACACCTGGAGAGTTAGAAAGAAAGCTACAAGGTTGCATCCTATAATATTCAACAATAAGAGAAACTCTCTATCATGTGACCTGAATATTTACTATCTCTCAAGGAGAGGTGACCCCAGTAAGTCACTCTATATCAGGGGTGCTCAAACTGGGGGTCGTGACTCCTCAGGGGGTCACGAGGTTATTACGGGGGAGGTTGCGAGCGGTCAGGCTCCACCCCAAACCCCGCTTTGCCTCCAGCATTTATAATGGTGTTAAATATATTTAAAAGTGTTTTTAATTTATAAGGGGGGGTCACACTCAGAGGCTTGTTGTGTGAAAGGGGTCACCAGTACAAAAGTTTGAGAACCACTGCTCTAGATCATGTATGGTTTAGGTGCCGAGATAGCTGATGCTGAAGTAGAGAGTACTATTGAGATAATCAGTACTGAGGTTGGAAGGTTCTGGGGCACATAACTGAGGCATTTGGTACTGAGGACAGCACAGTCCACCAATTTAGTGGGAATCACATGTCCTATCTTGGAGGTTGATACCAGTACACTGGAAGGGTCTTGACAAATGAGTCTGTATTGTGAATCTGATGACTCATGTCTCAGTTTGCTAGGTGCCAAGGATGGTGATCTGTGCCTTGGCTCATCTCTGGAGTGGTTGTGGCAGACAAATGGGGCCTCTAGGTACAGGTGGCCCAGGAGCTCAAGATGCGATCTCCGGTCACCAGGACACTAACAGAGAGAGACTGACCAGATGGCTGAGGCCTAGCTACAGCCCTCCTCTCGGTGTCTGAGGAATCTTGTATCAATCTCAAGGAAGAACAGCTTCAGACAGGCTTCCCTTACTCTGAGTGCATTTGGAGAAAGTGTGTCAAATAGAACACTGTTCTCTGATGTGTCCATCTCCAATGCAGAATAGGCACTGGGAGAACCCATCATTAATAGGCATCAAAGAGTCACACAAAGGTCCAATCTTAAATACTGGTGATTTAGTTTCTGCCATGAAGCTAGTACCACCCCCATCCCTCCATACTCTATACTAACCAACTTATTTAATTACAATATATATTTTGCCAATGGGTGACTAGGCATGTAAAAAACTTCACTACCACAGTGCACAGGGAAAGGGCAGACACTGCATGGGTTCCATCTTGCTGCCATGGGTGGCAAGAAAGAACTGAGGGGTGGTTGGGCCTGTTCCGCACTTTATGCCCTTGGATGGAGGGTGCGTAGAACCTAGGGCACAGGCAGGGGCTTCAACAGACATTGCTGGCCAAAATAATCTAATTTGCACACAAAGACTGGAATCCATATGGACTATCATCCAAAGAACATTATAGCTTAGATGAGGCTCAGAACATCTCATATCATTTTGCAAAATGTTTGCTAGCTAAGGAAGGATTATTTTTCCTTTTAATAAATCCAGAAACAAAAGGACCAGAACAAAGGAGGGATCACAACAGTTTAGCAAAGCAGGCAATTCTCCTACTATGGCACTAAACATTCCACACTGCCAGGAAAGCCAGTGGGCTGGAAAGGGACACTGCCTTCAAATATACAGAAACAAGTAGTGACTTTTGCAAGTTTGCTTGGGGCAAATAAATTGTTCAATACTATTTTTTCCAAGCTAATGGCAACATGGTCTCTCTTGCTACAGAGAGCAAGCTGAACACATACAGAGGATAAAATCACAGCCTGAACTCCTTCATTCCATCTACAGTATCATGCAGCTAACCAAATTACAAAGGGGAAATTCACCTTCCCATGAAACATCATGCACCAGCCACTACTAGAGGCAGAATAACTCTCTCATCCTTTGTTCCTAGGCAATGATGAAATTTCACTCTTTCCTAAGAACTTGACAAAGTGTGCAAAAAGTAATTTACATTTTATGCTGTCCTTCCTTTATAATACTGGTGAAAGGCACATTTAGTTTCCGGTCTTAGAAAAACAAAAGGTGAAAACAGTCCTTTCCACAGAGGGAATAACTGTGGGATGTTTGTGTTTGGGCTGCAATTCATCTTTGGGTAAGTCCTTTTAAGGTAACGTTATGTGGATCTCTAAATGGGCTTTTCTTCCAGTGTCTCTCACTCTAAGAAAAAATATTTATTGACTGCAGTATTAAATAAGAGTATTTTCATATTGAGACAATCATTAAACAAAGTTCAGTTCAGTACAGAACCTCAGTTCTTCACCATTTAATGTTATAGAATAAGACGACTATTTCTTCCTAGTGTTAGTCTGGACCAAGTAAATCTCTGTATTTTCCATTTGTTAATTAAATTACCATGCAGTGCAAATGGACTATCAATTAGAGAGAGTAAAATTTTTATAAGTCCATGGAATGCAAGTCTTAAGTCGGTTAGTACTAGAATTGTGGGCTGAAGTTAAAGCTGCAAATAATCTGTAAATGTTTGTTGGGATTTGCCCCCAACCCTGGTCAACACAGAAGGGCATCAGAGGCAAAAAGCCCCTCCAAAACGTGACTGTTTCACACACAGTATCAATGTAATATCAACCCATTGTATGAATGGAGAAATGCAAGCATAGAGGTTAAATAATTTGTTCACCATTTTGTAAATCAATGGAAGAATATAGGAAAACATGTACAAAACCCAAGAGTTGATGAATCCCCCTAAGGATTCCAATGGAAAAAGAGCAAATGCCCCTTATGCTAAACACATACAGGTTGCATTTTACCTTCAAGCCTTCTCTCCTGTTACACCTTGAGTATAATCTGCTTTTACCTGTGTGAGAACTTGTGGCCCATCGCAATCCATTCCTTTTCTATTAGAACCTTCAGTTTCAAAGAGAGAGAAAGTAAATGAAAAACTATTAAGTTGCTTGGAAAAAAGTGAAATGATGCCTTAATACCACAGAATTCTTGTAGCTAGGCTTAGTTGATAGTATCTGTCATACCCTGCATATTTATTAATAAAAGGTTGATGAAAATTATAGGATGATTTATGGAATTGGAACTATTCTCCATCACCAGTATTATTATTGCTGGGATAGGATGTTATTCTGAATCTTAATAGTCCTGTGAGAATCTTTGTGCTGTCACTTTGTTAGTGATTTTGCTTTATTAACAAGAATTAATTTCAATAAATACATTACTACCCCCAGGAGACAAGTAAACACTTTCAAAACATAACCCCACAGACCAGACATCTGTACATTTTTTTCTTGAGGTATATGCTAAAACCATCACTGTTTATTCCACTACACAGCTACTTCATTCTGAAGGGACCCAAAAGTACCTTGATACTCAGTGCAGCAAACCAGAATTAAGAAAATTTTATTTTTAAGAACATATACATGGGAATGAAAGGAGTAGTCTATCAAATGGTAAAGGCATTAATTTCTGGCCTTAAATGTAGCTGGATTTTTTTGTTTACTTAATTGAGACGTTTCTATTTTACCTAAGTATGAACCTGCATAAAACCCTTATCAAAGAAAATGTATGGGAGCAGCTTAGCAAGGACAGGTACAGCAATGCACTGAATAAATGAATTGGTGCCTTAAAGGCATATCTTTTTAGACTGTATTACATAGTCAGCCAGAAGTCATCATCCAGGGATTTAAAGAGCAGAAGATAACCATAAACTTACATGTGGTATTTCTTTGGCAAATACATTATTTTGTTTATTTTAATGGTTTCGGGATCTTTTTCAGGTATTTATTATATTCACCTAGGAATGACTAGTTTTATGATTCGTAAGGTACACTTTGGATGTTACAAAAATGAAAAAAAAATTCTTTTATATTATATTAGCACCTGATTCTGATCAGGACCCACTGTCACTGCAATATTGTACTATGTACCAGGCTGATCATGCTGAGGTCTCATGTTCCAATAGAAACTTGACAGTTATTTATTATTTGTAGTAGCATAGCACACAGGAGCCCTAGACCTGGATCAAGACCCCATTGTACAGATAAAAGAATGTTGCAGCAGAATTTAGCAGCAAAAAAAAGTTAGCAATTGACCTGAGGTAACAATCTTCTCAGTGCAGCACAGTTGCATCTGTCCAGGAGAAGACAAACAAAAGTTGCAGTGTTTTGCATTGCTTTCAGTTTCTTTTCAAGGGGCTAATGAGCAGCAGCCCATCTCTAATGGGTTTGTAACAAATGCAGGCGGGCAGAGATGCAGCGCACCATGTAAAGTTACATTTTACATTGACAATTTAGCACAAAAAACAAGGCAACTAATTTGTTAAAAGCAAACGGATGAAATTCACGCCTGTGCAGAGGGCTTTAAAACAGTGATGCATGGGCTTCATGCTGACCCTCTGCACAGGGTGAATTTCACCCGAACAGAGAGTTTACTATAATGGGTCTTAAACCACAAGCTTCCCTCCCAGCCTCTTTGTAAGCCTTCACATCCTATACCAGAGGTGGGCAAACTACGGCCTGTGGGCCACATCTGGCCCACAGGACCATCCTGCCCGGTCCCCGAGCTCCTGGCCCAGGAGGCTAGCCCCAGCCCCTCCCCCACTGTTGCCCCTCCCCCACAGCCTCAGCTTGCTAGCTCCGCTGCCGGCGCAATGCTCTGGGCGGCAGGGCTGTGAGCTCCTGGGGCAGCGAGCTCCTGGGGCAGCGCAGCTGCAGAGCTCAGCCTGACCGGTCTCTGCTGTGTGGTGGTGGCGGCAGCACAACCCGGCTCCAGCCGGGTGGCGCGGGTGTAGTGCCGCCAGCCACCGTGCTCCAGGCAGCGCAGTAAAGGGGCACAGAGCAGGGGAGGTTGGCTAGAGGGCAGGGAAGTTCGGGGTGGTGGTCAGGGGGCGGGGGAATAGAGGGTTGAATGGGGGCAGGGGTCCCGGGGGGGGGAGCAGTGTCACGGAGTCCCCGGGCGATGCTCTGGAACTGCTCCCCACAAAGTCAGTCAGGACTTTGGGGAGCCTCCTCTCCCATGGAGCAGACTGTCTTCAGGGCAAGAAGCTCACATGGCTTCACCTCCTGGGTCTGACCTTGGAGCATTCAGCATATGCCCCTCCGTGCGCTTCCCACAGCGAGTCCGCCCAGGCAGGGTCCTGGGGAAGCCAGAGGGTCCTGCACGCACCCCCAACTTCGCAGTCAGACGTGACTCTCAGCCAGTCAGTAAAACAGAGGTTTATTAGATGACAGGAACACGGTCTAAAACAGAGCTTGTAGGTACAGAGAACGGGATCCCTCAGCCGGGTCCATTCTGGAGCCCAGCGAGCCAGACCACCCCGTCTGCCCTCACTTCCCGTCCCCAGCCAGCTCCAAACTGAAACCCCCTCCAGCCCCTCCTTTGTGGCTTTTGTCTCTTTCCCAGGCCAGGAGGTCACCTGATCTCTTTGTTCACCTTTAGCTATCCCCTTGCAAGGGGGAAGGGCCCTGGCCATTTGTTGCTAGGAGACAGACTGTCGGCCATATATGCACACTGGAGACTTAAGAAATGCATAGGGGAAACTGAGGCACCCACACAGTATTCAGAGGAAACATTAAGAACAGTCCTACTTCGTCACAGGCAGTCGGGGGGGGGGGTTGGATGGAGGAGTGGGGGGCAGTCGGGGCAGGGGTTCCAGGGGCAGTCAGGGAACAGGGAGAAGGGTGGTTGGATGGGACAGGAGTCCCGGGGGGGGCCATCAGGAATGAGAGGAGGGGTTGGATGGGGCGGCGGGGGTCCGGGGGCGGTCAGGGGACAGGGAGCAGGGGAGTGTGGATGGGGCAGGAGTCCCGGGGGCCGTCAGGGAACAGGGGGGTTGGATGGGGGGGGGGAGCAGATAGGAGGTGGGGGCCGGGCAACAACCCCCTCCCCTAATCAGCCCTCCATACAATTTACGAAACCCGATGTGGCCCTCAGGTCAAAAAGTTTGCCCACCCCTATCCTATACTCATGCACATCTTGCTGAGATGCCTCATTAGCGGTTCTCTTATGGATGTGCAGGGATATAGAGATTTGAGTCATAAATCATGTACTAGCTTTTTGTACCCATGCTACTCAGAGCAATTATAACTTAATATATAAATAACTTTGCTTCTGTAGGTCACTGACACTCTAAAAAAGTCTGCTGCTCAAAGTGATCTAAAGTGCTTAATCGGGGCTTGTTTACATTCCAAACCACTTCACAAAGTTACAATGCATATTTCATTTTTAAAACCCAAAGCATTTCTGTTCTTACCATGAGTCCTTTAAATGTTCTATAAAACGGATCCAAGAGGAGGCTAGCCAGTGAACAGACTTGAGCTGTACGATCCCACCCATCTGAGCAGTGGACTAAGACACTGGCTTTTTCTTCTTTCACTGCCTGCCAAGAGGAGAATAAATCAGAACACAATTTAACAGTTGGTAGTTGTGGTAGCTAAACATAATCCCCTTCATCTCACAAAGTCTGATTTATCTTTAATAGAGTTACCAATAGGTACATTACAGAACAAATACAGAAACATGGCCCTCACCTCTAAGAGTTTTCAATTTAACTTTAAATGTTACACAGTCCGGGGGGGAGGGACACACAAACAGCAAGGAAGAGTTGGGATGAGGAAGGACAGAGATTTCAGCAATATGAACATGCAATTACTCAGCATTTGTATATTCATATCCATATCATCTATATTTGTATTTGTTGCTGACACTTCTTGTGGGCACTATGGGCGAAGAAATCTTTAGGAAGGATGTAAATGAGGAAAGTTCACCCTGTTGCTACCCTGGGACTGGGAATTTTTCAACGAAAATTAGGGAACAGGGGAAGATCATCACGCAAAATTCCTCCCATATTTGTCTCTCTCTTCCTTTGTACTGGTAGCAGAAGATGAATACAAAATCATTTCTCTTTAAAACAAATCAAGAGAAAGGAATTCACAATGGAGCAACCCAGAGACGAGAGAATATTTATGCAAGGCAATTGATTTCTACCAATCATTTCCTGCATTCCCTTTGAGGTTAATGAAGAACTGTTTGCTGCAGCAAATTTGCTCCTTCTACTTGATCTGCAGACAAGTCATGCACCTTACAATAGCCCATGGAAAAAGAGGCCTGTGTTAAAAGTTCAAAATTATGCCATCCCTGTAGCATATAGTGACAGAAGATGACAAACGCACTCAGAAAATCCCTCACTTAAAGCACCACAATTTTTGATAACTAGTGAAAGTGTTAAGAAAAGTTATGAGTTGTTTGCAATATTAACTACACATCAGGACACGTAGGCATCTTTTTAAATTATTCAGATTGAAGTAAAATAAAATTAATGAGGACAAACGAACAGTAGGCAGTGTTGCTCGTTAGAATATACTGGATAGGTCACAGTTTCAATCCACATAGAAAATCACTATATTACAGTCATAGGACACACACAAAGAGACAATTAGGTCTCCCAGTTCTGTCTTTACCATTGCAGGCTCATTTTCTACATTTTCTGGTGTTAAGTCCAATCTAGTGTTAAGTGTCCAAACAATGGGGCTTCCCCCACTTCTCTTGGGTTTCTGTTGGGGAAAGTTATACCTTAGCAAGAAAGACTCCAGCATCCATTACAGCTTTAATGTGCCGTAACCAGCCCGAGTTCTCCAGGCCAGTAAGGAAGTCACTCATTGAGGGAGATTTTGTTTCACACACTGAAAACACAAACAAAAGAATTAGCTGAGATTTCTCAAATGAAATGCACAGTAACCATGATTTTCTCAATCCCTCCTGTCCATCAATGCTAATCCTCCTCCCCTCCTCTCCTGAATAACAGTGACAAAGCTTGGTTGATCATGAAAGCTAATGTTCTCTGAATATTGAAATACAGGAATCAATTTTCTCTCTTTAAAGAGATCACACACTATGGATATTGTGTGTGTATACACACAATTAAAATTCTTTAGATTGCAGAGGGCTCTAGCATTTAAGCCTGGAGTATTTTTCCTCCTCCTTTCACCACTAGAATCAAAATCTCATTTCAAAAGCGCTCTCTCCAACCAAGGCAAGTGATTAAGGTGTTATGTGTTTACCCATCCCTTCATTATAGGATATCATCACACATATTCAGACACCACCAGCATATAATCACTATAAGAAACTGACTAGAGAAAGACGTGGAGTTCTAATTTCTAGAGGTAAATGACTTATCTAACCTTGAAGAGGGCTCAGATAATATGTTGAAAAGCATAGTAGAAAATGCTTATAATGTTATAGTTCAATAGTTCCTGAGCACCTGTGAGAGACACTATCATTGTCAAGGCCTTCTAGCCAAGGGGATAAAATAGGAATAAACTAGCGGTTATTCTGCCTTTTCACCCACTCCAAAATAAGTCATCCAGCATGGGGTTCTCTAGACTAGAGCAGTATTTTTGCATATGCCAAACCCTCTGTCCTGTCTAGCCTAATTTTTCCCCAAGGCCACTATCAAACCCTGGATCCTACCAGACCACCTGACCTGGGCATCAGTTATTCGATCAGTCCATAACATTACATTGCCAACTCAAATATTAGCCTCCTATATATTTTGAATGACCGTGTTTGTACTATATGCCTCCTGATACTAGGCAATGGGACAAGAGAGAAGGACTTATAATATCAGCTTCACAATGTTCCCCAGCCTCTGCCAGCAGAAGGATGTTAATACTGTAGTTAATAAACCAGCAGAAAGTACTGTATCAATACTCTCACTCTTCTCTTTCATCACTTAGGGTCTGAGTCCCTTTTCAGTTTTACACCAGAACAGCTCCATCAGCTTCAGTGGCATGGCTCCCAGTTTACACCAGGGTAAACAAGAGGAGACTCAGGTCCAGAAGAGTGTCCCCTCAAATTCATCCCAAATCCCACATAGCAGTGCAACGCCCTAAGAATGCGCACTCACATTTAAGAACAAATTTGACTGAAGAAGTTAAAAACAAATGAAAAAATAAAAATTACGTAGTGCAAGTTGTTAACTCTCCTGCAGGAGAGCTCTGAAACCTAGTCTCTCACATCACACAGATTGCTCATACCAAAATAACCCAAATAAAAATAACTTATTTCAATTGCATTTCAGTATTTCATAAATTAACTATAATCATCTGAATGGTTAAACAAGTAAGAAGATCATAGCCTTTTATTGTTTTTATTTTTGTATGTGGTTAAGAGATTGTTTACTTTTGATTACATAAAATTTGCTAAATATTAGTTTCTATTTTAGATGCATGGTAAAACTGAACACAATGCCTCTTATCAGATCCTTTTTTAAAGTATGCAGTATTGTTGCAGTCATGTCAGTCCCAGGATATTAGAGAGACAAGGTGGGTGAGGTAATATCTTTTATTAGACTAACTTCTGTTGGTGAGAGAGACAAGCTTTTGAGCCTTCCTAGACCTCTTCTTTGAAAGCTTGTCTCTTTCGCCAACAAGTTTTTAAAGAACATTTTAACATCAGATAAAATACTGTAACACTTTCAGCCTTTCTATAAGCCGAGCACAAAGCCAGGTATTTACTCTCCTAATCTGTTTTCCATCCCATGCCCCAAAGCGCACACGCAGTTGTGTACACAGGATGTGTCTATTGTGGAGTACGAGTTATGTTAATAGGTGGCAACCAACAACACACGGACCAGTCAAAGGCACGGGTCATACCTTCCAAGAGTTTCTGCAAGCTGCTCCGCATCACGTGGATGTTCTCTATGCCAATGAATTTAAAGCGAATGTTGTCATAGTTATCTTCATTCTCATAACCCTTACCAGCAGCTCGGTTTGCCATGGCATTTAACTGTAGAAATCAAGTGAAAAAAATGCATAAGCAAACCTGGCTCACAAATGCTTTTGATCTTCCAGAACAGCAGAGATCAAGCAAAGCAAGTTCACAAGAGTGTGCGTGGTGGGGAACGTTGTTAGTTTTGGTTATTTTTGCCCATGAATTGTTTCCAATAGTTTTACTAAAATTATGTGTGTGCAGTCAACTAACACTAGGCAAAGGCCAAAGAAGAACTTGGATGCCAATTTCAAGCTGCCTAACACAAGGTAGTATCAAAAGCTTGTTTAACTACAGAAGTTTCTGTTATCAGAACTGAGATTCATTTTCTTTTTAATTGAGACGCTAGAAAAAAAAGCAACAGATAAAAGCAATAGTTACATATGAACACATCTCTTTCATCTAGCAGAATATTTTTATAAAGCACCATAAATGTGCATGGTGCTGCATAAATAAAAGGATTCCAAAGCATTTTACAAACAGTTTGTTTAATCTCTCACTAAAATGCAGCCAACTCAGAGGTGGAACATGGCAGCCGTTTATCAGCAAACGGCAACCATGTGTAAGTTTACAACAGCAAGAATACAGTATTCAATTGAAGTTGCAGGAAGAAGGTAAGGAAAAGGGATGTTGATTACCCAGAATGGAATTGAGCCAGGCCCATACAAAAGTTACCATAAGATCTAGAATGGCCACAAGTGGACAGGACCTCAGTTTTAACTCTCAATCCCAATTCCATGGATTTTGGAAGTGGAGTAGTTTGCCTCCATGGAAAGGAATGAGGTAGAGAGATTCAAATACACAAGCCTAGTAGCACAGAGTGAAAATAAATCTAGGTTATTTCATTCTACTTAAACAGGTTAGACACTGGTGGGATGGAGAAATAGGGCTAATTATAATCTCCTCCCTTGCCATCGAGTGGATTATCACTAAATAGCCATTAATTTAATCATAAATGTCAATGGAACACCTGTCAAAGTACACAAGTACACCTGTCAAAGTGCACAACAGAATTAGCTCTAGGAAACACCATACTCAGCAGCCGAAGACTTGATAAAATATCCTCTATGTTTACCTGGAGGCGACACCTGATTTGCACCCCTTTTGTCCCATTTCCAGTCTAATACAGGTAATGCCAATACCCCTAATAGTAGATGAGCTCACTATTTCAGATTCAAAATGGCCAGCAGTATATTAGCTGCTTTTTTTTGTAGTTGTAGAATATGCAAATCCCCACATTCCAATTTCCTTATGCCTAGAACTCCTCATGAATAGGTCCACAGACGCAGACATCTCACCTTGTTTTCAAGCTATTTATGTCTCAAGATGTAATCATTAGATGTTTCAGTGCAACTTCATGCAAACGTTTCCCGATCGCCTAGGTCAGAACTATTACTGAGCAAACATCCCAGCATTGAAGTTTTAGCCCTGAATTGCCATTACTGAGGTAAAACTAACTCCATATACTGTAATAGCAGGTTTCACAGTGCACTAGCAACTGTTATTCTCACCAATGCAATATTAATTAAAATTACTTCTATGTCAGAAAAATGCAGGAACTGCACTTTTTCAGACTTTATGAAACCAGATAACCCTTGAATGCCACTGTGCCTCCCAACCATACCAATACTGGCACTTCAGACTTGTGCAACCAGTACTTTAAACTCCCCTCTCCATCTCAATGATAAACTCAGGGCCTAACCTCTGTACTGGAACCCATTCCACTACCTCAGTCAACCACTAAAGGTCATTAGACTTGGGCTACTCTTAACTATAACGTCAGATAATCTGGAATACTCTAGGAACGAGTGCCCCTACGGTCACCGCAGTTTGATCACACACAAACGAGGAGGGAGGAGGAGAGACATTAGGTCCAAGTACAGCAGCTGGACACTGAGTTTATCATTAAGGAGTGGTGAGCTGGACACCAGTTTCATGGGGAAGGAAGGAGTGGCCTCTGACGTCCCCCACCATAATTTTAGCAGAGCTTCCTCATACTATACTAGGTTAGAGATCTGAAAACCATGATCCACTGGAAGCAGTGTTGACATAACAGATGTGAACTTTAGGAACATCCACAAAGCCCATTAAGTGATACCTTTGGCCTTGTGTCTACAACATACATGAAGGGACTCCCCGGGTTGGCTTGTCTAATTGCCTGCAGCATCTGTTCATCCTCCAGACAGCGAGCACTGAACCCAGAGAGAGGCTGGCTACAGCGACATATGGCAGCCTGAAAACACACAATAGTTTACTGTAGAGAAAAGATCAAAATTAGGAATATTTATTGCTCTGAGGGACACACTAAAATTTGATGGGGATGCTTCTAAGCCTGGTGTCCGTTTCACTGTAAAACTTCCGTCAAGTGGACAAATTAATGAAAAATTTCAGCTCATGCTTCTAATCTTCTCAAGAGCTTTGTGAGTCTGAAGTAGGTTGTGCTTCTATGGAGACAATTATCCACCCTCCTCTCAAATGCATTGCTCTTCTGCCTAATGACTTCTATCTGTTGTAATAATTGGGCCTCCAAATTTACCTTAATTTTGCACTCAACTGTTAAAAGTATGTGGAAGTTCATAAAATGTCATCATAACCTATAACAAATGTTGATGGGGAAAAGATGCAAAAGGGAGATAGAACAACTGAATTAGTCTAAACAAAAAGGCCAACTTGATATGATTCAAGGACTGTGTTGAAATTATGCTTGCTAAAAACAGAAGATGTGGTGCTGGAAGTTAATGAGCCAAAGCTTGTATGTTGGATATTAGGCCTAATTGGTGGACAAAATAATGAGGGCGTGACATACTATACCTTGGGAAAGTATCTGTATATAATTGCGATATTGCATATAAAGCACGCCATGTGAGGTAGCAGGGGAAAGGTTATGATCAGCTGAAAGACATTGTTCTATCTAAATATGTGTATCACCAATGCATATGAAATTATAAGAATTGTGTTGTATGGTTTTCACTAAAATATGCTGTGGGTTTGGGAGGCACCCAAATACCAACTATACAGAGACAATGACAAGGGAGGTAACCAATACCCGGGTGAGTGCTGTTGAACAGACATCACCAACCATTGTCTAGCAAGGGAGCTACAATGCAATGACTCACATGCACTGATGAAGTGGTGAACCAATTAATAAATCTGCACTGCTCACCTTCAGCAGTGCAAGATGGTATATTCCTGAGGTACAGTGCTAGGAGGAATTTTGCTAATGCCTTTCTCTGTGTGATTCCTGAGTGGCTCGTGGACCATTCACGCAATCTAGCGGAGTGTGGGTTGTTCTGCTGAGTGACAGCAGCGCCTGGAGGGGGTTGCTGCTTGTCACTAGCAAGGCATTGTGAGAGACGGCCCAGGCTGGAGACATAAAGGGGCACAGCGGTCCCACTGTCCCAGGCTGCACTCCGGGGATCTCGTCAGAGGGGATGGGCTATTCCATCTATCACTCCCATTTTGGGTCCTTAAAACAAAGATCCTGTGGGGAAAGTACTAAAGGACTAAAAATGAAGAACAACAGATGGAAAGAACAGAGGAGGCTACTGGAGCGAGCTTCATATAATGGATGCCACTCCCACCATTTCCTGGGACTCCAGGCCTTCACCATCCTGATCCTGAGAGGTGTCCTGATCAGAAGAGGCCAGAAAGAGAGGGACTCAGATGACATTGCCATCTCTACCAGCTCCAACTGAATCCCAACTAACACTTGCAAAGACAGTTATTACACCTCTACCCCGATATAACGCGACCCGATACAACACGAATTCGGATATAACGCGGTAAAGCAGCGCTCAGGGGGGGGAGAGGGCGGGCTGCGCATTCCAGCAGATCAAAGCAAGTTCGATATAACCTGGTTTCACCTATAACGCAGTAAGATTTTTTTGGCTCCCGAG
Source organism: Terrapene triunguis (assembly GCF_002925995.2). NCBI lineage: Eukaryota > Metazoa > Chordata > Testudines > Emydidae > Terrapene > Terrapene triunguis. The sequence continues at coordinate 21,523,063 of NW_020664482.1, forward strand.
GACAGCGTTATATCAGGGTAGAGGTGTACCATCTTCAATACCATCTAAGAGACTGTCAAACAAGGGGACATTTCTTTCTAAGCCTGGACTTTAACAACAACAGCATCTCCAGCCCATCTCAACTAACTTCTCTTTTCCCCAAAAAGACAGTTACCACCACCTTTGATTCCATTTAGAGACTGTCAAACAGGGTTTTTCCTTTTAAAAACTCTCTCCAGCTAAAGGGAAGAAGGGATGCTGTTAAAAGTAAAGCCTTATTTAATACTTCAAATTTCAAATGCTTTAACTGTTTTTCCTTCTTTTCTGTATCTTTAAGAAAAGGTTAAAAGAATTTTTAATGGTGTGTTTGCCATGCTACCAAGCAGGCTGAGGTCTCCCATATAAAAGCCCAGACATTGTTTAATACTGTTTAATGTTGGACAGTGACTGGTTTATTTGGCCCATTTAGTCTAATACATACAACATATCCCAACTGCTGCTGTCCTCCTTCCCCTTATCTACTCCCCTTCTCTTGCTCTGACTTCCTTTCTTCATGACTTTAGTTAGCTGTTATTGATCCACACTTGTAGCAATGCTGAACTTGACTGTACACTTCAGTAGTTTCTGACAACACAACTCCATGCAATTGTTGTGTCAAGGCAAGCTTCCTTAGGAAAGCACCTGGAGCCTAACAATTTAACTGTGACAGTATTTTGCTAATCTCTGTGCCTGAAACAATGCTGAAACAACAAAGCTAAAAAAGCTGCATTCTACTCTTCAGTTAGAACAAACTTCACTTATTCTGAGCTAATACAAAAAAATAGGGATTTGTTCCAAGCTACTTCCTCCTGTTCAAAAGTCAGAAAGTTTAGCTGAGTTAAGCTGCAATTTGTTAAAGATTGTCCATTGTAACTAACTTAGTAGTTTACAAACCCAAAAAGGCATTTCTTACAATTGGTCGAAGTGAAACTTCAAAGAGGAGGTTTGAAAGGATCATGCTTTTTTTATGCTGGTTTAGAGGACAACCTTTGCCAAGTCATTGTTTTATTTGGGGAAAAGGGGAAAGTAACAAAAAGGGTCTCAACTTCTGATAGCTGAAGTTGTGTTTGTTTAGAAATTTCTTCAAAAGTATAAAACAATAGTTACACTTGCATATCCATTGCTCATAGAAGGACCTCAAGTGCTTCAAAAAAAACAATTAAGCCTCAACTCCTTATGAAATAGGTCAGCATTACCCATATCTCACAGATTATACCAGGTCACCTAGCAAGTTAGCGGCAAAGATACAACTCCTGGCTTCTGTTCTAACAACTTGATCACATTCCTTCCCTATATTAAAGCTGGGTGGGCAGCAAGAATAACGAGAAGAGTAGAATGTGCATAACTAACATTGTTTTCTTTGTAAAGATAGGAAAGCACTGGGATGCGCCCTCTGCTTCTGAACTTTGAACTTCCAAGCACAGTTGCTTTATTAGCAGCCTTTGGCACCACTATTTCTGGAGGGTACGTGTTGCAGACCTAGAGTACAAAGGGGGGGAAAAAATCCAAATATTAAATTATTTGCCAGATTGATATTAAGATGCCTGAATAATCATTAAAGATTTGTTACTTAGCTTTAATAAATAGTAACCATGGATCAGCTTGATATACAACCAAAATTAATCTTTCAAAAGATTGAAATAATTAATGCTGTTTTTCAGGCATGTGAAACGCTATCATTAATATGAATGCACGAAACTAAGTATACATATGATATATTAATTCCAATTTGTCCTTGAAGAAACAAGACAACAGCAATGCATAAAATAGTAAGGTTATACTAATAAAATGCATCTTCTGAGGGTCGTGGCTCATGCAAAGACTAAAAGTGAAGAAAGGTTGTTCTTAAATTAAATAAAATAACTTCCCCCCTCCAATGCCCTGTGCATCTTGGAATGAGCTCCAACCACACAGGGTGTATACTCACAGCCTAGTGTTACCCCCATACGCGAATAATTTTCAGCACCCAAAAATTTTAAGGCTTGGAGTCTTTTCAGTGTACACTTCAGACACAAGCTCTTCTCAAAGCTAGTCTTTACTTAGATTTTGTTGTTTTTAAACCTAAACTGGGAAACCTTAGAGGAATTAAAAATAAAAAGATCCCAAATGAGAGTTACACACTGAAGCCTAAATTTCAAAAGTGACTAATGATTTTGGGTGATCAACTTCAGATGGCTGAAGAGACTTAATTTTCAGGAAGTGCTGGGAGCAACCTTTCAGCGGCCCCAAGTTGGGCGTTCAAAAACGGGGGCACCAAAAATTACTGGTCACTTCTGAAAGTCTAAGTCTGTGTTCCTTGGTGAATATCCATTGCCTGGTGGCAGAAGTATATACACAATACAATTTAATAGACTTACCTTTCTCAGATTTGACTGCTGTGTCTTTTAGCCAGGAAAGGGATCTTTTCATGTACAATTTCCAAAGAAATATAGAGAACATTTTAAAGCAGGTGTCTGAACAACTGATGCTTAAAATCTTTCTTGGCATAAAGCTTGTTGGGTTTAACTGAGCTTAAAGAGAGGAGAGAAGAAGGCAACTGGCAAGAGCAGCTCAGTAGGAGTGGAAGAATCAGGGATTTAGGCCCGTTTTTTTCTGAGAGAGGATTGAAACCAAGTAGAGAATGAGCCAGTTTTACTGCTTTTGTTCTTTTCCCTTTACTCCCAACCTGAGAAGGCAGAGTGGTTCCACTGCTCTTCCATACATCAGATACCCACCTGGGTATGTAGATATGGGGAGGGGGATTGGGGAGGTTCCATTCTACCTAGGGAAGTTAAAGGAATCTTAGTTTCCTGGTGAGTTTGTTTGATGCTTCTCTAGAAAATGAATATCTGGTATTTTCCCAGTGGGATCATGCAAATCAAGCAGAGACTGCAGCTCTCTGCTCTTTTACAGTATCATTATCTCTGGCTTCATATCAAGAAGATGATGCTTTAGATAGGCTGAGCTCACTTCTCCCAAGGCATCAGTTATGCAGCAGAAGAAGGGCTGTTCCACGTCATTAGTACAAATAAAAGGATGTTGCACTGAGTGGCTACTTTGCACAATAAATTACCTCATAGTCTTTATTAGCATCAGTTATTTCCCAGAAGTCATTTGGAATTCCCATACGCTGATAATCTACTTTTAAATCAATCAGCTTCCATCCAATCTCCCGGTTATCTTTTGGCATTTTGGGGTTATAAGAAAATGCATAAAGTTCTTCAGGTTTCACTGGGGAGAGGAAATTTAAAAATTAAGTTAAGAGAAAAATTTAATACACATGCAAAAGAAAGTGAAATGTTCAACACTTTCTCCTAAAGATTGTCCCTGGGGTCAGGCACACAGGGAAAATCACCGTTTTGCAGTTAGATTACAACTAAATGAAAACTAGTAGAACTAAACCTTTTCCAGTTCTTTGGCATATCATTATACCAAACATTTAAAGCAGTCAGTAAAGAATGATTGGGAGACCTAGAAACATACATATGTTATTATACCACACCAGGGGACTGAAGAAAAAAAATACAGCAAGTTACTTGTACTTTTCTAACATGACCAACCAACTATACTAATAGTTTTGTTAGTAGTTTGTTATGCACTTCTTCCCTATTCTCTTTAGAGGAAACCTTTGCATGCATGCTATTAGAGACTGAATATACGTTGTCACTAACTCATGATGATGAAAAACTTGTAAACACTGTCCATCAGAAGGTATTGTCTAAATTACCACCTTATGACTTAAGATATCATATATGTTGTACGGATTCTTTACCTTTGTTACTAACAACATCATAGATGAAAACTGGCACAATTTGAAGTATCTATTTTAATTTTCACCATTTCTGTTTGTTCACTTGTGGAACTTTATTCAGCCTGAAAAAGGTATCTAGTCTGCTTCTTGTGCACTAGCAAAATGTTGTTGTTCAGGGCATAGTGAGAGCACAGAGGTATGGTTTAAATTTTAAAAAAAGAAAGTTAGTGAAAAACATTTCTAATCACATTAGGTGATATATGATAAAGTGCCTAATGACAAAAATATGAGTTCAACACCTCTCAGGATCAAGGACTATATTTATGAAGGGCAATATGTTAAGGGCCAAAATTGTACATGTAATGTTCATTCATATATACATATATGATCCTGAGATTCATTCAAATTCATATTTTAGTCATTGGGAATTGCCTCTGCTCAGGACCCAATCGGATCAGGTCCATACATAGCACCTGTACCCTGTATCATGATGCTAAGCAAAATACAAACATCCACCATAAAACCAAGTAAGCACTAAAATAAGTGTTTTAAAATGAATAACTTCAAAAGTTTTAATTTTAGACTTAAAGCAATTTATTTCCTACTTAACAGGTTTCTTTAAGAATACATTGGCCTCTTCCAGCAATGCATGAAGAGTTAATCCATAAACAGCAGAGAGCAACTAAAACTTACAGCTTCTGCAAAGAGTTCACACAACACAGTTCTTATCAGCCTGTAGCTTCCCATTTCAATAGTGTGCTCTCCTTCCTGCAGGAAAACTTGATAGATCTCTTGAGTATTACTGTCAGCCCAACAAGGGCTTCAGGTTGAGTCTGACAAATGGTAATTCCTCCATCCCCTCCACACCACACCTCCAATTTCCTTCCTTCTCTTAAAAAAATGCAAATCCTGTCAATAACTCACTCAGCTGATACTCAAGACAGCAAGCTCTCCTGAGACAGACTGAGTCCTGCCAGAGTCTGATAAAGTACCCAGTTTGCCAAACAGGTAACCCTCAACTGTCAATCACATACTAGCAAATAATGAATAATTATTTGCTCTGCCAAACCAGATGAAGCAGGCATACAAACAGAAATCTTAAACTGACAAGAGTAAACTGTGAGAACCCATGAATAGGACAGAATAGTTACATAAGTTACATATTGAGCCACAGGGCAATAGAAACCAACTAATTTTCCATCTCCTGCAAGTGATAGTTACCATAGTACCTGTAATATTTCATAGCTATAGGAACAGTAATAGCCATTAACAGAGCACCAGGAATTTATGTATGATCATATGCCAGATTACAAAGTTTTAATTCTAATACTGTAATAAAGAGACTGAATATCTCAGGAGATTAAATGAAGGTTTGTATCATATTGTAGTCCTCTAAGTCATCAGTTCAAACCTAGTCCAGGGTTCAAGCACTTTGCTGGGACAGTGTGGGCAAAGTCTGCACTGCACCTGTACAAAGGATTTCATTTTACCAGGCTGTCAGTTTAGCATCTTTCACCAATACTAAAAGAGGATCATAAAGTTCTTCTGGAATAGCAGACTAGAAACATTTCAGAGGGCATGAACAATTCTGCCTTAAGACTCTCACAACCATCTCATTTACACAGTAATAAATACGAGGGCTGTCGATTAATCACAGTTAACTCACACGATTAACTCAAAAAAATTAATTGCAATTTTAATCGCACCATTAAACTTCAGCGCCTACAAGTCCACTCAGTCCTACTTCTTGTTTAGCCAACCACTAAGACAAACAAGTTTGTTTATATTTACAGCAGATAATGCTGCCCACTTCTTATTTACGTCACCAGAAAGTGGGAACAGGCATTTCCATGGCACTTTTGTAGCTGGCATTGCAAAGTATTTACGTGCTAGCTATGCTAAACATCCGTATGCCTCTTCATGCTTCAGCCACCATTCCAGAAAACATGCTTTCATGCTGATGACACTCATTAAAAAAATAATGCGTTAATTAAATTTATGACCGAACTCCTTGGGGGAGAACTGTATGTCCTCTGCTCTGTTCTACCTACATTCTGCCATATATTTCATGTTACAGCAGTCTCGGATGATGACCCAGCACGTTGTTCATTTTAAGAACACTTTCACTGCAGATTTGATAAAACACAAAGAAGGTACCAATGTGAAATTTCTAAATATAGCTACAGCTCTCGACCCAAGGTTTAAGAATCTGAAGTGCCTTCCAAAATCTGAGAGGGACGAGGTGTGGAACATGCTTTCAGAAGTCTTAAAAGAGCAACACTCAGATGCGGAATCTACAGAACCCGAACCACCAAAAACGAAAATCAACCTTCTGCTGGTGGCATCTGACTCAAATAATGAAAATGAACATGCATCGGTCCACGCTGCTTTGGATTGTTATTGAGCAGAACCCACCATCGGCATGGATGCATGTCCCCTGGAATGGTAGTTGAAGCATGAAGGGCCATATGAATCTTTAGCACATCTGGCACGTAAATATCTTGCGACGTTGGCTACAACAGTGCCATGCGAATGCCTATTCTCACTTTCAGGTGACATTGTAAACAAGAAGCGGGCAGCATTATCTCCTGCAAATGTAAACAAACTTGTTTGTCTGAGCAATTGTCTGAATGAGAAGCAGGACTGAGTGGACTTGCAGGCTCTAAAATTTTAGATCGTTTTATTTTCTAATGCTTTTTTTGGTACATAATTCTACATTTGTAAGTTCAACTTTCATGATACAAGTACTGTAGTGCAATCTCTTTATTAGGTGAATTGAAAAATACTATTTATTTTGTTTTTTTACAGTGCAAATACTTGTAATAAAAAAATATCATGTGAGCACTGTACACTTATTATTCTGTGTTGTAATTGAAATCAATATATTAGAAAAGGTAGAAAACCTCCAAATACATTTAAATAAAACAAAAATAGAATACCATTATCTATGCTATTAATTGCATGGTTAATCTTTTTAATTGGTTGACAGCCCTAGTAAATACTGCATTTGCTTGCAAGCTACCAGCCCTCTTCTGAGGGCCAGAATTTTGTGCTTCAACAGTGCGCTAAGTAAACAGCAGCTCAACAGTGTGTTAGGTAAACAGCAGCTCAACAGTGGTGGAAATGGCTTAAGATTTCAAATCCTTTCAAATCCTTCCTTCCTGTGCTGATTGAGGAAAGCCAACAGCCGATAACCACGGCTTTTCCCATTGCACAAACATACTTGCCAATTAGTTGCCTTTAGATTTCAAAACAGACTCACTCCTGAGTACCTGGCTGTGAAAGTTTAAGCAAGGATGTATACACTTCATGGCAATCCCGTTCATGTCCAATGACAAAGTGTGCCACACGGAAGTTCTTGCAGTGAATAAGCAATGGGCATCCAGATGTGGTCAGAGGCAACTTCTCCACAGTAGCTATATGATGATGTAGAATCTGAAAAACAGGAAGGGAGACTAAATCTTTCTGCACTAGCTGACAAGTGAGAATTATAACCAGATATGAATGATTCTGCAACAATATTTGTGAGAAGTTTCTGCTTATCTAATCATTTCCTTACAGCACCTAGTCCAACACCACAAGCTCCTTCTTTGCTAATTAGTGACAAATTACCTAGCAAACATGAAAAATCCAAATAGCCCCTCAAGTTGGGTTATTTAATTAAGGGGTGGGCAACAAAAAATGTATTTCCTTTGCATGGTCAAATTGCACAAAGGAAAATGAGAGCTTTTCAATTATAATAGCTATTGATCAGTCTATTTTTGGTGTTGGAAACGACCTATGTTTGGGGGGAAATCATGGACACACACTTGCATTGCTTAATACCAACATTAACTAGGATGGAAATGATACAGTAGTCACTGAATTACAGTCATTTATTAAAAAAGATGACTCACAAGATACTGAATCTTATTCTCAAATGAAAACAGATACGCTAGCAAACACAAGAAACAAGGTCCTGGAGATTTAAAAGTTCTGCAGGTACATAGTGTAAGTCTGCTACACCACATAGCACATCTTCACCAGATACACTACATTGGCACAGCTGTATCAGTGCAGCTGCACCAAGGTAGCACGGTAATGTAGACTTGCCCTCAGGCTGAAGTACAGCTGCCTTCAACTCTTCATACATCCAAATGCTGTAAATTAAGATATTGTGGTCTAGCATATTGAACTTGGGGATGGAAGTCAAGCAAGCTGGGTTCTGTTCCTGAATCTAACACTGTCTAAAGGATAAGAACTCTATTTTTGTAAGACACTTTCATGTAAAGTGCTATAAAAGTTTATTATTATAACCTCTGAATTAATGGAACCACTATTACACACAACCAGAATCAGACATTTAACTTTATATTTTTACAAGTTCCACACATTACAACATACCCACGTTTCTTTTCGGACTTCAGCTGAAGCATCCACATAGATCAGATGGGTAGCTGTCAGGTATAACGTCCCATTTGCTGGCTTCCTATTGGTATAACGATCTAGTAATTTGACATTTTCTACCTGCAATATGGAAAAGGGAGGAAAAGCAAATCAACTTACAGCTAAAAGGTCTGTAATTTACATCTGAAGTGCAGCATGTATAAATGTTCAATGCACAGCTCAGAAAGGATGCTTGAGTAAAGGTTTCTCCTGCAACATTAACTCAGCCACATTGAACATCCTGTATGTTTTATGCTGCAGATAAATAAAATATAGCCTTGAAAGATTCGATTCACCCCAAATGATTAATTTTTGACAGGTAACTAACATTTTAATTCTCTCTTTATCAAGCATTATGGTAATTGGTGAAAGACAGACAAGCAGATTTTGTGCCTGAGATGGTCATAAAAGTTTGCCATTTTGCAAGGTTGCAGAGCTATTTTAAGGCTTAAGAAAATACAGGAAGGAAAAAATGCTGCATGTGTAACAAGACTAAGTTAACAATGTGGTAGAAACAGCCCTCTGGAATTTCCTATACTTCTGGATGCTTGATTTCTCAATTCTAACTTTGCATTAACGTTGGTTTTTATACTTAGTTTACCAGGTATGTAGTTTCTTTAAGAGAAGGAGAAAGTACTAGTAACCGTCTATATAGCAGAGTCCTTAAACGTGAACACCCATTTTTCTAAGCCACACTAAGATAACCAGTAGAGTCAACAGAAAGTTACAATGCTGTGAAAAATATGAACTTATTTTTAAAGTTTAAAATTATTGAACTGATTTTCTTCAGGCTCATGTCCTTCTTCAACGAGGACAATAAGTAGTTAATTTCATTTTAGCAGATGAGCAAAAAATAGTGCAAAAAATTAGTTGGAATGTATATAGGAAGTCTCTCTCACACACACACACTCTCTTCAATAAAAATCAAAAGTAAAAAGTCACTGTTGGACTGAGAGAAAGCATGGAACATTTCAGGCCAAAAATAAATGTCAGAAAATTCTAAGCAACTGGAAGTGGAGGGTTGGAACACAAGCCTCATTTCAACATTATATATTTTACATCTATAGCAATAAGCACCACAGTGGCCCTTTATCAGTCCAATAAGGAATAGCTGTTTGGACATTAAAGTGCCTAGTGCAAGTGTACTTAATTATCCCTCTCAATACATACTAGACCTAGTGTTTAAAAATACACTTTATAACTAAAGAGTAAAAAAATTGCTAACTTTTCTGAAAGGGCCACAGCAACGAATTAACAGCTGGCAGGATATGCTTACCAAGCAAACGTAACATGTCACTTGCAAGACTACCCACTATTTTGAAAGTTATTTATATTTTGTTTTATTAAGTTGCCCTCTGATTTCAACCCCACACCCACTGGTGTGGTGGAGTATTTGCACATTCTGGAACGTGGCAGAGTTAAAATGTACAAGAGCCCTACTCTAACCACTTCATGGACCAGTATCCTTGAAAAATTCCACTTGCTACAACCAGTTATAGTTGGGAAGCATCAAATGTCAGTGACTAAAAATACACAACAGTTGTATCAAGTAGTTTACCATACCAAACTTGTTAGTGACATCTTAAACAAATATGAGGATGTTCAAATATATGCATTCTTTAAATGAAGGCAAAAAACACAGAACATTAATTGGAAGAAAATTATGTTTTAACCGTGAATCAATCCTGGCAAAACATACCAGGCTGAAAGTAGAGCTAGTCAAAAGTAATGCCTTTTTATTTTTTGGCGTTTTCTGTTTTCAATTAAAACCCAAGGAATCCCATGAAAATTTTTTGATTAAAATTAAAATGTTTATCTTAGATTCTTTTTGTGGGAAATAAAATACATTTCCCAAACAGCTCTATTTGACTGTGCCTAGGTCTGAAGTTCTAGTCACAATGACTTCAACATGGGAAACAGCAGTTCAAGCTCACCCACATCATCCCACCAATGTGACTCAATTTTCATCTTAGGCTTCGTCTACACTGCGTATCACAGCAGCACAGCTATGCCACTGTAAGGTCTCCCATGTAGCCGCTCTTTGTGGGCAGAAGAGAGCTCTCCCGCCAGCGAAATAAAACCACCCCAACAAGCAGTGGTAGTTTTGTCCACACTGGCACTTTTCACCGGTAAAAGCTTTTGTCGGTCAGGAGTGTGTTTTTTTCACACTCGACTGACAAAAGTTTTACCAACAGAAGTGCTAGTGTAGACATAGCCTAAATGGACCACCTATAGAACTGTAAAGCGTCAATTAGCACCAATCACTGAGGCCATGTGCATGATATCATCAATTAGAACCTGATTGATATAGTTACATTTACTTCTTAGGTCACCAATAGCTAGGTGGCAACTTTGTTACTAGCAACTTGAGTTTGATTTAAACAAGTGGACAACTACCCAGTTGCCAATCCTCAAGTCATCCCAAAATGAACAGTGTAATAAAAATAAAAATAAAATCAACCATGACTTGTGGTCACTAATGACCTAAATAAGATGTTTAAAAAAAAAAAAGAAAGAAAAGAAAAAGAAAACCACAACCCAATGTATTCCCCCTTCTTTTAAACATAAGCAAAATACTTCTAGGGATGTTTCATAAACACTACTCACCTTTAAGGAAGTTACAAGGTAGCAGCATCACATATTTTAGAGCAGCCTGCGAAACTAATTTGTAATCTTTTACTCACTCCCAGGAGCTGATTACCAATGGAAGGGATGGCATGTTCAGTTTTCATCTAAAGCTATTCATTTTAAGCAAAATGTGAACAGTTTGTAAACAATTAGAAAAGCTTTTCAGCATTCAGAATAGTATTCTAAGTCGAACAGACAAAGCCTTTTAAGCTACTATAACTCCTCCAAAGCTTTATCTATACTGAAGAAATTAACTAGCATAGCTAGCCTGCAAGAACTCCCCTGTATGGAAACTATTAGTGATTTTATTCTGGAACAATTAGCCCACTTTATGATTGGAGTAATTATTTCAAAATAAGGTGTCCATACAGGGAGTTATGGCAGAATAGCTTAGTCTGCAATAGGTATGCTGGTCAATTTCCTTGTGTAGACAAGCTTTAAGGTTATGTTTACACTTCTACTTATGTCGGCAAAACTTATGTCGCCCAGGGATAAGTGGTAAGGTGCACAGCGCTCTGTCGGTGGGAGAGCTTCTCCTGCCAACATAGCTACTGCCATTCATTGGGGGTGGATTAATTATGTCAACAGGAGAGCTCTCTCCCTTTAGCACAGAGCAGCTACAGGAGAGATCTTACACCAGCACAGCTGAATCAGTACAACTGCACCACTCTCAGAGTTTTTGCGCTGTCAGTTTCAGCGGTCATCGTGAACCGGTGAAAGAAAAGCACTGGTTTGTGTACTCACTCACTTCCACAGGCATCAGAGAGTGTTTACATTTGCAGCACTTCCATCACTGCTTGCACTGAGGGCAGCTATCCCATGGTGCAGCTCTCTCCACTTTGACGATAGGTTTTGTGGGAAGGGGGGAAGATTGCAGGGCACCTTGGGTCCCTGCACAGCCTCCTCTCCCCAAACACTGATCAGCTCCAGTAGCTCAGCATTGCTCCAAGCAGGGGATCGTTTGCTTTGTGGAACAGGCATTGTCACCTCGCCAGATGATAAATGCGCACTTGCCAAGAAAACAGGAAGGGGAGTTTCAAAGTTCCCGGGGCTTTACAGGGGGAGGGGTGGATGTCTATTTACCTAGCGTCAGAGCAGCAGAGCTGCTGGCCAGAGTGCTCACCTAGGCACTGGGATATCCTGCAGAAGCTAAAAGCTCTGTAAACAGGAAGAACGTGCCTTCACTTGCACATCACCACAAAAGCATCACCAATAAGAGCCGCATGCTTCTCGTTGAGGTGGTCTTCTTTCTGCAGAGAAACTTCTGAGTTTCACCACAAAAAGTCATTGGCAAGTGTAGCACGGTTTTTGTACGTACACACACACACACACACACACACACACACACACACAAAAAGGACTTTTTCCACTTTAAATGGCAAGTGCGGACATACCCCAAGTAACACACTGTATCGGATAATAAGTACTGTTCATGAGTAGCAAAAACCAAAATTCTAAAGCAAAAATACACAATGCTCATGACAGTCCACAAACAAAGCCACTAACATAACTTTTGATGTAAT
>NW_020664482.1:21540386-21588414 GCF_002925995.2 Terrapene triunguis
GTTAGATCAGGGGTTGGCAAACTTTTTGGCCCGAGGGCCACATTGGGGTGGGGAAATTGCATGCAGGGCCATAAATGTAGGGCTGGGGCAGGGGGTTGGGGTGTGGGAGGGGGTGTGGTGTGCAGGAAGGGGCTCAGGGCAGGAGGTTGGGGTGCTGGAGTGAGTGTGGGGTGTGGCAGGGGGCTCAGGGCAGAGGGTTCGGGTGCTGGAGGGAGTGTGGGGTGCACCAGGGGGTTGGGGTGCAGGAGGGGTTCGGGGTGCAGGCTCCGGCCCGGCGCTGCTTACCTGGAGCAGCTATGGGGTGGCAGCAGTGTGCAGCAGGGGCCAGGGCAGGCTCCCTGCCTGTCCTGGCCCCGGCCCCGCACTGCTCTGGGAAGCGACCAGCACTACATCCCTGCCCCCCCGGCGGAGGGGGGCAGAGGGCTCCCCGCACTGCCCTTGCCTGTGGGTACCTCCCCTGAAGCTCCCATTGGCTGCGGTTCCCCGTTCCCGGCCAATGGGAGCTTCGGGGGAGGTACCCACAGGCAAGGGCAAAGCGTGGAGCCCTCTGCACCCCCTCCTCCAGGGGCCGCAGGGATGTGGTGCCTGCCACTTCTGGGAACGGCGCTGGGCCCACAGCACCACAGGGGTGGCAATCCCGTGGGCCTGATCCAAAGCCCTGAGGGGCTGGATCCAGCCCGCGGGCCGTAGTTTGCCCACCCCTGTGTTAGAAAGACAGATGTTTTCCTGGAAGTCTCTTAGTTAAAGATCTCAATCACTATTTCAGTTATGGTTTCCAACAGTAGTGAAAGCTGGATGCTCAAAGGAAGATATAAAAGCCCATAATTCACTTAACTGTCCCACACTATGTTTGTAGGATTTCTTTTTGACCCTCCTCTAGTGCTCATATTCATCCCTGAAGAACGAAGGTGGTAGCCCTTATAAACTTACCTTAGTTAGTGGCACTGCAGAGCCTGCTTTTGTTTATATGTGTCATTTTTTTAATTTACTAAGCTATTCGCCTTAATATTCTACAGCAGTAAATTTCACAGATTAATTATATACTTTATTTTAAAAATTGCATTTATCTGTTTTTACATTTGTTTCCTTTTAAATTCATAGCATGTAGCCTTCTTGCTCTCTTAGATAATCAGACTTGATACAGGAGAACCACTGTAATTACCATTCACCCAGTGCTGCCTCCATAATCAATATTCATGATATCTTGCAAACTCAAGGACAGTGAAGTTTTCCCAGGCGTGTTCTTAGTAAGGCAAAACCACATTGAGTCGGCTGAGAAGTTACTTCGGGAAGAATAACCTTGTATCTATCCTACATTTCCTGAAATGGTTACCTCAAATGTGAAATTAGCAACTCTTCTGATGAATCAGCCAGCTGAGTTGAAATATTTAGAAGCAAAAAACTTTAAGTTTTTGTTTGTTTGTTTTGTTGTTGTTGTTGTTGGGTTTTGGTTTTTTTATGCACCTTTGGAAAGTGGGTAAAGGACTGCATTTTTCTACTTCCTCACTGCTTTTGCTATGCATGAATGTAAGCATCCTGAGTCACAGATGATTTAATTAAAGGAGAAATGCTGAAATACCATATAATTTTCCAGTTTCTCTGACAAGAGTCCAGGACCTACTTGAGTAAAACAGATGGGAACCCCCACAATTGTAATCTACCTTATTTATCTGGCAACCTAGCTGTGTGGGATGGAGGAAGGTGAGCATACAGAAATTCCAACAAGGAAAATACATTAAGCGAAATTAATCTCTGGTGTAATTTCCTTGGCTTCAGTGATGAATGTGAACCATTATCTCCAATCTCCTCTTGCTTCTCTAGGTTTTGGAAATGGTGCTATAGATCAATCCAAACCTATTTTTGCTTTACGGTGGTGGTATCTTTTATCATTATTAATAATAAACATTTGAAATAAGGCCACTTAAATTCTGCAACCAGGCTGGTCCCTATTGTGCTAGGTACTCTACAAAAACATACAATAAATTTCAGTCTCTGTCCCAAGGAGTTTACAACCTAAAAGATGAGACATTACAAGGGAATAGACACACAAGCAGGCTGGTATGAGTAGCAGAGGAAATAGGTTACAAATATAACAGAATGGGCACGTTTCTTCGCCAGTCAGCAGCAGTTATCACAACTCACTACCTGCCTATTCATTATCAGGTTGTAGAGGTGAGTTTGGGGGAAGGATTTATATGAGGACAAAGTGATGGTTTATGAATTCTGACTGGGAGCTTTTCCCCACTAGTGTGCAGTGGCATGGGAGAAAACACAAAGGTCAGAAAAGTGGCTGATCATGGCTGACATCACTGGCAAAATGAGATGAGGAGAAGGAGGAGATTACAGTGTCAATGTGTGAGATGACCAGGGGTTAGACAAAATATTATTTTGACACAGTGCCTCACCTGTGGCTTCTCTAGTTTGCTAGAAAGCAGGGCTTTCAATGAGTTGATCAACTCATTGCTGAGGTAAGGCTGAGCTTTGTTTCATAAGATTAACCTGAGATCTAATCAGTTGGAATGTCTAAAAAACCTCTGCATTAAACCCATCATAGCATTGGCTCACTAAGGAGGAATAATGTGGATATTGAGATGAACTGGAGGCATGATAATGAAAGAAATAGCTGGAGTTTCAGGGTGCCTGACACAAAAATTATTTTTAGAACAAGAGTTATGCTTAGTGGAGGCCTCAGTATCTCCTGGTTCCAAGCAGTGCCATCATGCTGTTGGAGCAAAGGGAGACATGTCACCTCAATATATTCTGCGCCAATGAAGGGCTTCAGTGTCACAGTAGAACAGAAATCATTTTAAGGTGTGTCTAAGGGTCCAGTCCTGCATACGCTTAAGTCAATTGCAAAACTGCCTTCAATGGGTGTTTTGCCTGGGGAAGGTTGTCATATATACCCTAACTAATTGAGTCTCATGATCCAGTGAGATAAGCACTATAACTCCCATTTTACAGATGGGGAAACCAAGACCGAGCAGCTAAGTGACTTGGCCGTGGCCATAGAGAGAGTCAGTATCAGAACCATGATTAGAACTTCTTGATAGCCAGACCATAGCATAGTCTGTGCTCAGACCATAGCATCAAACACAAATCCTTCCCTTCTCTCTTAAGGCTTCATTCACGTTTTGTGCTTTGAAATCACCATTGCACACAATCTGCATCCTAGGAAAGACCTGCAAAGTCTTCAAATGAGACTGATATTTTTATATTAATCCTGCATTTCACATTATTAATCCTTGACTTCCATGGAGTTACAACAGGGATGAATTTGGTTTTAAGTATAGATCAAGCTAATCTTTCCTAGGAGTCTTTATGTTTGCATTTTTTGAATAACTGAAGTGGTTTTCTATGGCCATTCCACATTCTGACATTCAGTCTGGCTACCTCTTTTACTATGGGGGGTAAGGTTGGAATTAATTTTGGCTACAGTATGTTACTCTTAAGTGAAATGCCTGTAAACTCATTTTCAATGTACATGCCCATACTTTGGGAATCTTATAAGCAAAAGCTAAGCTTTGCTACACACACTAGCCAAATGCCCATTAGTATAACAGGTTTGGGGTAATTGGACCAGTTACATTTTGTGCAGGAGACTCTCAGGAAGCATATCATGATGCCATTTTTATGGAGTACAGAATGAGAGGGTAATTTTCAGACATCTATCTCTTCAGACTCCTGTAAAGCATGTCCAAGTAGCTGCTGACAAAAGGGGCCTAATTTAACACTGGTAGCAGGAGCAAGTTGCCAAAAATACTGACATCAAGATGATGTGCTTAGATGGGATTAAAGAAACAATTTCAGAGAAAATGCTCTGAGTCCTGAGGAGATGCTGGGTTCTGTAGTTTTGCAAGTGAACAGCACATTGCAAAGACTGTTCTTGCTGTGAAACAAAATTCCCCAGCTAATTGATTCTGCCTGGTTGATCCGGTAGTGCAGCCACATGCATTTCTGAAATACCATTTTGAAAGACACTCCTTTCAGAAATTAACCAAAGGCATGAAACATGATCTGTACTAACAATATGACACACTGTGTATTTAGGAGCCAACTTCATTACAGGTGCAATGACAGTTAATTCAGTGGAATGGCTAGGGTTGCCAGGCATCCGGTTTTCGACTGGAATGCCCGGTCGAAAAGGGACCCTGGCGGCTCCAGTCAACACCACTGATCAGGCCATTAAAAGTCCGGTTAGCGGCACAGCAGAGCTAAGGCAGGCTCCCTGCCTGCTCTGGCTCTGCGCAATTCCCAGAAGTGACCAGCATGTCTCTACAGCCCCTATATGCAGGGGCCAGGGAGACTCTACGTGTTGCCCCCGCCCTGAGAGTCAGGCAGTATGCAGAGCTGCCTGGCTGTGCCTCCACCTAGGGGCTGCAGGGACATTCCGGCCACTTCTGGGAGCCACCTAAGGTAAGCACTCCGAACTCCCTCCCTCACCCCAATCCCCTGTTCCAGCCATGAGCCCCTTCCCAGAACCCAACTCCCTCCCAGAGCCCGCACCCCGCTCTGCACTCCAAACCCCTTGGCCCCAGCCCATAGCCCCCTCCTGCAACCCAAACCTCTCATCCCCAGCCCCACCCCAGAGCCCACATCCCCAGATGGAGCCCTCATCCCCTCCTGCACCCCAACCCCCTGCCCCAGCCCGAAGCCCCCTCCCACGCTCTGAACTCCTCGGCCCCACCCCCAGCCCAGAGCCTTCTCCTGCACCCCACATCCCTCATCCCCGGCTCCACTCCAGAGCTCACACCCCCAGCCTGAGCCTTCACCCCCTTCCACACCCAATCCCCTTGCCCTAGCCTGGTGAAAATGAGCAAGGGTGGGTGAGAGTGAGCGAGGGGGGATGGAGTCAGTAGGGACAGGGCCATGGAGATGGAGCGGGGCAGGGGTGGGGCAAAGGTGAGGTTCAGTTTTCTGCAATCAGAAAGTTGGCAACCCTAGGAATGACACCAGGGATGAATTTGGCCTTAGATCCCCCCCCCCCCCCCACACACACTTTAATGACACTCAAGAAATAGCTGTTTTTTCAGGAGACTTAAGTGCCTTAGGGGACAAGATAATCTGGATTTTTTCCTCATATTTTAGGATTTTGACTGTTCTTACATAGCTTCCCAGAGGAGAAAATTTTAAAAAGGAAGTAACCCAGTCCAGGAAACCTGAGGCCACCCAGGAGCATGAAGGTGGAGCTGGGCATAAATACCTGTAAACGCGGCGACCTCAGGGATTCCCATTATTCTAAAGGGATCTTTGGTGGAAGCAGGTTTTAAAATGACATGATCTTTAACAGGTGCCAGAGCTCTGTTTTGATGAGGCTTTGTATGATCTCAGGGCAGTCCTCCACAAAAGACCCCTATTTCTATTTAACTTCTGGGAATCCTCTAAAGAAAAGCCCCTCCCCTGAAGCTTTAAGCGGATCAGTAGTGTGAGGAAAACCTTGCAATGTTGGTTCTTATTTTGGCTGGCTGGCCACTTCCTTAATACAAGATGACTGCGTCAATTGCAGTAGCTCCAAAGACCTTCTACTGACTGATGGGACTGAGATTCTGATTTTCATAAATGAAGTCTTGTGACATTAAGGGTTACCTTTTCCAAAACATGATGCTGGGTTGTAGGTCACGTCTCATTAATTTAAGAAGGAGTCACACATCTAACATAGCATGCGCTGCTTTTCTGAGATTTTATCCCTAAAGTCAATCAACAATTGTGCTGTTTAAATAGAGCCCTATGTAGCCCCGACTCTCACCTTCAAACTGTTTTACTCTGCAGAAGAGGTTGCAAATGCAGACAAATGAGCAACACGCAATCTGCATGAAGAGACCATCCCTTTGCTTTGTTAAATGCAGCACTATCAAATGGGAAGGCTCAGGTGTCCATGGTATTTTTAGACTCCCCAGTTGCTTTTCTTCAGACTGATAATCTGCTAGACATGCTGTGATGGAGCTGTGGCACAGCACCTCCAACCTGCTCAGATTCAGAGGATTTTCAGCTAAATAAGGCATCGCTTGCAGAGATTGAAAATCACTAAGGGGCTATCAGGTAGGAAAATATTCAGATGAGTGTATTTATTTTTATAACTGCTGTGGCTAGATATTTTTAATAGAAAGAAAACAAAAGACATCCACACCCACTTAGATGAAATCTCCTGGTACTTGATCCACTTCCAGCAGAGTTTAAGAAGCTAATTGGTGAACCCTGTGTTTGTAATATATTTTTATCTAGTTTGTTGCACTTGGAGCAAAGCGAATAATTTTATAATGGATAATTTATTCAGTAAAGTTTCTTCCCTTTTCCTATGAAGATCTGCAAATAGATTGTGATTTTTCTTAGGTTCACTGGTTATTCAAAATTATTCCATAAAACTTTCAATAAAGATGATTAACTCTGTGTTTTGCAAATCAAAATTTGAGCTGTGTTGCTTAGTTGTGAATTGTCAGAACCTCAGAACAGTCTTTCTGGGTCAGACCAATGATCCATCTAGCCCAGTATCCTGTCTCTGACAGTGGCCAGTGTCAGACGTTTCAGAGGGATTGAACAGAACAGGGAAATTATCGAGTGATCCATCCCCTGTCCTCCAGTTTCAGCTTCTTGCAGTTGGAGGTTTAGGGATATCCAGAGCATTGGCTTGTGTACCTGCCCATCCTGGCTAGTAGCCACTAATGGACTTGTCCTCCATGAACTTATCTAATTCTGTTTTGAATCCAGTCATACATTTGGTCTTCACAACTTTCCAAGGCAACAAGTTCCACAATTGCTTTGTGAAGAAGTACGTCCTTTTGTTTGTTTTAAACTGTCTGCCTATTAATTTCATTAGGTGACCCCTACCTAGTTCTTGTGTTGTGTGACATGGTAAATAACATTTCCCTATTCACTTTCTCCATACTGTTCATGATTTTATAGACCTATATCATATCCCCACTCTTTTCTAAGATGAACAGTCCCAGTCTTTTTTAATCACTCCTCATATATAAGCTGTTTCATAACCCTGATCATTTTAATTGCCTTTCTCAGCACCTTTTCCACTTCTAATATATATTTCTGATATCCCATATGTTACATGGTATTGTTTCTCTTTCCTGAATAGATTCACTCTCCAGGAGCATTATGAGGCATGCTCATGTGAAATGCACTTTTTGCAAAGATTCAAGCTACTAAAACTCAGTTTCAGGAATGTCCATGGAATGGAAATGGAAAAGACGTTTGAGGAAGGCCAGAGTGCACACATTTATGATTTCAAACAAATTTCTTCAGAAAATATTTTGCAATGGGTTCCCACCTCTAAGTTCTCAAACCCCACAGATCATGGATTTTCCCTGGGGATGCCCATCTATCCTTTCTGGTCAGTATGGCTTTGGTGGGGTTTATGTGTATGTGGTTTTCTTGGAACCGTTCCTTAAAGGAGATTCCATAGTGCAGAGGGACTCTGCTCTCATTAACCTCTGAATGAATTTCCTGTGAGTTAAGAGATGATTTGTATTCCTTTTAGCACTGCCATTGGTTGCACTCAGGTAGCTAAGGGCTGAATTTGGCTCACAATGTTTAGTTACATCTGTAAATGGAGAGGTAAAACTTATGGGTAAAGGACTCTTCAGAGCCATTTTACAGCAATGGATAAAGGAGAAGAGATCATGTTGCATTAGACCTAAAACAAGTAGGCACTTCCATATATTGATCTGGCAGGTCACCCTTTGTGATTTTTCTCTAGCATAAATGACCATCTAACCAAAGAGAAGAGGTACAGTGCTTAAGAAACAGGATGTTGTAGAGAGACTGTCTCAAATACAATAGCTTTTGCAATATCAACAAGCTTTACACCCGTAAGCTGTTTATTCCAGTAAACAAAACTGTGACCTAAAAGAGTTTGTCAGCAGTGGCAGTTTTATTATTAACTTTATTTTTCATTGGGTGAATATGGAGTTGTAGTTTTTCCTAAGGCAGGACTCAATCCACGGTGACAAAGGATGGATTATCTGCCTCTCAGCAAGCTACTGAAACTTATCAAAGTGAATTCTGATGTGAGTTTAGGGAAGCTATTGAAAACATGCCAAAGATTGCACTGTATCGTGAAGAGGTGTGGGTATTGAAATGCAGTATTATATTAGAACACTGGCAGCATTTGGAGAACTGAGTCAGAGACTGTTTGGCAAAGGTACAGAAGGGGATATAATTCAGGACTACAGCCAAACACTAGCTTTATGTGGCTGGAAACAGAATTTCCTCTAGGGTTTTGCCCTGCCACATTCAGATAATTGGTCTTTCTTTTCTATAATGAAGCTTAAATTTCAGAATGGCTTACAGGTGTGCTATCTTCTCTAGTGGGAATGCTACCAGAGACCCAGACCTCATCCCGAGATGAACAAGAGGACTGTTGGAGATGGCAGCTTGTTAAAGACTAAATCAAGGGGGATTTCTCATGTGCCTACAATGCAAAAGTACTATGGAACTGTTGTATGCTAGACTCCAGACTCTCTCTCTCTATGTTGTGCATATCTGTGAACCTGGTTCTGTTTACTAGTTACACTTGTAGCCATCATTACTCACATTTCATTTCCCATTGTAAACACAGAGAGAATTATAGGCTACAGTTTACCCACTTTTTTGCCTTCAGGTGGCTGCATAAATTTCTCTCTCTCTTTTTTTTAAACTGATTGATTATTTCATTGGCAAATCACCCAGGGAGCCTTATTGAGTAGAATCATTCCATTGTTACAGAAGACACCGTAGGGCACAAAGATAAACAATTGCAGGTTATTTATCATCAACACCATGCTGTATGCTCAGAACACACTGAGTGACATAAAATACTGTTCTGTGTAGTCAAGATATGAAAGTGACATAAAGCAGTGATGTTGGCGTCCTAGTTGTGTAGTTTCCTTCTCCTCCCAGTAGCTGAGCACAAAGGGACCAATCCTGCTTCTACTGAAGTCATGGCAAAGTTCAAAGGAAGCAGAATCAGAATTATACTTGTTTTGTCTTGCATCTCACAGGCCATTCAGCAGATATGATCTCTCAGATGGGGTCTCTAGTCTTCATGAAGTCAGTCACCAGAATGCCACATGCTCCTATTCCTGCATGCAACATTTCTTAAAGATACATGGTCAGATTTTGCGCTGCACTCCCAGGAGGCACAGCACAGCACCTTTATGCCAACTTTATGTCCTCCCATTGTGGGATGCTGCAGGGGCCCAAACTGCCCTCAGCATCATTTAAGCAGGGCAGGGGGCTGCTCTAAGCTGCACATTTAAAAGGTGGACAAATTCCACTAAAGGCATGGAAAATCCCCCATTCCTCACCTACCCACCCCTCCCCCCAACACACACTTCATTTTTAATACTGAATGGCAGCCGCCACACTGAACAACAAGCCTAAGGAGGATTGTACAGAACAGAATAGGAATAGATCTCAAGACATAGCACCCTGCTATTTATCATTCTGGTACTTGGATTATATTTTTAGAATAATCAGAACTGCTGATCACTTCCCATATTAAATACTTCAAGAGAGTTCAAACATGGCCATGCCAGTCGTTATCCCACATTAATGGAGGCAGTGTAAGGAGGAGGTAAAGCATCTGACTAGGCAAGTGTCAGAAAACATTGTCAAAGTAGACACATAAGGCCAAATTCCCCTCTCCTGAGGTTATTGGCATATACGAAAGCAGAATTGGCCCTGACACTTGAAGCTAGAATCCTTCTTCGCTCTGCTTTATAAATCTGTGGAACTATTGCTTTGCCATGCCCGTGAGAGCATAGACTTTCTAGAAGAAGCCAGAAACCATTATGAAGTCTTGGGAAACAGAATACAGCTAGCACTCAGACCTTAATTATCTTTTTATATATCAGGTGCCCATATTCGACCCAGTACTGCCGAGTAAATGCTTCCCTGTTGGTCTTCAGTGCAGATACTCCTCATTCTGTTTTCTCTGTTTCATTGCCTTTTGTGAACCTGAGCTAGATCTTTAAATGCCAAAGTCGTTCAATCTCCCATCTGCAAAGGAGGCAAGAAAAAGTCTGCTGCTTGCCTTTAATTTTCCCGGGCAGAGCACGTTGCCCTTTGACTTAAAGGATATAGGCAAATCGGCAAGATTTAATTAAAAAAATAAAAGGATGTAGCAGGGCAATGGGAAAAGTTACCTTTTAGCCCATGGGTCAGGGCTTTTTAATAACTAAAGATAATAAAATGTGCGTGGGGGTGGGGACGAATAATCTATTGTTCATAGGAACTAAAACTGGTTTCTTGTTCTAGTCAAACTGTAGGTTTTATAAAAGAAAGGGCAATTTATCACAGACTTGTTTCATTCAACTCTGTTACTTGCTAGGGGCACAGAAGAGGAGCAGGTATCAGGGCTGACTGTAGCAGTTTAAAAAAAAATGAATCAAGCAAAGGACAGTCCTGTTTAAAAGGCAATTCTAGACTTCTGCTAAGTGCATCAGATACGGTGCAATGTAGGCCAAACCCTCCTTGGGGAACTGAATTCACTGGAGAAACAGTAGGAGGAATTTGGCCATTTCAGAAATAAAGCTGAACTGGGAGGCAAAAATAATCCACAAGCCCTAAATCCTCTTACCAAGATGATCAAAATCATTTGTGATACTGACAGTTTTGCTTCCCTTTTCCCGAGGTCCATTCAGTTTGTGCATTAACCAGGCCTTCTCCTTTTTCTGCCCCTTATTTGTGAAGTGTTTAACAAAACTCCCTGATAGCCTCTCCTCCCCACTCTCTAGTACCAGGGAGATCTCGGGCACAGGAGAAAATCTGCCCCTTTGTGGCTCTGCATAACTGTTTCAATATCATCTAATTCTGAGACTTCCACCTGTAGAGAGAACTCAATACTTCTCATTCAATGATATTTTTGGTAACTTTGGTAATTTTTCTTCCAATAATTGTGTATTTTGGTGCAATACCAAATGGGGACCATGATCCTGCAAAGTGATCCACTTATCCAGATCCCTATGCCTGTGCAAAATCCCATTTATTTCAGTGGGACACTTCCAGGACTGCTCAGGATTATCTCTTTACAGGATCAAGGGTGGTTTGTTCTAAGGACCGTTCTCCATTGCAGTTTCTCCAGCACCACTCGTGTCATCTCATGGACAATAGCCTGTACAACTGAATCCATCTAAACATTTAGGTTGAGCTCTCCTCAAGCTGTAAGTGGGTCCTGCTGCTGGTATATTATATCATCTCATTCCATTCTTCCTCTTCCAAAGGGAGCTTTTCCCTCCCCTATCTGCATACATTAATTTGTTAATTTTATTCAGATTGTGTAAATGTTTATATATTCCATCTATAATCCTGTTCCACTGAGAATCCAGGATTGAAATGGTCTCTAAGTCAATTAATCTTTTATTTATTTATTTATTGGCAAATCTCCATAACCGAAAAAGTAGAAAGGGTAATTATGAAGTTTTTTCCAATCTCTGTTATGATCTTATGTAAACAATTCTCCCTCCTCAAAGCAGGTTCTGTAACAGTTTGTGCTGCTTTCCAAATTATTTAAACCCTCTGAAGCAAAAAAATGTAAATTCAGTAATTAGAGTTGCCTTATTCGATATTCCCAATTAGTCAAGTCCATCTCTCCAATGTTGCCATAATAAAGGGAGTGTTTAAGGTCCCCCAATCCTGCAACTGACCGTATGTGGGTGGATTGCTGCATCTGGACAGAGACCAATTCCTGTTCATCCACATGCTGCTAATGGCAGGATCAGGGCCTAAGTGTGTATTTCCCAGTCTTGGCCTCTGGAGGAGAATAGGAAGACTTAATTTGGACAGTCTCTTTTTCCATCTGAATCTTGCAAAAATCCTGTTTTCCATTATTCCAAGCCTCTCAGTAATAGCTGGGAGTCCAATGCCTGCCTTTTCTGAGGAGAACTGTACAATATTATTTTTAATTTGAGGGTTATTAAAGGCCTGCAATAATTGAACACCAGGCTTTCCTAGCTTTATCAAAAAAAAAATTGGATAACTTTATTGAGAGCATATAGCAGGGGTAGGCAACCTATGGCCTGCGTGCCAAAGGCGGCACGCGAGCTGATTTTCAGTGGCACTCACGCTGCCTGGGTCCTGGCCACCGGTCCGGGGGGGCTCTGCATTTTAATTCAATTTTAAATGAAGCTTCTTAAACATTTTAAAAATCTTATTTAATTTACATACAACAATAGTTTAGTTCTATATTATAGACTTATAGAAAGAGACCTTCTAAAAATGTTAAAATGTATTACTGGCACGTGAAACCTTAAATTAGAGTGAATAAATGGAGACTCGGCACACCACTTCTGAAAGGTTGCCGAACCCTGGCATATAGAAACGGTGAAAGACATGAGCCAACCAGTTCATACATATAGTAAATCATCTACCTACCCAGTTGCATAGATTTATTTCAGGCTCTGGTTTCTCTTGGAATTTTTGTAGTCAAGGAGTTAGCCCTATGAAGTGAATCTAGAGCCTCCTGAGTTCTGTTGCATGTTTTCCCGCTATTTAGCTGTGTGATCACTTTGTGTAAGTCACTTATCTTCTGTGTGCATCAGTTTTCCTATTTGTAAAATGGGGATAATAAATTATCATTACCTACATCTGAAAGGATGGAGAGAGATTTGAGTGGGGGATGGGATACCCCAAGATTAACCTAGCTAGGGGAGCCCAGGATTTTAAGGCTAACACTGCCTGTAGCAATCCTGTTATTCTTGTTTATGAGAATAATTTCTCACCTTCTTTGTAGTCTCCAACTATATATTTGTTTTTTACTGTGCATTTTTACAAATTTTATCACTTGATTGATTTTGGCCAGAGGACCCCAAACCAGACCTACTTGGGGAGTGAGGGGAAGGAAATCAGATTACAAACACTGAACAATTGCATGTAAGTGTAGGCCTGTGTTTGAGCGATGATTCAATGTGTGTGATCTGTGTGAGGCTGAGTTGCCATCCAGTTTGTACAACCACTAACCAGGATTCCACAGAGACTACCAGATGTGTCAGTATTAGGTTGAGCAATAACCAGTATGTTACAGTTTGGAAGTCAATAAACACAACAGTTCTTCTGATTCACTGTACATATCAAACTTCATCCATCTTGCATGGAATTACAGGCAAAGCACTGGACATTATACTGTAGGAAACAATCCTGCTCTGGAAGGGAGATGGACAAGATGACCTAATAGGCCTTTTCCATCTGTAGTTTTTCTGACTGTATGATGTGATTCTATTTTATTGATCCCCATCCTCTGCCATGCCCAAGAAGGAGTGTGTACTTTAAATCAGCCTTTGCACTTCCTTGATCCTGGGCTGGTTGTGCACCAACCAGTCCCCCACTGTAAGTTAGAGTAGCCTGAAGGCTGCTGTAAATTGCCTCGGCTACCAATGGCCCCAAAAGGACTGTCATGACAGCAAGGCTTGACACAGGGAAACCCCAGCCATGCTCTAGCAGGAGGAGGTAGTATAGGAACCACTACAACAGCTCTAAAATTGGGTTATCTTTTTCTGGCTACTCTCGCTTCGGGCTACCCTGTGTACACCACCAAGCAACCTTAATGCAGGGTGAAACTGGACCATTAGGGTTATATACTCCTCTGTCCTTTGATTTCCCTTTGTCCTGCCATGTCTGCCACCCTGGGTCCCATTATGTGAGACAAATTATCGGTGATACGTTTTTATTTAGTAAAGCTGCAGGAAGTTCCAAGTTCAGTTTATCCACCTGAGTCGAAATAAGGACTTGGCAAGATTTGGTTTTCAAACACCTGATGTTCATGTTAGAAACGTCCTCAGAGTTATTAGCAATACACTCAAATGTTGTGCTCTTTGTCACAGTAAGGCAATGTGCAAGTTGCCCCAACACAGCTCTGCCAATACAATTTCATCCTGACCTGCAACAACCCTTATTCCAGTCCTGAGGCTCAACAGTGCATTTTAGTCCTGACCTACAACATCACCTGCTATTGCAGCCAGGACTTCTCCTGTTTAGTCTGTCAACTGTTGATGAACTGTTCCAATTTACTGACACTTTTATGTTTTGGGAAAACATCAACTGACACTCAAAACTTAGTTTGCATGTGACCTATGTGGCTATGACTCATTTAAACTGTGTCACCCATAGATTAAAACTGATTCTTTAGGACTATGATACCAGTTATCGCTGCCATTTCTCCCTATCTCATACCCTGGTAGATTGTCTATAAAGCAGTTATAGGGTGACCATATTTCCCAAAGGGAAAATGAGACACTGTGCGGGGCTAGCACAAGCCCTCCCCGTCCCCCCACGTGGGGCTGGCCCAAGCCACTCATCTGAGCTCACGCCACACACCAGCCGCTCACTCAAGCCACCCCCTTCCCTCCCGCACACAGGGGTGGCCTGAGCCCCCTCCCCAATGCAGGGTTGGCGTTGCTGCTCTCCCAAGCCCTGTGTGAGCCCTGCCTCCCCCCTGCACGGAGCTGGCACCACTGCTCGCCCCCACGCACGCTCCTCTGCATCCCCCTGATCAAGCTGGCGAGAGCAAACAGGACAAATGCCCACTTTTGCCAAAAAAGTTGGGATGTCTGGGACAGGGCTTAAAAAAGGGACTGTCCTCGCCAAAATGGGACGTCGTATAGTCACCCTAAGCAGTTATTTCAGAAGAGTAATGCTGAAGATCTGATGAATTCAGATTCTAAAGTGCAATTCCACTCTGAAAAGTAACTTTGTCAAAACAAAAAAACAAACCAAAGAACCTCATCATGGAGTTACTTGTACATTGTGTCTAAATAATTCTATATCACACTTCCAAGTAAAAGAGTATTTGTTTCCTAACTGCTAGTCCTGCACACCCTGCCTGAACTTTTGCAGTCGATCTGGGTTCTTTCCGGCACATGGATTATCACTAGTAAACATATGCAGGCCAAATAGTGCCATCCATTACACATGTGGAACCCTACTGCTTTTAGTGAGAGAGCACAAGTGTAACTGGTGGCTGGATTTGAAGACAAGGGGACTGCACAGGTTGCTTTGCAACTGGAATTTGAGCCTTTGCCACTCTTGCTATGCTGGCAGAGCCCCCTAGTGGAGACACAGCATAAGCTGACATAAGGAGTTCTGCAAGCATAGCTAAACCACCTCAGGCCTGGTCCACACTAACCCCTCACTTCGAACTAAGATACACAACTTCAACTACGTTAATAACGTAGCTGAAGTCGAAGTACCTTAGTTCGAACTTACCGCGGGTCCAGACGCGGCAGGCAGGCTCCCCCGTCGACTCCGCGTACTCCTCTCGCGGAGCAGGAGTACCGGCGTCAATGGCGAGCACTTCTGGGATCGATCCCAGAAGATCGATTGCTTACCGCCGGACCCGGAGGTAAGTATAGACATACCCTCTGAATGACATTAGCTAAGTCGACAGAAGTACTCTTCGGTCAGCTCGTTGCATTTACACCATAGGGTTTGCTGGCATAGCTAGTTTACACTCCTAAATGACATCAGGAGTGGCCCTAGACATTCTGCTGGCCAGGGCAGAAAACATTTTTAAGCATGCCCTCCCTCCCCACACACAAACCCCTTGAGCAGCTGAGCAAAAACAAAAACAAAAAACCCCACACAATCAGCCATTCAACAGAAGGAGGGGAAAATCCAGGCAGCACAGGTGTCTGGCACCCCCTGGAAGTTGTCTCCCAAGGCAACTGCCCTGTTCGCCTGTCCCTCAAACAAGCCCCAGCAGCAATAGATATGCCAACAAAACTTGGTAGTGTAGACTAAACCTTAGTTAACACATCTGTTGATAATGCACAAGCCAAAATAGACTCTAGCTCACTCTCCCAAAGCTGTGTTGGCTCAGAATGGCTAGCAGGAGTAAAAAGTAGTAAAAACATGCCTTTGTAACTGAGCCAAGCAGGTGTGATTTTGAATATACAAGCAAAATAAATATGGCAAGTGAAAAGATGCCACTTTTACATTTGCTGTCAGAGTGGCCTCAGTTACCTCAGCTGAGGTAAATCAGATTATATAGATTTACTCAAGATGAGGACCTGGCCCTTTAATTTTAATTTTTTCCAGAGGCACTGGTAAAAAGACCCAGTGGAACCTTTCATTTCAAGTAGTTCCAGGGAACCTGAACAGATTCAGCCAACAAGCAATTTCTCTCCTTGTAGTGAGGAAGCTGTAAATATAAACAACTATTATGGCTGCGTGTCTTCAGTTTTTTTATTTTGGAAGCTTGTGAACATATGGGTCTCAGCCCTAGTCTCTTGGCAAGCTGCTGCTGTGGTCCCCAGTCTCTCAATCAATGGCTCCCCCTGGTGGATGACAACACCAGCAGGATTTCATTGTTGACACGCGTGATCAGAAAGAGCCTTGTCTGGAAGGAAAGGTTTGGACTAAGAAAAGGCAGATCTTGCTGAACTCCTACTGTGTTGTTACTGACCAACCAGCAGATATATCTGTTTTACTTTCTACTGCCTTCCCTATTCGCCCCAGGATTCTGCTGCTTTGTGTCTGTTTCAGAAGATTTGTAAGATAATGAGACTTGGGAGTTTACTGGTTCTGTATTAATCCAAGAGAAAAATTAAAGTCTAGTTTCTCCTCAGTATATGCCTACCCCTTGTTGATGCTAATGGGAGCTGACATGCACATATTGAGAGGAGAACAGACATCTTTATAAGAGAGGGCTCAGCAGGGACTGAGGCCCAAAAGCTGCAAAAAGCTGTGCCACAACACTTCTGCTAATGCAGAAATGGCTGCTGGCCCCCTGTGCAGAGGAGAGGGAATTTGCTCAAGGCTCTGCTTAATTAAGGATGCATTGTTTGCCCCTCCCTTATTTCCAACACCCTGGGCATATGCTACTGTAGATGAACTGATGGAGCCTCCGGAAGAGCATATCTCTGCAGCCTGCAAAGGCTGGATGCCTTACATCTGTACAGGCTCTCAACATCTGTACAGACTTTCTCCCACCATGCTGCCAGACTGCACCAGCTCCATTGTCATTTGAGCAGTATGTGTCCCTAGCATGTGGGGATGGGTTGCAGGATTTGCACTATTAAGAGTGAAATAAATCCTTAAAAGAGGACAAGAGGGAGAGGTGGATCATGGATTGCCAACTACAACTAATAGTTATCTACAGCAGTCATTGTCAACTACATCAATTAGGCTATAGCTATGTCTTCACTGCAAAAAGGTTGGGGGGTGAGGGGTTGACAGCAGAATAACTAACACTTGTTAGCTATCCTGCTGTAAAATCCCAATGGAGACACAGAACTGTAGTGCTTATAGCAAGGTAGCTAGACTAGGTCAACACTGCAGGCCCCATGTGTCGCTAGGATTTCTGGGGGCATATCCCATGATTCTTTGTACTGCAGTAAGCTGAACTGCTCTATGATTCTTTACTAGCGAAAGTGTGGGAGAACTTGACTGTCTTTCTGGGCACACAGGGGGAATTGTGGGAAGGCATTGGAGGACAATCAACACTTCTGTGGTTTAGCCTGAGTCCTCATTGCTGAGTAGATGGGTTACCGGCCCAAATGAAAGTGGCTCACTCTCTAGCTCTAGCTTATCCAGCCAGGCCAGCAAGCTTAGGTTTAAAGCACCATCAAACTCAGATGAGATGTTTTTGTGTGTGGATGGGAGGGGGATTAGGGGTGACACCCCAAGAGCCCACGTTAACTCTGCAGTGAAGACACATCCCAAGATGCTAGAAAAGGAAGAACAGGGGTAAGAGAACTGGGACTGAGCTTCAAAACCAGCAGTTTAAATTGCTCACTTTTTTTGGCTCGCAGATTATTTTGCATTATATCTGAGATCAGTCGGGGAGAAGAAGAGAAAGACTTTGAGCATAAGACCAAAGTAACACATGACAGAACTCTTTGGTGTTTTAATGTCTAGTGGATTTAGTCTCTTATCTCTGATACCAGCTGGGGAGGAAAATTAAAACATCACTTATAAGAAGTAATGGTCAAACAGCAAAAGGGTCTGAGGTCAGGTTGGTTTTCATTAAGCACCCAAAAGTGAGGATGCTTCTCTGAATGGGCCAAACCTCTTGGCTCTATTCGGGGGATGGAAATCAAATTTCTAGAGTAATTTCCACTACCTCCTGCTTTTGCACAGGCGAGAAATATGAGACCGACTAAATGTTGGCACTTTTGCTTCCCATCCCAGCTGGAAGCCATTTGTATCGATTTTGTTACTCTATGAATGATTACTAGTCAGGATTTTTATTGTGCCCATTTGATGGAAAGCAAAAATAGTGAAAATGAGGTTACTAAACTATTCCAAACCTCTAGAAAGGTTTGGCTCATATGGGATAGTTGAATGTAGGGCAACATTTTGGATCAGTTTATTTCATACAAATCACTCTCCCAGCCTGAATCACAAAAGCTCTGTTTTAATGTAGATGTTTTTGCTTGCAGTTTAATACTGTTCCCAGCTGGCATCCCTTGCCTTGCTCTACCATGTTGAATTATTCCTCACCACAGTATCATGTGACTAGAACTGTGCAAAACTCACTGATTTTGGTTCGTGTGGGTTTTGTCAGCATTTTTAAGCAATTTGTGCCAAATTCATCCCATGTGTAACTCTGGGGAAGTCAATGGAATTGCATCAGGAAGGAATTTAGTCCTTTCTGCTCACATGGTTTTGTATCGTGGTGAGTTTTGCTCTCGTCTAAACCCATATGGTGAAGCTATAACTCAACACTGAAGCAGTGAGTTTCATTCAGGTTGACTGGTTTTGCTCAGAAATAACTCTGGGTCCATCTGAACTGATGACCTAGAGGTGTACGGTTCTATAGACCATATTCCATGCACTATTTCCCGAGTCTTCCAGTCACTCTGACCACATGCCCCTTTTGGTTTCTTTTATTACAAACTAAAGCCTTCATTGCAGTCAACACAGGCTAAAGCTTTGTGCTGTGATAAATCTTATCAGGGAAATCATTAAAAAGGAATTAAAATGATGGATTGTGACAGGTGGTCACAAAAACACAAGCAAATGAGGATACAGCTGAACTCCATAGTAAATCTGTGAGTGGTACATTATCTGACAGTAAATTCAAAACCGTTATAAGGTGACTGATTGGCATGCAAGGTAGCTCTCAAACAAGCAATTCCAAAACTGCCAAGTAGATCACAACCTGTGTCTACAGCATGTCAGAAAATGTCATGCAAAAAGAGCTCAGGAGAAACCAAAGTCATTTCAAGAGAGAAAAAAGCGGTAAACAGAAAACACTATGAAGATTCACACCAAGAAACATCAGTTTGAGGTTTGCAGCTGACATCTCCTAAATCACTGCTTCATTCAATCCCCTGTGTGGTGAGTGCTTCACTGCAGCATCTGTCCATAAGCAGTACTGTCCTGGGTCAGTCACCAAGTACATCAACTCCGTTCTGGTGAATGCTTCTGCAATAACTCAGACAATATCATTGTTTAAAGACACTGACCCTCTGCGTTTTGAATTCTTGTCTGGCTATCAAATGTAGACCATGTGTCAGGAGCTGCTCCCCCTTTCACCAGGGCTGAACGAGACCCAGAATCTGTGGATGGCAAGCCCCAATGCTCCATTTACTTCATCCCTTTGCCCTACAGATTGTGTATCTCATAGAATCATAGACAATAGAGATGGAAAAGACCAATTAGGGCACCCACTCTTACCTCCCCAGAAAACAGTGCAGGATTGGTCCCTACATTATGTTTTCTACTGCTTTCTCTAACTTAGTGTTCAATGTCTCATGTAATGGAGCTTCCACCAGTATTCTTAGGAGAAGCTCTTGTTCAAGATCTCCTCATCTCATGTATTCCTGCAACACCTTTTCTCTGGCTTTGACAAACGCAATCTTGTCCCACTCATATCCAATCAGAATGTTACTGTAAAGATCATTTGCCTGGCCCATCATTTTGACCGAGTCACCCCTCTTTTGGAATCCTTTGCTGGCCTCCCCTTCTGTATTGCAGCAAATATAAATGGTTTGTCTTCACTTTCAAGGTCCTTCATGTCCTATCCCCACCCTACCTAACTTCTCATTTACCGTTAAGATGTCAACTCCTTCCTCCAATCGGCCCTTGCCCTCTTGTTAAATTTTCAAACAAGTACCTTGGTGCTTTCTCCCTGCTTCCCTCGCAGTTAGGAGGATTGCCCTGTAAACATCTGCAAAGCTACCTCATTACCCTCCTTCAAACTCTCCTTTTTGGGATGCCTCTAAAAAACCAGACAACGGCGGCTGGCATACAGCGATCACTGCCTGGTATGCTAACCAATATTGTCTCATTGTTTCCTCCATCTGTCTGCAGAGACAACTCATGCCTGCCGGTACTGGGGAGGGGCACAATGAAAAGGTGGGGGCCGCCGCACTCTCCCTACCAGAGTTACCTGCGGGATGGGGGAGAGCTCTGTCCATCTCCCGCTGCTACAACAAAGACACAATGCGTATTGCAAAAAAGCTCCAAGCCTATGGTATCTCAGTGACTCCCCATCAGGCCTCTGTGTTCCTAATGTTTGAATGTGGTCCTTGCTCTGGCATTATTATCCACAATCGCACTGATGAAACACAGCAAGAGGCTGCTCACCTAGACACACAACGCTGAAGCCAGCCAGGAGGTTTCTAAGAAGGGATTAATGGAACGGTATAAAACAAGCAGGAAATTGTGCCCCACTTCCATGCTATCTCCCTTTCCCAAACTAATAACCTTATCAGGCTCCTCTCCCTCTGCTTCTGATCCAAGAGCCACACTGGCAGATACTGTGTCTTGTTGATTCTCTGATCTACTTTCACCTGGCTCCTGACTGAGGCATTTACAGAATAAGCAAAGTCTGTTCCTTGCTGAGGGATTTTTTTTCCAGTGTAAGAATAGCTTGGCACCATATGCTGTGAGCTCAGGGGAGGGGGCAGAAAAGGGGGACACAGAGACATAAGCAAATCAGACAACATGATCCGAGCCATTTCTTCAGAGAATGCACATGCTGCCTCCTCCTCCTCCTCCTCCTCCACATTACATCAAGCAAGGAAGTGATTATCAGCTTGTCCTGTGGTTTCTTCATTAAAACAGCAGCACTCGGGCTCTGCTAAATTACTATCCACAGCACGCCTCCTTCTCCTAAGATGAAGCCCCTTCACTAATCAACCTCAGCTAATGATCTGCAGAAAGAGGTGTGTACCCGCCTGTCATCTCATCAGATGGGCCTCCTGAGTTCTAGCTCGCATTGTTATTGTTTTATGCAGCATTGTTGTAGCTGTGTTGGTTCCAGGATATTAGAGGGGCAAAGTGGGTGAGGTAATATCTTTTATTGGACCAACTTCTGTTGGTGAGAGAGACACGCTCTCAAGCTCCACAGAGCTCTTTGTCAGGCCTGGGAAATAAAGAAGAGCTCTTTGAGGCTTGAAAGCGTGTCTCTCTCATCAACAGAAGTTGGTTCAATAAACCATATTACCTCACCCACCTTGCCTCTTTGTTATTGTTTATTTTTCAGCATCCCCTCCTTGAATAATAATGTCATAAGCAACAGAGAGTCCTGTGGCATCTTTAAGACTAACAGATGTATTGGAGCATAAGCTTTCGTGGGTGAATGCCCACTTCATCAGACGCATGTAATGGAAGTTTCCAGAGGCAGGTATAAATATGCAGGCAAGAATCAGCATGGAGATAACGAGGTTAGTTCAATCAGGGAGGGTGAGGTCCTCTGCTAGCAGTTGAGGTGTGAACACCAAGGGAGGAGAAACTGCTTCTGTAGTTGGATAGCCATTCACAGTCTTTGTTTAATCCTGATCGGATGGTGTCAAATTTGCAAATGAACTGAAGCTCAGCAGTTTCTCTTTGGAATCTGGTCCTGAAGTTTTTTTGCTGTAAGATGGCTACCTTTACATCTGCTATTGTGTGGCCAGGGAGGTTGAAGTGTTCTCCTACAGGTTTTTGTATATTGCCATTCCTGATATCTGACTTGTGTCCATTTATCCTCTTACGTAGTGACTGTCCAGTTTGGCCAATGTACATAGCAGAGGGGCATTGCTGGCACATGATGGCATATATAACATTGGTGGACGTGCAGATGAATGAACCGGTGATGTTGTAGCTGATCTGGTTAGGTCCTGTGATGATGTTGCTGGTGTAGATATGTGGGCAGAGTTGGCATCGAGGTTTGTTGCATGGATTGGTTCTTGAGTTAGAGTTGTTATGGTGTGGTGCATGGTTGCTGGTGAGAATATGCTTAAGGTTGGCGGGTTGTCTGTGGGCGAGGACTGGCCTGCCTCCCAAGGTCTGTGAAAGAGAGGGATCATTGTCCAGGATGGGTTGTAGATCACTGATGATGCGTTGGAGAGGTTTAAGCTGAGGACTGTAGGTGATGGCCAGTGGAGTTCTGTTGGTTTCTTTCTTGGGCTTGTCTTGTAATAGGAGGCTTCTGGGTACACGTCTGGCTCTGTTGATTTGTTTCCTTATTTCTTTGTGTGGGTATCGTAGTTTTGAGAATGCTTGGTGAAGATCTTGTAGGCGTTGGTCTCTGTCTGAGGGGTTGGAGCAGATGCGGTTGTACCTCAGCGCTTGGCTGTAGACGATGGATCGTGTGGTGTGTCCGGGGTGGAAGCTGGAGGCATGAAGGTAGGCGTAGCGGTCGGTGGGTTTTTGGTATAGGGTGGTAACGTGACCATCGCTTATTTGTACTTGTGGTGTCTAGGAAGTGGACCTCCTGTGTAGATTGGTCCAGGCTGAGGTTGATGGTGGGGTGGAAGCTGTTGAAATCATGGTGGAATTCTTCCAGGGTCTCCTTCCCATGGGTCCAGATGATGAAGATGTCATCAATGTAGCGTAGGTAGAGAAGGGGCATAAGTGGACGAGAGCTGAGGAAGCTTTGTTCCAGGTCAGCCATAAAGATGTTGGCATATTGTGGGGCCATGTGGGTGCCCATGGCGGTGCCACTGGTCTGGAGGTATATATTGTCACCAAATTTGAAATAATTGCGCGTGAGGATAAAGTCAATGTCATAAGCACCATCCTCATCATTAATACTCTGACACCTGCATTAAGGGACCCAACCCTGCCCAAAGCAACGATCCCGACTTGTCCTCAAGCATTTTACCGTGTGATAATTAAGATCATTAAGAATACTGATTCTCCACTTACTTAGACCACTGTAAATCAGGAGTAGCTCCAATCAGCTGAGTTGCTCAACTGTAAAGAGTGAGAATCAGGACCCAATTCCCTAATGAGACCAGAAATTGCACAGAACTGATTTTAGATACCATAGAATCAAGGCCAGCTAGACAGCTTTGCTCTTTAGTGCCCATAAAGCACACACATGGTGAAAACCTTGCCTAACCAATCCCAGTCTCCACCTCATGGGCTCTGCATTCCCATCCCAGTCTCTTTGCACAGCCAGCCCCGGTCTCCCATCCAGGCCACCCGTCCAAGTCCCAGTCTTTCCTCAACCTTGGCTTCCAGTGCCAGTCTCCTTGTCCAGCTAGGCCCAGTCTCCCCCAGTCTCTTCTTATCCAATCTCAATCTCCCCACTTCCCCCTCTTAGTGCCAGTTTCCCTCTCCAGGCACTTTGTCCCATTCTCCTCAACTCATGCTCCTCATCCAATCTCAGTCATCACCCATCTTTGTCCCAGTCTCCCCACCCCAGGCTCCTTGTCCAGTCTCTGTCTCGCCATCCCCACTGGCTCCCATTCCTATTCTCGCCCCAGTAATTAAACCTGGACTCTGAACTAGCCCCTCATCTCCATGGGTTGACCCCTCTACATGCGTTAAGGAATACTGGCAGATCAGTGAAGAAGAAACCTGCGGTATTTCCACTTGTCTTTAGCTAAACAAAAAAATCCAGTGTCCAAGGCAGTCAAGGCTGCACTTTCACCAACACTAAATCTCAACTCCTCAGAAAAGATGGCAGTCTTGCAGCATTGTGAAGTACACCGGTGAGTTGTAGCGAGGGCCCCGCCTGGTGGTTAGCAAATGAGGCAGATGACATTAATGGTGCACAGCCAACATGGGATCGGATGAGATGGGCTGAATTACGGTGTGTGCATATACAGATATACATTGTGGTATGTGACTGGTTATCTATAATTGAATTTTGTATAATTTCTCATAGGCAAAATGTATTCAATAACTGCACTCATGAAATGTAAAGAGCTCAGTGACTGCAGGGCACCAAAGACATTTCCCAAAGTATTTGAACAGGAATTAGTGAGACAGTTCTCAGTAGGCACAAGTTGTTAGGGGCATTTTGTCAAAAACATTTCATTGCTGCTGCAGGACAAGCTAATAGCGGATGTTCTTATTTAATGTACTTATTATGCCTCATGTAGTACCATGTATTTATTATGGGCCCGATCCTGTGAGGAGCTGAATGTTGTGAGTGACTATTTTCAGGGAATTAGAATAGAATAGAATAGAATGGAAACTGTCATTTCACATTTATTACAGCTGTTTGCAACCAGCTCCCCAGTCTGTCTGTATAGAGCTTTTCAGCTGAAAGGATCCCAAAGTAGTTCACAAGTTACATCTGCACATACAATCTTTGGACCATCCACACCACATCTATAGTGCAGCAAGCTCTGTGGCAGCAGCCAGGTGGATGACGAGAGCACAGTCCACTGCACAACCATGTGAAGAGGGGAGATTTTGGACAAGGGCACTACAGCAGCCCCCTGAATTTATAAAAATGCTCCGGGACGTTCATGTCCACGCAGAATACGTGAGCTCAGGTTTTAAGGATTTACCTGTGCACTGAATGAGGCAGGGGACCTGAGGAAAAAAAGTAATACATGACCATGTAATTAATGACTGTATCATAATGCACATGCACAAGGGGGTTGAACCAAGGTTGCACAGACAATCTTAATTCAGGCATTTCCTAACTTCAGAGTGCTTGATTTTGCAACCTCAATAGTGTACTTTCATTGTAACAGGTGTAGGGTGTTAATTTGATTATTATTATTGATGCTTATTTTATTGTGACAAACCCTGAGAAGTGCTGAGCACTTTCCCAGAGCCTCTCTGCATTTATTCTTAATCATTAATAATCATGATGGAAGTTAGTTTGGTTCAATATAGCTAGGGGTCTATGCCTACATCAACCATCATTTGCTTTCAGACAAATTTGACAGCTTGTGACTGGACAGAATATAAAGCATCTTCCCAGTTGTTTATGGGCCCAGTCCTGCAAGGTGCTGTGCTCACTCACCTCCCATTGTCTTCAGACTGTGCTCCGTACCTCGTAGGGGGTGCTCAGCTCTTTGCAGGATCAGGTCCTTTGCAAATCAGTCGAGCTGTCTCTTGCAAAGCTAAGATGCAGCAGGGCAGAAAGTATATCTCAGTTCACTGAGCAGTGTTTGGAAATCTCTCTTGTTAAATGAAATCTCTATTTAGATTTCAGAGTAACATTTTGAGCAGAGAAGAGGAATCTCCATAAACATGTTTGCCAAAGAGCCAATTAAAGAGCGATGCATGAAAGGTGATAGACTGCCAAAGGTGATGAGAGCTGAAGTCTGTGGCAGATTGGAAATATGATTCAATTAAATCTATGAAATTGTCAATACAGCATAAATGTACATGCCAGTCTGTAATGTTATAACAGGAGTAATCAGAGGGGAGATCATTTTGGGCTGTGTTTCTGTGCGTTTGCAGAACTGGACTCTATTCTGTATCCACTATCTGTAATTAATGGCAAAACTCCCTTTAAACTCAATGAGAACAGGGTCAAGCTTTTATGTGCATTAATGAATGCTGCATCTGTAAAGAGTTTTACACCCTGGAATCTTAAAGCAATTTGCAAACACTGCTGCCAATTGTTCCAATAGGGGAGTGAAAGATGTTGCCTTACCTGCTGTGAGCCTGATTGTCTCATGTGATAAGCACACAACCATAGGCCCGGGAACTAGAGGTGCGGGGGATGCTTTAGTACCCCCAGGTTTTACGCAGGGCTCTGCTCCCGGCCCCATAAGCGGGGACCCGGCTCCTGGCCCTGCGCCCGGGCTACTGGCCCTGCACGCGGGACTCCCCTGCTGCTGGCTCTGCACCTGGGGGTCCTGACTGCTGGCCCTAGCCTCGGCCCCCTTACTCCTGTCCGGGTGCCCTCCTCCCAGAGACACGGCCCTACTCCCAGCCCCAGCTTGGGGGGGCGGGGGGGGGGGGGGCGCGGACAGGGGTAAGGGGGCTGGCTTTTCAGCTCCACTATGATAAATGTTCCAGTGCCACTGACCACAACTTCCACTGAGGTCAATGGGAACTGTAGGTACTCAGGATCTTGGCCCCATCTCATTCCCTCCTCACCTATGACCATGTGCTTAAGTGTTTGCAGGATCAGGGCCTTGAAGTTTTGCAGGGCTTTAGCACTGTTCAGGAACATAGATCTTGTCTACACTATTTAGGTCCGGATCTACAAATGTATTCAAATCAATGGAAGTTAGGAGCCTAAATACCTTTTTGGATCTGGGCCTTACCTACAAATGTAATTGCAGGGACAGTGGTCCCCAAACCCAAGAGGTTTACACCCATGATGTATACTAGGGTTTGCTCTAGTAGAGCTACATCAGGGTAACAGCACCAGACCCTAAATCCCCAATGAAGACATGCCAGAAGCAAAGCATGGTCTTTTCCTATTTACAATGAAAGACAGTGTCAGGCACTCCTGTGTTGGAAAAGGGTCTTGGCAAAACAGTGATTTTTCCTATGTAAATGTTACTGAGGGCTTCTTAAAATACGCACCTTGTTCCCTTGAATGTGCTTTTGGATTCATGAATTGCTCTGAGCTTTGTGAGGCAGATTTGTGGCAGGTTCTTTGCAAGTTTCAGCCTCCACACCTTTAACTATGCACAGAAAACAGCGCAGCTTGGGTAGGATTTGGAAATGTCGGCCTCGCAAGATGTATTTTGCCAAAACTTTTACACCAAAATCCTGTTCTGTATACTTACATACTTGATTATCCATGTTAAACAAGGCGAACAATGGCTTATCTTCCGTGGTGTTATACAAATGTCCCTTAGCAATTTGTACCAATTACACTAAAGAGCCCTCTGGAAGCTGGCAGTAGATGTGCTTTCCCTCTGCTTGTGAAATTTAATTTCTCACTTGTCATCATGCATTGTTTTTGCTCATTCCCCAGCTGCCCCTCTCTGACAGCTCATCTGCAGGCCCCTAAGGGAATGGATCTTTGGTACCAGGCTAGCCCTGTGCTTGCTGCATCCCACACTCTTAAGTGTTGGCTAACTGTGCCCTTGCTCGTGACAATGGCTAATCAAGTGTGTGAGATGTGCCATCTCCAGCAGGAAACAGAGGCTCTTCCCTGCTGGAGTTTAGGATGGGAAATGGGGGGGGGAGGGGTGATAGGCCAGGAGGAGCTGGGAATGGTTTCGAATTGAGTGGGTCCTTCTTTGTTGTTGGGAGGGAGGGGGAGAGAGAATTGGAGGCAGGTCACTGGACAGGAGATAAAACCTCCTGAGGGCTGAGCTGAGCAGAGCTTTACACCAGGCTGTGGGAAGGCAGTACAAACAGCTCACAGACTGGCGGGAGGAGGCAGCCATACATCCTGGTGGGCTGATTGCGGGTGCAGGGGCATCCTGGTGGCTAATAGAATCGGGAGGGAGCCTGGTCTGGGCTGCTCGGGAGTGCCCTAAGCAACTGGGGAGTTCAGAGCACGTGGACTAATCAAGGGACAGGCTAGGGAGGTCTCCAGTCTGAGTCCTCTGACGGAGGGGGCGAAAGGCAGGAAGCCCGAAGGTTTCTGTGTCATGGAGAGGGGCCCATTGTGTGTCCTGGTGCTGTTGCTGACTCTGGGGGGCACCTCTGGGCAGGATGGAGAGTACTGCCATGGCTGGGCGGACAGCTCACAGCTCTGGCATAGGGGCTTTCGGTGCCCAGAGCACTACGACAGCCCAGAGGCTACTCTATGCTGCGGCACCTGCAACCTGCGCTACTGCTGCTCAACCAGAGAGGTTCGGCTGGACCAAGGCTTGTGTCCTAGTGACCATCACCAGACCAGTCCCAAGCCTCCATCAGGTAACAGGCTCCTTCTGCACCTGCAGGATAAGGGGTGGACTTCATCAGAGACCTGGGTTCTGCAGTGCACTTAGGGAGCTGGAATGCTTTTTAGATCCACCACTCCAAAACTCTCCCTTTACAGTTCCATATCTTACCCAACCAGCCCGTGCTTCCCTCTGCAGTTCCACATCTAATCCCCCCCTTCACCACCTTCAAAGCTCCAGCTGCTCAACTCAAGTCTGCTCCCTCTTTAAAGCTCTAGACAACTTGACCCACGGTGGGACCCTGTTTAAAGGGGAATGAGCTATAGCAAGTGAGTAAAGAAGAGTATTTCTGGGCCGCCCTCCCCCATCATTTTAAAATGGAAGTCTAGTTCCCTTGTAGAATACAAAGTGCCCCATAGCTGGTATTGGCAGAAAACTGCTGGGGCATTAGGCTATGCTAATTAAGGGCTAGTCTACTCATGGAGTAATTCCTGGTTAACTTCTCCTGACTAACTCTAAACTCCATGTGTGGACACACTTATTCTGGAATGAATGCCTTGTTCCTGTTCAGCTTAACCCAAACTCCCTGGAGCCATTCATGAATGCCGTTGCACTTTAAATTCAGACCCTGCTTTAATCAGAAACACCTTCCAACTGTAGACAAGCCCTAAGGTACTGTCTGGGAAGGAGGAGGGAAATGGGTGATCTATAAGCAGAGCTGAGTGTGAGGAAACCTTAGACTAAATTCTAGTGATGCAGGCCAGAGCTAATGAACGATGTGGGGTGGAAACCAGGCTTCAGCTGAGGTTCTTTTAGTTTAGCATTTGGGGGCTTAGTGTAAATGCGAAGGAGTGACCAGGCACCAAAAAGCCATTGAGCCAAGCTCTAGGATTTATGTTCCAAGGTGAAGAAAGCATAATGTGGGCTGCTGTGACTGCTAATGTGCTGGGTGCTCAGAGGCCTCTGGTTCCTTACAAGTTTCCTAAAATGGTGAATTTTTGGTTTGTAAAAATTGGGATTGCAAGATCTAGAGTTGCTTAGTGACCGTATCTAAACTCCTGTCCTGTACAGGTAGATTCTACATGGCATTCATCACTAATTCTATAAAGTAAACAAGTTATGGGCTCAATTCTCTGGTCCTTTGCATCTTGTATTGTCACTTACACCTGAAAACAATAGGTGTGAAATGCTACCAGATCAGAATACTAGTCTCAAAAGCACTCTGCATAGGTGTAAATGATTATCATAATTTGGAAAGGCAATGGCGCCCACCTCTGACCTAATACCTGGGCTTAGGCAAAAACTTCATTCTAGTTTCTCATTGGCAAGACCCCATCTTGGTCCTGCTATTCATTTGGAGAGTTAATGGGCTCAGAACCCTTGCTGGTAGGGTGTAAGACTTTGTGGTGATGCTTTAAAGATTTAGTGAAGCCTCTAGGTCTGAAACATGATATAGCTAGGGAAACTTCTTTAAATGAGGACCTTAGTAAAGACTAAATGACTGACTTCTCGCTCTGTATTTTCCATTTCCAGTGCCCATGTACTTACCTTTCCTCCTCGTTGGGTCCATATTTGTGGCTTTCATTGTCATTGGGGCCTTCGTTGGTATTTGCTGCTGTAGATGCCTGAAATCCCAGGATGAAGAGCAGCAACATGGGCCTGCACCAATCCAGAGTCGGCTGCTGGAAGCTGCTGCTCCTCCTTGGTTCTCCAGTTCAGCCACCAGATGCTCCTTGGGTAGTCATCCTCAGACCAATAACATCTGCCTGAGCATGGCTCCACCTTTCCCCATCATAGGGTCCTCTCAAGGAGCCCAGTTCTTGCCTCCTACATCAACCAATGGATCCCTTTTGCAGCCTGCATGTACTACTTATGGAATACCAACTGATCATACTATCATAACAACTCCAGCATCTTTCCTTAATAGAGCAGTCTATGGACAAACTTCTTACTATCATTTTCCTGTAAGTGCCATGCCTGGTGACCAAACAATGTACTCAGGCGCTCATGTCTAAGATGACTTGTAACTGCAGAACTCCCTATTGTAAAAATGTAGGGTGCTTTTTGGACAAAGTAACAAGCGGGAAGTAATACAAACTTCTGAAATCATTAGCATGTGTGAAATGAGAATCCTGTCTTTATATCTATTTGGGAAAAATAGGTCTCGTTTTAATTGTTTAACCAGTTAATTCAGTATGTACTACCT
Source organism: Terrapene triunguis (assembly GCF_002925995.2). Taxonomy (NCBI): domain Eukaryota; kingdom Metazoa; phylum Chordata; order Testudines; family Emydidae; genus Terrapene; species Terrapene triunguis. Next base: position 21,570,492 of record NW_020664482.1, read on the forward strand.
TGGGGCTCAGGTTCAGTCTCCATAGTTCATTCATTTATTGGCATGTTTTCTCATGGCAGGGCTAATCTTGGTGGGGGTTTTAATTGTGGACAGCTGTCCACTGGGAACTGGAGCAATATTGCCATACTCCTTCGCATAGGCATTGAACAGCCAGCTGATCTTGGAACTCTTGGTCAGTTACTAACTTAGGCTGAATTTGAACCCAGCTACCTACAGGGATCTCTTACCCATTACCAAATGCCTTAGCCATTCTGCAATCTTAATAAGACTAATTTTGCATTATATTTAAAATGGCTTGTAGAGTACTTTCTCTGATTAAAAACTAGTTGTTTTATCTTAAAGGGACATTGTCAAATCATGTCTTTGCCTGAATTTTTATCTACATCTGACTGTTTCAACACAAGCTTATTCTAAGCAAAAGGGATTAGAGGGGAGAATGAAAAGTCTTGTTTTTCTTTCTTACTGTGACTATACTATGCATGTATTAGCATTAGGCATAGTCAGTTTCACTGTTGTTTGCATGGGCCCATACTGACAGGGCACAAAATAACGTTCAGAAAATGTGAATGACAGCAAAAGCAAAAGCTGGCAGAGGGACTAGGGAGCAGGTGGAGTATCTGAAACTACTTTTTACCTTCCCCGCCTCCCCCCAAATTGACTGGATGTCAAGTTGATGGTGACTCTAAGACTGAACATGTTGCTGAAGAGCTGTCAGTTAAGTGCTGCTACAGGAGCAGCTTTTAGGCCAAAACTTTTTGTAAAATGCACTTTGTGTCTGTGCAGATTATTGGGGTGGGGGGAAATAACTTTGTGCTGGTGTATTTGTTGCTCTCTGTCTTGTAATGGTTTAGTGTAACTCTAGCTATGCAACAGCAACAAAAAGAGACCTATTAACTGATTATAAGACATTATGATCTTTTTTATAACTGGGTGGTAAAAAGGAGTGAAATGTGGCAAGACCCTCCACCTATATAACACTACTTCCTTTTTCTTTAGCTTCTAGTAGAGAAGAAAACCCTATCTATTTTCACTTAAAATACTGTTTACACTCTCAATAAGGAATTATCTTCAGATGTGCACTGCCTAAATGCAGCCATCCTTCACAGCAGGAGTTAACAGCAGGATGCTGATATGAAGAGGTTGACAAAATATGTTGATCCCAGCTGCTGGAGTATCTAACACTTCCTTTGGTCAAAGAAACCGGAGAATAATTACACCAGAGGTACATTCAAATAACTCCACAGACATTGCCAGCAGGAGCAGGTGCCAAGGATTAAAGTTGTGAGTAAAACACAAGAACTTAATCTTCAGCTGATTGGTCAGGATCTTAAAATCTGTATAATAAAGAGGCTTTGATGACTTCCCTTGGAAGCAGATGGGGCTAAATAATCTGTTCTGTAAACATAAAATCCATCAGAATATTTGTATTTGTATTGTATTGATGTGGAGGCATCTCACATCTAATTCTATTGTGTAATGTATCCCATCATATAGATGCTAAAAAGGGCATACATTTCTTAGTACCCTGGCTTGTAGTGGGGGAAGCAATGCATTCTGGTAAAATAATAGGCTCAATTCTCCCCTCATTTGCACTGGTGTAAATCAAGAGTATTTCCACTGAAATTAATGGACTTACAGTAGAGTAAGAGAAGGGGAAATTGGTCCTAGTATATCAAAGTTTGCTGTAAGGGATGTAACTTTGGGCCTAATCTGTGTGCTGTACAGGGAAAGAAGTAATAAATGTTTACATGACACGAAGCATTTTGAATTTACTCAAAATTAGTTATTGGATTTTTTTTTAAATGAGGATGAAGAAGGAAGACCACCAATATAAAGTACCAACCAAAGCTTAATTGTGTTGAGGGAGGCTGAGCCTAGTTTGTCATGTCACTCAATGCCCTGTCACTGAAAGTAATTGAGGATCTATTTTCACCATGGATTGGATTTCACAGCACCCAGATGTGTGTGATAAGAATGGTAACATGTAGCTGTGCATTTGCTTTAACTAAATGCCTATTTTTAGAGGGACTGTTGTCTATGGTCTCACATTTTGGTGGATTCCATTCCATGTCCTTTTTCTTAATAAAAAGATCAGATAAGGACTAACACCCATGAGGACAGAACCTAAATCCAGTTATTTATGGAGTATTTCTACCATGTTCCTTCCTGTTTAGAGATACAAAGGTACGTTACAATGAAAATGGATGTTACAGCTCTAGTTTTAGGGTCCAAAATCCATACAGTGAAGTGTTAACAGAATGCATAGCTTACAGGGGTGTTAAACAGCACCTTATTGGCAGCAAGCATTGCTACCAGTCACTGCAAGGGAGCATGGACTGTATTTACCTTTCTAATTTGATCAAGTGTGTACATGCCAGACATTTGTTTTAAACTGGTTATATTATATACCCTGCCTCCTCCGATTATAACTTAATTTCAGTCAATTAGTATTGCTAACCCTCAAGCATTTAAAAATATGAGTCCGCCCCATCACAAGATCGATTTAAAGATCGTGAGACTTAAAAAATAAAGTGGGTTCTCTATTTGCCTGCTGACTCTTGGGCTTTTAGGGTACTAGTGGTTCACGTTTGCAAGATTTAGTTAAAAAGCATGAGGGCTAGACATATTTTCTTTTTACTGAAAGCTGAGATTCCACTGTGATCACTTGACTCCAGAAGCTGAGGCTTTAAGAAAAACACCGAATATTGTGAGATGTGCAACACAGGTGTATGTTCTCAATTATAATATTGCCCTGAAACATCAAAACCTTGATTCTGAAGGCAGTTTCCAATAGCAAATGATCTCTCTAAGGCCTGGTCTACACTAGGCTTTTATGTCGACTTTAGCGCCGTTATATCGAATTAACCCTGCACCCGTCCACACCAGGAAGCCATTTAGTTCGACATAAAGCTCTCTTTAAATCGATTTCTGTAATCCTCCCCAACGAGAGGAGTAGCGCTAAATTCGACATGGCCATATCGAATTAGGCTAGGTGTGGATGGAAATCGACGGTAATAGCTCCGGGAGCTATCCCACAGTGCACCACTCTGTTGACGCTCTGGACAGCAGTCCGAGCTCGGATGCTCTGACCAGCCACACCCCCGGGAAAATTTGAATTCATTTTCATTTTCCTGTCTGGGCAGTTTGAATCTCAGTTCCTCTTTGGACATCGAGGGGAGCTCAGCAGCAGTGGCAACTATGCAGAGCTCTCCAGCAGAGATGGCCGTGCAATCCAATAGAAAGAGGGCCCCAGCATGGACTGATCGGGAAGTCTTGGATCTCATCGCAGTGTGGGGCGATGAGTCCGTGCTTTCAGAGCTGCGCTCAAAAAGAAGGAATGCTAAGATCTACGAGAAGATCTCCAAAGCCATGGCAGAGAGAGGCTACAGCCGGGATGCAACGCAGTGCCGCGTGAAAATCAAGGAGCTGAGACAAGGCTACCAAAAAACCAAAGAGGCTAACGGACGCTCCGGATCCCAGCCCCACACATCCCGTTTCTACGAGGCACTGCATTCCATCCTGGGAGCGGCCGCCACCACTACCCCACCCCTGACCGTGGACTCCGAGGATGGGATATTGTCCGCGGCCGGTTCCTCAGCGGACGGGGAAGAGGAGGAAGGAGATGAGGAGGACGAGGCAGTCGACAGCGCTGGCACCGCTGATTTCCCCGACAGCCAGGAGCTCTTCATCACCCTTACCGAGATCCCCTACCAACCGTCCCCATCCCTTACCCCGGACACAGAATCAGGGGACGGATCAAGCAGTAAGTGCTGTAAACATGTAAACATTTATTTAAAACAGAACGGTAATATTTATACTCTTAACAATGTATATTTATAAAAGTGCTGTAAACTAGTAAAAAAATAATCAGGTACAAAACAGGAATATTAACAAAGGTAACAAATGGGTTTTCATGATTTCTCTGTCTTAGGCTATTCTCAATTTAGTCCCAAGTATTTTAAAAAAATTTCACAATGTCCGTTACTACATGATTCCCAGGCCCAAGACGCTCCACTCCAAAGTCCCAGTGCACCTACGCGAAAATCCGGTCAATGTGGCCGGGGATCGACGAGAAATCCTCGTAGGAGAACTCCTCGTAGGTCTCGTGGAGGTAGAGCTCAAGCCTGTTGATCAGGTTCCGGGGTAGGGCGATCTTAGTGGGCCCTCCGTGGTAGCAGACATGTCCCCTCCACGCCACAATCAAGTACTCCGGGATCATCGCACGACATAACATAGCGGCATACGGCCCCGGTTTCTGCATGCTTTCCCGCAGCATGCGTTCTCTCTGGGTGTCCGGGATCCTCAGGAGGGTGATGTCGCTCATGACGCCCTGCTTTGAATTAGGGAGGGGAATGTTAGTATTGGGACTGCTTTACAGCCACGCGGTGGAGGGAGAGGGGCAGCATACAGGGATCTTTCCCTGGGACAGCCGCGAGGGGGTGGGACAGGGGCAGAGTTGATGCTGTCCTGATTGCTGGCAGCAGAGACTGGCATTGCTTTCAATGTGAAAGGAGGCCAGTGCTACTGCTGGAGTTTTAAGCAGCCACAAGTCTGCGGCTTACCATTATTGCCCGCTCCAGAAGTTCAGGTCTCCAGCCACAGTTCTCTGAACACTCCAAGACCTCCGCAAGTCCACAGGCACTGAAGGCGACGGCCGAAAATTCGACCTTGTCCTGAGTGCGCATGTGAGAGGTTCAGTGCATGGTCTTGTTCACAGAGAAAGACTAGGTTCTTTGTATACAATTTCATTTATCTGTCTCAGGAATTCACTCCCTTTTTAAAATTCACACAGACACATCTGCGACTGTCTCCCAACCCAGCCTGTCAGCACACTCCCAGAGGCTAGCGCAGATTAGGCGGAGGAAGAAGAAGACGCGTGAAGACATGTTCTCAGAACTAATGGGCTGCTCCCGAGCCCAGGCAGCCCAGCAGACACAGTGGAGGGAGAACTTGTCACAAATGCACCGAGCAGTCATGGAACGGGAGGAGAGGTGGCGTCAGGAGGACCAACAGGCTACTGAAAAGCTGCTTGGACTAATGAGGGAGCAAACGGACACGCTCCGGCGCCTTGTGGATGTTCTGCAAGACCGGAGGCAGGAGGACAGAGCCCCGCTGCAGTCTATCTGTAACCGCCCTCACCCGCCACCAAGTCCCACACCACCCTCACCCAAAGTCCAAAGAAGGAGGGGCGGCAAGGGCCGTTAAAACTTTCAATCAACCCCTGCAGACTGCTCTAGCAGTAGAAGGCTGACATTCCCCAAAATTTCATAAGTCCTTTCCTACCCACCTCACACAAGCCCCCGTCCAAGTTTCACCCCCCACGTTTCATGTCTGGTTCGCAATAAAATGTTTGTTTCTGTTCATTACTGTTTCAGTCAGGTTCTTTTGAGGGAGAGTCTGTCTGGAGGGGGGGAAGGGGCTTGGTAATTGGACAGGACAGTGACCTTTAGCAGGGTACAGAGGCGGTGTCAGGTCCAGCATCAGGACACATACACAGTGCGGTCACTGGTTACCCTGGTCAGTCTTGGAGGTGGTTTTCATGTTCTGGGGGGGGGGGTTGCTCTGTTACTTTGTGGTGGGGGAGGGCGGTTACAGATCTTATGCAGCGGTCCTTATCCTGGCTCACAGATCCACGCAGCAGGGGATCTGTAACCCTACCCCCCCTGCCAGAAAGTCACATAGCCGACACATACACACAGTCCCCCCCAGGAGTGCTGGCAGGCTCCATTGAAATAACCAGTCCACCAGTGCGGAGCCTGTCATTCCGGGAGTTTAGAAGCATCATTTGCATCAGAACACTAAACCCGCCCCCCGCCACAGTCTGCGTCCCCGGTTTAAAATATTCCCGCGAAAACAGCAATACAGACAACGGTGTTCATTAACAAAATCGAAATGATTTTATTTTTTGGGAAGGGGAAGGGGGTGAAGGGGGTATGTAACTGGAGAGGATAGTCAAAATGAACTGGGTAAAGAAACGGGGGCAGGTTCAGCTTTTCTGTCCACAAACTGAAAAGTCACTGGTTGCCCTGCTCACTCAGGAACCTAGCTTTCAAAGCCTCCCGGATGCACAGGGCGTCCCGCTGGGATCTTCTAATGGCCCGGCTGTCTGGCTGGACGTAATCAGCAGCCAGGCTATTTGCCTCTAGCTCCCACCCCGCCATAAAGGTCTCCCCCTTGCTCTCACACAGATTGTGGAGCACACAGCAAGCTGCAATAACGATGGGGATATTGGTTTCACTGAGATCACAGCGAGTGAGTAAGCTTCTCCATCTCCCTTTGAGACGGCCAAAAGCACACTCCACCACCATTCTGCACTTGCTCAGCCGGTAGTTGAAGAGTTCTTTTTCTGTGTCCAGGGCGCCAGTATAGGGCTTCATGAGCCAGGGCATTAGCGGGTAGGCTGGGTCCCCGAGGATGACTGTAGGCATCTCCACATCCCCAAGAGTTATTTTGTGGTCTGGGAAGTAAATACCTTCCTGCAGCCGTCTAAACAGACCAGAGTTCCTGAACACGCGAGCGTCATGAACCTTGCCCGGCCATCCGACGTAGATGTTTGTAAACCGTCCCCGATGGTCCACCAGTGCTTGCAGCACCATTGAAAAGTAGCCCTTTCTATTGATGTACTGGCTGGCCTGGTGGTCCGGTCCCAGGATAGGGATGTGAGTCCCATCGATAGCCCCACCGCAGTTTGGGAATCCCATCGCGGCAAAGCCATCTATGATGACCTGCGCGTTTCCCAGGGTCACTACCTTTGGGAGCAGTACCTTGACGATTGCCTTGGCTACTTGCATGACAACAACCCCCACGGTAGATTTGCCCACACCAAAGTGGTTCGCGACTGACCGGTAGCTGTCCGGCGTTGCAAGCTTCCAGAGGGCTATGGCCACTCGCTTCTGGACAGTGAGGGCTGCTCGCATGCGGGTGTCCTTGCGCTTCAGGGCAGGGGACAGCAACTCACAAAGTTCGAGGAAAGTCCCCTTCCGCATGCGAAAGTTTCGCAGCCACTGGGATTCATCCCAGACCTGAAGCACTATACGGTCCCACCATTCCGTGCTTGTTTCCCGGGCCCAGAATCGCCGTTCAACAAAATCCACATGCCCCATTGCCAACGTCATGTCCTGGGCGCTGGGGCTCGTGGTTTCTGACAGCTCTGTGCCACTCTCCGACTTCAGGCTCTCACGGCGGTGCCGTAGCCTCCTCGCCCGATTTCTCTGCATCTGCCTCAGGGAAAGGTGTATGATAAGCTGCGAGGTGTTGAGAACGGCCACAAGTGCAGCGATGGTCGCAGCGGGATCCATGATCGCAGTGCTGTGGCGTCCGCGCTGTCACTGACCAGAAAAGTGCGCGAACTGATTTCCCGCCGGCGCTTTCATGGAGGGAGGGAGGGCGTTAGTGACGGACGGATGATGACAAATTTTTTTTACCCAGAAGGCATTGGCGGCTCGACCCAGAATTCCGATGGGCAGCGGGGACTGCGGGAACTGTGGGATAGCTGCCCACAGTGCACCGCTTCCAATATCGACGCTCGCCCCGTTAGTGTGGACTCACAAAGTCGAATTACTGTCCTTAGTGTGTCCTTAGTGTGGACACACACGTTCGACTTTGCAATATCGATTCCACATATTCGATTTAAGTAAAATCGAATTACCCTCGTAGTGTAGACATACCCTAAGAAGAGAAGGACAAGAGTCTTGGATGATTTGATTTCTGTTCCTAGCTCTGCCACAAACTTGGTCAAGTTTTTCATTTGCAAAGTGAGGATAATCCCTCCTTCAAAGGTCTGGGATGAGGCTTCATGCACTAATATTCATGAAGTGCTTTGCCATCATTGGGATGAGTGCTGGAAGTGCAACGCACAGTAGAATTTATTAAAAAATTTAAATAGTTAATGTCTTATTTTTTCACTATCAACTTAAAAATTTTGCTGCTGTATTTTCCCCCCCAAGTTTGCTTCTGCAGTTTCATAACTTTCACATATTTCCAGGATATCCTCTGTGTTAACAAGTTTGAGGTCAGTCTGGAAATGAGAACAAAATAGACCAGTGGTTCCCAAACTTGTTCTGCCACTTGTGCAGGGAAAGCCCCTGGTGCGCTGGGTCAGTTTGTTTACCTGCCGCATCCGCGGGTTCGGCCGATCGCGGCTCTCAGTGGCGCGGTTCTCTGCTCCAGGCCAATGGGAGCTGCTGGAAGTGGCACGGGCTGAGGGACATACTGGCTGCAGCTCCCATTGGCCTGGAGCAGCGAACTGCGGCCACTGGGAGCCGCGATCGGCCGGACCTGCGGACGCGGCAGGTAAACAAACCGTCCCGGCCCACCAGGGGCTTTCCTTGCACAAGCGGCAGAACAAATTTGGGAACCACTGAAATAGACTAAAAATGAAAGAACCTTTGAAGACACTGTAAACGCTAATGGAAACCAAAGTTCTCCACACTTTCAGCAATGCAGAAAGGGTTCAACAGCAGTTTTCGCTCTTTGGCGGCTGGAAAAATCAAAGCATGCAGGGAAGCCAAGAAAGCAAGAACAAATGTTGATCCAAGTGTGGACATGCAAAAGTGATTTACAGTGTACGTCAACACAATTTATGTTGACTTAATTTTGTAGCGTGGACTTGCCCTTAGTATTTGTCATGTATAAATCACTTTGCAAACATTACCTAATTAATCCTCATTTAGGATTACCAAGGCACCAGGTAAGTATCACTATCAGTTTCACAGATAGGGAAACTGAGGCACAGAGCATCAAAGTAATTTACCCAAGAATACACAGACAATCACTGTTGGAGCTGGGATCAGAAATCAGGAGTTGCTGTCTCCTGACCACAGTGGTTTCTCTATAATGATGAGTAATGTTATGTCTACATTATGTCGGTGTAGATGCAGATGCCCCAGAGAATGAGGTTTTCTGTCAGCATAGGAATACTACCTCTCTGAATAATATCAGCTACATTGATAGCAGCGCTCTTCCATTGACATAGTGGCATCTACCCTGGGGGTTTTGGCATAGCTATGTTGGTCACAGTTGTGGTTTTCTCACACCCCTGCCCAATGCAGGGATACCAATATAACTTTTTAAGGTTAGACCAAGTCTTATAGACATCTAATGCGACTCCAGTGTTCAGTACCAAGCAGAAAATGCTAGGAAGAGGAAAGATGATAACCAAATAGGAAGGAAAAAATAGATAAGCAGAAAATAAAATGCTTTGTATGTTTTTGAAAAGGCCCCATGAATAGTAATCAGCCTGACACACATTTGTTAGTCAGCATAGTTAGTGCAACACAGCAGAGGCAAATGTTTGGTTTGAACAAATTGATCACTTCTAATGGTTCTATTTAAAAAATTATGTCCCCGGAGAGAGAACAAGGGAAGCAAATGCCATTTCTTTCTCTCCAAAGACTGAGGCGATGCAGTGGTGCTGGAACTAGGGGTGCTGGAGGTGCTGCCATAATAACAATAATAATAACAAAGAGCATATATATGGTTTCCATCATCTGCACCCCCACTATAAAAATTGTTCCAGCACCCTGAGGAGATTTATTTTCCAAGAGACAAGGCGGGCAGGATAATATCTTTTATTGGATCAGCTTCTGCTGGTGAAAGAGACAAGCTTTTGAGGTACCCTGAGCAGGGCTGGCGCAACCCATTAGACGACCTAGGCAGTCGCCTAGGGCGCTAACATTTGGGGGGGGGCGGTGACTGCGGCGGCCGGATCTTCGGCCACCTCTGTCGGGGGCGGGACCTTCCGCTGCCTCTGTCGGGGGCGGCATTTCGGGGGCGGGACCTTCCGCCGCCGAGGGCAGCAAAAAAGCTGGCGGTGCTCCTGACCCTGAGAGCTCTTCAGATCTGAGAAAGGTACTCAGAGGGTAAGTCTACACTGCAATAAAAAACCTGTGGCAACGAGTCTCAGAGCCCAGGTCAGCTGACTGAAGTGCATGGCGCTTGGAATGCAGAAAAATTATAAAAGACAAAACCACCATATCACTCTTGGGTGAACACTTTTCACAAAAGATCACTCCATACCTGACCTTTCAGTCCTCATCCTCACAGGAAACCTGCACATCACCTTCAGAAGACCAGCCTGAGCTTAAATTCATAACTTTGCTAGACACTAAAAATAATGGTCTTAATAAAGACACTGGATGGCTTTATTACAACATTCTATAACCCACTAGTCCCCCTCTCCCCCTTTGACCTCTGACTGCAAGAGTGTTAACCAGCCACTTCACCTTAAATTGTCCCATAGAATGTGTTTTAACTACTTATGCTAAACAATCTGTTCCCAACAAGAAAAATAACAGAACACCACTGGCCATCACATACAGCCCCCAGCTAAACCCCTCCAGCACATCATCAACGATCTACAACCTATCCTGGAAAACTATCCCTCACTCTTACAGACCTTGGGAGGCAGGCCAGTCCTCGCTTACAGACAGCCCCCCCCCAACCTGAAGCAAATACTCACCAGCAACTATACACCACACCACAGAAACACTAACCCAGGAACCAAGCCCTGTAACAAATCTCGTTGCCTACTCTGTCCCCATATCTACTCTAGCAACACCAGAGGACCCAACCACATCAGCCACACCATCAGGGACTCATTCACCTGCACATCTACTAATCTTATATATGCCATCATGTGCTAGCAATGTCCCTCTGCCATGTACATTGGCCAAACTGGACAGTCTCTGCGTAAAAGAATAAATGGACACAAATCAGACATCAGGAATCATAACATTCAAAAACCAGTAGGAGAACAATTCAATCTCCATGGACATTCAATAACAGATTTAAAAGTAGCCATACTTGAACAAAAAAACTTCAGAAACAGACTTCAAAGAGAAACTGCAGAACTAAAATTCATTTGCAAATTTAACACCATTAATTTGAGCTTGAATAGGGACTGGGAGTGGCTGGCTCACTACATAAGCAGCTTTGCCTCTCCTGGAATTGACACCTCCTCATCTATTATTGGGAGTGGACTGATCCACCCTGATCAAATTGGCCCTGTCAACACTGGTTCTCCACTTGTGAGGTAACTCCCTTCTCTTCATGTGTCAGTATATAATGCCTGCATCTGTAACTTTCACTCCACGCAGCTGAAGAAGTGGGTTTTTTACCCAAAAAAGCTTATGCCCAAATAAATCTGTTAGTCTTTAAGGTGTCACCGGACTCCGTGTTGAATCTGTTCCACCGTGTATTTAGCTGGGAGTCTACTTTTCTCAGGCCTGAAGAAGAGCTTTCTGTAGCTTAGAAGCTTGTCTCTTTCACTAATAATAGTTGGTCCAATAAAAGATATGACCTCATCCACCTTGTCTCTCTAATGCCCTGGGATCAACACAGATCCCACAACATTATTTTCCTAGAGACAATTTACTTTTAAAAATCCTCCACCAAGCAGCCTTGTAAACTGTGGGATGGTTCTGTGACCCAATTAGCATTTCCATTAAAAATGGATCAAATCATGAGGGTGGGAGAAAGAAAAATAAGTGTCTTTTATGGAGATTCCATCCCTTACTAATTTTGGGAGTCTTGTTGTTCGGCTTAGCATATCCTTAGAAAGCTGGGATATTTTTATGCTAATGACCCTCTTCCTAAAGGAAGATGAAGTAGTTAGTAAAGCCTAATTGTCTATTTGCCACCTACTGCACCAAAGTGCTTTGTATTGTTTGACTAATGATAACACCACCCCTTCCCCCAAATTCTAGTTTAGAATCAATTTACACTATTTCCACCTTAATCTTCACGAATTACATGGGTGGCTTTTCTTGCTGGATTCTTTCTAAACACAAGAAGAATTGAACTGAGCTAATAAAGAATAGAGCCTTATCTCCCAAACCCTTATAGCAGTGGGTCTTAGAATAGAACCCCTACATTTAAGTATAGGCCTTGTTTACACACACAATTGCACTGCTTTACACCAGCTCAGTTAAACTGGTGCAACCCCCTGTGTGGACACTTATTTCAGTTACAGAGGCTTATTTTTATTTAGCTAAATTGACTGAAGATAAAGAACAATAAGCCTGGGTTAAACCAAAATAAGAGTGTCCACTCAGAGCTTGTCTACACTTGAAACGCTACACCAGCGCATCTGCAATGCTGCAGCTGCGCTGGTGTAGCACTTCAGTGTAGACACTACTTATGCCAACAGGAAGGGATTTGACAATCAGCACAGGGTAATTCACCTCTCTGAGGCTAGGTCTACACTACGGGGGGGGGGGGGGGGGGTCACCGAAGAAGACAACACTCCGCCAGGGGTAAAAGCGGAGCTGAAGTTGCGTATTTTAGGTCGACTTACTTGGCTGTGAGGACGGCGGCGAGTCGACCGCTGCCGCGCCGCCATCGACTCCGCTTCCGCCTCTTGCCGTGGTGGATTTCCGGAGTCGACGGCAGAGCGATCAGGGATCGATTTTATCGTGTCTTCACTAGACGCGATAAGTCGATCCCCAATAGATCGATTGCTACCCGCCGATCCGGCGGGTAGTGAAGACGTGCCGTGAGGCATCACTCAGTGGTGTGGATTTTTCACTCCCCTGAGCAATGTAGATGGGTTGACCTAACTTTTTAGCGTAGACCAAGCCTCAGCTTTTTGCATCAGTTTCACTAAATTGGTTTAAAAATAAACCGTTATCTTAAACCAGTGCAATGCTGTGTGCAGCCAAGTAAAGCCATAGTGTATAACTAACTCATTCCTTTTGTGTATTCAATCATGGTACAGAAACAATGCAGGGCACTGACCAATCAATTCTTTATTAATAAAACCTATAATAATATTAACTTTCACTTTCGCACCTATAATCCAAAGGTTTCACAATGCTTCCCACAACCCCCTTGTGCGGGAGGTAAGTATTATCAACATTTTACAGTTGGAGAAACTGAGATCCAGAGAGGTTAAGTAACTCTCCCAAGACCACACAGGATGTCAGTGGCAGAACTGGGGTGAGACACCTGGAGTCCTGGCTCCATATTCTAAACACTAGAGAGAACCCTCCTTACTGGTATAAACAGTATAATAAATTCCACTTGCTATAAACAGCTATTGGTATCTGCCTAGTATTAAGTTTTGCGTTTTACTTTTTATTTTGTTGATGGCTTCTCTTTTAGTCATCATTACTACAGTTTTTCAAATGTCACACAGTAAAGCAGCAGAGCTGAATGCTGCTGATGCCATATCTTTCTTTTCATTTTACATTCAGTGTTTCAAAGGGGTACCGTCTGCAACAATTTGTCTTAATCAAGTTGGTTCAAACATCAGCTGAAATGAGACATCTCCCTTATTTTTCCGGGAAAGCTGCCTTGATCCACTTTTCATCAGCGCCAGCTTTTCTGGCAAAGGGTCGAAGGCCATCAGAGTGGGAAAACTCATCAGCACTACAGACTTTTATCAACTCTGAACCAAGCGGTAACAATACATAGTCTGTGCCCAAAGATAACATGGCACCTGGCACAGGCGCTGGCTTTTTCCTTTGCCCGTGAGTGCTCAACCCCTGCTCAGCCCCAGGCCCCGCCCCCACTTCACCCCTTCCCCCAATCCCCTACCCCTACCCCACCTCTTCCCTCCCAGTTCCGTCCCCTCCCCCGAGCGCCCTATCCCCCCTCACCCCCAGCCCCTCCTGCCCGCTGCGGAACAGCTGATCACAGCAGGCAGGAGGCGCTGGAAGGGAGGGGGAGGAGTTGATTGGTGGGGCCGCTGGCCCGGTGGGCAGGAGGCGCTGCGGGGTAGGGGGAGTTGGCTGCCAGGGGGTGCTAAGCACCCATTAATTTTTTTCCCATGTGTGCTCCAGCCCTTGAACACCCATGGAGTCGGTACCTATGGCACCTGGTTCCTAAGGCCCTTTCTGAAATACAGCAGACCGGGTTACAATATAGTTAAAAGATGTAGTGTAAATCAGACTTAGCCACATCTTTTTAATGCTGTTTAGGTCCCATCTACACCACAACTTTTAACTGTGTTGCAACTGGGTCACCTAACTTGATTATAGTAGTAGGACAGGTGGCTCCTAAACAAGGCCTATTCTACACTAGAAAAAGTTTGCTAGCATAACTATGCTGGCACCCCATCCTAGTGCAGATGCAGCTTATACTGGCAAAAGAGTGCAAATAAATAATACCAGAGCAAAATAAATAATACCAGCAAAAGGATTTTTATGCTGGTATAATTGCATGAAGCCTAGAGTGTTTGACAGTATCGGAACGTCAAACAAAAAAACCCCATACCCCAATCAACATTACTATACCAGCAAAAGCGTCTAATGTAGACCTGGTCCATAGATTGACACTGCTCATGAACAGGGCAAATGTCAGGTTGGATCAGGTTCTCCCACTATGCTTCTGCTGAAGGTCTTCACCTAACCATGCCTCTGTAACTGGGTTAGGCAGTGTTCTTGCCTCCTACATGTCTGTGCAGAAGTACATCCCAAAGAATTTGCCCCATGTGAAAAATACCCCCAGCCCTCTGACCTCAAAGCACCATGGGATAGCTGCCCAGTTTTCACCAGAATACCCTGATGCAAACACAGCAGTGCAGTGTAGTAGGCATGGACAGGCTGACATGGGCAGGAGCTCTGCTGCTGTGGGTAGGTGCTGGACTCTGCTTGTTGTAGCCCTGCATCAGAGAACGGTTACAATTGACATGGTTCTATCTGTAGTGCAAATGGGGCTGGACAGAGACTGCAAGCTGAGCTAATGGAGTGAGTTTCCACTAAAATAAATGGGACTCCATAGGCTGAAGAAACTGACGCCTATGTACTGATATGGGATTTGTTGGGATGGACTGATAAGGATCAGAACCCACGTTGATGGAGTCAATGGCTCTCCGACTATAGTTTCAATTGCTGATTATTTCGGTGGGCAGACACCACACCCCCATCTCTTCCTCCGGAACTGTTCAGGTCTCCACTGCCTGAATAGAAATGTCTGAGCCTGAAGCTGCCATACACAGAGATAATGATGCTGCATTTTACTATGCCAGGTTTTTATTTTGTCAGATGCCATCAAAAGGAATGGCTTTATCTGCCACTCAAATGCTAAAGCCCAAAAATGCAGCAGTCCATGTTTATTATTATTTCTGTTGCAGTAAGCTCTAAGAGCCCAGTCATGGACCGGAACCCTTTTTTGCTAGGTTCTGTACAAACCCAGAACAAAACACTGGTCTGTGCCCCAAGGAGCTTACTCTCTCTTTGCCTGTATGGATCTGAAAGGGCACTTAATCCAAGCGGTTTTCTCTCAGACCACCTGATACATTAACAATGTTTGAGAGCATGGGCTAAACTCCATCTGACATGGCTGATAATTCCTTTGTACTTCATCTTTAGGTATCTGGGGAACACTGTGGGTGAGATAGCACCAGGATCCAATATGGACATGTCACTATAGCTGGAGATCCTCTGTGGATAATTGTTTCAGCCTAGAGAGTCTTCTGACCCAAATACAGCCCAAGTTTTGGAGAAGTTTGGATCCAGATCTGAAATTCACAAATAGCCCTTAGATTGTGTGCAGCCATGTAACTGTCACACCTGGGGCTCTCTAGACTGCACTGTACCAGGGTGGACATTCACTTAGCAACCCCTCATGGCCAGAGTTCACTCTGTGGTGCCCTGCTACCCATTTCTCTCCTCTGCAGGGCCCCTGAATAACTCACCATCCACAGGCAATTAAAACATTCCCCTCCTGGGGTCCTATTTATTGAGTCTTTACATCCAGGTGCCAACCCCAGTTGAGGTTTCAAAGTGGTAGCCGTGTTAGTCTGTATCAGCAAAAACAATGAGGCGTCCTTGTGGCACCTTAGGTTACGTCTTCACTACCCGCCAGATTGGCGGGTAGTGATCGATCTATTGGGGATCGATTTATTGTAGATGCGATAAATCGATCCCCGATCGCTCTGCCGTCAACTCCGGAACTCCACCGCAGCGAGAGGCGGAAGAGGAGTTGACGGGGGAGCAGCGGCAGTCGATCCCGCGCCATGAGGACGCGAGGTAAGTCAAACTAAGATACGTCAACTTCAGCTACACTATTATCGTAGCTGAGTTGCATATCTTAGGTCGATTTCCCCCCTCCCCCCCAGCGTAGACCAGGCCTTAGAAACTAACAAATTTATTTGGGCATAAGCACAACCCCAGTTCAGTTGCTCTCTCCCTTTAGGCAGGGAGTCTCCAGCCCCTCTTCTGATTTCAAAGTCTCTCAGGCCTTACATGGCTGGAGCTCAGCCCTACGACTTCCAGGCCCCCAACCCCTTCTCCCACTCAGGGTCTTTAGTAGGAACTGGGCCCAGTACTCCCGGGCTTTACCTGGCCAAAACTCAACACCCTCCCTGCTTCATTGCAACCTCCTGCAGCTCTTTATAGGGGAAGCTCTCTGCTCTCTCCCTGCCGTGGCTCATTCTGAATCAGAGTTGGCAAGCCCCAGTCTTTCAGCTGTGACCACCCTTTAACCTTAAAGGACTCTGCTGTTTGCAGACATGCCAGCAGCTGTTTTGTAATCTGTTCAATTCAGACTGTCACACAAGAGACAGGGACACTACACGCTCTCTAATGGAGACTTTACTTTTGTTCTTTCATGTTTTGCTGTCTCAAACTATAATGCAAGCCATTCAGAGTGAAAGTATATGGTTGGTATTTCTATATGGGGAAAAAACAGCTCCTCTCTCTACAATTAGCTACCCACCTTCCCCCAATAAAAAACATCTCTGGTGTTCAAGCCCATCTCTAACTTGCCATGGACTTTATGACAGATGCCAGGCTCATCTTTTAAGCTTTTCTTTCCATCCCCCTCATCTCCTTAATATAAACAGCACCTTCTAATCAGGATTCCAAGCAGGCTATTACATAAAGAGCCTGCATGATAAGCTTCCACTGGAAGAGCCTAAGATTCTTTGCATATGCTGCTGCCCTAATCATTGAGAAAATAAATCCAAAATCTGTGCAGTGCCCACTTCTGTGATCCCATCACACTGGGGGCTCAGAGAGAAGTTAAGATAAAGGAAAGGCAGATTTAGAAACAAATTCATGTTATTTTTGTCAAAAATCTCTGCCTCGCAGACCTAGAATGAACCTGCTGGATGGGCTGTTTTTTTGTTTTGTTTTGTTTGGGGGGGGGGGGTTTGTGCCTCTTTAAAAATATGAGTAGATAAAAGTAAAGACATTTCTCCTAAGGTTTCATGGATAATTTTCAATTAACTGCATTAAACAAGGTTTTCTTAATTTCCTTGTGTGGTTCACTCACATTCTCTGGCTATCTAATTAATCTTTCACCTGAAAATATAATTTTCATGTCTGCTACACAAGTGCAACAATGAAAAGAAAGAGAGAGAGAGCAATGCATGGAAGAATATGCACCAGAGCTCCAGAGTGTTTGCAATTCCACTGTCATTATTCTAAGACTTTTTTTTAAACAGTAGAATGTTTTGTGCGTATCAATCAAGGTAGCTGATCCATTCTGTGGTACAGAGTGTAGTAAGAGGAGTTGAATGTACTTAGGGCTTATATGATACTTTATTGCCAGATTCTCTTCTCTGCTCCCAGATTGAGAGTCCCTGGCCCTGAAACTACTTCGAGCTGCTAGTTTTGTGCCACTGACATAAGAACATTAATGGCTCCTGTGCCAGTGGAGAAGCTCTGCCAAGCCCCCTTCTTACTTGCCACTCAGCTCTTATGCTCTGGGGCAGACATTAAGTATTCCTTACAAAATTCCTGTTAAGCACAGCGGTCGCCATTAAAAAAAAAATCAACATGTGCAAACAGATCACGCTTATTTCCTTCACTACACACAGGGAAACTGTGGGAGTTCAGATATCAGCCTGTTGTAACTGGTGGCAAATGCTGATCTGTTAATGATGACCACTGTTAATGATGGCAAATGCTGATCTGTTAATGATGACCACTGTTTTCAGGTATCTAAAAGGGTGTCATAAGGAGGAGGGAGAAAACTT
>NW_020664482.1:21593414-21712879 GCF_002925995.2 Terrapene triunguis
GGAGGGCAGCAGCAGCAAAATATGTTGCCCAAGGTTTTAAAATACTTCCCTATTGTCTGAAGCTGAAATTACATCATCTTTGGAGATGTGAAAAATATTGAGCCAGATCCTTGACCGTGCTCCGTCCCCTTTGTGCCAGAGGGAAAGCTGGCTAAAACAGTCAGCTGCGGATTCCCCTTGTGCAGTCGCCCCTCCAAGTAGGGTAAAGCTATCTGGTCCTGGCCCCACTTGGTGTGGGGGGCATCTCCCTGCAGAGAGATGTCGGGAACTCAAAGGGAGCTGACTAAAGTGGGCTGTGCTTTAACAATACTGAGCTGACAGTAGCAGGCTTTTACTGCCAGTAAAGGTTAGGGCTAGAGCCCTTAGGCTGGGGTGTCGACCCTACCTGCCCCTAGGATCAAGGAAGGTGGGGAAATGGGAGAAAGGCATCTGTGCTTTCCCCTCCCCACAAGCCATCAGCTATGCCAAGTGCTGCTCAAGTGCACTGAGGATCTAGTCCATTGTATCCAGCTGAAAGGTTGGGAGGCAGAGGTAGTGTGTAATATTCCCCAATTAAAATTTGGCCAAGGTACTGAGACTAATCCCTTGTTGTTTTGTAAAGTCCCATGGGATCTTTAATGAGTGTTAAGGAGCTTGGTTTTAGTACTCATCCAAAAGACAGCACCTCCTCTAGCACAGCGGAAGGGTTGCTGGTTGACCCCATGCTGTGGGTTGCTGGTTCAGTATTAACTCTCTGAGAAGTCAAATCATGCAAAGTAAACACACTTTCCAAAAGAAAACCAGCTGATGAGCCCAAAGGCTCAGAGGAAGAAAAACTAACAAACCCCTTCCTGATAAGAATTTCACCTGGTGTTCTTTATGGGCTTAACATGTCAGAGGTGGCCACCTTACAAACCTGCTGGGTTTTGAACACAGGAGCTGGGACCTGTAGTGACATGCTAGTTGAATCACTACATGTTGATGAAGATGGCTGCAGAATGCTTTATCTAACAACCAGTAACCGAGCATTCTAGAAGCTTTGCTTCTTAAACTCCAACTCGCTAAAATCCACAAACAAATTTGTGGCCACTTTGGCACCAAGGCCTCTCCGAATTTGATGGTATCATTGGGGCTAAAACTCAGCCTCCTGCTCTAAGATCATAGGCCCCTGACAGTCTGAGCGAAAAGAGAATCCCTACTAGTTGTTAACAGAATACGACCTATGACACGCAGAGGAGCAGTTCTGATTCTATCCAGTAGGGAGCAATGGTACGCACATGCACCATTTAAGATGATTACAATACTTACTTTGTGAACTTTCAGAAACTCATTTTTAGGATATGTGCCATTAAAGCTAAGAACGTGGGACTTCCTTTGTGCAGCTGTGGCGCTTAGGGTGACCAGATGTCCTGATTTTATAGAGACAGTCACGATTTTTGGGTCTTTTTCTTATATAGGCTCCTATTACCCCCAATCCCTGTCCTGATTTTTCACACTTGCTGTCTGGTCACCCTAGTGGCGCTACACAGACGATGACGCACGTTGTCGATGAATGCTATAGAATCTGTGTGTAGACTGATCATTTACAAATACATTTTAAAACAAAATGCTTGAAAATGGCTTCCTCCTGTGTTTGCCTGCCCAGTGCTGAAGCTCCAGGGAGGACTGCATGGGATTCTGCCAACTTTTCAAAGGATTAATGACCAAGACCTGTTTGTTTCTATCAGGAATACAGATTATATTTTGGATGCAATGTAAAACCAAGGTCCTGAAAGATCCCACTTCACTTTTCATAAGAGTTGGGGATCTTAGCCCCAGTATCCTAGCCAAACAGCAACTAGGGTCATTTACAATCTGTCTCACTAAACAGCTTTTTGGTATACACTTTGCTTCACTGTCTGCCCTAAACTGTTGTGTGGTATTGCTATGGGGTGTTAAGAAAATTGTCAGTATCCACCCAAAAGATGGATGAATTATGGTGATGGGCAAAGCTATGCATCCTTTCTTAGATACTGTGGTGAGTGGTGCCACAGTAAAACCTAAGACTGATGGATAAATTAGATAGCTCTTCCCTGTAATTTGCAGAATGACTGAGGTCACTCAGAATAAAGGGGGCTATTGTATTGGTTTTTATGTGGATTAATTTACAGTGGCAACCACTGAAAAATGTAGGCCTCAGTTCTGCAGGTCCCCTGGGATGATCACAGCATTTTAGTGGAGATTAGCTACAGAATCCAAAAAGATCGGCTTTGGGATTAGGTTTAGTGACCATTCCTGTAAATGGTCTCATTGACAATGTATTGCATCCTCTTTATAAATTTGTCCTTGGGAGCTACAATGGAATTGACAGTGCATTGCTATGAATCACAGCCACAAGATTTATCACTGCAGGAAGGGGAGTCAAAAGCATCTTGAAGGAAGCTGAGATTTCCAGCAACATCTGTCAGAGGTATCCCTATAACTGATGAGAGAAAGTCCTGTAGTTGGAGGCGGTAGGGTTCACTAATCAATGAGATAGTTTGCCTCTATTTTACAGAGACAAAGCATATGTGATTACTCAGTTCTAACCACAGATGAGTTCTACATTGTCCAAACCACAATCCTCATATATACACAAAAGTCCCATCAGGCAGTAATAACAGAGCTGATTATTACAAGAGAAAAACATTTATTTCAGTGCCTTGACTACCAAAAAACAAAAAAACAAATAGAGGCATAATACGTATGAAATGCATTTTGTCAAATAAAGTGTGATGCATCTCCTGGGACAACATTAGTCATTTTTCCTCATTGTTTCCCCAGCTTCTTTTGCTGAATAAACAAGCACAAGTGATTCCCCTTCTCCAGATGATCTGTCCAAGCAAATCATCTTTTCATTTATTTTTCCTTGCCTAGGAGGACATTTTTCATTTCTATTAAAAGATTGTGGCATGGGAATTCTAGTCAATGGGCTATGAAATGAGAGAGAGAGAAATTCTCTGCTGATTATTTAGATAAAGAAGATAGATTTTCTCTCCTGTACTCCCATTAAGGCGTGTTCCTAATTTATCCTCATTGTAATGATAATTTCACAAACATAGTGGTAACAACATTGTAGTTGCAATGGTATGTATATATATGCACCACTTTCTTCTGCTGGATTGAATCAGAACTGTTCAGATGTGTGCCATAGGTGCTGTATTGATAAAAACTAATGGAGATTCTCCTGTAGCTCAGATGTTAAGGACCTGTGTTTTAGGCGCAGAGGATCCAAATTCCAGCACCATAAAGTTCTGAGTAGCTTCAATATACAGCATAGTGACAACCATAAAGTGCCCAGGTGACTGCAGGTTTGTTCCAATGTAAATCAATGTTTTAAGGGGGAAAATGTTGTGTGACACTAAACACATTTAATCCTTATTATCTATTGTTGTTTTATTAGATTATAAACTCCTTGGAATGGGTGCTTTGTTTACTTCAGGTTCTGTACAGGCGTGAGCACATTACCAGAACTCCAAAAATAAGAATAAATCTGTTCTCAGCACAACTTGCCCCATATCTGATCTCATGAGACATTTAACATCTCCTAGCCAAGAGTTTTGAAAAGGATTATCAATTTTGGGTGGCCAACTTTTAACACATTTAAAGGGAGTTGAGTTTCAGAAAGCAGGACTCTTTAAGGTGTGTCTGGTTGTGTCCCTAGAAATTGAGGCACCCCAAGTGACTTGTTACAGCTGAAAATCTTGGGCCATGTATACAGCTGCCCCAGGCTAGTGGTGGTTGTGGGATTACTTCTTTACCCTAGCTGGTGATCTATTCATGCCCTGAAGCAGCAGGTTTGATGGCACATGTATTTTTATCCTACCTAGTGTCACTGTAGATGCTCTTCTTATTCATATAATTGTTTAATCCTTATTGGAAACTTCCTAAGCTATTTGCCTCAACAATATTATTTTAATTCCTATTCTGAGGTTTGTGGGAACAGAGCACATGGTCTCCTGCAAGAAAAATACAAATGATGTTTTTCTTCACTGGAATTTAATCTTTTCTAAGCGATGCCTCTTTTCCCTAGTGCTTTGCTTACCAGAGCTTAGCTCTCCAGTGCTGTGTGTATGTAGGAATGCAAATCTGCAAAATTGTGGGCGGTTCATCTAAAATAGTACTAAAACCATAGAGCCTTCCATCTGAAGAGCACACGGTGCCCATTATTATAGTATCTCAGTGCCTCCCAAACTTATGAAGTGCTCATGTAACAGAATATTTCTCTCCCTTCCATTCAGGCAGCAGGGACTGGCCTTACTTTTCTTTTCAGAGGCGTTAGCGTGGACTCCTCAAAGAAGTAGGATTTGCATTTTGCTCTGAAGATGCTGCTTACGTTCATGGTGATCCTGATGTCTGTGGGAGTGAATGCCAGACCCGGGGGCCAAGCATTCTCAAAGCACTTTAGAACCATTATGATTAAGACTCATGGCCCTCCTGAAGGAGGCAAAGTGAAGATACAGATGGAAAGATGGGGGTGAAGTGATTTACCCAAGGTCACTCGGTAAGGCAATGGCAGAGCTTGGAGTGCTGCCCAGGTCTCCTAATTCCAAGTCTGATTTAGTGGCCAGATCATTCTTCCAGATACAACTGTCAGAAAGAAAGGAAAACAACCAAACCTGCCAGGCACATCACAGTGAATGGAGGTGGAAGCAGGTGGAAAGCACCAGTGGCTCCATGAAATAGAAACATTTATGAATAATAGGGTCAGGAAGGAGATGGACCATGGGTCTGTGCCCTTTCTCTATACCAGCCAGCTGCAGGGATGAGCCATTGCTTCATCCTCCAAAAGGGATATGGCAGCAAGTGCACTTCCATCACTCGCAACATGAGCCTGTGGTACAATCTGGCTTCAATTCTGCAGACCCAAGAGGAATAGAGAAGGTCAGGGAGAGTATCTGAATTTTTGGTACCAGAGGGGTAGCCGTGTTAGTCTGGATCTGTAAAAAGCAACACAATCCTGTGGCACCTTATAGACTAACAGATGTATTGGAGCATAAGCTTTCGTGGGTGAATACCCACTTCGTCAGATGAATTTTTGGGTCACCTCTGAACCAAACCATCAAATTACCACTACAGTGCATGGCTTCCTGATGTTGGGATCCTGCGGTGCAAGTTAAGAACTGCGCTTCTCCTTCTCCACTGTTGTCAGAGCACGTACAGCCAATAATATTCTAAGATAAATTTTAGATCTCAAAACAGTACTGCTCCCAAAAGGCTTTACTCACATAATTGCAAATACTTTTTGTTCTTGCAAAACCTCATAACTCCAACCTGCAGTGATTAAACTGAAATTCCCATCCTTGATTCATGGGAACATGAGTCATTAGTAATAACTGTTGTGTCGCAACATCGCATCCAGCCATCCTAGTAAACTCTTAAGACGCATCTGCAATCACGTTATTAAACCAGGAAAGGCCAGAGAGGATTTGCTGGTCTTGGACAGGAATTTTACTTAAAATAACAAAGTTCATGTCATCAGAATTAAAAATCCAACAAGGCAACATCCGTATTGTAAATCCCAGACACAGTAATAAACAGAAACTCTGTGTTTCATGTCTCTTTAATGCATGACCAGGTTACATTCAAATTACTCAGTGTCACGGTGTGAGACTCACCCCTGGGGCACCTCCTGCTGGCCTCTCAGGGAATTAGCTTCCAGAGTGCCCTCTATCAGCCGGTATCTCGCTACTGCTGGGCCCTCATGTCCCTCCTGGACCCTGGTGTCCCTTTCCGCTGGGGTGCTGCCCCCTGGCAGTAACCCCACAGTCTCTAGGTCTCCCCTTTCCAGGGGAACCCCCACCCCCTATTCCCACCTCACCACAGTATATGGCTACTGCCCAGTCCCCATCTAGCTCCCGCTCACTGGGACAGACTGCAGTATATAAGCCACTCATCACAGGCAAGGGGGGTTTGGACCTGCTGCCTCTGCCTACCCTTGGGCTGCCCCCTGCAACCCCAATACCTATTCGGCCTTACTCTAGGCCTGCAGCCTGGGGGGTTTCCAGGCCGGAGCTCCTCTAGCCTTCCCCTAGCCCTACTCCACCTCAGGTACACTCCCAGCAGCCAGGCTCCTCCCTCTCGAAGGCTAGAGAAAGAGTGTCTGTCTCCTGGCCCACTTCCCTTTTATAAGGGCCAGCTGAGCGCTGATTGGGGCGTAGCCACAGCTGAGCTTACTTCCCCCTGCCCCCGCCCTCTCCAGGGCTGTTTTAAGTCCATCCAGGCAGGAGCAGGTGACCACCCCGCTAAACTTGGCAATCAAAGAATTGGATGGGGATTTCCCCCCCCCCCACTATATGCTGCAATACTAGTTTAGATCCAATGCATTATTCAAAAAAGAAAGCCTTGCTTCAGGTTTATCATGGTGAGACTAAACTCCTCTTTTGTGACAAGAGTCAACTAATACAATATGGGCCCCCATGTTATGAAGCAGTAAAAAAAAAAAATTCCTAAGGGGTGACTAATGAGTAACTGTCCTCTGCAGCACATTATTCCTACACATGGCCACCACATAATCAGGGTCAGGCATTTGAGAGAGTCAGTGTTTTTGTTTTTAATGAATCAGAGGGAGAAGTCAAGTTTTGAAGATGACCTTGCTGAGCATTTTCAGATGGTAAGCAGAGAATCTCAAGCCATGGCTCGTGTTATAAACCACACGTGGATAAATAGAAAGAAGATTCAGTTCATGCCCTTGACAATGTTTTAATATATGTTTATGTTTTCATTCCTTTAGCAAAGCAAAAGCCCCTTTGGAAGAGCACTATAATGACCTTTATTAATTAGGATCAATTTATGTGGGGTATTGTTGCCCAGGCTTGAGGGCACAGACTGATCTCCAGCTTGTGTCAGTTCCAGCTTCCTCTTCTCTTCAGTGAATAGTTACTGCCCAATGTGGCTTATTCTGGAGGTGAGGCTTCTCTGAAGCAGTTTGCACGGGTCACTGTCCAAGAATACCAGATTACTGTTCTGTTTCAGTATGGCAATTTTTTAAGATGTATAGATATCAGAACCTCATTGTTCCATTAATGTTCAACCAAACTCTCCCTTTGCTCCTACAGTGTAAAACTGTGTGAGTATGTCATCCTGCAGAATTGGCACCTGGTGACTGGCACCAGATTCTGAGCACCTGCATTAGCCTAGCCTAGATGTCAGTAGGCACATTCCAATGCCCTGCCTAAGTAACTGTGTCCTCACAGGTGCTAAACTCCCCTGTGTGTGTTGCTAGGACTTCTGGAGTCTCTGTGTTGCACTAAGCTGAGTTATAGGAGTCTTTTGAATTGTGGGAGAACTTGTTTGCTCTACTGGGCATCCTGGGCTGGAGGGAATTGTGGAAGGGCATTGGAAGACTGACTAGCCTGCGTTCTCACTGCAAAGTGAGTGGGTTACCAACCCAAATGAAAGTGGAGTCCAGGCTCTAACCCAACCCCCGCAGCAGGCCAGCTAGCTTGAGCTGGAAGCACCACTTAACTCAGGTGACAGGTTTTGGTGTGGGTAGAAGGGGAATTAGGGACAATAGCCAAGTAACAGCCTGGGATAACTGCAGTGAAGACTTACCCTAAAGGCCTGGTCTACACTAGAAAATTAGGTAGGTTTAACTACATTAGTCAGGGGTGTGAAAAATCCATACCCTTCAGTGGTGTAATTAAGCTGACCTAAGACCCTGTGGAGACCGCCTCTTGGGGAGATAGATTATCTACGCCGACAGGAGAATCCCTCCCATCAGCATAAGCAGTGTCTACACTGAAGTGCTGCAGCGGCGCAGCTGTGCCACAGTAGCAGGGCCGGCTCTGGCTTTTTTGCCGCCCCAAGCATGGGGGCGTCCGGAGTGGCAGAGCAAAAAAAAAAAAAAGGATTCGAGGGAATGCCGCCCCTTAGAATCTGCCGCCCCAAGTACGAGCTTGCTCAGCTGGTGCCTGGAGCCAGCCCTGCACAGTAGCATTTTAAGTGTAGACAGCTCCTACATCAACTCCATTCCCATAATGGAGCCTAGAGTTGTAGATCAAGTTTCAGTCTCCTGTGATGGCATCATCCAAGTCTTCCATAGATCTTACCTAAGTCCTCCTAAAAGACGGGTCATTCCTAATTTTTTTTTTTAAAAAGCAATTTTTTAAAATCCTCCTGAACTTTACAAATTCACTTTTATACATGATCAAGAAGCACAAACACATTTTTGTGTGTTTTGCAGTTCACCTTTGAAGAACCAAAACAGCCAAAATGGCCTATATTTCTTTTCACATTGAGGTTGGTGGCTGGGCATTTAACCTCCATCCTGATTGCTTTTCTTCCTTTTGATTACTTGTTGAAGTTACAGTAAGTACAGGGACTAAGTCAGTAGATCAGCCTCATTCTTTGTTATATGGTTTCTGATAATTACTCTCATTAAGTCTGCCATTTCTTATTCTACAGTACCCTAAGGAAAAGGAAGGCTTAAACTGTGAGATAATTAAAGAGGGGCTGCAGCCTACTTTCTGAAGGACTGAATTTAACATCTTTATTTTTCAGTAGTGTATACAAACATCCACACCGCTCAATCTCGCCTCTACTGTAGGTGCCCTTATATTAGTTTAAAAGATTATGAAGCATAGTCCAAAGCCTCTTGTCTCACCCAAACTGAGAGTACACAAGTTCTCTGACACTGGATGGAATATATGCAGCTGAGCATAAGTATAATGTATTGTATATATTAAGTAAATGTGGATTCATGCAATAAAATTCAAATCTGGATTTTGGATAGCAAACATTTTGGAGGTGTCCAGATCTGGGATTTTACTTCAGCCCTTTATGAAGATAGGAACTGTTTGCAAAGTTAGATCTGAATCCAGTTTTGGATTTCAAACACCCTTGAAGCTGTGGTTCCTCAGATACAGAAGTAAGAAATGTTTGCTGGAGAGGTACGTCCTGTGGTCAGAACACAGGATGAGGAGCCAGGAAGTCCAGACTTCTAAAACCAGCACAGCTAATGACTCCCTCTAGGTCTTTTTGGCAAGTCACTTAGGCATTGTGACACTGAGCATCACAGCACCTAACTTCTAGGCACATAGAAAATGACAGGAACAACACTGCGATTCACAAACCCAAGTTAAGCACCTAAGCTCCTATAGAATGAATGGGGAGAGATAGGCACCTAGGAATGAGATCCACAAACCATCATGCTAGTCAATGGAAGGTGCTGACAAGAGGGATGCATGCTAAACCCTGTCCTCTCACAGAGAAAGGCACCTAAGTCTGGGCTTTAGGGAGGCACCGGTCTCTGGTTGAGAGTCACAGACTGGGGGAGTTAAGTGTTGAGCTGCCTAAATCAAGTGCAGGGCCCAATCCAGAAGGCATGTTCAGAGGCCACCTACTAGATGGGTGCACACAAAACAGCCAGGGTGATGGGAAAGGAGAAAACTGCCTTTCTTTGGCATAGTGGATAGGGTGCTCACTCAGGATGTAGAAGAGCTATGGGTCAATTCCCTCACCTCTGCCTGACAAGGAGAAAGGTAGCAGATCTCTGTTCAAATCCTCTCAGGTGAGTGCTCTAACCACTAGGCTATCGTGTCATTCTAACTCTTTATCTGGCCCAATTAATATTTAATTAAAAGTGGAACAACTTCAATAGGCGAGCTTGAGGGACATCAGAATACATCAGAGCCTAGTGACTAGGGCACTCACCGGGCTATTTTGTGTCAACTCGGCTGAAGGGTCTGATCCAGCAGATAGCCTCTGAGCATGCCTTCTGGATCGGGCCCTGCACACACTTAGGCATTTGGCCACCTGTCTTCCCACATTTGTGAATCACTCTGGGGCTTAGGCAGGAGAGAGGCACCTGGGTATCTAGAGTGAGACAGTGGTCTGCATGCCCAGAGGCAGAAGCTTAGGGGCCAAGTGAGTTTAGGCACCTACAGGGTTAGACAGCAGCTAAGTGGGAGTTTTGTGGATCGCAGTCATGCCTTAGCGCGTAAGTGCCTTCATGGATCGCATCCTTAAGCTCACTGTCTCCGTTTATGCCTCTGTAAAGTGGGGCTGCTATGCTGGAAGTTGAATGGAACTTCACTGAAGCTGGTGGGCATAACAGTCACCTTTCATTCTGGAGAAATGTAAGAAGCAGTTAAGCTCTTTTAGAATAAAATACCTGAAATAGCAGCAGCCTCTGCTCAAAGCACAGACAACACACAAGGCTGGTCAGAAGCTGAGTTATGTGTTTGCAGGGGGTTTCCCTCAGGGCTGAATGCAAGTGCTCGTGGAGGTTTGTGTGTCTGGGAGCAGAAGCAGTCAGAAAGAGAAGCACTGGTGATGTGGCCATGAGAGAAAGCCAAGAGGGAGAGCTTTGGGGGGCAGTGTTGGATGGAAAGAGGCTTGGAACTGTGAGCAAAGGAACTACCTTGGGTTGTTTGATTTTTTTACTGTATTTGTGGAAACAGGACTGTGTGTTCATTCTTTGTAAATAAACAGAATTGTACCAAGGAAATATCTGACTCCATCACCAATTTCTCCTCCTAATAGAAACAACCCACCAGACCCTGAATATGAGCTAATCACTGAGGTCAAAAGGGGTAACAAGGATAATACAATTTACTTACTTAACCCTTAAATTGCCTCTATGAGCTAACAACTACAGTACTGCACTTTTATCTCTTTTATGCTCCTACAACTTAAAAGGACCTTTGTTTGGAAACATCCAAATAAGCTCCAAGTAATCACCCTCCAAAAAGCAAAAATTAATTCTGTTTTAATGAAGACAAAAAGACAATAACCCTCCTCAGAGCAGTGAGTCTGTGCTGTGACCTGAGTCATGGGAGGATAAGGGGACCTTGCTTGCAGAATATTTGGTTTGCTGCTTCCAATCTTGTCTGTTAATTGGCATTTTGCCACTGAGTACAATGAGAGCAGAATGACCCCTTCACTGGTGCTTTTCTGAATAGGAGTTTGTGCTTCTTTTCTCTGACTCAGAAAAGAGGGGGCTCTCTTGTTTGAATTTCTATCACCAAACTGAAGGGAAAGCAGGGATGATTTACCTGCTCCATGATGGAGTCACCCCTTCTCTGCATACCGACTAAAGCAACTCTGCCAGAGAACTCATTAAAAACCCTATCCTGGGATTCAAAGATCTTCAGAAAAGCAAACATGTTGCATTGGGAGTGGTTTGGACTGCACCAAAACCTTCTTGGAGAAGGATATCCCCAGACTGCCCTAAAAAAGTCCCCACCCCTTGTCCCATTTCAAATCGTACACATTGAGCATAGGTGCTGGAACTAAGGATGCGGGGGGTGCTGCAGCACCCCCTGGCTTGAAGTGGTTTCCATTATATATAGGGTTTACAGTTTGGTTCAATGGCTCTCAGCACCCCCACTATAAAAATTGTTCTAGCACCCCTGAGATTGAGCATTTTGCTATACTAACAAGATTCTTGGCACATTGTTCAGGAATAAAATGCAGCCTACTGTAACTATTTGCCCAGTGGTGTTGCCTCTGTGCTTGGCTGTGCTAGTGAGAAAGAATATTTGATTAAAAGGGGAACACTGAATACTACTAGATTTCCTAGTCCCTTCAGCCTCCCCTGTGGAGCACACACTCTCCTACTAGACACAGTTTATCTTAGGCCAAAGGGGGAAATGGTTGTAGGAGTCCCTTGTTAAAATACTGGCAGCAGGACACTGCTATGACTTTGATTGAAAACATCACATGCTACAGGTCTCCTAGGTCACTGATGTGTTTTGGTGTTATAATTTCTATTCTAACAGTCAAAAGACAGTATTCTTTTTAAATGGGATTCTTTTTAAATAGCTGCTGCTTCCTGTTGGGACTAAGCAGGTGTCACAGAGGGGCTTGATCTCAGTACCCTGCAAAACCTACACACAGCTGGACAGCTGTTACATGTGTGAGCTCCATCTCCTCAAAACTTACTGGCAGCTTGGGCAGGACTGGCTCCAGGGTTTTTGCCGCCCCAAGCGGCGGGAAAAAAAAAAAAGCCGCGATTGCAATTGCAATCGGCGGCACTCCAGCGGCAGCTCCATCGCGCCGCTTTCTTCTTCGGCGGTAATTCAGTAGCAGGTGCTTCCCTCCGAGAGGGACCCGCCTCCGAATTGCTGCGGAACAGCCCGATGTGCCGCCCCTTCCCCTTGGCCGCCCCAAGCACCTGCTTGCTGGGCTGGTGCCTGGAGCTGGCCCTGAGCTTGGGACTCAACTGCAAAGAGTAAAGATACAGACCACTTGCTAATGTGCAAAAGAGCAATAAAATATAGACACTGAATGGCAGTAAAAGAGTGCGGGGGAAAAGCCTGGGGAGAAGTGGCACCCTTCTGATGAAGTGTTAAAGCAAGGTCTGTCTTGCGCACCTTTGGTGATTCTCTACTGAGTTGATAGATGCCCAAACTTTGCCATGCCAAAACCCCATTAGCAACTTGCCAAGACCCTGAACGCGACACCTTATCTGTATAGGAATTAGCATTTTTTTTTAACATCAAAAGTAAAAATATGCAACATGCCTATTCATTTGAACTTGTATCCTCAGTTAACAGGCATCACTGGCAATAAGCACCTTTAGTTGATCTGCTTTGTTTTACTCTTTGCCTTGTCAATAGGAGAGGGCAGCTGCAGGCAAAAAATTTTAGGCTACCGCAAGCTGCTGTTGGTGCTCGGGCAGCGTTCTGCACTCCTGTGATCCAGGTGGAAGGGAAAGATACCAAGTTACTTTTCCAAAAGACAAAGGGGTTAACCCCAGTTTCCTGCCCACACATTTATGTTCTCTTAGTGAAAGCTATTGGGTGAGATCAAGTGTTAGGATTATGCCAGGTTGTTTAAGAGAGAGCCACGCTGCCTGTCATGACGGGAGGTGAGATTCAATGAAAGGGGGCATCCCTTCATTCCAGCAACTGAATTCCATCTCTGGATATTGTTCAGCTTGTGATGGGATGGCTGCTTTATTTGTACATGCAGGCCACCATTCTGCCCACAGAGACACAGGTGCCCCCTTCCATTTACATCAGCATATCTGCAGGCAAAATTGAGTCCCTAGACTCTGCTACTTATAGTCTTTTGTGCAACCCATTTCTGGATACCCTGTAAAAGATATTTAAGAAAGCTAAAATTCTCTTTTATTAAACCCCATAATGCTGCTCATTAAAGGGATCATCCTGCATTCCTTATACACCCAAAACTCCCAGGCAGCAGGAATTTTGGATGTACTGACCATGCAGGATTAGGAGCTAGATACATCATTCCCTGATTCAAACATTTTTTAAAGTCTCATCATCCCTTGGCACCACAGGCTGAGTTTGGTGACAAGATGCTGCAGTACAGTCAATAGCTCCTTAAACCTTTTTGTCATTCCATTGACTGAATAATACCTTCATCCTTTCACTCAAGCCTGGCATGCTCCCTTGCACTGTGTATCTGCAGGACACCAGGCCTCTGGTAGCATGCTAAGTATTATCTCGGTTAAAAAGCAAGAGCTAGGTATACTTGCTCATACAGCAACTGCATAGTACCATCAGCAGATATTTCCTGAGAAATACAAAATTTCTGAATAAAAACCTGATGTTGCTTTATTTTCTATCAATCATAAAAATAGCACAAACTCTCTTTGTAACTGCATCGTAACAAAATGAAATGCAATGAGTGGGGATTGGATATTTACTTTGACACTAGATTGTTGTAATTCTATAACATTGCAATGTTCTAAAACACTGCAATGAACACTAACCGTTCTTGAGGTTATTTGGTAAATTCCTGCATAATTCTGAGGTACAATCAATACAGCCTGTAATCACTATGACGTTATAGGGTCTATACTAATGTGGTTACAAGCTATTTAGTGTCTTCTAAAAAAAAAAAAAAAAAAAAAAAATCTGTGGAATTTTGACTCAGTGTCATTTGCACTACAAGACCCAATTGCAGGGACAACGTTAGCAGAATTAAATTTCTGCAGTATGGATTCTTCAGTCTACATCACTGACCAGAGATTACTGAACCTTTGTGAAACCTGCAAGTGACACTGGCCAGTGATACTGATCACAGCCAGAACCTATGCTCTGGAAATTCATCATAGTGATGGCAAAGCCATAACAGTAGGAGATAGAGATTGTGGCCACCACCAGCTTTTCATCTCTGACTATCAGAGTGAAGCTGGGTCACAAACAACTTTACATTTTGTGACAAAGTTCTTCCTCTATCTTGGTGGGTCCTGCGCTTATTGGAGGATTTTCTTGCCGTAGAGATTCACCATGTGGGTTGGGGAACAGCCCAGAGACCTTCCCCTCTGGAAAAACCCACAGTCCAGGTCAATTGGGAGGTTTGGGGGGAACCCGGGCCCGCCCTCTACTCCAGGTTCCAGCCCAGGGCCCTGTGGACTGCAGCTGTCTATAGTGCCTCCTGTAACAGCTACATGACAGCTACAACTCCCTGGGCTACTTCCCCATGGCCTCCTCCAAACACCTTCCTTATTCTCACCACAGGACCTTCCTCCTGGTGTCTGATAACACTTGTGCTCCTCTGTCCTCCAGCAGCACACTCTCAGCTCCTTGCACCTC
Source organism: Terrapene triunguis (assembly GCF_002925995.2). Taxonomy (NCBI): domain Eukaryota; kingdom Metazoa; phylum Chordata; order Testudines; family Emydidae; genus Terrapene; species Terrapene triunguis. Next base: position 21,607,922 of record NW_020664482.1, read on the forward strand.
TTGCTCCCAGCTCCTCTCACACACACCACAAACTGAAGTGAGCTCCTTTTAAAACCCAGGTGCCTTGATTAGCCTGCCTTAATTGATTCTAGCAGCTTCTTCTTAATTGGCTCCAGGTGTCCTAATGAGCCTGCCTGCCTTAACTGGTTCTAGCAGTTTCCTGATTATTCTAGTGCAGCCCCTGCTCTGGTCACTCAGGAAACAGAAAACTACTCATCCAGTGACCAGTATATTTGCCCTCTACCAGACTCCTGTATCCCATTGGTCTGGGTCTGTCACAATTTTTATTGAACTTTTTACAAGCAAAATGTCATCCCAAGGCCCTTTACAGCAAGGGAGGAGTGTTCATTTGAAAAGCTAAACAAATCAATGATGTCTTATGGTGAGATTTAAAAAACATGCAACAGTTTTAGAATCATAATTATTTTAAATATATATACACACACACACAGAGTAAATTTAGTGATGGTAAAAGGAGCTGGACTGACAGCCCTGGAAACTGATGTCCACTGTACTTGAAGAATTAAGTGCAATTCCGCCACTGGGTAATAAATCTCATTAAGAGAGCCCAATTAATTCTGTCTACAATGTTAACTGAGAAATGCACACATCGATCAAGTACGGATGCTTATGCAGCCCTATGGTTAAAGGATATTGCAGTCTTAATGGAAGGAGAAATCAGAAAGCACATTCAACAATTGTGTTTAAAATTTACCATAACATATGAAGAGATGGGCTACAATAAAAGCCTATCAGTGCTTCTCACACAGCACTATTTATAGTTCTGTGCAGCAAAGAACACCAAGACATTAGTGTTAGTAAATCTTAATATTCTCTGACACAACTGGGTTGGGCCATCCATTAGCACCTTCAAATCCTTTAAAAACAAATATCAGTTCAAAGAATTATGCTGTTAAAAATATGAACTTCCTAGGCACCAAGGGGGACATGATAAACTGACCTATTTAGGAAAGACCAACAAAAAGAATTATTTGTCTTGTGTAGCTATTATTACTTCTATTTATGCAGTGCCATCTCCATTTAAGTTGTGCTGTATTTGTCAGGGATTTCCATGCTGATTGGCTAGTGGTGACAGCTGTTTACAGGAGCTCAACTGCTATCTATTACAATTCTGACCTTCACAGCCATTTTTGTCATGTCATACTCTGATATTCAGTGCTAGCCTGGGCAAGAATATCATACCACTTCCTTAGCCATGGAGAACTCTATCTGCAACTAGGAGCAGGGGGTTGAATAAAGTGCCTTCATTAAAAGAAACTTGATGCTGTCTACTATCCAGGTAAGATGTGAAGAAGGTGAAAGCTTCAGCATAAAGATATAGATGTTATAATAGGATTGCCTGGTCAGCACAGCATCAAAAGAAGTTCTCAAATCCACAAGCACCAGCATGAATATTCATCCAAAACCTGTGTTACCATATAAAGAGTTTACTGCTCTGATAGTTGATCCTGCACAATAAAGTGCTCATAAAAGTCAGGTGCTTTTTAAATTGTGGACATGCTATCTACAGATATTCAGGTTTCTACCCTTGCAAAGTTTGAGAGGGGGATGGGACACATGCATCTTCCCATGGTTTGATACTTAGCACTGTATTATACCCAAGAGCAATACTCTTGCTCGTTTGCTCTACATTTTGCCTACTTTCTCATAGTATAGCAGATGCACATGACACTATATTGGAAGGGTGGCCAAACTTACTGACCCTCCAAGCCACACACAACAGTCTCCAGAAGTTTGAGAGCCGAGGCACAGCTGCCAGGGCTCAGGGCTTCAGCCCCACGGGAGGCACCTGCCGGAGTGTGGGGCTTTAGCCCCGCTCCTGCTGAAGCCCCGAGCCCTGGCAGGCATGCCCTGCGGGGCTGAAACCCCACAACCCCCCTCCCTGCCGGGCAGAAGCCCCTTCCCCAGCACTCTGCTGCAAGGCCGAGGTCACAAGCTCTCCTCTCCCCCGCCAAAGTCTGGTAGGTGAAGAATGGGGGGGGGGGGGGGCGTGCGGCGCTTCAAGAGTCACATTTTAACTCTAAAAGAGCCACATGTGGTTCATAAGCCACGATTTGGCCACCCTTGCTATACTGCATGATTTATAATTTAATGGGTATTGGCGTTGGCACCACACGTAGACTACATATCGAATTACACTTGAATACTTGAAAGTCTAAACAATTTATGGCCACTGGTAATGCTAGTGCTTTATCACGTGTTGTCTTAAATAAGTTCTAACACAGCAAGTCTGTTGGTCATTGTGCGCATGGATGTGAGTTGTGTTTCCCACATTTAGTGCCAAACTCCCTGTAACATCAGCACACAGTGTGCTCACTGCTTTTCACTTCTCCCAGATAACCCAATGCTCAGCCCAGCCCTCCTCACCTGATCATCTCATTGTGGAGCCTTTGAGGACACTGAAGAAGAATTAGATGAAGAAACCAGGGACTCCTTGAAGCCCACCTAAAAGCAGTTGCTAGTCAAGGTACCTATCAGAGGAACTGTTATAATAAGAATGCCCAAATGATGACTAGAGCTGCTCAAATAGTCAAATTCATTGTCTGTGAGGATTAATTTTTTAAACTGCCAAGCAACCAAATTATTCACTATTTCTTCCCTGTCAATCATTGAACAAACTATTTGCTAATAATTCAACCAGACCCCTGAAATCATAGGTGAAATCTGAGGCCTAATTGCAGATGAGGGGGAAATTACTATTCTAAGGACATACAGCAAGACCTTCCACTTCTAACAATTTAGGAGCTCATACGTCACCATCCACACATCTCAAGAACCCCACATTATACATGATATAACTGAATATAAATGGGGAAAGGTCAGATTTGTCTGTCATGAGCTGGTGTATGGACTAAATAAACTTGCAGTTCACTCAGCCCACAAAATGGCCTTTTTTTTCTGACAGGGACTGTAAGATGGTGCAGTAGTGATGCCTCAATATGTAAGGAAATTTTAAAAATCTGCATTAAGCATATTAGGACTATGCAAATTAAATAATAAGTAGGCATCTGAAGCCATTGGGACTGCTGTCCAGAAGCAGCACTTTATGCAGTGATTTTTTTGGATTTTTGTTTTTTGACACTATCTTTTTTTCTACTTTGCAATTAAAAATACACATCTTAGTGTGCAGGAGTGACACTTAGGTTGCATTGTAGTATCAGTGTAAAAATGCCTGGAAAAAGAAGTGGTAACAGATATGAAATGCTTGCATAGCCTAGCACTAAATGTCAGGGTCCGTGCCTTACAGATGGCTGTGAAGATCAGAATTCCCAGAGATGGCAGCTGTGCTCCTGTAAACAGCTGCCACAGTCAGCCAGTCACATGGAAATCCCTGACGAACACAGGACAACTTAAATGGAAATGGCGCTAAATAAATTATAGGGGGCCAGTCTCCAGACACTGGAAATAAATGGAGTTCGCCGTTATTTCAAGTTGCATCCAAATTAGAAAAAAAGTTCGTATTTACCATAAAAGATTATAATTTAAAAAAAAGAAAAGAAAATAAATTTAGTGTGGGAAAAAGTTGGCAGCCTAGGTCAGAGCCTGGAAATCCTGCATCTATCACCAGATTAGGGACCGGCTGTGCAAGCTTTGCTTCCTGCCATCCAATATGCTTCAATACTAATGTGATTCATGACCCTCTAGGGATGAAAGGGAAGTTCAGTCTCCATGGCTCATTTAGTCCTTGGCCTCTCTGCAGAAACTGCCCACAGGAGGGCCAGTTACTGGTGGTTTCTGTGATGCAAACCTGGTAGTATGCCTCATAGTAAGGAAGGGACAGGACTTGGTTGTAATGAATATAAAGGAGATTCTTCACTGAAATTGCTGGACTCAGGCACTGTGGCTGACACAAAATGTCTTCCAACTTCATAGCTTAGACTAATCACTTATGGAAGGGACTGGCTGCAGACCACCAATTCATTCCACATCTACAAGTGAACCAGTATTACATGGTAGTGGCTTTAGATTACTACAGCTTTGACATGCATTTGAACTGGCAACCTAAAGGGGAAAGGTTCCATACCCCATTACCACATCTCATAAGCCCATGCACACATTGCAACAACAGAGGAGCTGGAAGCAAACTTTCCCAAAGTTAGGAATTGTACAGAACTGGAGGGGTTTGGTCCAAGCCCACATGGAGTCCAGGGCAATAAGACAGCTCTGGTAATTCACGAAGTTGGTCCCTGCTTTCCCACTCCAGTCCAAATGTACATGGTGCCCCAAGTTCAGACAACTGAATTTTAAGTCTAGGATACTATCTCCCCCACGTACCCCTTTTGATATTGTATAGTGGTATCACTGAAACCTGTTGCACAGAGATCAATATGATGTCATGTAGCGAAGACTATAATGCTTAAGAAGCATCTAAAAAACAGAGAAAGATGATGCATCTCTCCAGTTGACTTAACAAGACATTAACTGCATTTGACAGGATTTGTGAGCTGCTCTTTAGGTATGCTGAAAATTCCCTTTCATGCACAGACATTGGCAACCCCCGGTGCACTTCATCATTTACTCTGTCTGCCAACTGAGTATTAGCTTTCTGCCATCTATCTCCTTTCCTGACACCTATCTCCGCCCTCCTGTAGGTGGTTCTGAGACCCAGTAAAGTGAAAGACATGCAATTATTCTTCAGAAATATCCATCATATTACACTGTGAGAAATAGCATAAGATATACTTTAAGGGCTTATCCTGCTATGTACTCAAGAACTCTATGGTATGGTGATTCACCCTGCATGATAATGTATCCAGTGTGAAAGGAATAAGAAAATCAGAAATGGGAATGTATTTTCATGATCAGATTAGGAATGTTATGAAAGTATGAAGGATCTGTACCTTGTCATAGCAAGGGACGAGGAGTCAGGACCCCTGGATTCTATTTCTGTGTGAACTTGCGCAAATAATTTAACCTCTGTGCTTCAGTTTCCCTGTACAGTGTCTAACTTATATGTTTTGTGAGAATTTAATTAATGTTTCAAATATGCTTTGAGATTCTGTGATGAATCAATGCAGTATTTGGCCCAATATCTATACACTGGTTGCTTTTTTATGTACAATCTGCTCAGAACAATACATGACAGTATGCATCATATGAACTCTGCCTACCCTCTAAGAAATTAGATATTTTAATAAATTAAGTTAACATATATTCCATAATCAAGCTACATGAATTTGAAATTCCTGGTGCTAATGGGAACTCACTTAAAGTTAATTTTTCCCCAACTATCTCATGTTTTCCTACAATCAATTAAAATGCATCTGAGGGAATGACAAACCTGCTTGGTGGTTGCAATACCATTCAATTAAGAGCCATTAGTGTGTGCACCAAAGAGGAGCTGGAGGCATCTTATTGATATCTGACGGCCACAGCTAGCTATCAAAAAGGAGCTGGTAGCACCAGCTCAGTTTCTAGTGAACTGCCATCCACATCACAAGAGAGAAGGATAAGTGAACAGATAATATAGTAATGAGTAAAGAGCTAGACAGACATACAGACAGAATATCAGTCAGAATATCAAATGTCTGGGATGTTTGCCTTAGTCTATCACCCCAAAATACAAATATAACAGGCGTTTATTGCCTGTTCCCTGACATGCCCCCTATAGGGTGTGTATATGTACTGACATATATATACACTCTTAACTCAGGGGTGGGCAAACTTTTTTGGCCCGAGGGCCACCTATGGGTATGGAAATTGTATGGCGGGCCATGAATGCTCATGAAATTGGGGGTTGGGGTGCAGGAGGGGGTGAGGGCTCCAGCTGGGGGTGCGGGTTCTAGGGTGGGGCTGGGAATGAGGGGTTGGGGGTGCAGGAGGGAGATCAGGGCTGGGGTAGGGGGTTGGTGCATGGGACAGGGTTAGGTGTGCAGGCTCTGGGCTGCGCTTACCTCAAGCAGCTCCCGGAAGCAGCAGCATGTCCCCCCTCTGGCTCCTATGTGGAGGCACAGCCAGGCAGCTCTGTATGCTGCCCTGTCCGCAGGCACCGCCCCTGCAGCTCCCATTGGCCGCAGTTCCCAGCCAATGGCAGCTGTGAGGGCGGTGGCAGCGTGCGGAGTGGAGCCCCCTGGCTGCCCCTTCACATAGGAGCCGGAGGCGGGACACGCCGCTGCTTCCAGGAGCTGTGTGGAGCCACGGCACGCGTGAAGCAGGGCAACCCCCCGACCCTGCTCTCCGGCTGGAGCGCCGGAGTAAGGCAAGCCTTGGACCCCCCCACACCCCAGTGGGAGCTCAAGGGCCTGATTAAAATGTCTGAAGGGCCAGATGCAGCCCCCGGGCCGTAGTGTGCCCACCCCTGCTCTAACTAAAGAAAATGTCCATCTGCTTGTGACCAGATGCCAAATTCAAGGTTCTGGTGCCACTTTTCAAAGCCCTGATGGGATAAGCCCAAGCTACCTAAAAAATTGCCTCTTCCTCCACAAGTATGACCATCTGTAATAGCTAGTCTGTTCCCCTGGAACAGGGGTTCTCAAACTTGGTTTGCGGCTTGTTCAAGGTAAGCCCCTGGTGGGCCGCGAGACACTTTGTTTACCAGAGTGTCCACAGGTAGAGCCACTCGTAGCGTCAAGTGGCCGTGGTTTGCTGTTCCCAGCCAATGGGAGCTGCAGGACGTGGCGCAGGCCGGGCCACCGCTTCCCGCAACTCCCATTGGCTGGGAATGGTGAACCGCAGCCACTGGGAGCTGCGAGCAGCCATACCTGTGGACGCTCAGGTAAACAAAGCGTCTCGCAGCCCGCCAGGGACTTACCCTGAACAAGCCGCAAACCAAGTTTGCGAACCCTTGCTCTGGAACAATCAAATGCTGAACCACAAGGGTGAGACTCATGCTCACAGAAGACTTCTCAGAAACTGGTCTGTGATTGTGTTCTTCATTTAAACAAAATATTAGAAAGACCACGAATCTCAATGTCTTTGAAATAACATACAAAGTCACTTCTTCAGCTTGGATTTCTCTAATAATGATAGTAACCAATCAACAGAGGGATGGCAGGGGAGAAACAGAGATCCTTGCTAATTCTTTTAGAATCTGTAAGATTCTCAGATAACACAGTGATAAGCATGATATAAAAACCTAGTTAAGAAACCAGTTAAATATTGTGTTTAAATGGTAGAGCAATAAGTTAAACACTGTGTTTCTGTGGAAAGGCTTCAATTTCTAATAGAAGGTATTTACTGAAGTGTCAAAATGGCTCATCATTTTGAAACAGAGTCTGACAGATTCCAAAGGGAGCCAACCTATTATTGAGGAAAGCTGCTTAGCTGCTTCCAGTACTGATCTGAGCGAAGCCTGTGTTGAACTCTGCTTTCCCTTGAAAAGCTCTCCCTTTAGCAGCAGGCTGGGAGTGCTTCAGAAAAGTCCATGGAAAAATCCCAAGTGAAAACAATAAAAAAGGAAGAAAACTCAAGCATTTACTATATATGTTCTGGATTCACTTCTCTTTCAGACTCTGACTAATTTCAAGGATATACACAACCTGCCTAAAGAAACATAACTACAGATGCACTATATTAAAGTACCTGGATATGCAAAGAGTATCCAAAAAAGCACCTGCGATATTTGCAAACTAACTATTTTGCACTGGGAAAAAATGCACATTACTCTTGCAAACAGGTACACGTGAAGGCAAATGGTTAAAAATCCACATGCTAAATAAAGCACTGTGTATTTGGGAAGAAATCTAAAAATGATGAAAATGGGAAGACAGACAATAAGGTAAAGATAGAGGGCGGATTTTGTTCTCCCACTGGTATAAATGAGGAGTGTCACATTTCAGGGTAATTGCACCTGTATTTCCCCTCAGTGGTCCTGGAAGGGCATCCACGCTCAGGCTTCCGGATTCCATGGCTATTTCCTCTCTTGGGTTGAGACCGACATCTCTCTCCCTTCTGACCAGGGTATTTCCAGGTTGTACAGTTCCCTGCCTTCACTGTGTTATCCCCAGCAAACGACAGTTTGCCTGAGCAGGCCTGCTTGTTTTCTATTCTGAGGTGGTTAACCACATACTTCTTTCTAAGCATGCCTATTTTATCTTAAGAGAAAACAGGGTAAAAACAATAAAATAACCTACATGCATGCAAATAAGCCGACCAGAGATCACCCCAACCCTAACATGGGCTCTGGCAGGAGCAGTCCTTCCAAACCCCACCCAAAAGGGTTTCCTTGTGGTTTCAAGTATCTCACAACTTCAGCTCAGAACAAGCATACCGTCTTATATGGCCTCAGTAGGGCCAGTCCTTCTAACATTTCCCTAAGGATTGGGGCGCTCTGTGCTGGATCAGGAAGAAGGACTTGAGCCTGTATAAAACCAGGCTATTTATCCAAAAATCCTTTCTTTGGCTGGGTCTACACTACAGCGGGGGTCCGACCTAAGATACGCAACTTCAGCTACGTGAATACCGTAGCTGAAGTTGCGTATTTTAGGTCGGCTTACCTGGCGGTGAGGACGCGGGAAAGTCGACCGCCGCCGCGCTGCCGCCGACTCCGCTGCCGCCTCTTGCTGAGGTGGATTTCCAGAGTCGACGGCAGAGCGATCAGGGATCGATTTTACCGCCTCTTCACTAGACGCGGTAAGTCGATCCCCGATAGACCGATTGCTACCCGCTGGATCGGCGGGTAGTGAAGACATGCCTTTTGTCTGGTTGTCCCTGGAGAATCCAGTTTAAACTAGCATATGTGAACCTCTCCAGGGGCTGGCTTCAAAGGGTCTGATAACCAGAGCAATTATATTAGCATCCCCCTCCTTCTAGAGGAGTTACATACAATCCACAACAACACATACACAATTGCATTTTTAATACAATGGATGCAAAAGGTATTAAACCTAATTCAATAAGGTTTAACTTAATTCAGTAAAGTTTATCTTAATTCCACAAGATTTGTCCAGGATGTTGCAGAATATTGTTCAGTCTGTCACAAGCAGTAACTCTTTTGAAGTTAGTGGAATTATACCGGTGTAAGGTAGAGGAAACTCAAACCTAAGGAACTCAAGGACATGGAGAAGCAGACAGAGGCAGTTATTTTGAAGACAGCTTAATACTAGAACAGGGAACTCACTGTGCTTTGTTATTGACCCAGTTTGGTTGCCAGTTGCTGCTTGATAAACAGATGACATATAGATTTCAATTGAGCTTGCTGGAGAAATTGATAAAATGTATAACATGAACATCATGAATTTAGCTATGCAATTTCCAAAAGAACAAGGCATCATACTCTCTGGAAATGTTTGGGATGCTGAAAAATCACTGACATTGCATTACATATTCTTGAAATCACTCTCTGAAAAACATTTGTTTTAAACTTCCTTTTTCAGATGCTGTTCCCCCCCCCCCACACACACAGTTTCCCATCAAGGTTTGAATGTGTAATAAATGAAAAAAAATTGTTTGATAGTGTGCTTGTGTTTCCTCACACAGAAAGGCGAGTCTATCATCATTTTGGAGTGCTGGTGGGAGGAAGTGGCTGCACTTTCCTATGGATTTTAATGAGCTCCTCAAACCAATTTTAGGACTGTTTTATTTGAATTATGATCTGCTTTGTGTCTCGTATTTTAATTACACTGTAATCATAAGATGAGAAGGATCCAAAAGCATCTTACAGTCTACATATGCCTTTCCCATTGAAATGTTGCCAACTGTGAGGATGAACATGTGTGTCAGCTGTTTAACAGCACAGCACATTAGGACAAAAAGTAAATAATAATATATCCACTTGAAAGTGCAAATTAAAATTAGGAAAGCACAATATAATTACTCAGCTTGGAATCTAGGGCAAGTCACAAAGGCTAATACCCAAATCTTTGCAAAAAAAGACTTGGGATCCTTAGTATCAAAGTGGTAAAGTATCTTATTGTTTTAAGTCTCATCTAAAGACAACACTTTCAGCAGCATAATGTCCTCTAGCACCACATGGAGGTAACAGATTTGTTACTGACATGGAGCAAAAAATGCTAAATTACTTGATCTCTCATAGCACTTCCTTCAGGACCAGTGCTTTTCTTGGAAGTCTCTCATCCACATACTTACCAAGTCTGATCTAACTTTGCCTATAAAAGCTGACAAGATCACAATACAAGACAGTATGGCTGCTTCTAAAAAGGAAGTTTACCTTTTTCACAAAAGATTTTAGCCCCTCCCCATCCTATTCTGTAGCTCAATGGAAGTAGAACCCTACTGTGTCTTCTTTCTGCCAGGCAGAGCATAATTAAAAACAGACACCTGCCAGTCACTCCATTACTTTTACTGTAATAAAATGATTCTTTTTTATGTGCAGTGGCTCATGACTGGAGTTCTAAATATTTTTTACCATGGAGTCCCTATTCCCTTCTGCCTGGCACCAAATACTTATGAAATTAAGTCACTTAATTTTAACAAGGAGCATGTCCTTCAGCCAAGTAGTCCAGCCAAGATTACATAAACTGCATGTTTCCATAGCCACCAGAATATGAATAATCCTTTAGTTTCAAGATTTAAATAATTCTATAAAATTCAATATTTACCCATTAGAAAAATTCTTCAGTTTCTCACAAACACCGATCTGTAACATTTTTGTTCCATTTCATCTTGCGGCACCATTTAATTCCTGTCTACTTAAACCTGTATAGTAATGATGGCTATTAATATTTCATCTGTGTGCACAACTTCTGATCTGCCATGGACAACTGCCAGTCTCAAACAACACTAAGCCGCAGACCAGTCCATTTCCTAATTGAAGATATGGATTAATTGGAATTGAAACCACCATTTTCAAATGCAGCAGGCCCTCTGCAGTAACCCCTCAGAGAGAGACACATTCCATATCATTTTCTGTGCAATATTTTTAAGTTAAGCATTCTGTTCAATGATTTACAGAGTCTGGGTGCTACTTGGCAGCACTTTCAATGTCTATGCTGGTAAAGACAAAAATTCTTGATATTTTTAACTCTAAACACTTATTTCTCAGATTTCAAATATTTAAGTTTAACGTTTCTGGGTGAAAACACCTGGGTATATAATGAGTTACATAAATTTTATCCATCATCAGAGTATGGTGTGAGGCCAGTCCACCACTGGGTAATGAATTTCATTATGAGAGCCCAATTAGTTCTGTCCACAAGGTTAACTGGATTACAGTCACCTGAGAAATGCACACACCCATCGAATATGGATTCTTATGCAGCACTATGGTTAAAAGGGATATTGCAGTCTTAGTGGATGGAGACATCAGAAAGCATTTGCCTGTACTAAGACATTCAACAATTGTGTTAAATTTAAACATAACATATGAAGAAGAGATGAGCTGCAGTAAAAGCCTGTCAGTGCTTCTCACACAACACTATTTACGGTTCTGTATAGAAACAACTCCAGTACATTAGTGGTAGCAAATCTTAATATCCTCTGACATAACTGGGTTGGGCCATCCATTAGCATCTTCAAATCCTTTAGAAACAAATATCGGTTCAAAGAATATGCTGTTCAAAATATGAACTTCCTAGGCATCAAATGGTACATTACAACAATAAACTGACCTGTTTAAGAAAGACAAAAAAAAATTATTTGTATCCTGGACTCCAAACCAAATGACTCAAATGTGAAGACAATACTTGCCCTGAATAAATGTCAAAGGAATAAACCTGTTAGAGTAATATATTTTTCATGCACCAAAATTATGAATTTAAAAGGGATTGGGTGGATCAGGAGATTGAAATGAAATGTCAGAATCTTTCATCTCTAGGAAATCAATTCAAATTCTGACCAAGTCAGTAACCTAAAGTCATTACCTATTTTCATAAAATTGGTAATGAGAAAGTGTTGAATTGTGGGGAACGGTGTTTAGTGGTGAACTGTAAGGCTCTATCAGTTTTTGTTTTATTTGATATCTTAATTAGTGATCTGGAAGAAACTGTGAAGAGGTTGGCCTAAGCTGGTGATCATTTATGTCCCAGAGCATGAAAACAGGAAGCCTATCTTAAATTACTCCAAATTGTGTTCTTACTCATTTTGGAATCTTATTATGCTGTTAGCTTCACTAAACTCCTCAGATGGAAATACAACAATAAATAACAAGTGAATCCTTGGGTTAGAGATGTATTAGCACATGGTACAAATTTTCTTGATATAGAGGGCAGACCTTTCTGAATATATATATATTTTTTCATTTTCTCATAGTGGACCACAACTATAAGTGTGTTCTCCTTTCACTGTCACGCCACCAACTCTCATTTTCTGTCATGTGGATTATTTCCCCTCCCATTCACAATCACACAAAATCTCTGTAGCATCTTTAGCAATTTCACAAACGGAAACAAATAAATATGAGGAAAGTATTTAATGCAGGTGTCACTTTTTTGATTTGGCAGGCTGAGTAGAAAGGAGAAGGGCCAGCATAGTGTGAGCAGCCAGCTCTCTGTACATGCCAGCAAATGCTCTGCAGACCACAGCCTGAGAACCATTGCCTATCCATCTCCATCTTGCTCTTTACTGTCTCCCTCCAATTATGCAGTCATTAGCTACACCGTGTATCCTGATCTACAGTGGCTAACCTGTCTTGTACATTATTCTTTTGTATTACAGCAGTGCCCAGAAGCCTCCTTCAAGATCAGGGCCGCAGGGTGCTAAAAGGTGCCCAATGCTAGCCAAACATGGGCGAAGACGAGGTCCCTACTTTGAAGATCTCACAGTCCAAACGTGACCGTCCCAAGAGCGCAAGCCAAACACTGCGTGAAGCACAGATCCGGACAAAACATGCCAGTGACATGCTTCTGGAGGCAGGCCAGGGCCCGGGAAATTTGTTGGGGGGAGGGATAGCTCAGTGGTTTGAGCATTGGCCCACTAAACCCAGGATTGTAAACTCAATCCTTGAGGGGGCCATTTAGGGATCTGGGGCAAAAAAACTGAGCAGGGGGTTGGACTAGATGACCTCCTGAGGTCCCTTCCAACCCTGGTGTTCTATGAACCTCCTTGCCTGCACCCCTCGGCTATGTCTTGTCTAAGGCTACATGCAAACAAAGGGCTGGTTTTCACTGTCAGCCAACTCCAGACAGGATACTGGGCTGGATGGACCTTTGGCCTGACCCAGTAGGGCCGTTCTCATGTGCTGCCAACCCTATGCGGACACGGCCCTGGGGGCTTCTACCGCCACGGAGCGAGCTGGGGTCAGGCGTAGACTGAGCTCTATTAGCTGGGGCAGCCGGGGCCCGCGCCCAGCCAGGCCGCCCCGGCCCTTTCTCCGTCCGTCACTGGCAGGCTCGGAGTCCGGGCCCCCTTCCCCCGCAGCAGTAGCGGCAGCTGAGCCAGTCCGGCCCCCGGCCCGCGCGGCTAGAGAGCCGGGGGCAGCGGCCGCGCTCGGAACCCACGTGCGGGCTCTGGGGAGCGGAGGGGAGGCGCCGCCGCACCCGGGGCGGGGAGAGAGGCCGGGCTGGCTGCCCGGGCAACGGGAGCGGCCTGCAGGAGGAGGTGAGGCTGGGGGTTCCCCGTTCGGAGTCTCGTCCCCCAGAGCGGCTCTCCCCGTGCGGGGGAGGGGGCGACGCAAAGCCCCTTCCCCGGTTTGAGGGTCTCCCCGTGTTCCGGGGTGGGGGGCGGACACAGCCCCTCCCCGGCTTCTGGGGGTCTTCCTCTGCTAGTGGAGGGGGGATTTTAGTGCAGGAGCCTTTGCAATAACATTGGCTGCATCTTTGACACAAGATGTGCTGGCCTTTTGCATCTCTCATGCCCCGTGGGATCAAGCCTGGCTTAGAACTTAAATGGGAAATGGGCAAGGCAACACTCCAGTTTGCAGGAAGTTGTGTTAGCACTTGGCAGTTCATTGTGGTGTTGTCCTTCAGTGTGTCCTAGAAGTGCTGCTATGGAAGGGGGTGTGAGCGGGTTGGGATGTGCACCAGAGGATTAATGCAAAGCATGAGTACACACTGCTGGTCTAGGTCCAGCAGTGGATGGGAGCAGCAGGCTACATTCATTATTTCTTCCTCACTCCTGCACTCTGCAGCAACTGGATGTAGGCTGCTTGGTTACATGGAGTGGGAGGCTCTGAAGTTTATCCTGAGCTTGAGAATTCCTGTCCTTAGCCTTGCTGTACTTCACTGTATTTTCCTCAAGTAAAGTGCTTTCTTTGTGCCTTTCTCCAGTTTTCAGGAATATTTATGCCATGTAAAGATCCTTCAGCTCATTTAGGAAGAATTGGGATAGTAACACCAATGTATTCCTGATCAATTTCCAATTTGAGTCACTGCATTCTGCCTCCCTGCATTTCTCCTTCAGTTTCAATTGAGTACAGGGCTGATCACTTCATGTCCTAAAATGTTGGATAATTTAGTTGTGAGTTGCCCTATTCCACCCCAGAGTTAGCTGCATTTTCAACTGCATTTTTTCATTTAGAAAGCAGTCCCCTTACAGTTTGCGCTAGCATCCTGGAGAAAGTATAGATTATGCACTGAAATTTTCAATCTGCATTTCCCTTAATGGCATGTCTTTTCCTTTCCTTTTTAATAGCTGCCTTTTTATTTCTAATAAGAACTACAGCTGGAATTTGAGTAATCAGAATTATAGATCCCCAATATGTATTTTTCAGTGGAGGGGGATCTCCACCTTAGTAGCTGTTATTACATGCAAATATATGGGTTGTTTTCTATTGCACACAGGAAAAAAATATTTGAAACATTATCTGACAGATTATGGGGGTGTTGAGGAAACACCCCCACAGGACATGCCCCCAACTCTATTTTCCCCCTTATTCTCAGCTGCCAAACCTTCTTACAATGCCTAATGTAGTTGCCTCTCAACCACCTCCCCACTGTCAAACAGTTCTGCAGCCATAATTCAGCCCAAGGGTACTAAACATTTCTGCAACACTTAATGACAAACACCCCCTAAATCCATTATATTCTTGATGGTAACTTAGAACACCAACTTAACCAGTAGAAAGTATCCCCATTCCTGACGGTTGTACTATGCTCTTTGTCACTCTCTTTTCTATTGAGGTGTTGAGAATTGTACACACTATTCCAAGTACAATGTCACCAATATCACACAAGGAGAAACTGTGGCCTCCATAACTCACATGGTACCTCTTAAAAAAAAATTTTTTTTAAAGAACACCTTTATGCATAGTGAGTTGCCAGTTTTCCACGTGTTTGTGAACTTCTGTGATGAGCTCTTATTTCTATGTGACATAAGCCTAATAAACAAAAATGTGATTTTTGTAAAACCTTCCTTTGCTATAAAATTAGGGAGTATTCTGAAAGAAGATGATGTCACTACTAGAGTTCCAAGGGAAAAGAGCAGTCAAAAAAGCTAACAATATTAGGAACCACTAAGAGAAGGATAGATAAGACAACAGAAAATACAATGCCACAATATAAATCCATGGTACGCCCACACCTTAAATACAGTGTGTGATTCTGGTCACTCCATCTCAAAGAAGATACATTGGAATTGGAAAAAATACAGAGAAAGCCAACAAAAAAGATTAGGGGTATGAAACAGCTCCTGTAGGAGGAGAGATTAAAAAGACTGGCACTATTCAGTTTAGAGAAGAGATAAGTAAGGGGGGATATGATGTAGGTCTATAAAAATCATGAATTGTGTGGAGAATGTAAATAAGGAAGTGTTATTTACCCCTTCATGTAAACACAACAACTAGAGGTCACCCAATGAAATTAATAGGCAGCAGGTTTAAAAACATACATAAGGATGTACTTCACAATGTACGGTCAACCTATGCAGCTTGTTGCTATAAGATGTTGTGAAGGTCAAAAGTATGTTAAAGAAAGAATTAGATAATTCATGGAGATTAGGTCTATCAGTGGCTATTAGCCAAGATGATCAGGGATGTAACCCCATGCTCTGGGTGTTCCTAAGCCTCTGACTGCCAGAAGCTGGGACTAGCTGATGGGGAGTGGATCTCTTGATAAATAGCCCTATTCCGTTCATTGCCTCTGAAGCAGCTGGCTCTGACCACTGTTGGAAGACAGGATACTGGGCTAAATGGACCACTGTTCTGACCTAGTATGACCATTCTTAGGAAGTAGACTGAAATGAGTGATGTAAATTTTGTTCCCTTCCATTTAACAAGTTACATACCTTGCAAGCAGAACCCACTTAGGCCATGTCTACACTAGCGAGCTTACAACGGCACAGCTGTGCAATTGCTTGTGTAGCTGCTCTGTGCATATGGGAGAGAGCTCTCCCATTGACATAATTAAGCCACCACCAGTAAGTGGTAGTAGCTATGTTGGCAAGAGAGCTTCTCCTGCCGAGATAGTGTTGTTCACACTGGTACTTCTGTCGGTGTAACCTGTGTCGCTCAGAGGGTCCCCCCCCCCCACACACCCCTGAGCAACATAAGTGATACCGCCAAAAGTGCTAGTGTAGACATAGCCTTAGGCTATGACTTCACAAGTTAATTTGCTGACATTTGTTCATCATTGGAAACATACTGCTGCTAAGACTGCAAGTGGTCCTGATGCTGGTGCCAACAGAACAGTGTTGCTAAAAGATGTCCAGAATAGTGCGGGGTGGTAAATAGTTTTCCTGTTCTGCATAGGAATGAACTTGAAACATTTAGAAGCTTTGTGAGAAAAGCAACAAGAAACCCTCATTCCTCCATTAGCTAATAGCTCACTGGTTAAGGGACTACTTATTTGGTATGTGGGAGACCCTGGTTCAAATCCTGATCTAAATTACACAGAGCAGAGATTTGAGTTAGGGTCTTCCACATCTCAGGTGAGTAGCCCAATCACTGGGCAATTGGCTATTCTGGGGTTAAATTACATCCTGGATGTGAAAAACCTTTCTTGATGAGTGTTTCATTGAAGCTGGTACATTCCTGCAAAAAGAAAAAAAAATTGATTTCAACAAATCAATATTTTTCAATTAAAAACATCAAATCAGAAATAGCTGAATAGCTCTAGTTCAGAACATGTGGTTTGTGAAATCCATTTCCAAATCAGAAATATATCAAATTATACTTTGTGATAGAGCTTTACAAAAAATATTCGTCCTGCACAGGAATTACAAGTTTTCGAATGTTTCTTTATTTCAAACACTAATCTACATAGAGAATAGTTTCTTCCCTGATTTTACTTGCTAGTGCTTTAAATAGTTTGAGAATGTGGTGGCCCATTTGGAGTGTGAATTACTGCTTACAAAGAGAGAAGAGAGCACCTCTTTTCCTCAGGTTTTCCTCTAGAATCCTTCCCATGTTCTCTGGCTTCATGTTACAGCCATCTTTTGTTGCCACTTCTGTAGCTGGCCCAGGGAGTTACTACAGAGCATTTCAAATCATCTCACCTCCACGATTCCTCCCTCCCAAAGCCCTCAATAGAGAATTTAACCTGCTGTTTGCAAAAGCGAGTACATATCTGCTACATCCTCATTATTTTACATAAGACCTGCTGTAGTAGGAGCACATCTAATTTGGTCTGAAGTCTGTTTAGCTGTAATTTTGGCTTTCCAGGATATTCCAGCATTGTGTGAAAGGTTGCTGCTAGTACTTAATTCAACTTGTTTAGTAACTTACCACTTTGTATTGTAAAGACAAGGTGATGTTGGTTACATCTGATGTTGTGAAGTGGTTCCAGCTCAGCCAATCCATCATTTTGCTGAATTCCTCCAGTTCCTTCCCCTTCTACCACCTTCTATGCCTGCTGTGGCTGAAGCTTCACTTAACACCAAGGTATTAGGTAAGTGTGTGCGTTAGAGTACTAATTGACTCCCAGCTTGCATTTCTTATTGTTATCCTCCCATGGCCTTGAACTCAGTAACCAGTTTCAATCCTGCATTAATGCTGCTGTAACAAGCAGAAGAAGTACATCAATGTTTATTAATATTAGAAAAGTTTAGATCAGAAAGTTTGATTGTTGAACCAGCCTAAAAGCAAAATAGAAACCCTTTTACAATCTGACATTGAGACCCTATCCTATTGCCTTCATAACCTATTCATCATTATGGCAGCCACTAACAGATGCAGTAGACAATAGGCTGTGAAACACTAATTTGCATTTCCATAAGTAGCTCTTAAAGCTTAATACATTACAAACCATCCTTAATTGAGCCTCACAACGTCCATGTGTGGTAGTTTACAGATGGGCAGGCCAAAGCCTAGGGCTTAATTTCAGAGGTGCTGAGTACTGGCAGTTTCTGTCAAAGTTAGTTGGAGTTGAAGTAGAGCATCTTTGAAAATCGGCCCTTATGGGCCATATATTAAAAAGGTATTTATGCGCTTAAATATCCAATTAGGTGCCTAAGTGGGATTTTCAAAAGCACCTTGTGTTTGCTGTCGGTCCACCTACCCGCTAGGGGGCAGTGGGGAGCTACGACGTCACTGGCCGGCCTGGGTCACGCCTCTGCCACTGGGGAATTAGCGGCGGGAAGGATGCCAGCCAGTGTCTGTAGCGCGCCCCTCAGGCAGGGGAGCGCCGGCACAGGTCCCGGCATGGGTTGGCCGGGTAGGGGAATGCAGGCCCACCCTACACCACTGCGTTCCAGCCCAGGGCCCTGACAGTGGCAGGACGAGGGTCCCGCCACTGGGTCAGCAGGGTCCTTCCGCTATATAGACTCACCACTGTGCAGCTCTGTCCCTGGGCTACTTCCTACCCGATTGCTCGTCCGAATCCCTCTGGTCCCGCCAGTGCGTCGGGATAGTCCGCTGTTGGCAGCTCCAGCTCCCCCTCAGGCTCAGGCTCCTCCAGCTCCTCGGCTGCTGGCAGCTCCAGCTCCCCCTCCGGCTCCTCCAGTCCCTCTGGGTACTTGGCAGCAGGCAGTCCTGGCAGCCCCAGTCCATCCTCCAGGTGAGGTTTCCACGGGTCCAGGGCCTCCCCTGGCGTGGCAGCAGGGTCTGAAGGGAGCAGCCCGCGGTCTGCGTCTGCCTCCCTCCCTGGTGCTGCCCTGACTGAGCTAAGGGCCCCGCCCTTTATACTTCCTGCTCCACCCCTCCCCTTCCGGGGGGTGTAGCGAGCTTGGCCTGGCCCCGCCCACTCAGGCTGAGAGAGCGGCCCTTTACCCTCAGGTTCGGAGGGCAGCCACCCTGGCTCCCTACACACCTAAACAGATTAAATATCTAACACCAGTTGAAATTAATACTAGTTTGGTGCCTAAGTTGCTTGGCACTTCTGAAAATCCCACTGCATCTTTACGTGCTTAAATACCTTTGAAAATCTGGCTTTCACCAAGCTCACAGTGAGTCAAGCATATAGAACTGCAAATAGAACCCAGGAATCCTGCTCTAGACAGTAGGGCCCAGATCCACAAAGGGACTTAGGCAATGTAGCAGTCAGCATCTTGGTGCTGAACTTTTAGGGACCTAGAAAGTCACAGGAACAGCACTGTGATCCACAAAGCTTGAGTTAGGCGCCTTGACTTCCTACCCACCAGGCTACAGAGGATACATCTACACTGCAATAAAAATATCTGCAGCACCAAGTCTCAGAGCCTGGGTCAATTGACATGGGCACAAAGGACTCTGGTTGGAGCCTTGGCTCTGAAACCTCATGAGGGTGGAGCATCTCAGAGTCTGGGTTCCAACCTGAGCCCAAATGTCTATACTGCTATTTTTAGCCCTGCAGCTCTAGTCAATTGACCCCAGTTCTGGGACGTGATGTCTTGAGTTTTTTATTGCAGTGTAGCCATACCCAGAGGCATTCTCACTCTCTGATCTAATGACTGTTTAAGTATTTATCTACAGTGGAACAGTCACTGGGGCAGAGAGAGAGATTGACTCTGTAGCCTAGAAGTGAGGGCACCCAAATGGGAAATGGGAGACCAAAGTCCAGTCCCTAGTCCCCCTTAACCACTTTCTCTTTAGAGACATTGGAACAGTGTCAATAGGAGAGATTGAGGGAGTCCCCACATCAGAATATCATATAGTCAGTAGTTAGAGTACTCACCTAAGAGGTAGGAAACCCCTCTTCAAATCCTTACTTCCCCAGTTAGTGGATTTTGTTGGAAGAAAAACAGGCTGACCCAGAGGCAGATTTGAGTAGATGGGCTTCTTTATTGTGGTACTTGTTCTCCTGGACCCAATTGTCCAGTAAGCACTGGATTAGTTACATCATACTCTTTATCTACATTAGTATGTAAATTCCTACATTTATTATAACATCCCCAAAACCCTTATAGAGTAATATGAATGCCCATACAATGAATATTGATAACCCTATACTGAATATAAGTATCCCTGCCCCTGATTACTATTTACCTCATTAACATATTCTACCGATAAATTTTACTTTGAAGATACACTTCTTTTGCTATAATTGCAGTCATGAACTCCTTGCATCAGCAGTTTGCAGGGAAGGGAGAAAGGGACCATGACCCCAAACTCGCCTGTGCAGCTGGGAAAGAAAGGGAGAGGGAGATAACACTACTTTACCCCAAAAGGCATCCTCATTCCTCAGGCAGCTGCAACCTTATCAAACCCTTAACAAGGAGAAGGGAGGGGAGAGGGGTAGCCCTAAATCTATCATCAGACACAAAGATGCCTGCACTTTATCAAGTGGAGCTGCCAGTCATCTCTACCATTGGTGGTACTTCCCTGCAAAGATTGGTCTTCCAGGATGTATGGGGCGTTGGCAGTAGCATTGTTAGTCTGCCTATTAGCAGCATGGAAGCACTGCCCACCTGATGCCCTGTAGACCCATGGTTAAGTCCAACAAATCCTCACACCTAGATCATGCTACATCTCTGCTGATTTTTAATTTTAAAAAGAAGCAAACAAACAAAATTAAAACATTTAGAGTTTGGGGAAAGAGGTTTCTTGCCATATGAACTTTCAAGAGTCCCATATTGAGTTAATATAAGAACTGTCTTGACTGCTAAAATAATGTTTGGGGACAGTATCTCAGGAATTTATTATCTATGGGTTTAGAACTGTTTTGGCATTAGCAGCTCATTCAGAATTGACAGTAGAAATAAAGAGACATGGCTGCAGGAGATGGACATTTGTGTTCTGAAGCCTGGGAGAACAGGAGCAGCAGCTATTATTGATCAGATCTTCATTCAGGGACACATACCGTAAACCAGTGCAATGCCATTGAAGTCAGTGGGTTCCCAAGTGGCAGAATTTGGCCCTTAGTGATATGTAGGGCCAAATTCTGCCACTTGGGAACCCATATGTAGATAGGCTCATATTTACTTTGGCAAGCTGATGATATTAGCTAATACATGGATGTGACTTGGTGTCAGGTCAGATATTTTCTTATGTATGTTATAACTGTATACTTAAGATTGAGGACAGATGAAAGAATCCCAAAGGATTTACATTACAAAGATTATTACCCAGCTTGTCTCAAACAAAATGTCATAGGTGATGTTATCAATACACAGTTCCCATAACTTTTTTTTTTTAAAAAACACAAAGTGTTCAAGGTACATAACATTGACAGAGGTAACACTTTTAGAGAGGTGTTAAGTTTCTGATCTTGTACGCATAGGCTTGCAACATGACCCATACAAAATGGATTTACAAATATATTTCTGGTTAGAAATTACAAATGCCTGTATATGGACAAGGTTCAGATTAATTTGTCATACCATTCAGCCAGCTATAATAGATCCTCTTTTTTGGGGCCCTGATCCTGTGCTATGGAACTCAATGGGAGTTCTGCCTTTAGCTTCAGTGAGAACAAGTTCAAGCCCTTTGTGTTCTGTTCAAGTTCTATAGAACTTCTGTTCACCACTATACACAGATCAATGTTAGCTGAAATTTAGGAGTATACTTAGAACATTGAATGCAACACATAATTTGGAAGTTAAATCTCTATGTTGCAAACTTTTGCTTTATGGCATTGGTAGGGTACATATTCAGCTAAGATCACTTTAGTTTTATAGTTATATCAATGGGAAAAAGTGAGCTATTGACTACGTGGGGTCTGATCCTGCAGTCCTTATGCAGGAAAAATTTCCATTGAGGTCAAAGATGGTAGTTACATGCGTGTCTGAATGCAAAGTTAAATATGGGTGAAATCCTGTCTCAGCTGAAGTCAGTGGCACCTATTGGTTTTAATGGATCCAGGATTTCACCTTATGTATGTACTGCAGATTCAAGCATTCTAATTAGTTGTGTATCCGTGTTTTGCTCTCTTATTGTGCCAACTTAATGTTTGTATGCAGTGTAGAGTTTAAGTGTAGGCCCTGATCCTGTAAAGACCAATGCTAGTGCAGAACGTTAAGCACTTGAATAGCTCTGGTGACCAAAAAAAACCCCACACAGTATCAGAAGAAAACAGCATTTCTATACATTTGGCTATGGCTACATTTTAAAAACTTGATCTTGCTTATTTTATCCTCTTCCACTAGGGCTAGGTCTACACTACCCGCCTGAATCGGCGGGTAGAAATCGACCTCTCGGGGATCGAATTATTACGTCTCGTCGGGACATGACAATCGATCCCCGAATCGACACTTACTCCACCAGCGGAGGTGGGAGTAAGCACTGTCGACGGGAAGCCGCGGAGGTCGATTTTGCCACCGTCCTTACAGCGGGGTAAGTCGGCTGCGATACGCAAATTCAGCTACGCGAATAGCGTAGCTGAATTTGATGTATCTTAAATCGACCCCCCTCCCTCCCCCCCGTAGTGAGGACGTAGCCTAGGATAGTGACCTACCCACTATTTCTTTATTCATGAAAATCTTGCTCCAGTATATATTTTGAGTACTCAGTGGGACTACTCTTGCTTAACATTTAAGCACCTGCATATTTGCAGGATTAGGGCCTTAATCATTCATTCCAGCATTCTTCCTTTACAGGAGTTATTTTTTGTGAATCGGTTTTTAAATGTTGCCATCATTATAAAGACTTTGTTCACAGAATAAATCATTTTTAACATGCAAGTACCTGTTCTCAGAATCTTTAGCCTCAGATAAAGAAAAATAATGACTCTCTCTCCAAGGACCAATTGTTTTGTTAAATTATAATCTTTTTTCAATAAGAGGTTGAGCTGTATTTAAATAGAGATTGGCTTTTTTTTATTTGACTTGGGCATTTGAAGTTTGGAACTGATCTGTTTTACATGAATGAATGAACAAAAAATGCAAATTGGATCTAAAATGGATGGCAATTTTTATTGCTCAAGAAATGTGGGATTAATATTTTATTAAACAACCTAAATTAAAGACTAGGGAAGGAAGAGTACCTGTAAGTACTTTATCATGTGAAGACATTTGTAGGCATACAAAAAAAACTCTGATCAGGCTGCTTCTAATTCTCTGTTTGCTGTGCTATAACAGTACCTAAATTGAGCAGAGCGTTTCCATGATTAGAATGGAGGAAATGGTTAAGACATAATCCTAATGAAAGAGGATAAAGTAAGCACATTTGATGCTTTAAAATGTATTAATGACCAATTATGTATGTGAGTATTGTTTTCTTCCCACAGTTTGGGTTGGGTTTTTGTTTGTTCATTTTCTTTTTTCCAATTTGGAATAAATCCCCATTAATTTAAGTATATCAAGCAGTTGATGTCTGTTTTCTTTCCAATTTTCAAAACAAAGCTGAGTAGTCCAAGGACGCTTTGTATTTCTGAGTGGCCAGTGAGAGGGATAAAAATCCACAGCAACAATTTCAATTTCTTGGTCATTTTTTCATATGAAAAATTTTACCCACAATTTAGTGTAAATTCTTAACATTAATTCTTAATACCACAATTGCATGGTTTCTTTTTAAAGCCTTTTATGAAAGGCAAGCTATCAAAAATTCTGCTATAGAAGGCAGTCATCGTAAAGCGGGATAGCCTGAATTCCTTACTTAGGGCTACAACCTTGTTTACATTGAGTAGTACATTACTCCAGGAATAGTTCTATGAATAAGGGTGGTAAAATCTGGTTGTCTGTTTTTACTCAGGCAAAATGTCCATGGACTTCAGTGGGAATTTTGCCTAAGTAAGGAATTCATAACTTGGCCTCAGTCTATTTGTAAATCTGTGAAGAGTATAAAAAATAGAAATCTAGCTAATTTGACAAATTGTCTGGTTCTGCACATTTTTAGAAATTAAAGGATATTGTCTTATGGTAGTTTTGATATCAAGAGACTTCAAGTATATACTTTAATCTTGTGAGCAACTACAGTGATAAGCCACATTTAGTACAGTTATGGCTGAAGTAATGATCTGTACTTATCTGCAGTAGTAGGTTATAGGGTATGTACATCTGCAATGAGGTTAAAATAAAATCACTTAAATTTTGATATATTGCAGATTCATGAAATAACTATTTCAGACTCGTATTTTGAGGTCAGGAGCGGTGCCAGAGTTTGCTGCCCTTAGGGTGACCAGACGGCAAGTGAGAAAAATCGGTACGGGGGTGGGGGGGGTAATAAGAACCGATACAAGAAAAAGACCCAAAAATCGGGACTGTCCCTATAAAATCGGGACATCTGGTCACCCTAGCTGCCCTAGGCGGCAGCGCTCCTCCTCTGAGCATTTGGCAGCGGGGGTCCTTCCGCTCCGAATCTTCGGGCACTTCGGCGGCGGGTCCTGGACCGAGTGAAGGACCCGCCGCTGAATTTCCGCCGAAGACCTGGAGCAGAAGGAACCCCGCCTCCGAATTTCTGCTGAGGGCGGCAAAATGCTGCCCCCCAAATCCTGCCGTCCTAGGCAACCGCCTACGGTCGCCTAGTAGAAGCGCCGGCCCTGTTTGAGGTTGAACTATACCTTGCGCGCGCACACACACGTCTGTAACAGCTATTTGTAACTTGACTGAGTAAATTGCACTGATGATTTACAGAGCAGTAGTCCAGGTGAATCTTTTTAAGAGCCATGTGTTACCAAATCTGTTATGGCTTTTTCTTTTTATTATTTTTAGTATTCTACTTTGGTGACCAGCTGGATTGAATACTCGGTGCTTTGAAGAGGAGTAGATGGAATCAGGCCGGAGTTGCAGCACTACTCTTTCAGACTATTTTGAGGATACATTTGAATCCTTTAGTGAGGAGGAGGAGGAAGCCTGCAGGCAATATGAGAGTGAACCGTTTGAATCTTATTGTTCCACAGAGGAGTTGGAGTGGCCTGCTGCTGTGTTAGATATATCTGAAAGCGTATGGCAGTCAGTAAGCCAGGATGATGAAGGTACACAAGGTTTCCGTGCATTTGAGTCAGTCCTCCACCAAATTTTAAAATTACACAGAAGGGCACAGATCAGCGAACACAAAATAAAAATTACATCCAATTTTCTTGCTGTGCACAGCAACAGAAGCCTCAAAACATTGGCTTCCTCAGCCAGCTCTGTAATTTTGCTGAATCAAGACTTAATGGAGAGTATAATGTACCAAATTGAGTGTTTAGGTATGGAAGCCCTTATTCAATCTTACTGTGTGCTGGAGTTTTATTGGTATGATAAACAGGTCTTAAAGATACCTTGACTGAATTTCCGTTTCAGAAAAATAACTAGACTGTAAAAATAGTTTCCCAAGGGAATTGTGGAAGGTCCATCACTAGGGACATTTAAAAGTAGACTGGAGAAAGACCTGAAAATGTACTGTTGTAACCATGTTGGTCCTAGGGTGAGAGAGAGAGAGAGAGAGAGAGGGTGGTTGAGATAATATATTTTATTGGACCAATTTCTGTTGGTGGAAGAGAGAAGTTTGAGCTATACAGAACTCTTATTCTGACCTGGAGAAGAGCTCTGTATAGCTCAAAAGCTTCTCTTCCACCATCAGAAGTTAGTCCAATAAAATATATTACATCACCCACCTTATCACTAAAAATATATGTAACATTAACAAACCTACAGCAGGTAAGAGTAAAAGAAGCAGAGGGAGGAGGATAAAAGCTGACATAATAGGGGTCTTCCTTCTTTGACATTTTGGTAGTGTTCCCCATCCTCCTGCAGTCTCCTTTTCTATCCTTTTGTTTAGTCTGGGAGATACAGTGGTGACTTCAAGCCATTGATCAGCTGCTATTTTTAAACCTGTCACATTCTCTTGGTATAAGTGCTTGTCCACTCTAAGATAAATAATTTATTTTTAAAATGTGTTAGCTAAAGTGGTTTAACTAACATGTTTTAAAAACTAATATAGACAGAGTAAGTTGCGTTTTAACTTGCGGTAGTTGTTGGTGTCATAACCCAGCCTCCCACTTTGGGTTCACGTTGGCTGGCTAACAAATGTTAAAATATAGTTAACCCTGTCTGAACTAGAATTTTAAAACGTGTTAGCTTAAAACATTAGCAAACATGCCTTTTATCCTAGTGCTCCTTATGGTATGTGTACACTGCAATAAAATACCCAGGGCACAGCCATGGCTGGCTTGGGTCAGCTGACTCAGGCTTGGGGGACTCAGGCTGCAAGGTTAAAAATTGCAGTGTAGACGTTCAAACTGGGGCTGAGGTTAGAGAACTGGGCTTTGAAACCCCTAGAGAGCGAGTCTCAGAGCCGAGGCTCCAACCCAAGCCCGACCATCTACACTACAATTTTTAGCCCTGTATACTTGAGTCAGTTGATTTGGGCTCTGAGACTTGAGGGTTTTTTTTGACTGCAGGTTTTTTATTGCAGTATAGCTGTATCCTTAGTGTCTTTCCTTCCCTCCCTGACCCAACAATACATTTGACCTTTCTCTCTACAAAAGTAACTAGCACTGCTACAGTTAAGGATCCAGCATAAAACTTATTTAGGCATGAAAGCTTACTATAGGCCAATTTCTGCCCTTGGATTCACATGTCTTAAATGGAAATCGTGTGCACCCAAGGGCAGAATTTAGCCTTATAGATCAATGTGTCAAAGATCTGCATAATGAGATGTTTGCCTTGGTGACTTGTTCATGCCACATTATATAAGTGTCTTCTTCTAGCCTTAGTTCCATCTGTTTGGGGTCAGCTCTTCTAGTCCTTCCATCTGGGAAACACCCTAGTTCATATGGGGCATGTTAAGGACTCATTTAATTGATTTCTTTGGCAGTTTTACAGCCAGCTGCCAGCCTGACACCATTCCTCCTCCTTTTTCAACCAGGCTTGGGACTAGATACAATGGAATTTAAGTGAATTGTCTGATATGTTAA
This sequence comes from Terrapene triunguis, assembly GCF_002925995.2. Lineage (NCBI taxonomy): Eukaryota > Metazoa > Chordata > Testudines > Emydidae > Terrapene > Terrapene triunguis. The sequence goes on from NW_020664482.1 coordinate 21,634,903, forward strand.
ATTTAGTGACTTGGTTCTGGATCTCTGTTTTCATAGTGCATACATTTTAATAAAAAAACCTTCTGCAGAAAAATAGTTTAAGTGCTCTTCATACAGCCAGAACAGCATATCTAGAGGAATAATCATCTAGCACACAAAAGTAAAATATGGACGAAATTGACTAGTTAAAGGAATACATATAAAAAGTGAGACAGCCTTTTCTTGTAAAGAATACTTGTTAAAGAGGGGGGAAATCTGCAAGATTTGACTGTTTTCAGCTGTGCTATATACCTGTTTTAGGGCAGGTCTACGCTTAAAATGCTGTATTGGCACAGCTGCGCTGTCTGCACTGACTGGAGAGAGCTCTCCCATCAGCACAGTTAATCCACCTCCCCAAGAGGCGATAGCTGTGTTGATGGGAGAAGCTCTCCCTCTGACATAGGACTGTCTACACCAGAGATTAAGTTGGTATAACTGTGTTGCGTAGGGGTGTGGATTTTCCAAAGTAAGTCTGTACAGTAACTCCTCACTTAAAGTCATCCCAGTTAATGTTGTTTCATTGTTATGTTGCTGATCAATTAGGGAACATGCTCGTTTAAAGTTGCGCAATGCTCCCTTATAACATTGTTTGGCAGCCGCCTGCTTTGTCCATTGCTTGCAGGAAGAGCAGCCCATTGCAGCTAGCTGGTGGGGGCTTGGAACCAGGGTGGACCTGCAGCCTCTCCCCTGTTCCGCAAATCAGCTCCCCGCTCCCCTACGTTCCCTGTGCAGCAGCCGCCCAGCAGGGTACCAATTGCCAGCAGTTGAGCTGTCCCTCCCCCCACTGCCATGTGCTGCTCCTGCCCTCTGCCTTGGGGCTGTTCCCAGGAGCCTCCTGCTTGCTGTGCAGGGGAGGGAGGAAGAGGGGGGCTAATGTCAGGGTGTCCCCCCCTCCTCCCCATCTCCTATACCTTATCTCCATGGTGGGGGGGGGGGAGGAGGAAGAAGAGATTGTGTGTCCAGAGAGATTGAAGTGTTCTCCTAGGATAAATGGACACAAGTCAGATCTTAGGAATGGCAATATACAAAAACCTTTAGGAGAACACTTCAATCTCCCTGGACACACAATAGCAGATTTAAAGGTAGCCATCCTGCAGCAAAAAACCTTCAGGATCAGACTTCAAAGAGAAACTGCTGAGCTTCAGTTCATTTGTGAATTTGACACCATCAGCTCAGGGTTAAACAAAGACTGAATGGCTAGCCAACTACAAAAGCAGTTTCTCCTCCCTTGGTGTTCACACCTCAACTGCTAGAAGAGGGCCTCATCTTCCCTGATTAGAGATAAAGAGGTTAGTTCAGACTGATTTTTCCCTGCATATTTATACTTGCCTCTGGAAATTTCCACTACATGCATCTGACGAAGTGATTATTCACCCACGAAAGCTTATGCTCCAATACGTCTGTTAGTCTATAAGGTGCCACAGGACTCTGTCGCTTTTTACAGATCCAGACTAACACGGCTACCCCTCTGATACTTATTTTTATAGGTGATCACTCTGAGTTGTCAGACTCAGAAACCATAGAAAAAGAGTTGACTGGAAAATGGATCAGCCGTCTCAAAAATAAAGATAACATTAAGCAAGGCAAATCTATCATCAAAACACACACAGGTGAGTTCAAAATCTATTAAAATCATTGCTTTTTAAATCTGAATTTTTCATATTTTAGTTGTATATTTTCAAGTCTGTCCAATAAATGAAAAAACAAAACAAATACACTTTCATTCCTCCTGTAAGTTTGTTTTAGAGACACCTCTTTGCCTTCTGCATCTTGTATAAATTTGTTATCTGTGAAATAGTGATATTGGAGACCCCACAGGCACATTAGTCACTAGAGTTGCATGAAGTTGCAAAATTTAGATTTGACAAGATTTCAGGTTTTGATTAAAAAACCTTCACAATTTGGATGCATTTTTTTAAACCAGCTACAGAGCTGGTTGGAATTTCTTGTTTTTCTTTTTTAAATTTGTTTCAATTACATTTTCTTTAATGAAATTTACAGTTTCCCCCCACCTCCGCAGTGGTTCTGTTGGCTATAACATTAGCTGCTCCTAATCTGTGACAACATAACCGCTTTAACCAAGACAATGTAGTATTATGTAAATAGAGAGAGGAATGCTATTCGCATGTGCTTGGCATGCCTGCAAGAGTGCTGTCTTCAGGGGAAGGTGTTTAAAGTCCCTCTTAAATTTTTTCCAAGGAGGTCAGAATCTAAGTTCCCTGTAAGCTGCAGGGCCACCTGGCTATGCAGCAGCCTATTAAGCGCCGTACAGGCGCTCAGGGAACCTGCCTGTGAACCTGCCTGGGGAGGGGTGCCCCTCCCCAGCCCCAACCTGCCACAGCTGGAGCAGCCCCGGGCCCCAATTATGCCGAAGCCTGGATCTGCTGCAGCCGGGGGGCCCCTACCCCGGGCCGAACCTGGCCAGGGCGGCCCTGACCCAGCCACGGCTGGGGCAGCATGGCGCGAACCCATGTGGCTTGGCCCGGCCCAGACCCCACCGCGGCAGCCTGGCCCAGACCCAGACCCGGCTGAGGTGGTCTGGCCTAAACCTGAGCAGCCCAGCCTGGACCTCTCACAGGGCACCCCTCCCCAATCCTAGCCCTGGCCGGACCTGCGGGGACCAGGGGAGGGGCACCTATCCTGCGGCCTCAGACCCAGAGCTGCCGCGCCAGGTAGAGGCGTCTCTCCTCTCCAGCCCAGGTGCTGCTGCTGCTGCTGCTGGGAGAGAGGGTTGGGGAGTGCTGTCTCCCCACTGTAGTCCCAGAGCACCCTCCTGCACCCCAAGCCCCTCATCTCTGGGGCCATCCCACAGCCTGCACCCCAAGCCAGAGCCCTCACACCCCTGTACCCCAAACCCCTGCCCTAGCCCTGAGCCCTGTCCCATACTCTGAACCCCTCAGCCCCACCCCCACCACATGAATTTTTTTATGTGCACTGATATGGAGGTGATATGTCACACATCACCTCCATATTGCTGCACATAAAATTCATTCTGCACATGGGTGGGAAAAGTTAGAGGGAACACTGGTCAGAGCCACTTATTTAATTTTAAAAAATTATGAAACAAGGACTTTTACTTCAATTGTTGGCAAAGTGGATTTTCTTGAGTGAACGAACTCAAAAGTTTTTGGGTCATCCCTAAGTCCTTGATCCAGCAATCAGATCTCAGTCAAGTGAAGTCCTATGGTATCTGGGTCCCCAACTATTTTTAACCCCTCTTCACCATGAAGAACCAAAAAAACCACCACACACAAGCAGGGAGGGGAAGGGGCCACGAGCCCAAACCCCTTTTAAAAAAAAAAAAAAAAAAAACACTTAAGCATGTGGCCAGTAGCCACACAGTTGTGAGTCAGAATTCCTGACTCCCAATCTGTAGCTCTGACTGTTCTATTACAGAGCTCAGGGATGCCATACATGACAGTGTGATGGGGGTGTATCTACCCTACGACACTTGGTGTAGAATGCAGGCAATGATAGGGACGTGCTAAAAGGTCCAGATAAGGAGGAACAGATGACGAAACCCTCATGGCGGATATGGAAACAGAAGCTCCTGAAGTGGATGCTGGAGAGCCAGCAGCAGCAGCAAGTGGCCCAACGACAACAGCAGCAGGCCCAGCAGATAGCCACCGAGCAACAGTTCCAGATGGCCCAGCATCAGGAGTAGCAGCAGCAGCTGGTCCGGGAGCTAGCCGCCCAACACCAGGTGCGGAAGGAGTGCCTGGTTCAATGGATGGTGACGCAGCTGCAACTGACCAGGCCACCTAGACTTGCCCTGGCAGGACCAGAGGCAGGGGACTTCTTGGTGGGGTACTGGTGCAACTCAGCCAGATGGGCCCAGCAATGATCCAGAGGCATTCCTTGTCATTTTTGAGCGGGTCAGCACTGCCACCCGATGGCTGCAGAGCACTGGGAAACCCTGGTGGCTCCATATTTGACTGGCCTAGCACAGTCTGCCTACCATAACTTGGATTCTCATGAGGTACTGGATAACCCCAAAGTGAAGGCAATCATCCTGGGCCACACTGCCATTAGCCCCAACACCTACTGACAGCTGTTCTGCCAGGAATGCTAACCCTCCCTTGGAGCCTGACTTCAGACAGTGTTTCAGTACTATTGCTGGAGATGGCTAAACCCAGAGAAGTTGACTAGGGCCCAAGTGATGGAGGTGGTAGCCTTGGAGCAATTCACCCAGATCCTCCCCACCGGGGGAAATAGTGGGTGCAATGTCACCACCTGGCAAACCTTGCAGAGGTGGTATCCTTGATGGGGGACTATCTGACCACTGAAGGGCCCAAACAGCAGAACCCTAAACCAGGGAACCCTGGGGGGCAGGGGCCAGACTGCCAATAGAGGGAAGCATAGGCCCAAAATGGAGAGGCCCCAGAACAAGCCAGGGCTGCTGCTGACCAACTCATGGCGGGAGCCGAACCACACATCCACCCTTCTGTGAGAAAGAGTCCCATCAGGTGGACTTGGGGTACTGAGACCTGACCCGTGCATGGGAATACCCAAAAGCCAATGCTATGAGTGTAGTCAAGAGGGGCACTTCCAGTGTGATTGCTGTTTTATGGACTGCAGCCATAGCCAGGCGTGGGTGAATAGCACCCCAGTGACAGCCCCTCATCGATTCAGGGTGCAGTCAGATACTGGTCTGGGCTAACCTGGCGAAGTCCCCGGACCCGCTGGGGGCTCCTGTCCACCTGCAGTGCATCCACGGGGATGTATGACCATGCCCGACCGCCAGGGTGTGCCTTGAGGCAGGGTGCCTCGGTGAAGTATGCTGGGTTGGCTTAGCCCCAGCACTGGTGTGCCCAGTGATCCTGGGAAACGACTGGCATGGTTCAGAGAAGTCCTGCATGAGTGGGAAAACCGAATCTAGAGGAAGGGAACCCTGGGTCAGCAAAGAGGGGACTTCTGGGCCCTGAGGACCCAGGTGAAGGTCCCCCAAACACCAGTATAATGCCCTGCATTGGATGAAGCTGGACAGGAATGCCTGGCAGTTGATAGGAACTTCCTAAGGGAGCAGAAGGAAGACCTGACCCTAAGGCCTTGAAACAAGTCAGACCCTGAAGAGGAGGGGGCATACACCAACGGCTACCCTAGGGGACACATTTTGAGGTCCATAACCACCTTTACTGGCTGACCAAGGATCCTCAAGCACAAGAGGACCTCTGATAATTGCTGGTCCTCTGGAGATTCCAACAAGTCCTGTTACGGCTGGCCCATTCAGTGCCCTGGCGTGGGCACGTGGGGTGAGAAAAAAAACTTGCAAAGGGTGGCTGTGATTAGGGTTCTAAAGAAGCCACACTGAGATTGCTCAATTAAGGCAAACTGTAGAGAATGGGACAGACAATCCCCAAAACTGGTGGTTATTCTAATACTTGGATTTACCAAGCTAGCAACAAAACAGCTTCTACAATACCTTACTGGTAGCACAGAAGCCAAAATACAGTTTCCTTAAAGCAACCCAGCCTTGGGCTTCCACCCAGACAGCCAAATCTAATACGATGAGGATTATTGAAAATCTTGTTCATTATATAAAAAGTTCTACCAATCCCAAAGGATCGGACACATTACCTCCCAGGTTAAATATTTCAGATCTTACCCAAATATACACTTACAGCCAATTCTTATTAACTAAACTAAAATGTATTAAAAAAGAAAAGAGTGTATTGGTTAAAAGATTATACATACAGAAATTAATACAGTACTTAGGTTAGTTTCATAGTAGATATGGTGAGCTTTAGAATTGCTAAGAGTCCTTTTTAGAATTAGTTCATCAGGTTATAGTTCAGTGTCCAAATATTCAATATCAGGGCTGTGAATTAAGCTTAAGCAGATCTGAGATGAAAGGATCAGGTCCCAAAAGCCCTTTATACATTTTCTGGGCATCCTCTTGACCCATGCAGTCCTTGGGGGAACAATAGGCTTTTGAAGTAACCTTCTATTTCCTCAAAAAGAACAAGAGTACTTGTGGCACCTTAGAGACTAACAAATTTATTAGAGCATAAGCTTTCGTGGGCTACAACCCACTTCTTCGGATGCATATTGAGTGAAACATTGAGGAGATATATATACACACACATACAGAGAGCATGAACAGGTGGGAGTTGTCTTACCAACTCTGAGAGGCCAATTAAGTAAGAGAAAAAAAACTTTTGAAGTGATAATCAAGATAGCTCAGTACAGACAGTTTGATAAGAAGCAAGTGAGAGAGTACTTACAAGAGGAGATAGATTCAATGTTTGTAATGGCTCAGCCATTCCCAATCCCTGTTTAACCCTGAGTTGATTGTGTCTAGTTTGCATATCAATTCCAGCTCAGCAGTCTCTCGTTGGAGTCTGTTTTTGAAGTTTTTCTGTTTTAAGATAGCCACCCGCAGGTCTGTCATAGAATGGCCAGACAGGTTAAAGTGTTCTCCCACTGGTTTTTGAGTATTATGATTCCTGATGTCAGATTTGTGTCCATTAATTCTTTTGCGTAGAGACTGTCCGGTTTGGCCAATGTACATGGCAGAGGGGCATTGCTGGCACATGATGGCATATATCACATTGGTAGATGTGCAGGTGAACGAGCCCTTGATGGTATGGCTGATGTGATTAGGCCCTATGATGGTGTCACTTGAATAGATATGTGGACAGAGTTGGCATCGGGCTTTGTTACAAGGATAGGTTCCAGGGTCAGTGTTTTTGTTCAGTGATGTGTGGTTGCTGGTGAGTATTTGCTTTAGGTTGGGGGGTTGTCTGTAAGCGAGGACAGGTCTGTCTCCCAAGATCTGTGAGAGTAAAGGATCATCTTTCAGGATAGGTTGTAGATCTGATGCGCTGGAGAGGTTTTAGTTGGGGGCTGAAGGTGACAGCTAATGGTGTTCTGTTATTTTCTTTGTTGGCCTTGTCTTGTAGGAGGTGACTTCTGGGTACTCGTCTGGCTCTGTCAATCTGTTTTTTCACTTCAGCAGGTGGGTATTGTAGTTTTAAGAATGCTTGATAGAGATCTTGTAGGTGCTTGTCTCTATCTGAGGGATTGGAGCAAATGCGGTTATATCTTAGAGCTTGGCTGTAGACAATGGATCGTGTGGTGTGTCCTGGATGGAAGCTGGAGGCATGTAGGTAAGTGTAGCGGTCAGTAGGTTTCCGGTACAGGGTGGTATTTATGTGACCATCGCTTATTAACACAGTAGTGTCCAGGAAATGGACCGCTTGTGTGGATTGATCTAGGCTGAGGTTGATGGTGGGATGGAAATTATTGAAATCATGGTGGAATTCCTCAAGGGCTTCTTTTCCATGGGTCCAGATGATGAAGATGTCATCAATGTAGCGCAAGTAGAGTAGGGGCGTTAGGGGACGAGAGCTAAGGAAGCGTTGTTCTAAGTCAGCCATAAAAATGTTGGCATACTGTGGGGCCATGCGGGTACCCATAGCAGTGCCGCTGACTTGAAGGTATATATTGTCCCCAAATGTGAAATAGTTGTGGGTGAGGACAAAGTCAGAGTTCAGCCACCAGGTTAGCTGTGACATTATCGGGGATACTGTTCCTGATAGCTTGTAGTCCATCTGTGTGTGGAATATTGGTGTAGAGGGCTTCTACGTCCATAGTGGCCAGGATGGTGTTTTCTGGAAGATCACCGATGGATTGTAGTTTCCTCAGGAAGTCAGTAGTATCTCGAAGATAGCTAGGAGTGCTGGTAGCGTAGGGTCTGAGGAGAGAGTCCACATAACCAGACAAGCCTGAGCCATTACAAACATTGAATCTATCTCCTCTTGTAAGTACTCTCTCACTTGCTTCTTATCAAATTAGCTCAGTACAGACATCTTGATTATCACTTCAAAAGTTTTTTTTCCTCTTACTTAATTGGCCTCTCAGAGTTGGTAAGACAACTCCCACCTGTTCATGCTCTCTGTATGTGTGTATATATCTCCTCAATGTTTCACTCTATATGCATCCGAAGAAGTGGGTTGTAGCCCACGAAAGCTTATGCTCTAATAAATTTGTTAGTCTCTAAGGTGCCACAAGTACTCCTGTTCTTTTTGCGGATACAGACTAACAGGGCTGCTACTCTGAAACCTTCTATTTCCTAAGCATCACAGGTAATTAGCTACATGGATTAACATAAGGCAATTGCCTATCTCTGCCATTTGCAGGTAATTTGCTATATATTCAAAGAGAAATCAAGACAGTGATATCACTATATTTACAGTTCATTTAAATGTTAATATCTTCTTTTGATCTCTGAATTAAGAGATTACAGCAATAGACAGGAGCTATTGGATTACATTCTAACAATATATATGTAAACACAAAACCACAAACATTATCTATCAATATGTCTCTAAAGGTTGAATCTGGGTCAATTAGCGTGCAAATTGCTTAACCCTTTCTGGCCCCATGTCATAATGGCGCTTCAATTCTGACCTGGCATGCACAGGAGGTGTGAGACTTGTGTCTTGTGCCCATAGTGTCAGCAAGCCGGCCTGAGGGGGATACTGGGGGCACCTCTGATCCCAGTTGCAATGCCGTTGAGAGAATCGGCATGGACTTGGTGGGATCCTTGGAGAAGAGCAGGTCAGAGTTCTGTTACATACTTGTAGTTGTGGACTATGCAACCCAGTACCCCGAGGCTGTCCCACTACATGCGACCACAGCCCCCACCATACCCACTGAGCTCCTCAAGATCTTTGCCAGGGTTTGGGTACCCTGGGAGATACTAACAGACCAGGAAACAAATGTGTTGTCTAAAATGATGGCAGAATTGTGCCACCTATCAAACATCTGAGCCCTCAAAACAGTGAGCCACCCACAAACTAATGGCCTGGTAGAGAGGTTCAACAGAACCCTGAAGGCCATGCTCAAGAAGTTTGTGGATGACGACCCGTGGCAGTGGGGTCCCCCAGGCCTCTATGGGATTCTCCTCATTTGACCTCCTTTATGGGAGACAGCCCGGGGGGGGATCTTGGACCTGCTCTGAGAGACCTGGGAGGAGTCCAAGGTCATGGGGTCGGTCCCCTATATCTTATAGATTGGGGAATGTCTCCAGGGTTCACACTGGAGAATTTACTTCAGGCACAATGAACCCAAGAAGTTAAGTACAATCGGGGGACCAAGCTGTGGACCTTTGAGTCCAGGAACAGGGTTCTACTCTTATTGCCATTGTCAGAGTCCAAGTTACTTGCCAAGTGGCAGAGACTGTTTGAAGTAGTTCAGAGGGTGGGACCAGTGGATTAAGAGATCTGGCTAGTGATATGACGGAGGGATCTCTGGATATATCATGTTAAGCTCCTGAAAGTGTAGAAGGCCTGAGAAGGCCTTCTGATCACCCCTTACCCTCCCAAACCCAAGCTGGGACCGCTATATTGGGAAAGACCTTGACCAGAGCAACAGCTACAATTACAACAGCTGGCCCAGGCCTTCGCCACCGTGATGTAACCAGCCACCATATAGCCACCAGCCCAGGGCAGAAGGTCTCAGACCACCACCGTCTGCTTCCCAAAAGATGTGGGAAGTGGTCTGGAAGGAGCTTGAGGTGATGCTTGCCCTGGGAGTCCTGGAGTGAAAACCCAACGGGACAGTGAGGTTCTGCATAGACTTCAGAAGGGTCAAAGCCATCTCACATTTCAATGTCTACCTGATGCCATAGATAGATGAGCTGCTGGAATGACTGGGAAGTGCAATTTTTTTTTTTTATCAATACTAGGCTTGACCAAGGGATACTCACCCTCTGACCCTGACATCCTGAAAGAAGATGGCCTTCCCTACATTGTTCAGCTTATACCAATTTGTCACCATGCTGTTCGAACTGCATGGGGCCACAGCCACATTCCAATGGCTGATGGGTTGACTGCTGCACCCACACAACTGGTATGCAGGAACCATTCCTGTTTCATCTGGACTTTTCAAAACCCTTCATCCTCCATATGGACACCCCAGAAGTCGGAGTTGGGGCAGTAGAGTCACAGGAGCTGGATGGGGAGGAACATCCCATGCTTTGCTTAAGCCAGAGACTGTTCCCCTGGGAGACTAAATATTCAATGATTGAGAAGGCCTTGGCGGTAAAGAGGGCATTCAAGGCCCTGAGGTATTATCTGATAGGTAGCCCCTTTCACCTGGTTACTGACCATGCACCCCTCTGGTGGATCAACACCATGTAGGACACGAATGCCCAGTTTCTGCAGTGGTACCTCTCCCTTCAACCCTACGAGTTCATTGTACATCATCATCCAGGTAGGGCCCATGCTAATGAACACTTCTCCCAGGTGGGAGGAGAGGATGAAGAGGGAGGGCCCCCGCCGGGTCCTATCCTGAGGGGAAGGGTGTGTGACAGGGTGTATCTGCCTTGCAAAAGACAGTCACAAATTCAGACAGTTTTGTGGATCATGTCTCGTCAGTAGGAGAGGGGCACTAAGGATTTATCTGGGGAATCCCTCTAAGACCACTGTTTTTAAAATACATCAGAATCATATAATTCTCATTTAGAAAGATCTTTATACTACAGGGCCCACTAATTTGTGCTCATTTAAGGAGTGATAAGTAATGATATAGCATTAAGGAAATCTTTCACCTCTGATTTTTTTCCCCTCAGGGTTAGGGATTGTCAGGTTTAATCCTTTGCATCCATAATTGTATTTATCACCAGTGCAGTGAAGGAAAAAGATGAAGGGAGGCAGGGGCGAGGGGAGAGAGAGTTTCATATGATGTGGTCTACAAATGTCTATTCCTCTTGGAGTTAATAAATGCTATAGTCTGTAGCCATAAGAGCCTCTTATTGTTTTATCTACTTGGAGACTATCTTGATTACTTCTTAATTGTTTTTATACATAATTGAAGAGGAGCTCATCTAGTACTAGGCTGCTGTATAATTAATGTCCCATCAGTAAACTTAGTGAAATTCTATCAGTATACACATGGAAATATTACTCTTCAAGTAATGCAGCAAAAATTTTCCAAATCTTACCAGTGACATTGTTAGATATGAATAAATCACATGCCTGCCTATGGGAATACCCTGAAATAGCCTTTTATGTTTTAAATTGTAATTTTCCTTCTTTCAGGTTCCAGATAAAAACAGGATATTTGCTTTAAAAAAACAAGAAAGCTTCTCTCTTTATTATTCTTTCCTACCTCCTTAGCCTGTTTTATTGAGTACATGCACTTCAGAAGTGACTGTATGCTAATTATCAGGGCCGGTGCAAGGAAGTTTCATGCCCTAGGCGAAACTTCTACCTTGCGCCTCCCCCTTCCCCCCCCCCCCCCGCCGCCCCCCCCCCCCATGGCAGCTCCCCCCTGCTCTGCCTCCTCCAAGTACGCCACCCCCGCTCTAATTCTCTTCCCCTCCCAGGCTTGCGGCGCCAAGGAGCTGATTGGCGCCGCAAGCCTGGGAGGCGGGAGAAGTGGAGCAGCCGCTACGCTGGGAGAGGGAGTCTGAGCCGCACGTGTCAGCGCGCCGCCGGCAGCCCAGCCCAGGAACGCTGTAAAAAAAATTGGGGGTACCACTTTTTGGCACCCCCAAATCTTGGTGCCCTAGGCAACTGCCTAGTTTGCCTTAATGGTAGCACCTGCCCTGCTAATTCTACATAAAAAGATGTCATATACCTATATAAAATGACTAACTATAAAATTTACCATGAAAAGCAACAATTCTTAAATTGCAGATGTCTGTATTTCTGAAAGTTTAACTGGGAGAATTTAATAAAAAGGTTTAGACAAGTGCTTAATTTAGAAGTCTAATCTCACCTCTGGGGGCTTGTCTATGCTAAGCTTGTTCCTCTTAAAATTTCTCCCATATGGTATCACTGCATCAGTTGAAGCAACAGTGAGGGCTCTAATACATCCATTTTAGCCACTGGGTTGTCTAGAACGGTTCTGAGCAGGGTTTGATGACATGGTGGTTAAAATACATGTCAACACTAGCACTTCCACCATCACTGGTGTGGATGGAGCTGTACCAGTGGTAGCAACACAGGGAAATTTTAGAGTAAAAAAGGCTAATATAGATACAAGCAGTGAGTACATGTAAACTTCTATTTCAGTGGTGTATGTGTTTTTGTATGTGCATAAAGGGGAGCAGAGAGACCTATTTTTGTGAATCTGAGGTTTTTGGGTTTTTTTTTAACCTGGCCTCATATATTCCTGTCTGCTGAATAGATCTAGTGTCTCATTTTTGTGTGCACAGGTTTCCACATGCCCAAAGACAGTAACTATTGACATATTTAACACACTACCCAACTAGGCTTTAAGGAGCTGTAAGGTTGAGAGGCAAACCATGATCATCTTGTGCTGGTTGATAGCATATAACATGCATTAATGAATTAAACATCACAACATCCCTGAGTGGTGGGTGGGTATTATCTCCCATTCTACTGAGAGAGAGAAACTAAGGCACAAAGAGACTTAATGACTTTCCAAGGTCATGTAACAAACCTAAAGTAGTGCCAGAAAGAGATCCCAAACCTTTGGACTTTGCCTTTGCTGTAACTACTCATCCCTGCTTCCTGTCCTCTCAAGGAAAGAGACAATGCAGAATAGTTAAGGCTGACCCGTTCTGTTGTACTTAGGTACGACAAATACATGAAGGGTTATGGAATACATAGAAACATATGAGGTGTCACACCAGAGTGAACTAGTCAGGTATGTTGCCTCTGGCTGATATTCTGGTTCTGATGCCAAGCCCAAGTAAACAGGCTTGTTGTAGGAGGGGATTCAAGAGGCGGTTTTTGGCGATGGAACCCTCCCCCTGCATAAGCTGTGGAGTGGCAGCAGACTGCACTGGAGAAGGGAGGGTTTGGACAATACATCACACAGACAAAATCCAATGGCAGCATACCTGGACTTAGTGTCCTCTCCCCCGAAACCTCCAGCACCATGGATTACAGTTCTGCAACATGCGGGGGGGGGGGTTGAATTCCTGCATGACCCCCCAGAAAACTGCTCCCCTGTGTTGGGAAGGACAGGGCAAGAATTCTGTCTATTCCAGTTTGAATTGCAAGTTTTTTGTACTGCATTGGCTTACAGCTGACACTCAGAGGAAGGGAGAGGCATCCCTCTCATAATGTTCTTGATTGTGCAATATGATTTCAAGGATCTACTTCTTGACAAGACTCACCCTACCCCTGCCGACATAGCCAGTTTGTTCCCTGAAACTGGAGGGATATATACATTTTAGTTCCCTGCAATAGCTGCACACAATTGACCTAGTTAAGAACACAGAGCCAGTCTTCTCTTTTAATCTATTAGTTTGCTCAACAATTTTACTATTGTCAGGTAAAATAATATATGGCACTGTGACAGAGTTGGACTCACCACTGTGGCACCTCCTGCTGGTCACTCCAGGAATTAGTTCAGTCCACAGGGAGCACCTTCTGCTGGTGGTGTCCCATCCATCATCTGTTCTCTGCTGGTGTCCAGACCCACGTTGTTCCCCACTTGGCAACATCCATTTCAGACCACTGCCCTCCGACAGTGCCCCCTAGTCTAGCCTCACCCCCTTCCAAGGGGTGGGGGTTAGCAACAGTCCTTGCACCTGCCTCAGTGGCCAACCACAGCCTCCAAAGTCTAGCCCCTTGTCTCAAGGGCTAGTTGCAGTTTGTCTTGGCCACCCTACTGCAGGGTCAGATGCAGTACAGGGGGGGGGGGGGAAGAGAACAACCCAGGCCCACCCACTACTCTGGGTCCTGACCCAGGGACCCTCTAGTGGCAGCCTCCCTGCCCTCCTCTCCCCTTGTCCAACTGTCCCTGGGCCACTTCCCATCTGGCCCCTCGCACCCTCTAGGCCCTTTCTATCGGGGCCCACAGTCTGGTAGGTATTGGACCAGAACCTTCCTATGCTTCCCCCCGAGCTTGCCCAGCACTGCTCTGTCCAAGGTGCTAGTCTCCTGCTCTGGAGACAGACCTTCCCCCATGAAGGTCTGGGACAGACTGCCTACTGCTCTCCTGGGCAGCCTTTATATAGGGCCTAGCCTAGCCCTGATTGGCTGGCTCTAATCTCAGCCCTGATTGGGTCTCAGTAGGCCCTTCCCTGATTGGCTGCCGACCTGCACAGCCGCTCTGGCCTACTCTAGCCCCCTCTCACATGGGGGTGGGGCAGCTGCCCCACCACAGGCACCTTTCCTCTAAAGAGATCCCAAAGCACTTCACAAATATGTACTATGCCACTGAAATCTAGCCACCTCTGAGGTAAACTTCTAGTGCACAACCCTGCAGGATAAAGGGAAATAAGGAAGTTCTATGGCCTTTGCTATACTGGAGCTCAGACCAGATGATCACAGTTGTCCCTTAGAATCTATGAATCTATAAACCCTCACCCTTAAGAAAAGTGCTATTAAAGCTTTAATGTCCATGGAGAGCTAATAAAGCAAAGACAAATACCTTTGTAATGTCTCATCTGGAAGACCTTGATCCTGCAAGGTGCTGAGTGCCCTCAATTCCTGTTGATATCAGTCTTAACTTAACCAGGCAGGAGGCATTCACACCTTAGCAGATGTGGCTCCAAATGATCAAATACTTATATTTAATAATAGTAACCTGATTTACCAGCTAGCCTGTAGCTACTCTGTATTATACAGTATACACAAATATTGTGAACTCCCTTTTTGCCTATTAGGCACGCAGCCTGCTAATCCATATCTGAACTGTCTGCATATTTAGACAATTTTGAAAATCGATCTTGATATGCAGAGTTAAAATCCTTCTGAACAGCACTTATCATTCAAGCATGGGTGCTGCTTTTCACAATTAATTTTCCTTTACCCATTTTACAATTTCTCTTGTTAAAATAACAACAAAATGCTTGCCAAGTTTCTAGTATTAAATCAAAGTTTTTATTTGAATGATAAAAAGTGCAAAATAAATCAAACACTGAAAAACTAGACATTTCTTTTTATTTTATTTTCACTTATATAACATTCAAACTGTTTTTTGGGGTGGGGGGGGAGAATTCCATGTGGAAAGCAGGGTTTAAAATATAAACACAGCTACTTACTTATCTACATGGTGTGTGTTCAATGCCATTATAATGAGAGCGGCTGGGTGATTCAGTTTGTTGTGCTTGAATTCCCTAATGTTCAATGTTTTATGATATTATGAAGTATGTAAAATACAGTTCTATTTTGATGCCCTTCTCCGAGTCCCTGAAAATAAGGACTTGGGGATGACCCAACATGCCGGGTCCTGGGAAACCAAGCATCAGTGAAGCATGTTTCTGGAACAATAATCAGCACTGTCAGGGATTGTCTGTAGAGAGATACACAGTGACATTTACGTCTGCCACTGCAAATGGAGAGTGAGCATTCAAGCATGTCTAGCCCAAAGATGGAAAGAAGAGAGAGAAGACAGAGAAGAAAACTGTATTAAAACCAAACACTCTGTGTATGCCGTTTCTTAGCATGTGAAAGACAGGCAAATACTGTACATATATGCAGGAGTCTGAAAGGATTAGAGATTAATAATAATGTACAATGGTATGGAATACCAGTTTTTACAAATTTACAGTGTGTAGTAACTTAACTCATTCCTTTTTATTAGCTGCCTCTTGTTTCAGTAAAATTTGAGTCCAAGATTCTCCAACTGTTCATTTTAAAAAAATAGTCTGACATTGATTGTGTCTGCCGAGACATTAAATCAGTGACTTATGATATGTTGTGCATCTGAGAGTCGAAGATCCCATTGCTTATTTAAAGGAATAAGGGACAATCTCACCGCCCTTGCCAACATTCTTTCTCACAATAAATTTGATTCTTATTTCTAGATTAATAGTTTCCAGGGCCAGAAGGGACCATTGTGATCATCTCTAGTCTGACCTCCTGCATAGCGCAGGCCATTGAATATCCTCAAAATAATTCCTTTTTGAATTAGAGCCTATCATCTAGAAAAACATCGTCTTGATTTAAAAATTGCCAGTGATAGAGAATCCACTACAACCCTTGGTAAATGTCCCAGTGGTTAATTACCCTGACTGTTAAAAGTTTATGCCTTATTTCCATCCATATTTGTCTAGCTTCAACTTCCAACCATTGGATCTTGCTGCTAGAGGGTTCTAAAAAGCCAATGGTGAGCATGAGCTTTTGCTGGGTTCATGGCATTTGATGTGTTTGCATAGTCTGAACTAACATATGCTGATGCAAATCAGATGTAATGCCATTTAAGTTAATGAAGTTAGGCTGGTTTTAAAATGGGGTGAGATGTGGATTGAATGGCTATATTTTATTTTATTAAAATTTAATATATAACTTGGTAAAGTGCTATGATAGAGCTGGCATATGGAAGGCACTGTTTCAGAATACATGTAATTCCATTTTAATTAAAATGAGCCATATACATTCATGCTTTATGTTAACTCCTAACTTGCCAGGCTATGATTTTAGTCATTGCTTGACAATGATTCTATGCACAACCTCCCACCTAGAAAATTCCTTTTAAAAGGAAGATAAAAGTTTTTAGGGCAGCCTTGCAAAGTGGCGCGTATTTACCAGCCTATGCACAGAATCTTTTTGCCCAGCCTTAACATGATAATGAAAATATATATTTTACATGCGCATAAAAAAAGACAAAGAAAAAAGAAGACTCCCCCTTACCCCACAGATTAGTATGTAAATAGATATTGGCAAAGATGATGTACCAGCTATTACTAGGACAGGGAATAAATGTTCAGAAGTGTATGGGCTGTGTTTCTGTCCCTAAGCCCTGCCTGAGAAAGTCCTCTACTGCTCTGATCCTCAGAGGTTCTGTGAAGTTACCTCTCACTTGATTTTAAGAGGAACTAGGTTTGGAATAGAAAACCCTTCTAGGGAGCTTGAGCCTGAGCGGTGCTGACCACCTACAGCAATTCTGAGGATCATGACCAGAATTTGGTCTAGTGGCTTAAGCCTTAAGCATGATGGCTCAAAATCAACCTTAAACTTGCAGCTTCCTGTTAATCATTTGATATTGGCAGACAGAACACCAGATTAGGGGGACCTGATCGGACTTGGTATTTCCTATCTTCCTATAATTTCTGTGCTTGTCTGAGAATTAAAGAATATATACATAGACTTAGGGAGAAGTTGCTTAAAAGTGACCTGAAGAATTTTTTACTTTTCAGAAACTTCATTCAGGATTTTGTGTTTCTCCTTCCATCAGGTGATGGTAGAATTAATTCCAAAAGTGGCTGAAAGTGCTGCAATTCCTTATGCTGTTTCTGGTGCTTATGATACTGTCAGAGTCTTGGTAGATAATCAAAGGAAGAGCTGAGTTTTCAACTGTTTTGTTTTCGACTGTGTTCATTTGTAATTTTTAAGTCTGCACATAATATCAGTTATTGACTTGGAATTCTGTAAAAAAACATTCAGTTCCTTAGTAACATGCGTTAAAAAAAGTATGTTCAATGACCGGGGCATGTGTGGGTCAAGCCTAATGGTCAGAGAAGAGAGTCAAAACCAAAGACAGAGTGAGGTACCAAGCCAAAGGTCAGAGTCGGAGTCAGGTGCCGAGCCAGGGGTCAGAGCCAGAGACAGCGTCGGGGTAAGGCAGAGGAGCAGGGGCCAGCAGTAGTAAGGAACTGGGAGTAGATGGGGGTCTGGAATGGGGGACTGGAACCAGGAGCATGCAGAGAAGCAGGAAACAGAAGCAGATAGGAAGGGAGGGCTCAGGAGACAGGTAAGCAGGAAGCGTCCAACATCACAGCCAGCCAAAGATTTCTTCTTGTGCAGACAATTTCCTATTGTTACTTCCTGGTTTATATAGTACTCCTTAGCCAGTCGGGGGACTGGATGTTTCCCCCAAGCAGGAGATTTGGAGACGGGGCCCTCTGTGAGTTAGTCCTTCCCTGGACCCTTCCCTAGTTACTCAGGTGAGCTGCTGGGTGGCAGTCGTGGCCTGAGGGCTGCCTGTGGGCTTGGGTTTGAGCCCTGTGATTCCTCACAGTATGTTGTATATATGTATCTCTGTGAAATAAATAAAACTCAAGTACTGAATTTTTGCAGTGGTAGTTTTCTTTTTTGCTTTATCCATTCTGAGAGCAGTACATGTGAACATGTGCACAGTTGATTAGTGTAATTAAAACTCGATGCCTCTCCAGTGTATCAGTCCACCTTTGTAACATGGCCTATGTGCTGCACTTGTAGGAGAAAGGACTTGATGGCTGCGATTATCTTTTCCAGTCAAACCTCTGTGATCTTACCTAAGAAAAAGGCAATTTTGTTGTATTGCTTTTAAAGTATGGCTCATACTTATTCATGTAAGTGGGATACGAGGTAATACCATGTCTTGCTTTGTTGTTAGTGGAATTGATACACCAAGTCATAAGGAGGAATAAATTACCTTGCTATAATTGATTCTGAACTGTGGCTGTTACAGTTCACTCGCTTTCCTTGTCGTCCATAAAGCAAGGCTTACTGTTTTCAACTTCACTTAATCTTAAATATAGATCGCTTACTCTTTATAAAGATAGGCTGCATTTCTGAAAGGATGTTCTGTTTCCTTCCAAGATTCCAGAGCTACATCTTGTAGACGTCACATTAAATTCATCACAACATATTTAAGAGGAATTTTGTACGCTAGCTTATTATTTTTTAATATTTGTATTGTGGGGATGCCCTAAGGCACCAGACAGAATTGGAGCACTACTGTGCGAGGTGCTAGGATGTAACTCTGGAAACTTGGTGTTTGTCTCTGAGGAAGACCTGGTGTCTGCCCTGAAGAGTTTACGATCAAATTTTAGACAAGATACGACAAAGGACTGGAACAGCCTATAGGAGGGAATTGTTACAGTGGTACAATTACACTGTCACATAGACTTGGCAGGGCACAGCTTGATGTTTCTGAATAATATGAATTTAAGCACATGCAGTTGGGTTTTGGCAATCATGCAAAAGCAAGTTGAATGTGGATATAGAGAAATACTCTTTATCCTCCATAAAACACTTAAAAACAGTGCAACAGATGAAAGCTGCATGGAGCCATCACTCAACAAAGCAATGCTGCTAATGAAATATGCAAATAGTAACCACAAGAAATTTGTTACTCATTTTATCTGTTCTTTATGGGCTGGATCCAGTGCCCATTGAAGTCAATGGAATGACTCATGTGACTTCAGTGGGTGTTGGGTCTGGCCTTAAATTCATTATTATGCTACTATCTTAATTGTAATTTCTCACTTTTTTATTTATCATTAAATGCAACCTGAAAGGAAGAAGGAAATGAGAGAGTGAAAGATGATGTTTAAACAGAACCAAATAAAGAATTTATTAGATGAGCATTGAAACTTGGGAGGAAAATGTTTGCTAATGAAATAACATTGTCCTTTAAAAAAAATGTGTGAAGATGAACTGTAGATTATATAATATATTTTAAGTGTTTTCCAGCAGTAGCTTTTAATAGAACTGTAACTACTAAATGTGTGTGTGGTTTGCTATCAGATCTGGAGTTCTGACTTCAAATGTTAATGAATTTTGCTCTAGCAGATTGCAGTTCCTGCTAAGAAGGGGTTAAATCCAAATTAAGCAATCATATGGTCTCCAATAATGTATTAAGTGTCTAAACTAAGGGTAACTTCTGTATTGTTTTATTTACCACATTTACTTTTTCTCTTTAGTAAATCTGCATTTGTCTTGTGTGCTCTACATCAAGTACTTTCTTTGCATGTGATCTTTATCCTATCCCCTTCCTTTTGGACTGTGTTTCCTTTCTGGTGCATCATAGAGGTGTTTATACTTTGCATTTTTCTAAATGGATTATACCAGATTTACATGTAAATGTTGCATTGCTATTATGAATGCAAATACCTTCATACCTGATGTTGCAGGGTTTTTTTAACTACATGATAAGAGGTCACAATAGAAGACTTGAGATTCTTCTCCTCTCTGATATAGTAATTGCGATTTTTGTTTTGATGATGCACTGTTGACAGAAATTACTGAAGTATCAGATGAAGAATTGGATGCTCTGCAGTCTTTTTGCGCCATTAAGATAAGCCAGATCCATCATCAGTTGAACTCTAAGCAATCAAACAGCAGCAAACATAAAGATCTGCAGCATGGATTCACTTCAGAGAAGCCAGTGACAGGTGACTTGAACTGTACTATTCCTGATCAGCTGGTGAACAGAATCCATCTGAAAAATATCAGTGAGACAATGAAACAGGTACTGTAACCAAAACATAAATCATGCCTGTTTGTTTGTTGGTTGGTTGGTTGGTTTTGGAGGGCTCCTAAAGAAAAATTGAAACTATACGGGCCAAATTCTGCTGTCCTTACTCATGCAAAACTCCCATTGACTTCATTGTGAGTTTTGCCTTAGTGCGGACTGCAGGATTTGTGTTTCTGATTTTCTCATTAAAGACCATGCTGCAGAAATGCTTTTAATAAATAGCAAAATTATATAAAATGTTGCCTACTGACAAAATTCTGATTTTTCATTGCGACATTATAGACGATATGAGTAATTCACAGAGGCAGGGGTGGATAGTTATTGTCAACCTCTATGACCGTTAGGTTAACTGGGGAGTAGAGTAGTAAGTGATGCTTGTCAGGCTGCCCTTGCCCTTTTGTGTACAGAACTGTTCTGGAAGTTACTTGTGGAGTCTGGGGGCAGCATCAGAGAAACGTGCTCACTGTCCAGGAGGTTTGGCATCCCTACTATAACAGTGCCCCCGTTGGTTAATGTACAAAGTGGCATTGGCTCTGCTCAAAAGAGGTCAGAAGCTGTCTTGCTACTTCAGCCACAGAGGGTTGACAGGATTGCAGTCAAAAGAAGTGGTGGATGACTGAAGCCTCCAGGGCAGTCTGGGAGAGTAAAATATGAGAGCCCTTCCTCTCCCCTTTTGTATAAACTCTTTATTGTAGTCCGGAATTAGGAGTGGCTATCAGGACACCAGCACAAAAACAGAAATATGTGTAAATATATAATACATTCTGGGCCAGATGTTTCCTGGTTGCAAGAAGGGAGGGCACAAAAAAGGTCACCCCTTATGCCTCTTCTCTGCCCCAGTTGCAGTCCCTGGTCTCTCCTGAGGTCATGCTTCTCTAGGGAATATATGAATGTGGGCAGTAGGGGAGTGTTTTTTCAGAAGGGTAAATATTGCTGGATAGATCTTCACCTTAGGGTCACTTGGCCATGGATGTATCTGGCCTGTGGCATAGTTTAGCTTTTGATTGGAAAACTGACATCAGCGTTCCTAGATAAAAAAGATAATATCCACGGAGACAAAGGTAAAATATATTAACACATAGGTATGACTTTAGCCCGTCACTGCGAATGACACATTAGCAAAATACCTTTTAAGAGGTAAGGTTACATGGAAAATTGTTGGCTTTTATTTGTCACTCTTTTGCACGAAAAACAAGAAGTGTTTAGGCATATTTTAATAGAAACATTCCTAAATACCTGATCTTTTTTTTTTTTTGGCCAACCTTTAATTTTTAACACTTGCCTAAAGAATAACATGTGCCTGATAGAATCTGGGTTGCATCAGTGAGTTTGGTAAGATGTGCATGTGTCATTTTAACAGTTGGAAGGGCTTTTCTTTTCTGCTCCTTTCCCATAGGACAGGCAGACTGAGACAAACAACGCCTCTTTCCACTGTGTGTGTGTCAGGAATCACAAAACTGTTGTTTATTCTCCAATGATCCTTGAATTCTAACTTTGTATTTGTAAGGGGGTTTGAATATGTTACTGTGACAGTCATCACCTACAGATGCCTTTACCCATAAATCTTGGTGTTGGAAAGTGTCTGTGCCTCATTTTGAAATGGGTACAGCATGTCTGCATCGGAGAATAATTTTGATAGAACCAAAAAATGAGTGGTGAATAATAATTGCAGTCATGTATTTTGCTTCAGTTACTACCACATACATTTGCTTTAATTTACTGCCATACAGCATGTAAAAGTAATTGTTAAACCATTCATCAGCTAACCCTGTGCCAAGTGAACAGAGAATAGTGGGGTTGGTTTTTTTTACTTGTTTCTTTCTTTTTGGTGTTTTTGAAAGTCAGTTCTGGGATATCGAGAGCTTCATTTTTTAACAGTTTTGAAATTACAGCTACTTACCTCCTTTCACTACACTAAAATGTAATAAAAAACAGCTACTAATAAATTTGTTACAGTCTGTAAGCCTGATTCTTCTTTCGCTTACATTGGTTTTACTC
Source organism: Terrapene triunguis (assembly GCF_002925995.2). Classification (NCBI taxonomy): domain Eukaryota; kingdom Metazoa; phylum Chordata; order Testudines; family Emydidae; genus Terrapene; species Terrapene triunguis. The sequence goes on from NW_020664482.1 coordinate 21,657,031, forward strand.
TGGTGTAATTCCATGGAGTTAGTCCTGATTTACATCTGTGTAAGTGAGATCAGACTCAAATCCTATATAGATATATATCCTGAGATTTGTATAAAGCCTTTAAGCACACTCAAGATTTTGTGGTAAATAGGCTAACACACTTTAATAAATATTGTTATTCAACACTTGAAGGAAACTGCTTGTTCAATTTTACTTTGGTTTTAATTCAGAACTGTATGTACATATTTGAACCAATATCGCTTTAGGGTTCTTTTTCTTCTTAAAAGTTGTGAAGATATTTATTGTCTTTTAAAAGATGGCATGTAGGTTTCAGTTAGCCTGCTACAAGAAAAATCTGTTGTATTACCAGTCAGTGATATGATGGCTGAAAAAAATCAGATTAACCTTAAATGAAACAAAGTTACTGCTGCTAGAAAGGGTAGCACATGGGGGAAAGCAAATGTAGTTTAGTGTAAAAGTCATTCAGACCGGCTCATCAAGATGATATTGTGAAAAAGATTATGAAGTAATTTATGGCTCCCTAGAAGAGCAAATCTTTCTCTTCAAAAGCTATATATATATCTATATTTTTTATTTGTTATTTTTTAATAGACGCGATCACCTTGCTAAGATATATGTTACTCGTTCATTTTTTCAACTTCTCATTTTACAGGTGAAAGAAACTAAACTACACCAGCCTTCACAATGCCATGATTGTAAGAAAAAATGGACAGAACTGGCCAAGATTACCTTTCTCAGACAAAAGAAGACTTTAGTGGAGAAAGCTTTACTCCAAGATAAATTAGAAGAACAGATTTATGTCAAAGTAAGCAAATGTTATTAAAACAAACACTCCGGTGCATTTTGTACACACTTGCAGTTGAGGAATCCATGAGCCAAATTGCATCCTGATTTATGACCATGCAGTCGCATAGACCTGCATGCAATGTGAGTTGGGATGGAATCTGGCCCCATGTCGTTACTAACCTGCATGGGGCTAGATCCTCACCTTGTGCTGATCATATCTATGGAGCTACTCTGATTTACATCAGCTGAAAATCTGGCTCACCATTTTCCAGAGGTTTTTTATATTGGGCGTGTCTTGATTGCTTTCCCATGATCTGTTTTCTGATTGGCTAGCCAGGAACAAAGTAAATTATATCATTGTTATATGATGCTTGCTGGTTACATCCACACAGGCTTCCATCCCATTTTCTCTCTTTTCAAGGAATGGGGTGCAAGGTGACTGCCGCATTGCATGGATGCAGGGGCAGTTTTACTGTCGCGGAGGCTGTTCCTACTGCTCTTTCTTAACCATGACTGTATTATGGTGCTGCCATTTGAATTTCATCAAAATAAGAAGTGTTCTCATAGGGTTTCAGATAGAAACCTTGTCTATTTTTCCTTACAGCTTCAATGAGCTCAAGATGGCAGCCACCTTGTGAATTATAGATTTGGAATGCAGAGGTTTTTCATTTACAATATTCTCCTGCTTGGCATGCACACTTCATCTCTTATCTTATGGATTCTCAAATCACCCTGTTTTGTACCTGAAGCGAGTTTTGTTGTTGCTAGTTTTCCCACTACTCTTCATTCTAACCTATCTAAGTATTTACACCATGCTCATCATCAAGGTTCATGAGTACCTGATGCAACGGAGGGGAGTTAGACCTAGTGAAAACTGGCCATAGTCTCAGGGAAAGAGGAGGAAGAGTGGCTCTGCAACATACTCTTTCTATCTGTCAGTGTTACAGAAGCCCTTCCAACCCCATATTCTGCTATTCAGACTCTTTGTTTCTGTATTATGCCTGGGGAGATGGCTGGTCTGCAGCAGCATCGACAGTTCAAAAGGGATTTCCTCTTGGAAGATAATGTTGACCCGATTAGCATTCTGTCCCATGGATTCCTACTTTCATGCTAGGAAAGCCTTCTGGAGTGGGTTGCTGTAGGCCCTGACAGCATGGGTGTGCACCTAGGGAACTGAATAAAGGCAGTGAGCCTCTTTGCCCCTGCCCCTGCCCATCTCAGATCTCAGATGTCCTGAGATCCCTGGGATTTCTCTGGTTTGCTGGCTCTCACATCCTGCTCAGTCTGATGTGGGGAGAATCCTCGTTCTCTGATGCAATGTTCTGCAGGATATTGTGAGCTGTAACTCATTAAATTTGCTGGCCCTTCTATGGGTAGCTCTGCACAAGGGATAATTTGGCCCTTAAGATGGCCTGTATCGTTATAGTATGTGACAGATGGTAGGAGTCCAAAATAAAATGCCTCACTGCAGTTTTCTTTTATTTCAGGACTCGCTCACACTCCTAGGAGAAATACACAAAAACCTCCCCAAGCTTTCAGAGGATCCAAGGAGTATATGGCAAAGACTGAATGAGAAAGGTCAGAAAGTGTAGAGCCTGATTATGATGAGCATTAATCAAAGAATGTAAGAGCTGGCAAAAATCTTCTGGTGACACTCATGTGCCTAATGCCTACTAATGAGAACTGTTTTGTTAGTGACAAACTGATCAGTGGGCAAATATTCCTGCAGGTAGAACCAGATATTCCCAGAGCACAGGATTCCAGCTGACAGTCCTGCTCTGTGTCCTTCCCGAATGCAAAAGCTGCAATACAGTGTAATCCAACCAAATACATTTTTCAAATTATGGAAGCTGACATTTTTTTATTATTATTCTGACAAGCAATAACTATTGTTTTTGTGGGTTTGCTTATGGGATTTCAGAGCAGCTCACTGCTTCTTACATCTGTACAAAAAATAGATGGTTCTGTTTTTCTGGGTGGGGAGGTGTAATTATTGGGCTTCAGCTCAATCTTTACCTTCTGCCTCCTGTTAAATTGAAAGCTAGAGCCCCAGGTGGAGGAGAGAAAGAGAAGGTTGCAGAGTAACTGTAAAAGGAATAAAATGAAACTGGGCATTTATAGAACTGAAATAATGAGAATATGAACTGAAATAAATCAGTAACCCTGAGGATGCCAATAGGACAAGAAATGGCATTAAATTAATCATAGAACCTGTCTGGGGTGGATGTTTAGAAAGAGAAAGAAAACAAAATACAGAATAAAACTGGAATAAAATGTCAATTAAGATAATATTTTGACTGTTTTCTGAACTTGCTGATGCATTTGCTATCACTTTCTATCGATTCCTGAAAAGGAATGTCACTATCTCATTGAGATTATCTCTGGGTGAAAGTCTGATACTAATAGGAAGTCCAAGGAAAGGGGCTTTGCACAGGAGATCTCTGGAGGCAGGAAGCAATGAAATCCTTCTGCTCACTCCAAGCAAGGCATGTGGGCAGCAGAACTATGACCACTACTATGGTCACCATCATGGCTTCTACTGACAGCTGTAGCGTGTTCCATCATCCGTCACCGGGGATGTGTAGCCAATGGATCCACATGAGTTGCAGACCCGCTGGCCTCTGCAACCTCCATGTTTTCAGCGCATTTGGGCCTTCCACAGCAATTGAGGATCTGGGAAGACATTTGTCTATCAAATGTGTATATGAAGGAGATCACTGCCTAATAGTTCAGTGGCTTGTTAAGACATTAGAATGGTACTTTGGTGTTGCATTTTTTTCCCTTTTGGTAAAAGAAAATCTATTGATGGGGTTGATTTGATGTTCTGTTTAAACAAACTACAGGTATGCAGTTGTTACATATACTATGTACTGTAGCTATCAGATCAGTGTACCCAGGGTTGTGTGTTTAGCCACATGGTTTCACGATGCACAAATCAATATAAAGCATGAAAATAAATTAGGATGGCGGGAATTAGAGGTTCACTTAGATTATCCTTGATCTTGTGGTATGAATAACCTCCATGAATGATTTCATTAGTTTTGCCTGAGTAGGTTAGGCCTTCAGTGAATCTCTAGAGCAGTCTTAAATTCTTTAGTACTAGCTGTTCTCATTCTTTCACTGGCAGCTTATTCCACCTTCTAGCAACCCTCTGGGCATAGTAGCCCATCCTAAGAACTCCCATTAGCATCACTTTCAGTTTTAGATCACGACTGCAACTTATATAGCTATCTTATATGGTGAGCAAGATGCCACTGGATTTTTTTTGTTAATGCACCATCCTTAGGTATCTTAAAATCCCCCATAAGTCTCCTATTTTCCACTTTTATAACCCTGTTCACATTAGACATTCCATCTCTGCCCCATATTTGTCTTGTGACTCCACTTCCCCTCCCTTCCCAAACTCTGCCTAATTCTTTGTCGACCTTTTTTGAACTCCACTAGCAAAAGTTCCCCCGTTACTCAACATAAGGGCTCATAAGGGCTCTGTTATGGAGCAGTGGTAGCAAAGTGCACACACAAAAAGGGAGGCCATGCCTAAGACCCTCTGAAAATTTACCCTTGCATAACACAGTGCAAAATAATACATCTGTGTAGCTTTGTTTCACTACTAAAAACAGGGAATATTAAATACAGGGTTCTAAATACATGTTGATAGGACACAACAGTGCATTTGAACTTTGCTTTTGCTGTCCAGCTTGTCACTGGAAATCTTGAAGTATTTCTTTTTAGCTCTTAGTTCTCAACTGTTTGTGTAAATACACTGAATTATAAGTTCTTTCAATCAGGCACTTACCAATTTTATTTTCCCGCAGTGCACCATTCACACCCAATTTAGAGAGGCAGTTCAGAAAATTCATTTAAAAATTCAGCACCCGTATGGTCTGTGATGTGTATCTTTTTCTGCTGCTCAGTACTGCAGGCTCAGAACAGTTTTGGAGTTCTTCTCTTTCATATTTTATCAACAGTAACTCTGGGATCTGAACACTTATTTTCTGTTACCTGGTTGCAGCTATTGCTGATGTACAGTATGAAGCAAATGAGAGAGCTTGCCCTGTAAATTACTTATTTCATACTCCTGCAGGGACTGAGACTAGTAACCAAAGAATTTTGACATGGAGACCACAGAAAGGCACCTAGATCAGTGCTCTTCCTTTTACACTCCCCAGGAGCCATTTATTTTTTTGAGAGAGATTTTTGTTTTGATCTGCAGAAACATCTTTAAAACTGTGATCAAGAAAAATGTATTCATCTGGTTTCCTTGTCTGTGCTCATTGGGGTATAAAAGGAGCAAGACTGATGCGGGGTGAGTCATACAAGAAGCAGATGTGGCACTGAAACAAATTAGTCCATCCATTGTTAAGTGTCATTTAGAGTTTTTCTTTTTTGGTTTTCATACTGCACACTCTTACCCTTTTTTAATCCTCTGAATGATTTGTGAAGTACTAGAGTTTATTGCTATGAACATCTTGCAAATGCAGAAGTAATTTGTTTTTGTTACATACACTGATTTATTTTACATATTCATTAGTAATGGTTTTTGTGAGGCTGCACTTTATTTCTTGCTAACCTGACCATAAATGTTGCTGAATTGACAACCTGAAAGATTATTATCCTGAAACTAGCACCAGACTGATACAGCATTGGCTACTATGGCAGTGCAATCTTCCCCTGAACTGCCCCACCTCTCCCTGAAGAGGTCAACTCTGAGGGGGATGAAGTTAACTCCAAGCCCATTCATTCCTTAGCCTCTTTTCTGAGCACCAGTTATAGGAGTGGACTCTATGATATGGATGCTTGCCACTAGAAAATAGGCCAAAATGTCCATTTCATTCCCCATAGGCCACTGCAATACCTTAAGATGGTAATGATGTTCAATTGCTACTGACCTGGGCTGGATTTAAACAAGGGCAGAGGTGAAAAACTGTATATCCCATTTCCGATCCCTTGTGCTCTCTGCTGCTTGGCTAGTTTCTTCACCAGTAAGCCTTATAGCAGTTTTAAATTTCTTCATTGTGTGCAAGCCACACTCACTGGGAGAGAAGTTTAGAAGTGCCACAAGCTCTCTAGTGCCCCCTGCCTTGTCAGAAACTCATCCCTGATCAACAATCTACGTAGCTTCATTGGTGCCAAGATTATACAAATTCACCTTTCCTTCCTTGAGACACCTTTCACTGTAGCCAATGTCATCAGAGCCGATGAAGCCAGTCCGATCCCATTCATTCAAATAGAAAGTTTGTCAGGAGCGTTGAACTGGTGGCAATGAAGTGAAAGGTTTACTGCTTTAAAGAAGAGTGCCCTCCTGTGGGAATGAATCATCGTATGGACATAGTGCCCAGCTTCTACGCCGCTGCAAATCTGGACTAACTCTACTGATTTCAGTGCAGTTAACCCAGATAACCCTGGTATCGAGTGTGAAAGTTGTTCTAATATGTATAGTTTTTAAAATAATAATGTGCCCCGTGTCTTCAAGTTACAACTTAAATATTATCTGGTATAACAAAGAAATTACCTTTTATTGTCTCCACTGAATAAAAATGTAGCTGGACACACAAACTTGCGCAAATTGCTGCTGCATACAGTATAGATGTTATAGTAAGTGGCACTTTGTTAAAAATTTAAAATGTTTCAGAGTTTTTTATTTTCACAAATGTATATATCAATAATGTATGGATTAGGTTTGCATTTTTGTCCTCCCCAGTGTACTGTCCCTTTCTCTCACATAGTTGATATACTATAGGTCTTTACCTACACAGACATGAAAATGGGATTGATAAGTTATGAGGGGTGGTGGGGGGAATGCCACTTTGCCCTTTCCCCAAATAAGGTAGTGGGTACCTTGTTCTTTTCAGAACATGCCTTTCAAGTTGCTAATAAAATAGATCAGGGGGCCCTATGAAAGCATTATCCACCTTCTGGACATGGGCATTCACTGCTTGCTTATTTATTTATTTATTTATTAATAAAATAGTACTGTTTGTTCTCACAATGAATAGTGTGTATGATCCATAAATACATTGTAAAATAGATCCATAGCATGTAACAGAGTCTGCCTTTCGAATATCCTATGAAAATCCATATTTTTGTTGTTAGCACTGTTAAGAACATTTACATCTTTAATCTTCTTGCCAGTTTTTAAATTGAACTTTTTTGCCTACAGAAGCAAGTGTACAGCATTATCACAGTATTATAGCTTGTTTAAAAATACATACAGCACCAGCTAATGGTAATTGCAAGCAAGCTATATACTTGAGCAGGGTTTTTGTTTGCATTTTTTACATATTTTCTACATTTTAAAACAGCTACTTATACTGATGTTACATCCAACACTTTGTTAGAAAATATTACTTACATATGTTACCCACAATAGAGTCGGCATCTTTTGCATGACATAACATTACAGGCTACAAAAATAGAAACACGCCATTGTAAGCCTGGTTAAAAATAATGGCAAGCTTTAAAAAAGTGTGTTCAGCTTGCATGCTCCTTAATAAGTCTGGGACCATCATGTGAGGTGCTGAGTGCCCTCAATTCCCATGGACCCTAAACAAAATAAATGGAATTATTATCAAGATACAGTCTGCTAGCAAACATAGGGCTCAATCTGTGCATGGAACTCTTCTTGAAGTCTGTGGGAGTTCTGCCCCAGAAGGCTTTCAGGATTGGGTGGTAATTGGGAAAATCCTGTGGACCTTACTCAGATAAAGCTCTCATTAGCTTATCAAATTTCGAGCCAGATCATCTGCTAATGATCAACTCCTATCAGCTATGCTGATTGATACGAGCTGAGACTCTGGCCCTTTGACTTCCATGGGAATTTTGATAGAGTAAGGACAGCAGGGTTTGACCTACTGTCTTTTTTGTAAATAAAATGCAGATTAAAATACATGGTTGCATTTATTTTACTTTGCACAAATGAGACAACTGAATATTTTTGACTTATAAGGAAGCTGTTGGAAATTTCCAAACTATTAAAAATTCTTACAAATTAGGTAAAACCAGGATATATTTAGGTGGATATTTCAATATGTAGCTTCCAATAGTTAGTTATTTTTCACGTTCAGGTAATGCAGGAATATTTCATGTTGGATTGATTTCTTTTATGAAACAAGTCCTGACATGCTTTGGAACATGCTCTTTTCATGGTCTCGCTGATATTCCTCTTGCGCTTTCTGCAGTTTTTTACCCCTCAGTTGCCACTTGTGGAAACAATAGGTCACTAAGGATGTCATTATCAAAGAGAAAATAATGATCAGCACTATTATTAGTGCAACCGTGGATGAGAGGGACCCTTCTAGCTGTTTAGTTTCAGTGTCTCCTGTTGCATTCAGCTTAGCAAAGTTTTCATATTCCGTCAAAGCCAAAAGTGCAGGTACAGGAGTTTCATTGAACTTGGGCCTCATTGGGATTCAGTAGTTGCTCTCACTCACTCAAAATTTCTGAAGAAACATGAACTAGGATTCCCACGTAGCCGACGTTGTCCATAAGAATTTTTTTTCTCGGCTTCTCAAGGCATAGATGGGGCTCAGAAGTATTGTTTGTTTATGAAGCCATGCAGTTTATAAGGAAGAGGATGTGTCAGAAAGTTAACAATGCACGTCATCTATATCCAAACGGTGTATAAGTCAGAAACTGGTGCTCCACTGTCACCTTCTCTGTCAGAAGAAAAAGCTGCTGATCTCACTGTCAGTTTTTGAATCTTTGTTTGGATTGTTGAATGGATAATTAGAGAAAATCAAATCAATTTTCCTGTAACATTCTGGTGGCGGGGCTCCTCCTCAGGCTTAAAGGAAAAATAAGCGCTACAATGAGCATAGTTTACATCTTATGAATTTGCTTCACAGTGAGTGTTTTCTTTCCCCTGAAGTATTCCCCAAAGAGAATAAAATCAAAGGCAGATTTTTTGCTGAGAGGCAGACTTGGTTTTTCTAACATCATAGTTTCTAACAAAATCAGTTACAGAAAAAAATCTTTCATTCTAATGAACGGATTTTTTTTCCTCTTCTTTAATATTTGTTCTCACATTCACCTTGTCTGGAAGAGATTTTATTTTTTTGTCCTTTTTAAACTGGTAATTCAGAGATGTCATCACTGATTGCAAAGCTGGGGTCTGGAAAAATTACCTAGGTTAAGAATAACATAGGGTTAGGTAAGAGTTTTGCTTTCATCAGCTGTCACATGAGCTAAAAGCTAGAATCTTAAAGACTTGATTTTGTATACTTGTGATATAGCTTAAAACCACAAGAATTGTTTTATTACTGTTTGCCATGAATATTGACATAGAGCCCAATCCTGCAAAAATTTAATCATGCGAGCAGTTCCACTGAAGTCAAAAGGGGTTAGTCTAGTGAAGGACAACTGGTGTGCGGAAGAGTTTGCAGGATCAGAACCTCATTGTGCTTCAGATGTCATTTTGAAGTTCAGTTTAAAGTCAGGAGGGACCATACCCTGCTGTCCTGACTCTGGCAGAACTGCCATTGAAGTAATTTATTTCTCCCTCCAGTCAGGATAGCAGGATTTGGCCCCATAACATTTTCTTTTGGGAAGGAGAGTGATGATCATTTTTAGAGCTATTTATTTGAAATAACAGATTGCTCCAAACCCCCTCCACCCGACTTCCAAATGCTTCAAGGCCAAAATTAGGTCTTGGAGATGTTGCATCACAAGCATTTGTTCTAAGATTCTCCATATAACAGGATGCAATTGTAACTGATCCTACTTATGAAAAGCTGTGGCTCATCCCACTCAGGCTAGCAGAGAACTGAGGGTCTGTTTTACTAATTAACAGCACTTCTAAGCCATTCTTGACTGTAATAAAGACTGTTTACTATAGATTAGCATTCTGTTGATGTTAGAAGATGTAAATGAGCAGTTCTTGCCAGTTAGAAACAATATGTTCACAAAGTGAAAAATAAATGTCTATTTTAAAGAAAGTTTAAAAGCCAGCATTTAGTTTAGCTTAGGACAACAAAAAACTTGCTGGTAAAGAACAGGTATAGTTATAAGAAAACTATAGGTGGAGAACACCCAGCTTCTTTAATGAGTAAGTCTACTGCTTGCACTGTTCAAAAAGGATATCTCAGGAGGTTTTGAGCAACACGGTTATTATAGTGCTATCCAACTCCACAAACAGCACCATTGTCAAGCAGCCTAAGGCAGGAAACTGGGATGAAGGGATTTAAGACCATTAGGAACTGCCTGTCTGATTTTCAGTGTTGCTGAAAGCCCACCACCCACTCTGAAGTCCATGGGCATGGAGTATGCTCAGTGCCTCTGAAAACGTAGGTCTTGTCATATCTTACCCAACCAAACATCCATCTAACGTAGTATCCCTTCTCTAACTGGCTTTTACCAGATACATCAGAAAAAGATGTAAAATCTTCATAAGACACCCGGCCAGGTATACAATACTATAATGTGAAGATGAGTGGGGATTCTTCCCGGCTCCATTTGACAATCAGTGAAAGTGGCCATGTTTTCAAAATCAAAATTGGGGTGCTTTTATGTCAAGATATTTTAGGACTCTAAACTAGAGCTCTGAATTCTTGCTCCTTTCTTTGGCTGAAAAGCAACAATGGTCTTGTGGTTAAGGGATAGTTCTACGGCCTATGTTATGGATGAGGTCAGACTAGATGATGACAATAGTCCTTTCTGAACTTAGAATCTGTTTATCTGTAAGGCAACTGGATTGACAGTCAGAATCAGGAGGTCTCAGCATTCAGTTCCTAGCTCTGACACAGTTTCCCTCTGTGATTTTGGGCAAATCACGTATAAGAAAACAACAGGTGCCTTAGTTCCCCATCTGTAGAATGGGGATGTTAATGCTTCTTTTGTCTGTCTTGTCTATTCAATTTGTAAGCTTGTTGGGGCAGGGAAAATATTTTACTATATGATTATGCATGCTTTGCAGAGTGGGGCCCCAATATCAGTCAAGGCCTCTAGGCACTACAGTGATAAATAATAATCTGCTCCGCCTGCAGCAGTGGAGTAGCTCAAAGAAAAGCTTTTCTTTGCCTCTTCCTCCTGCATGTCTCTATCCATTGCTGCCCTCCCGTTCATGCTTCTGGCAACCATAGAGAGGAGGGAAGTGAGAGACAAAGGAACCACAGGATACCCCCTCTTTCCCAGCCGGAGCAGAGCTTTTGTACTGCCTAGACTGAAACTTCTACTCATCAGACACACACTGCAGTGTTGTCATCTGACATGTTATGACAAGAATTGACCCTGAATACTGGTTGAAGCAAAACCAATACTCCTTATATGAAGAGTTAGACATGTTAAAAAATGTATAGCAGTACAACTACCTCTGGAACAAACACCTAGTAATTATAAAACCCTGCAGGAAATACCTTTTCACACAATGTTTAATTAGACTGCGGAACTCATAGCCACAGCAAGACCATGAATGTAGCAAGATTCAAAAAAGGATTGGACACTTTTGGATAACAAGAATATCCAGAGTTATAAAAAGTTAATGCTAAAAAAGAATGTTGGAAGGGACATAAAATGTCATGTTTCAAGGTTTAAGCCAATCTCAAACTGTAAGAGAGCAGGATGAGACCTTCATAAAATAACTGATTATCCCACTGCCTACTGCAAGGTTTTTTGTACCTTCTTCTGAAACATGTGGTGCTGGACATGGTCAGAGACTGGACTAGATGGACCATAGGTCTGATCCAGTCTGGTAATTCCTATGTCCCTATGAATCTTTTGACTGATGAAATTAAAGCACAAGGTATTTCAGGGATCCCCGCAGACACTGGAACAACATATGAAAAATCAGAATTGTCCCAGGATGTATTTTACAATCAGTTTATGTTCAAAACATGAGTATTAGTAGCTCTGGACTTTTATTTTAGCTCATGGTACGGCACATATTATTATTTTTTTTTTCATAAAAGTGTTTAATCCTTTTTTAAATAAAAAAGAACCTGAAAACATCCTCCAACTGAGGCAATTTCATCCTTTTTCTTATTCAGTCTGCATTTTAAAAGTGCAAACTATACTGTGTTGTTAATCTGTAATTCTCATCAGTCTTTTAAGTAAAACAGAGTACTTTAAAAGTAATGACCTTCAAAGATCCCAATCTCCATTTAGCAATTAATCTGTGTTCATATGATCTGTTCTTTTGAGCAGAAGGGTAGCAGTTAAAATTTCCAACCACCTTCAGTATTTTGCGAAAATTGTTGCAGAACCTTGGAAGATGAATACATTTTCTGCATAGTGAATGTATAAGAGAAGAAAGAAATCCTAGCATCTGCTTCTATTGAAGTAACTGATATTTTTGCTCCTGAAACCTCTGCTGACAGGATGGGGCCCTTAGTGCTATGTTTAAATTTAGCCCAGGGCCTTTAGGGTTGCCTTTAAATCATCATATTAGCCACACACAAAAAAGTACACACATCAAATTTCAGAGTGGTAGCTGTGTTAGTCTGTATCAGCAAAAAGAACGAGGCGTACTTGTGGCATCTTAACCGTGGTCTACACTGGGGGGGGGGTCGATCTAAGTTACGCAACTTCAGCTACGTGAATAACGTAGCTGAAGTCAACGTACTTAGTTCTACTTACCGCGGTGTATTCACTACAGTGAGTCGACTGCTGCCGCTCCCCCGTCAACTCTGCCTGCGCCTCTCGCCGAGCTGGAGTACAGGAGTCGACCCGAGAGCACTCGGGGATCGATTTATCGCATCTAGACTAGACACGATAAATCGATCCCCGCTGGATCGATCGCTTCCCGACAATCCGGCCGGTAGTGAAAACATACCCTTAGAGACTAACAAATTTATTTTGGCATAAGCTTTCGCCCAAATAAATTTGTTAGTCTCTAAAGGGCCATAAGTACTCCTCGTTCTTTTTACATATCAAACTGTGAGTGTAAGGTCAACTGCTCCTCCCACTGAAATTTAAAAGTCAACAGCCTCTCATAGGGAAACTTCCCATTTAAAAACTATTCAGTGGGATCTATGCCCTTTAATACCTAATTTCATTCGCACAGTCATTTAGGACCAGAAACAGCCCTGGGCCCTTAATATGTAGGAGAGTTCTGCTGTATTTATCATATACACTGCTAAACTTGTGCCAGAGTAGAGGGAAAAAACACTTCCAAGTGGAGAATTTGCCTGCCCCTGCTGGTTTTCCACCACCTGAACTTTTTAGAATTTAAAGACTCAGGGTGAAATTCTGGCTCCATTGAAATCAGTGAGAGTTTTCAAGCAAGGACCGGTAGTTAATTACAGTGTAAATGGGAAAAAAAGACAAAGGCAGATTTGTTTCTAAATTAAATGGTTTTCAAAGGGTTTTTTTTACTAGTTATCATTGCATCTTTTGAATAACAAAAGAATCTTTAATGTGGAACATATATTAAAAGCTAAACGTATTTCACAGTAAAAGCTCACACAAAACAAGAATGTCCCTCCTTGAAGTTGACCCTCAGCAATAAAAATGCAAATGTATTTGGTTCATTCTGAATATTGGGCAACAAATTATTTCCTATGTTGTTTGGTTGTTTTCATGTATCATGAAAGCGAACGTGAAATGTCTTTGGAGTCTCTTGCTTAAGCATTGTTGGAGTTCACTTTCTTAGAGATCTAATACCCCAATAATGTGTACACCTAAATTCCATTAACGTTTAACGAGTATATTGAGTACATTACAACGGAGTGAATAAAACCCTTTAATTTTAAGGTGACAAAATGTCTCGCACTAAGGATGTATAAGGTGGCTCAGATTGTTGATCAGAAACAAAAGAGTATGCTAGTGATACAGTATGTATCACAGTTTAGAGTCAGGTTCTGCTGCCCTTGCTCATGTTGAGTAGCATCTTCTTATTCTGAGCTACAGTACTACTCAATTTGAGTTAGGGAAGCAGAATTGGATTGTAAGATCCTTAGTGCAGGGATTGTCTTTTCTTGTGTGTTGGCCTCTAATAATTTTATTTGACTGAACCAATATACATTCCTGAAGTGTGTTCTCTGTACTTCTAAATGGAATTCTCCAATAGGGAGTCAGCAGGTGGATTTTGAATTTTCTTGCAGTTTTGGGAGAGAGAGGAAAAATGGAATGTTTGATTATCATTTGCATGAAAAGCATTCTTTGTCCTCCCCTTCTTTGCCCTCCCCCCAAATAAAAGAGTGCCTCAGACAAAGATAACTTTGTTTAATGTTACTCAACAGCTTTGTGACTTCATATAGGAAGCTGCCTGCCCTGTATGTGAGAGCAGAATACGACCTACTCTATTTATCACTGTGCTTTTTAATAATAAACTAACAATTTGCATTTGACTCATTTGCAGAATCCTTTAAAACTAAACACTGGATCGGAGACAGAGCTTTCCTCATGTTTTTTTCCTATTTCCTTTTTGTATAACTATGTTTTGCCAATCTTTATTGCAGTTAAATTAGGAAGGGCTGAATATTGTGAGGTGCTGATGACCTTTACTTCCACTGGAAGGATTGGGCCCAGAATTTTCAGGTTAGGTATGAGAAATGTTAATGAGTCTATGAATATATACTGTGCATTTTTGTAATTGATCCAGATCTTACTTGTCTGAATTTCAGATTGTATCAGCTGAATAGGAATGGATTAGAGGGTCTTATAAATCACCAACAAATGTGGGAAGTGGTGTCATCCACTAGTGGCCAAAAGATCTTCTCTAAGGCTATTAGGGTGAGCTATAATTCTACTCCAGTGAAATCAGAGGCAAAATTCACATTGGTTTCAGTACAAGCAAGATGTCTGGCCCCTGAGTTGTAACATACACATCCTCCATTTTTAAATAAAATAGTATTACCTCTAGCAGTTGTAGCATCTTAAATATATATTTGGGGATTTTTGTATATCTAGTTATAGGGTGTCATTCTTCCTTCAGATATCTTGTAGATTTTCCTGCTGCCTTGTGAATGGTATATTGTGTTTTATTGTATTACGGAATAGTGTTCCTGGTTTTTCTGTTTTTACATCTGTTTGATGGAGGGATATTTGTAGTAAATATATCCATCATGGTGTAAGCCAGATATGTAAATATTGCCTCTCTTCCTTCAGAGCCTGTGTGGCAAGACAATGAGTAATATACGCCTATGCAAAACAGCAGATGAAAACCAGAGTGAGAACAAATAAGGGACAGGGAAAGACTTCAAGAAGCAAATAGTATGAGGTTTCTGGCTGGCAACTGAATTTTAGTTGTGCAAGGGATTTTTCATAGTCTCCGGCACAGGACCAATGGCCATATTTTTAAAGGTGTTTAGGCATCCTACGATGCAGATAGGCACTTCAGTGGTATTTTCAAAAGCACTTACAGTGCCTAGGCACTTCTGAAAATCCCACTAGGTGCCTGCCTCCATCTTTAGGCACCTAAATACCTTTGTAAAACTGGCCCTCTGTTCCTGAACCTGTGAAGAGCTGAGGAACCTGGACTCCCGCTAACGTCATGGGGAGCTGACAGTGGTTCATACATCACAGAAGATGCTGGATGCCTTTTAAGATAAGGACTTAAAAGTAAACTTGGGGATATTACAGAGCAGAAGCCTCATCAAGGCATGCTTGTGATGTCACTAAGTGTAGGAATCAGCACCTGATCAGTTTAGTTGAGAAGTCCAGAAATACAACCTACTTTTATTTTAACCTTCCCAACCTTGTGTCCCAAAGTAAAGCCACAACCTGTGCTACACCAGACTTACATTTATGCACACACCCCTCCCAAAAATAACATTTTGCATTAAAAAAAACCCTTTGCTATTATGTCCTGTGATATAACAGGACACTTAGATGAAGATTTAAGCAAGTCAATTAGTTCTTTAATTAAATCTATAAAATTCCAGCCCTAATCTCTCAGCATACTTTACTCTATTTTTATCTTAATGAGAGAGAGAACTCAGCTTCTAACAGTTTTCAGTCTGGTGACTCCTGTTTAGCTTCATTAAACTGTATTCTGAAATATGACTTTGATTTCTAGCTGTTTTAATAGTTACGTTTTGTGGGGGGATAGTGTTTATTTCCTATTTCTTTCTCTGTGTTGTTGCCTTCTCCACTGCAAAACAAGGCTGCAGCCTTTAGTGTTACTCATAATACTCTTTTCAGCATTGGTGTGAGATTCATGAACTCAACAGAAGACCCAGTCCTGTTCCTATAGACACCAACTCTAATGAGACTAATTTCTCCAAGAAAACACTATAGTATTTTCAGGTAGCTTTTAGGGACAGATTTAAATTGACAAAAGCAAGTCACTTCAGAGCTGAAACTGACACTGTCCTTAAGAACATAAAAATGGCCAATGGTCCATCCAGCCTAGTAGCCTGTATTTGACAATGGCCAATTCCAGATGTTTCAGAAGGAATGAACAGAACAGGCAATTTAGACTGAAGCATCCCCCGTCATCCAATCTGAGCTTCTGGCAGCTGGAGGTTTAGGAACACCCGGAGCATAGGGTTGCATCCCTGACCGTCTTGGCTAATGGCCATAGATGGACCTATCCTCCATGAACTTATCTAATTATTTTTTGAACTCAGTTATACTTTTGGCCTTCACAACATTCCATGACAACGAGTTTCACAGGTTGATTATGCATTGTGTGAAGTAGTACTTCTTGTTGTTTGTTTCAAATCTGCTACCTATTGATTTCATTGGATGGCCCCTAGTTCTTGTGTTTCATGATGGAGTACATAACACTTCTGTATTCACTTTCTCCACACTGTTCATGATTTTATAGACCTCTGTCTTATCTCCCCTTACTTGTCTCTTTTCTAAGCTGAACAGACCCAGTCTTTTTGATCTCTCCTAGTACTGAAGCTGTTCCATACCTGTAATCATTTTTGTTGCCCTTCTCTGTACCTTTTCCAATTCTAATATCCTTTTGGAATTCCAATTCTAATGTTCTTGCTAGCTCAATGAGCTGAATTCTGAGAAGCTGAGCACACACAATTCCCAATGATTTAGATTTAGTGCAGCACTATTCAGCATGTGGCCTCTTTTGCCTATATATTGCAGAAGTCTCTAATATGTGTTTTTATACACCATATTTGCTGCTCAGTTTAGGCAAAATATAGCATGTTAAGGATTACTGAATTTCCTCAGTTTTTCTGGTTTATATAAAACTCTTAAGGATTCATATTTGATTTTTTAATTTTTTTTATTTTAAACTAGAAAATCTCAAAGTACAGGAAAGATGAAGCAACAGACCTATTTTATTGTTTTGTGTTTCACTTATTTTTGAAATTCATATTTATCTCATTGACCTTAATGGTTTCTTCTCAGTTGTGGTGATCTAACATGTTAATTGTGTGCAGCTATGACTTAATACACATTAATGTCTTCTTAGGCATGATTACTGTCTTTCATGCACTGCATATTTTTATGAATTAATGCCCCCCAAATCAGTGCTTTTCTAGTTATACATGTGCAACACTTATTTTAACTTCAGTATGTATGTTGGGGTGAAAGGGTGGCTGATAGTCTTAAGCTCTGAGAAACTTGTTTGCTAATATTTTACAGTGCAGTTGTGAACCTGTAGGATTAGATAATGATGATGGTTGTGTTGAATAACCCTTACCTATAGCAGCCCTTCTGGGCTATAATGCAGAGTTTTAGCCACTGTCATAGGGTGTTGTTCCTTTCAGGTGTCCACATTCAATTTATTTAAAATACAAGTTAGGAAATCAGTATATGGAGAACCATGTTGTATTGTGATGTTATTCTCTGAACATTTGAACAGGTCTGTTCCTTTAACTTATGCACTTAGAAGTAGGCTTCATTGTTAAAATTGTTTTGATATTTCTGGTCTCAAAACTACATACAATATATTTCCCCTCATAGGATGGTTCTTGAGGATAAGCCACAATTTGTTTTTCCTGTCAGAAAAACAATCTTACATAATCAGATCCAAAATGTCCCTCACACAAGCAGGCGCATCCTTTCGTCCTTCTTGGACAACTTTTTTCTTCTTTTAGTTCCACATTCTTGTCCTTCCATACCTGTCTCTACACTGATTCCCACCTCTCTCACCTTTCAAAATCAGGGGTAATTATCAAGCATACTAGGAGATCTATAAATGGTCTAGATTTTTATGATACATTATTCTGTGAAAACACAATTCTGAATTCCAAACAGACCCTAATGTCTCTCAGAACCTGCATATCCAATGCTTAAAATCTCTCAGTGAATGTATGGTAATTTTTTTAAAGATCAGCTTGTCCCCAGTGCTCCATCTTACATCTCTCAGAGTCAGAGCAAATGCTCACCAGCCCAGATCCAAGTGGATTGTTTTAGTCAACCCATAAAACACGGAATGGATTAAAAACCTGAAAGCTGCTTGGAACTGATTTTTTTTTAAACCGGAAGCAGAATCCTCACAAAATAAATTAAAATCTCAAAACCTTCATTTCCCTTTCCATTAACTTCTGATTTTCTTTGCAGATGCAGGAAGGTTCTGTTTCAGAGTTAATGGATTGGTTGTAAAAGGGAAATGAATGAATGAGTCTCTCTTCTCCCCCCACCCCTTCCCTTTTTTCCTTTACCATGCTCGTGATAAATATAATTATGGATGGGATGTTTCCATGGATTTTAAATGAAAAAGAGAAATGGCAAGACTGAAACTCATACAGGGATAATATTTTTTGAAGTTGCCAAAGAGCAGAAGATAATGTTGTGAACATTCAATTGCTCATCTAACTCATTTAGAAAAGAAAGACTCTCACATTCCAGCCAGTGTGCCTGTTCTGGATGAATAGACCCAGCATAACACTATAATGTATTCAGCACTGTGGGAATTGCACCTTCCAAGATGTGCAGGAAAAATAACAAGTTGGAGGAAAGAAGTGGAGTGGGTGAGCAGTGAGGGATGGTATTTTGGATGTATATACAGAGTATCTGTGGATTTCTGGAAGGAGATCACATTTATTTCTCTTTCCCCCCACTCCCATCTGTGGGCTGGGTGTTGTCTGGATCCCTAACAATAAAGAGTGATAGAGCAGGAAAAGCATCAAGCCTCCTGTTTCCCCCACCCACACTTTAAAACAGAAGTAATCTCCTTTGGGGGATAGAAGAACTAAGGTGCAGTGGAGCTGGGCTCTGTCTGAGCTGAGGCTGAAGAACAATGCAGTGAAGGAGAGGGAGACAGACTTTCCTTTGACATTCTGGATATTCTAATGGGGGCTCGCTTTGCCTTTAACTTAAAAGAGCACAGTCAGAGAACTGAGAAGTTATATGAACTGCATTACATACCAATGGGCATGACATATATTAGTGTGTGTTACATGTATGGGTGTAGGCGTGTGAAAGGAAGGTTACATGTTCTAGGTATGTGCGGAAGAGAATGTATGGTATGTGTGTAAGGGTGGGTTACATTTTACGTGTGTCTGTCTATGTGTGTGGAAGAAGGGTGCATGTTCCATGTGTGGAAGGGGGTCCCTGATGAGTGCATGTGTGTGGAAGAGATGGGGGTACAATTACCTGTGTGGGAGGGGTAGAGTGCCTGTTATATGTATGTAAAGAAGGGGTGTGTGCATGGCATGTATGTGTGGAAGGGGGAAGGGGTGCGTGTTATCTGTGAGGGGGCAAGGGGCTGTGTGGGGAGAGTGCATAGTGTATGTGTGTGGGGAAAGGGACTGCATGTTACATGTGTGTGAATGCATCATGTATGTTTATATAGAGTTGGGTCATATATAAAAGGAGTCCACTAAACCGCTCAAAGTGCAGCAAACCGCCAAGGTTGCCTTGTAGCTTTGCCATCATCGGAAGTGTTTTGTCTCTCCAAGTCAGGGCAGGGCTGTGCCGTGCGGGTCTGGAGCTGTCCAGGTGCTGAATTTCTCTCCAGCCGGTTTTATGCAAAGAGGCGACGGCTTGCGGTAGCTGACTAAAGCACAATGCAACACTGCAACTTCCTGCCAGCCGCTCTCTTTGCGATGCAGCCGCCTGCCCCTCCGGACTAAAGGCACGTCTGGAGCATGCATTGTTCAGTGCTCTGATCGCCTCACGCTTTCCCCTTCTTCAAGCCCCAGGTGGTCACAAAATCAGCTCATTAGACAGGTTTCCCGGGGAAAGGCCACACGTGCCCTCTTGCACAACAGGAAAATAAAGGGTTTAGAATTTGTTTAAAAACAAACAAAACCACCCCCTGCCGAACCCGCCACTCCGCACAAAGGATACAATTGGATTCATCAGAACCGTGCAGCACTTACCTGGCCCGGCCACATCTTTCTCAGCCCCAGGGGCTACTCTGGAGAGGGAGGGTTGTCAGGGGCTGTGGGGCTGGCAAAACAGCCCCGAGCATGAAGTCTGCCACGGTGTTAACTAACCATTCTCCTCCGCCGTGCTCTTTAAAACGGAGAGGCAGCTAGTGCTGGATATGCGGGTTGGTCGTGCTGCAGACCCTGCGAGGCTGGAATAGCTGCACACACCAGCCACCTCAGCAGCACTCACTGATCCCAGCCAAAATGTTCAACTTTATTTAGGAGGAAGAATGGATCACATGAGGAGCTTCACCAAGCTGGGAGGAGCATGTTAGTGCAAAATCAGGTCACTAACGTAAAAAGCGAGGACTTAGTCATAGACACAAAGATTAATAGTGTTAGCATAATCCGGGCATATAAAGCAGGCTGAGACAAAGCCAGGATACTCACAGGAATTAAAAGCATCGCTGTTTTCCTCTCTTGTCTATGTCATTTATCAGGCTAATCTATTGCTCTTTTTAACAGGCGAGTTTTACTCATTTAGTCAAGAATAAATTAGAATGGGAAAGAACTGTTTTCACCTTCCAAGTGCTGTTGGCACTTTTTTCTTTTCTTTTCTTTTTTTATTTTACTGGCTGTTAGTTTAAGATTTGTACAGGTTTGTTTGTTTGTTTTGTTCTATTTTGGGCAGGTTTTTTTTAAACCAACGACTCAACATTATTTACCTGGTCTATCCCTCTGTCTATATCCTGGATATTTGGAGGGTTTCCTGTATGATCTAGTCATAGATACACCCCAAAACATATCAAAATCCCACAGGGAATAATATCATTTTCACAATGGTGTCTGTGATTCCAATTCTCAATTTACATCTGTTGATCAAACAAAAGAGAGAGGCCTGATAGCCAAGATCACAGTGTCTCAGTGGCTGAAGAGTGGTGGTAGAAGTTTCTGCAGTGTCCTGTAGAGAACAATGGCCTATAGCCACCATCCTCCTCCTCCTGTTGACTTCAGTGGGAGCGTAGTTAGGAAAAGAGCTATCCATCCGTTCTGAAGGATTTGTTACAGCATGACCAGACATGTCATTGCCTTGTCTGTTCCACCACCAAATACACATTCAAAACCCCACACAATCTAGGATGGACTTAGACAAATCGCATTTAGATAAATTAAACTTAGTGGCCAAAATGTTCAAACTTGGATGCCTAAAGCTGGGAACCTAAGTTCTGTAAGTGGCCTGATATTTATAGAAGCTGAGTAACTGTTGCTCCTTTTTTCAACATGCTTTTATTTTGCATCCCTCCCCATGCCACCTTTTCTTTGTCTGCATTTTATTTTAGACTGTAAATTCAATGGGAAAGAAGAGTGCTAAGCACCTCTGAAAATCAGGCTACATTTTATGTGCTGAAATAAATTCCCTATCCCAAACAGGTTATAAAAAAAAATACAGACAAAAGGAAATCAGTAAGGGAATGGATATGTAGGACTGAGCCCTGATCAACCCCCTTCCCCCTGCCACCCCCCATATTAAACCAGCCTTTGGTGAAACTCAGGGACTTAACCATAAAGATGCACCATAAAGCCAAAATGATTAGCATATATTCTGTTAAAATAAAATTATTTGGAAAAGGGCTATGCACTCCAAACAACAAAAAATGACTCAGCCAACCAACAGAGTGTGACTATCCACAGAGTAGCATTCTCTCTTCTGAACTAGTAGTGTGGTGGGGTGGCTGCCCCACACAGGGAGAAGAAGGGGTTAAAAGCAGCACCAGGGAAGCTGTGCAGAACCCACTAATCAGGAAAGGATTTATTGAGCCCACCAATAGGGGGAAGGCTTGCTGGAGCAGCCAATCAGGGCCGGCAAGGGCCATATATAAAGGGCTGCTCAGGAGAGCAGAGGGGAGTCTCTCCCTGGAAGGCAAGGGAGGAGGCTGTCTGAAGAAGCGGGGCAGGGGCAGGGGCAGGGGCAGGGGCAGGGGCAGGGGCAGGGGCAGGGGCAGGGGCAGGGGCAGGGGCAGGGGCAGGGGCAGGGGCAGGGGCAGACTGACCACTGCCAGACTAGGGCCTGGCTATAAGGTCTGAGAGGGGGCTGGGGCTACAGGGGAAGTGGCCCAGGGACAATAGGCAGCAGGTTGGATGAGGGCAGTAGGTGGCTGCTGGCTTCATGGTCCCTGGGTTGGGACCCAGAGTAGTGGGTGGGCCTGGGCCCCCCAACCGCTTGCATCCCATCTTCCAATGAGGAGAGTGGCTGGTATCCAGACTGCAGTTTGCCCCTGAAATGAGGGGCTGGACCTTGAACTGTAGTTGGCTGCTGAGGTAAGTGGTGGGACTAAGGACTGCTGGTCCTTCGGAAGCGGGGAGATACTGGAGTGGGGGCACAGCTGGAGCATTGTGCCCAGAAGAGGATGTTGCGGTCTCGAGAGCGATGTGGGTCCAAAGAGTGGAGACAGCAGTGATGGCAGGCATGACACCACTAGCTGAAGAGCTGAGAGCTAATTTCTAGGACAGCCAGCAGGAGGTGCCGCGGTGGTAGGTTCTGCTTGTTACAAGCAGAAAATAAACCAGCTTTGGCAGTTAGACTGAAGCATTGACTAATCCCCCTTTCAAATTATTGTTATACACGCACCTTCTACTGAAATGTCTTTTTCAGTTGAAAGAGCTGTGTGGCCAGTTACAAAGCTCTAACAATTAAAGCTTCTACTCGGTTGGATTAATGCCAATGAGTTTTTTCTCTTCATTTTAATAGGCTCCCCTCCCCCTCTACTGCACCCTTCCCCATGCACTTTTGAGAGAGTATTTATTTATTTATTTGGTCTCTGAACACTGTTGGACAAAAGGAAGACACCCTTGTATCTGTGGGAGTGTTTGAAAGTATTCTCATTTATTTTTATGCCACATAGACTCTTATTTTCTACAACATTTGTTTTTAGTCTAGCAACATGCCTAACAAGCTAAAATGGTCTACAGTCCATCAGATTTGCTATTTGCTGAACTTTCTTTATTTCAAGTCATGTATGTGATCATGTGACCAGACTCAGCCAATCTGAAGAATATCACTGGATAAAAAGACTATTGACCCACTAAAAGAACGATATAGAAAATGTATTTGTGTGGCATCACCCTGTCTCCTTCAGAAAGATGATCTTAAGCAATCCAAAGGTGCAATAAATCATCTATATCATAGTTGCATCCCTGACAAGACAGAATGGCCATGAGCCTGATCCAAAGCCCGTTGAAGTCAAAGGAAAGACCATATTCTGTTCTGACAGATGAAGCCTTGAAAACGAACAGCTCGACAAGATCTTCAGGCACTGAAATGGATTGAGAGATTCTCTCCTAATCTGCAGTGAAATGCTCTTTGTTTTTTATCATGGAAATCTTTGGCATCCCAATCAAATTATTGACATTTCAACTGCTCATTGTGTCTGTAGCATTTTATTTTATTTAAAGTGAATTTTGTAACGTGGTATTACACCACTGTGGGTTTGGCTCTGGCAGCTACAGTTTCAAGTTTAACAGAGTGAAAGTCACCTCTGCTACTTGCTTCAGAGTTAGTCTCTAGGAACACAAAGAACAAAGGTAGTGACCACACATACATTCACAAGTACAAGGTCTAGACTGTTTTTTACAAGTTTTATTAAAGTTACGATTACCCAGGCATAGAGAAATTCTATATAGACCTATGTACAAGTTACAAATATAGTTATACTCCCATCCTTAACAATAGCGTTAGGGTCTGATGGATCTCTCATGGCTTGATCATCTGTAGAGGGATGGTTCCTGCTGGAGTGTCCCATTGGGAGCTCAATTTTCCCGTTCTGGGCATCCCCTTCTTATAATGTGATTCTGTCTAGACTTACATTCCACGCATGTCCAAAAGTGTCAACCCTCTTTTTTCTTATTGGTCTGTGACCCCTGGAAACTTAAGGGACCCCAGTTTTCTATAGGCTGTGTCAGTTCCCTTTATTCTCATTAGCATTGACTCACCACCTATATCCTGTGGTTAAGACACATGTCGGAGACAGATGCGACTTTACAGTATTTTTATGATCTAATATTTATATTCTGGGTAATTTTTTGCAATCTTACCAGTTAGTACCTCTTTTCCCATAGTCTTAGGGCATCGGGTTATTTTTTGGTCACGTATGTCATGATTTCTTGTCTCCAAGGCCTAAAATAGCTGAGCTAAAGTCTTGCAGGCCTCAACCTACAGGTTCTTGCATTTCAGCTTGTCTTACCCATGTCTAATACTTTGATCAGTATATAGAGGAACCATCTTATACTTTTGTAATTCTACAAATTCATTCTAATTAACATACAATGAATATATATGATATAACATTGATTAATCATAACATCACACAATAAATGGATAATAAACTAAAATAATTGGCTACATGTCTTAAAAATTATATAATTAGTAACACTTCACACCTCTAGATTGCCTTTTATCTAAGGGTTTAAAGGGCTTTATAAACATTAATTCAGGGCAGGTCTACACTACCCGCCTGAATCGGCGGGTAGAAATCGACCTTTCGGGGATCGATTTATCGCGTCCCGTCAGAACGCGACAATCGATCCCCGAATCGACGCTCTTACTCCACCAGCGAAGGTGGGAGTAAGCGCCGTCGACTGCAAGCCGCAGAGGTCGATTTTGCCGCCGTCCCTACAGCGGGGTAAGTCGGCTGCGATACGTCGAATTCAGCTACGCTATTCGCGTAGCTGAATTTGCGTATCTGAAATCGACCCCCCCCCTGTAGTGAAGACGTAGCCTAAGCCTGACACTGACTGTGTGGCATAGGTAAAAGGTATATAGGGATTGCTTTTGAGGTAATGTTTACCATATCTTATCTTCAGCACTTATTTTGTTGTCAAGGTGATATCTCGTTATGTAAAAATTTCAGCAGAAAACCCTTTAGGTGTAATGATTACTGTTTCACCTTGCTACAGAGAAAAAGGAATGTACCGTTACTTATGATTTCTGCTTTATATGGAACTATTGGAATCCAAAACTGAACAGACATACGTTTTAAAAAAAGAGTGATTAAAAGCTAAATTTCTCATCAAAAACAGGCCATCAGATCTCCTCTTCATGTGGTGAAGTTATAAATATTGACTGCATGAAAAGAGCCAAGATTTTTTGCCAAACATAATGAAATAAAATCAAGTTACGTAAAAAGCTTCAATGACCTGTATTTGTTGTTCTTTCTGTCCAGTATTAGGGAGAAAGTATGATTTTATTGGTAGACATAAACTGATTTTTCAATAAAATAAATTTTATACTTTACTCCTGGAAGAGAACATAGTACAAAAATGGCTCACATCAGCGCTGTCACCATATGAACTGTTATCACTAACTTTAACTTGCTCATAAAACACAGAGGTTTGAAAGTAGATTTCAAATCAATTGTTTAGAGTTATCAGCAAATTGTCCTACTAACAGGTGTAATGTTGTACATGGGTAGTCATGGAATTCTGTATGAGGGCATATTGAAAAGTTGGGAACTGTTTTTTTTCAGAAAGGAAGCAAATGAGAAGGAACATGATAGAGCTACATAAAATAATGAATTATATGGAGAAGGTAAATCAAGAGCTCCTATTTTTCCTGCCTCAGAATACAAGAACAAGAAGGCACTCAATGAAACTGAAAGGCAATATATTTAAAATTGTTAAAAGGAAATACTTTTTAACACAGCACATTGTTAACCTGTGGAACCCGTTGCTACAAGATAGCACCAAGGGCTGGAGCTTAGTAGGATTCAACATTCACAGGGTAATGAGAGCATCCATAGTTAAATATAATATGTTAATACAATAGGATAATTTTAAAAAAATGTATAGGGGACATAAACCATCATGCTTCAGGCCATAATCCAGCCACTACCTGACAGGGTTAGAAGGAAACTTCTTCTTTGAGCAGGTTAGTCTTTAATTTTCCATTAGATGGTTTAATTCACCTTCCTCTGAAGTATCTGAAACTGGCCAGTTTCAGGGCCAGTGGACTAGATGGACCTCTGGTCTGATCCATTGAGTCAATTCCTATGTTCCTACCATAAAAATGGTTCTACCACCTCTTCCAGACAAAAGTACAGATTCTGTACTCAGTTACATCCATATAAATCTTGAGTAACTTCCTTGCGGTCAACTACTGGGATGCAATTGTATGAATGTACACATGCATAATTTTCTAGCTCTGATATTATTGGCTGGAAAATCACTGTTTCTTTGGGAAGATAAAAAAACTATAAAAGAAATATTCTGGAATACAGAAATCTAATCAGAGTATTCTAATGCATGTAAGATAGGTTTTACACTGCTATATTGCAAAGGTCAGAACTGTTAAAGAATCCAACATGCTTTCAAAATGACCCAGAGTAATCTCAAAATAGATCTCTGCCAGCACCAACCTTGTCATTTCTTGGAGGTTCTTTTGTTGTCTTTCTTGACTCAGAGAGAGCCAGTTAAATTTAAACACCGATCACATCTCTGGATGGCAACTCTCACTTTACACAGAGAAGTAAAAGCATTCTGTAAATGAAGTTTCAGGCACTGTACATATCTTCATTTGTTTTGTATCTGCAGTTGACTTTTTCCTCTGATTTTCATTCTTTTAAAAAGAAAATAGAGAAGCTTTCAGAGGGGAGGAAGGGCCCATCCATCAGTTGGCAGATCTAAGGTTAACAGGCTCATTTTCTTTCAAAAGGGAAGCTACAACAACTGCCTGTCTTTACTGCAGGGATTGCTTGGAAGCTTAGCCATAGGAGGAATGTGCCTGGGCTTTTCTGCAGGGAATTACCTACTCTGATGGGTCTGTAGGAGAAGGAAACTCTGGTAAGTCTGCTGCTATGGTCTGCATTTATCTGTCTTTCTACCTCTTTCGCACCCATCACAATAGTATTTGAGTGCAAGGGGTCAACATTTTGACTCCCTTTATTTGAACCCCTAGATTCCTAAGTTCTTTGCTCTTTACCTGACCTTGGCTCTCCTCACCATGGGCTGCAACCCATTCATTTCCCCTGGATCATAAAGAAATACACTTTTGTAAAACTCCCTATTGAGGGTATAATTGTTCAAAAGCTACTTACTGTGTATGTATGATTTTTGTCTTGGCTAACACATTGTCATTATGTTCCGTAACATCTGGTGGCGTCAGCCTTGTCATGATGACACAAATCTGCTTGTGTTGAGAACCCAGAATTTTTGGAGGGCAATAGCAAATAGTTGGGTTGCACTTGTCTTTAAAGAGAGCCACATTTTTCATGAACAGCTTGTGATGTCATTACATAAATCAGCCTTTGTGTTAGTGGATTCTCAGCATGGCAAGAACATTCAATTTACAGCCACAGAGTGTACTTTAGACCTTTCAGCCATGTTTTGAGTGCCTGTGCTGCATGCACTTAGCAAAAGAACTACAACACTCTGGGCCCACTTCTGCCACACTTGCACATAGAGTACGTCATCACTAGATTTTTGTACCTGGAGTTAATTGACTGCCAGTTAACTCAAGGTAGTTAACATGTTTGTAAAAGCTAGTGTGGACAATCCCCACGTGTTTGGTCTACAACACTAAAAACTTTTGTTCTTTACCCAATGATGATCCCTAGCATAAAAAAACAAATGTTTGTAGCCTGGATGAGATGTGTGGAGTGTGTCCATACTAGCCGTTACAAACATGCAACTACCTTGAGTTAATTTGCAATCAGCTAGTGAAGACTTACCCTCAGTAGCACCATGCTTCTCCAGTAGTTTCACTGAATTCCAGAAAGCTACCTGAGGAAAAAAGAACAGGAGTCCTTGTGGCACCTTAGAGACTAACAAATTTATTTGAGCATAAGCTTTCGTGGGCTACCTGAGGAGTAAGGCTCTTCTCAGAATTAGGCTCTCTGAAGTATATTCAGCCTGCTGTTTCCACCACCAATTTATGTCCTCTAACTGACCACAAAAATGTGTTAGAAAGTGGAGTATTTCATATCTTGTCTTCAACTGTATTGTGAAATAAAACAGATAAAAGACTGTAGATGCAAGAGTGTGATAGAATTGCAGGGAAATTAACATTTTCTATCCACTTCACAAGGTGTTGTGAGACTCAGTTCATTAAAGTTTGTAACCTGTTTTGATGCCCTTAGATAAACTTGCAGCATATGCATGCAAATTAATATTCTAGCACTCAGAATGCATATACATGTATACATCTAATCAAAGCAAAATGTATTATTGTGCTAATAAAATGTCTGTATTGTTATGTATGTATGTATTTGTGCCTCTATATATGTGATGATAGAGATACATGCCCTACACTCAATCAGAAAATAATAGTGTAACACATTTATAGCTACTATAAACCATTTTTATTTCATTTTATTTAATATAGAATCCCAAACTCGAGGTCGGATTTAACCATCTCACCCAGTAAAATCCAAACCTCTTTGGTTCTGATAGCAGCCTGTTTGAATTTAATGTGGTTCGGGAAGAAAGCCAGAGTTTCTATTAAATCCTGATTTTTTAAAACAAACTCTGTTTTCACCCATAAAATCACATACGTTCTAGGTTTTGGAACCTCAGCTTTGACAGTAAAATGCCATCATTATCTCTATCTCCACATTCCACCTTGGCCCAGCCTATGTATGCTGCTGCTGTGGTGTAAGGGGACTGGAAAAAGCTGGCCAGGAGAATTCCATGCTGATTCTGACATAGGGCAGTGTAGTGTGCTGGGGGAGGAGGGCCAGGGGAGGACAGGAGACGCGTGTTGGGGATGGGAGGGACAGGGCTGCATAGTGCAGTGGAGATTGTGGGTAGTACTGTGACCTATGTGCAGCTGGGCAAGGGTTGCATATGTTGCAGTGAGGGCTACACCAGCTTCCAGAACAGTCTAGATTTGGGAGGATGCAAAAATGGATTAAAGTCAGGTTAGCCTCACCGCTCTGGACTACTCCTGTGCTGTGCGTGTATAGGAGGGTCAAACACTTAGTTGCTTCTGTAGGCCAACTCCATCACACACACCAGGGGTTCCTTACGTTCCTCCATCTCCCCCACCCCCAAGCTTCCTGTATGCTACCCTCCCTTCCCCTCTATTTCAGAGACTCCCTGCAACCCACACCTCATCCCCTTCCTCATGCCTGGGGCTCTGTGTCCCACATTCCCCCTTCGCCTATACCCTTCTCTGCCCTCTTCCCCGATGCCGGGGGTTCTGTGCGTGCTGCCATTGCCCCCCTTCTCCCTGTGTCCCCCCCCATTCACCTCTTCCAGGATCTCATTCTCCCTCCCGCCCTCCCATGTCAGAGGCTCCTTGTGCCCTCTCATTCCCCCTTTTCTCCCCTTTTCCACCCTAGTAGGAGCTCTGTATGCCCTCCCATCCCTGCCTCCACCACATGCCAGTGGCTGTATGTCCCCCTCGCTCCCCACATCATTGTCTCCTATTCTTCCCTTCTGGGCAGAGGTTCCATGTGCCCTCATTTCCCTCTTCCTACCGCATTTCTTATTTATTTTCTTTTAGTCTGGGAGATAAGTCATTCAGGGTGTCCACTTTTTAAACTATACTGGGAAAATGGGCAGAGGTGAGATGTGGGGTACTGTTATGCTGGGAGGTGTTAATGAGAGCCTGGGGTCTTTGATCTATAGACGGTTACTGAGGTGTTTGAACTTGTGGGGTCTGTTTACCAGATGTCAGAGGCACCATGTGTCCCCCATTCTCCCTTTCTGTGCATTGCATGATACAGTGGTCTGGTGGAAATAAATAGTGTATAATCATATAATTAAATACTGTAGCATAGAGCATATGCACAAGGGGGTCGAATTAAGTTTGCACAAGCAACTTTACTTATGCATTTCCTAATTTTTGAGTGCTTGACTTTGTAACCTGAATAATGTTCTGTTAATATCATTTGTGTGTGTGTATAAATATTGTTTTATAATAAAACTGGCTTGTCTCCAAATCATGTCAGTTTCACACTGCCTGCTGTCACCATATTCGAAGTGGAAGCAGCTGGTATGCTAAAATGAGCTATGGACTTTGGAATCCTTTAAGGTTAGGAACTGAGTGGTTGGAGTGAGATATTTACACAGAATGGAATCTTTGTTGGCCTGTTGGATTCCTCCCACCATTTTTCTCCACTGTATTTCATAGAGCAAAATACAAAAAAATCCCTTTCTCTGAGGTCTGCTGCTGTTCTGTTCTGACAAGTGACTCCAAAAATGCCATGGTGGGGTTTTGTGGTTAATGTGTCTACGTGATGTCTCTATCAAATGTGCCCCGTTCACAAGTAAAAAGATGCCTTTTTTTTTCTTCATGACTGCCAGCTGCAAACACAGCATGGGATCTGAGAGTCAAGCTGAGGTCTGCTCTGTCACATATCACTAACAAAAAAGATTCTGCAGTCAGAACTTAGTTAACTATTCTGTTGATAATGCTAGAGCCAGAATACACTCTAGCTCCCTTTCCCATTTCTGGGTGGGCTCTGCATTGCTAACTAGAGCAGGGGTTGGTAACCTTTCAGAAGTGGTGGGCCGAGTCTTCATTTATTCATTCAGATTTAAGGTTTCGCTTGCCAGTAATACATTTTAACGTTTTTAGAAGGTCTCTTTCTATAAGTCTAATATATAACTAAACTATTGTTGTATGTAAAGTAAATAAGGTTTTAAAAATGTTTAAGAAGCTTCATTTAAAATTAAATTAAAACGCAGAGCCCCCCGGACCGGTGACCAGGACCCGGGCCGTGTGAGTGCCACTGAAAATCAGCTCACATGCTGCCTTCGGCACGCGTGCCATAGGTTGTCTACCCCTGAACTAGAGTAAAAAAAAAATAGCAAAAATGTATACTAGTTATTAAAATAAGCAAATATATATTTGAATACACATAGGGAACAGGTCTTTTGAATAGGAAAGTATGGTTTTTACTTAGACACTTCAGAGCAGAACCACATTTTAAGGTACCTCTTTAGTGATCTTAGGGAAATGGAACCTTAGAGAAGTCCTGTTTGGATTATTCAGAAATAAAGAGCAGAGTGAAATCTGAGCATTCTCTCCACTTTACCCATCCTAGAATGTTTATACAAGAGACAGGTCAATACATTTGGAACTAATGATGTAAATAACTTTTCAAGGCCACTTTTAGAATATTTACAACAGAAGGACATCATGAAAAATATCATGGATAGGATTTTAGGACCTATAGTTGTTTCATTTGCAAAACTCCCATTGAAGCTAGTGTGTGGAGTGACTGCAGAGCTACATAGTCTGGATTTGATTTGATAATCTCTTATAACAGTGGAGAGTAAGTGGATCACCTGTAGGTATCCAGAAGGCATGCCCTCCCCCAAAGCACAGCATTGCTCAGCTGGCCAGATGTAATGGACTCGAGGTTCATCGTCTAATGACATCAGGTACTGGCTGCAGCTGGTGGCAGGGAATCAGAATAAATGGACCAATGGTCTAATCTGTTAGGGAACAATTCCCATGCTTCTACCTCTCCTGCTAGAATTAAAATTAGGCAATTCTAACAAGATAATTTCAGTGAGTTTAGGAAACTCAAGTGACAAAATGGTTTTGGGCCATCACAAACAGCATTTAATTACTATGTTTACAGTTTGTCAGGCCAAATCCTGAAGACCTTACTTGTCTTTTACCCCAGTCAAAGTCCTCTTAACATCAGTGAGGGGTTTGACCTGAGTAACAATAGAATGAGAAATAAGTGAGGATTTTAGGATTTCATCCGTTATGCATAAAGAATAATCTTTTCATTCTGGTACTAGTTTCCTTGACCTGTGTGAGATATTCTTCCTGCACTGAATTCTTTGCCTCTGGTACTGTAATTGTAGAAGCAGATACCTGATTGCTAAAAAGGACAAGAAAGGACTCCTAGTTCATACCCATAAGGGTTCAGTGAACCTTAGACAGAGGTAAGAGGAAATAGGGTCATACAGATGAGTTTTGGAAACTCACAATACTGTTTGTCACTTCCTTGCTGATACATGTACAAATACATCAAGAAGGAAGTGACACACTTTATGGAGAGATGTTATACTGCACTCGGCAGAAAAACTGGCATCTTATTTCAATAAGTGTTTAAAACTACTCAGTGTCAGATTATCTGTAAATTCCCAAGAAAGGTTTCCAGAGAGGAGCAAATGCAAGGGCTCTGGATCTGCCAGTGGAACTCTCAGCTATTAATGAACTCTTCACTGTTTTACTTTATGTCCAGCAGTGGTGGAATTACTGCTGAGTCGGGCCACATAGCAGGGGTGATGACTTAGTGTTCTAAACAGGACTTTAGAAACATATAGACTACCAGAAACCACCAGTTTAACTCCTGGCAGGGTGGGCTTACCCTATTATCCTTCCCATGTAGATAAATTCAATTCCACATCGTTTGCTAGGTGGCCTCTTTTTTCAGATGACACCTTAAAAGCGGTAAACAAAAGGTCTTATGGTAATTTTTTGTAAGAATAGGGATTTCCCCAGTGTCTTTGCCCATAACTGTGCCATAGGTTTGACATGTGTTTTTCTCCCAGGTGCTGTCCATTATCCCCAGAGGTAGCTACAGTTTGGTGGTGAAGAGATTCCTGTGTGATTGCTCAGTTCTTTGAGATCCCCTACAATGAAAAGCACTGTATAAATGCTAATTGTTTAGTTTTCTCTACCTGAACTAGAGGGAAAGTCAGTTCAGGGTTGAAAACATCTTCCAACTGAAGCATTATTTTATTATTTCTGTTCTTGTTTTGTTTTTTCCTCTGTGCACTTCATTCTTATGCTCTTTCTTATTTAATTTCTTTACCCATGTGCATGGATTTTGCTGCCTTGTGGTTGTTTGATGAGCTGAACACAGGACTGGGAGCCAGGAACCCCTGAGCGTTTGTCCTGGCTCTGACATGCCATGTGGTGTTAGGCAAGTCCCGTAACTTCTCTGTGACCCTTCCTCCCCATCTGTAAAATGATAATACTCACCAAGGTATTATGAGGATTAATTTGCTAATGATTGTAAGGGGCTTTGAAGATTAGTGCTATATGTTACTTGTTCCTGTGCAGGAAAGTCATAAAATAATACTGCACCACATTTCTGTGGAGAAATTTTTTCCAGTGGGGCAAAGGAAATTTTCCTCCCATATTTTATTTTATTTAGAAATCCCCTTTGTCTGACAGAATTTCTTCCATACATGCCAGAAGTGATAGACTCAACGGTTGGCATTGTCGAGCAGGTTTTGGCTTCCACTATCTAGATCTGAAATGGGCACTCTTAGGGAAAGGCTTTAGACTCAGTAATTTACTTCCCCAGTTGGTCCAGATCCAGATCGCTGGCATTCAGGGAAGGCAAGGCTAGGCTCTCCTCTTCACTCAGGCTTTTATTTGAAGGACAGGACCTGAATAGAGCAACTGGCTGCTGTGACTGCATGCATCTGTGGGGTGGAGGGAGGGGCAATGGTCATTATCTCTGGGTTAGCATTCATCAGTTTGTTACTTTTGGAACTGTTATTCATGCACCCAGAAGTTTGATGGATGAAATTTTGTGAACTGAAAAGGAAAAATAAATATGAATCAGACTCTACAGCCCTAAAATATCAGAAAGCAGAGGATTAATTAGGTGGATCTGATGCCTTCAAACTAGATATATCTGAGCAAGCATGGTTTAAACACTCCTGATTTAAAAGTGCCTAGGTTTTTATAAAACTTTTACATTGCGATCTTTAAGTTTAAATTTTGCCAGACAAGACTGCTTCCTGATTATGCAGACAGCTCATGTATCACACTTTGAGATCCTGCAGTACCCCTGGTACAGCAAACATAACACATGCCTTCTGATACAAGCAGAATAAACAAAGCTTCCTCCAAATAAAGAAGACATGGCAGAACTGTAGAATGACTTGTGATACCTATTTCTCAGTCACTTTGCCTGGTGTAACCTCTATCCATCTGAAGAGCACTCAAGCAATGAACCAGGCATTTCCCAGGTAATAAACAACAATAGAAATAAAGTTCCCTACCACACATTAGACTGGACAGAGCACTAGAGAACATACTGCAGAGAACAATCCTGTACTTAGCCACCTGAGGACAGATTATGTGGCCTACTGAATTGCAGAATTTAGAGATGGAAGAGACCTATTAGATTATCCAGTCCACCCCCAGGTGCCAGTGTTTTGTCCATTCTAGTTTAAAAGCCTCAGGCAATGATTCTTTCAGTGATTCCCTTGGGAGATTATTCCATAGCCTAATACATCTAACCTAATAACTGTATCAGTTATAGGAATCATCTATTGCTGCTTTGATTCCATGACATTTCTGCATTTTCCTAATAACTGGACTCAAGCTGTAAAATTTGGATCTGGATTTCAAACACTCCATTCCCCACTCCGAAGTTCTTGATTATCTTGATTTGGGATTTTAGCTCAGCCCATTATAAAGGTAGGGACAATTTGGATCTAGATTTGAATATTGGTGATGGTGTCAGACCCTGAGTTTTAGTTTGGGCCTATCTTTCCTGACATTATATACAGGTCAGAGTTTCTTCAAGTGATTGCACATGTCCTTTCCAAGGTAGGTGTGTGCACATCCCAAACACAGTCGCTGGAAAATTTTTCCTCAGTGGTATCCATCACGTTGGCTCTGGCGCCTTCAGAAAAAATTGAGATCATGTGTTTAGCTCCCAAAACAGCTCGTGATTTAGTGTTGACCTGTGAAAAGTTGTGTTTACTCATGTGCGATCACAGCACTGTCACTTTTCCCATTTCAAAGACCCTAGTATTTCTTGCTTTTCCAACTTGTTCAGGAAGTGGCTGTAAAATGAGTCCTGAAGTGCTTTGCTCCCTTCTTTCCACCGATCAGTTGCTACTGGATCTCCTGGCTCTCCTAACACTCCATTCAGTAGCTGTCATTTTCTGTATTATAGCCCTCAGCAAAGGCATGGCTTACACTTAAGTTTTGCTGGCATACCTATGTCAGTTAGGGGTGCAATTTTTTTATACCCATATCACTATGCTGGTAAAAACCCTACTATAGATGTAGTTGTAGTATAACTGTGCTTACACCAATGTAGCTTATGCTGGTTTCTAGCATAAGCATTTCTATAAGGCTGTAATGGCAGTCATGCTAGAGAGTTTTGCTGCTTTAACTATGTATAAATATATCCACAAAACCCTCCTATTATAGACAAGGCCTAAAACCCAATTTTTCAGAATATTTTTGGTATCATTAAAGGTGCTGTGAAATTCTGATCTGAAATTCTGCTATGTTGTGCTGTAGATTCTATATTGTACAGGGAATGTGGGACAGTTCTGTCAAAAGACATTTATTAAAAAAAAATCCTGTCAAATATGCCACTTCTCAGAAGGCTATTTCTCCAACCTTCTGTTTTAGTGGCTTAAGTTTTATTAGCAACTAAATCTGTCTTCATAATGACAGAACTGCTTAACGTTGATATTTCACATGCACATTTCAGGTCCCAGACGCTCAGCAACTGCTGAACACCCAGAATAAATGATCCACAAATACACATCTTTGAGGCTGTAGCTGTGGGATTCCAGACCATCTGTTGCTTAAAGGAAGACAGTAGCCTGTTCTCTTCATGTTTCTCCCTTGCAAGAGCTACAAGGCTCTGAACTTCCTCTTCCCACTTCCCCTCTTAACTTTAAATCACTTGACAAGTTAATCGGCACCTCCTCATTGCCTGGAGCTATGGTGCTTTTAATGAAGTCCAAACAAATTAACTATTAAACAAGTTATGAACCAGCTCAGTGTGAACTGACTTGAATAAGCTGAGGATCAAAGCAAGTGGCTGTAAAATGAGTCCTGAAGTGCTAATAATGTGTAATAACTTTTAAAGGCTTAAATGAGAATGAATTAAAGTGGGGGGGGGGGGGGGGAAAGATGTGCTGAATTCTGCTTATTTAAAAAAAAAACGCCACGTACTGTGGCTATGTTGTGGTTGTGTTTTGACAGAAGCAAGCTGGTGATGAGAAGGATAGAACTGCATTCTATTTCTAATGCAGTTTATTCCAAAAGTGACAGTGTACAAATGGCCAAGCCTGACAGATCTGTTCCCTGTGCATACTGAGTCATATCTGCTTCATTCATTGATAGAAATAATTTTTACTGCTTTGTAGTCTCATATGCCCTAATGAGCCAGCGCCACCTTGGGAGACTGAGCTGGAGTCTTCTTGTAGCATTGTATACTAAATTCAAATCTGATTCACCTGTGTAAACCCATGGACTGCAATGTGTTTACCCAGCTGTGAATGAGGGCTTAATTTAGCCTGCAGGACCTTTACTACTGCTGCTGCTGCTATATGAGAGAGTTGAGCTGTGTTCTTTCTGCTACCTTACACAGTTAAAAAAACAATCTTTATTTTTTTTCTGAGCATGTTTGATCACGCAAGATACAATCAGCATGCAGAAAAATGCCTGTTATGACATTTTAGTCACTTTTCAGTCAAGAACCACTGTGACAGGTTCCCCCACCTGGAACTGGGGTACCACTGAGCTCTGTGACCCACCAGCCTAGGTTCCCTTTCACACTGTGCTGCTGTGACAAGCTGCAAAGCCCTCCAGTCTGCACTTTCACCAGCATTCACACAGGTAGGGACACACCCAGCTGCAGTTACACACAGGCTATCTAACCACCAGCTTCCCAGGCTAGGACCCCACAGGAGTACCATCCTGCCCTGGGCAAATCTGGCCAGTATACAGGTTTAATACCCGGTCCGCCTCTCCCAATCTAAAGAAAACCATGCACACTTGTGGTAACCAAACGGAGATTTTCCCCATACACTCCAGTCAAAGCTTACTAGTTTAGATAAAACAAAAACAAATTTATTAACTAGAAAAGATAGATTTCAAGTGAGTATAAGTGATAGCAAACAGATCAAAGTAGATTACCTAGCAAATAAGAAAAATGCATCCTAAGCTTAATATACTAGATAGCTAGGGTGAGCATCTACTACAGGTGAGTCTCATCTTACGCGGGGGTTCCGATCCGCGGTTAGCGCGTAAAGCAAAAACCACGTATAGTCAAAATTACATTGAGTTCAATGGCGGGCAGAATCGCCCACACTACAGGTACAGTATTAAAATTGTTCTCTTTTTGTTTTTGCTGACCACGTAAAGCTGAAATCGCGCATGTTAAATGCGCGTAAGATGCGACAGACCTGTATTCATATCCAAACTGATGGTACAGGCAGACTTGTAGATTCTTAAGGCACAAGCTACACTTGTTTTGCAGCTTGGAATCCCCAGATGTTTCATACACAGGCTAGAAATCCCTTTAGCCTGGGTCCAGCACTTCACCCAGCTCACCCTTTGTTCCTCAGGTCTTTCTAGGAGTCATCTTGTGTAGTGAGTGAAGAACCACAGATGTCACTTCCTGCCTTTTATAGCATTAGCATATGGTGAGAACCTTTTGTTTCAAAGCTTGATTCCTAGACCGGTTTGTGTAAAAATACTGACATCCCAAGATGGAGTCCAGAATCATGTGACCTGGTCACATGTCCTTGTAGAGTCATAGCAGCCATTACTTACAGGCTGTCTGGAGTGTTCTCAGGAAGGCTCACCAGGAGATAAGCTTCTCCTAAGACCTATTGTTTTCCCTAATGGCTCATTGCCCTGAATTGGCCCTTCCCAACCAGCTATCTAGACTGAAAGCATCTCGTCTAGTGGAGGTTACACAGATGTAACTACATTTGAAGTACCGATACAAAGTATTTATAACTTCAGATACAAGAATGATCATGCATACAAATAGGATATTCATATTCAGCAAAATCATAACTTTTCCAATGATACCTCATATGATTTATCTTACATAATACATCATAATTATGTTTAATCATATCCTAATATCACTGAAGAATATAGGGTCCAGTGTCACAACCAGACTTAAGGCTAACTCAAAAACTGTAATGACTTTCCAGCCTGACTTTGGTCCTCCATCTTTTCTCTTGTGTTGGTCCCACTAGTGTTATCAAGTGGCTTGTGTTATTAAACACTGTGTCCTCCTTATTAAGGCAGGGAGAGCTTATATTTAACAGTTGATTATTTTATTGTAAACATTACATAACTGTAAAACAATAGCAACCACAGACTGGTGTTGGTTGTATCCTCTGGGCTCTCTTCTGTCCTAAGCGGCGTCTTCCAAAATGGAGGCATGGCCTTTGGTCTCTGCAGCCACATCTCACATATGTACATAACAATTACAAGCTTGCCAATCCCAAGCATTCAAAAAATCACGAGATTTTTAAAATATGTTTGATGCTCTTTATTTGCCTTCTGGTTTATAAACCCTTACATTCATGTTTCCCAGATTTTCTACACAGCCATGAAGGCTAGAAACTTTTTTTTAAAATTAAAATGAGTGTTTCACAACTCCAGCATCTGGGGCCTTAAGAAAAATATCATATCACTAGATCAGTGATAAAATTGTGGGAGCTGGCAATACAGCAACAGCATCTACTCAACACAGGTATTGCATGTACTAATTCCTGCTTCTTTCAATTGCCCAAAGCTACAACAGCTTCCTTTTACAGACATGGACTGCTCTGCTTATTAGTGCTGCAAAATTAGAAGATATAAAATGGACCTGGAGGTTTGTGTGTCTGTGAATCTCTGGATCAGTGCAGTAGATGCAATGTGTAATTCAGGATGGGAACACAAGTTCAAAAGACTGTCCCAAATTTAATTCAAACTTGAACTGTTTTTAAGCTTTAAAAAGTTCTACTAGCTTTTTGTCCCTGTAATGGGGTGGCATCTGCCTCTTATGAATGCCCTTCTCCCTGGTCAATAGTGCCTGCAAACAGTTCTTTTTACGCAGCAGGGGGCGCACCTTTCTCTCAATTAGGTGAGCCTGCTTTTATTTTTTGGTTTTACATCAGGGTGACACTTTCCTCTCATAAGCACCCTCCCCCTGCCACTGGTTCTCTTAGCTGGTCTTCAGCAGCTCAGCCCTCCAGGCAAGTGGCACACACTGTCCCCCCTTCTGGCATATACAGTCCAAGTACTTTCTTGGTCCTGGTATGGAGCCCTAGCTCTCAGGCTTCTTCCCCAAGTCACTGCCTTCTTCAACCACCCAACCAGGGTCCATCTCAGTACCCTCCACTGGTGTCCTTTTCAGCAGCCCTACCTGGGCTCAGTCCGCAACCAGAGCAGCAGTGCCCATCTCGGTACCCTTACCTGGTCTGGCCAGGTCCTGAGCTCAGCCTGCCTGCACTGACCTTTTCATGGTCCTGCTGTTACTCTATCCAGCCAGGCACCAGGTCTTTAGCAGCCTTCCCTGGGCTCAGTTCTGCCTGGTGAGCTCTCTGTAGTGAGTTGTTCATGGC
Organism: Terrapene triunguis; assembly: GCF_002925995.2. Lineage (NCBI taxonomy): Eukaryota > Metazoa > Chordata > Testudines > Emydidae > Terrapene > Terrapene triunguis. Next base: position 21,696,279 of record NW_020664482.1, read on the forward strand.
CTGCTGCTCATCTAGCCAGCCAGGCACCCAGTCCTCCCTCATCAAGCTCCATACAGCAACTGAACTTTTAGGCTCTGCTGTTTATCTTATATAGGGCCTTTCTGGCCTTTGATTGGCTGCTCCATCAGCCCCTCTGATTGGCCACTCTTCTGCAGCCACTCTAGGCTGCCTGGAGGATTTCTCGCTTCTCTATCCTGGGGCAGGGTGATGCAGTGCTACAAGGCCTCCAGCAGGGGACCCCCGCACCTAGTCCACCCTGCCACAGTCCCCCAAATATTTTTTTTAGGGATTGGTGATAGCACACACAGCCTTCAATCTCTAGGCCACAGTTTGGAATCCATTTCAGCTCTATCGTGGCTAAAAGTCATTACCATCCATTGAATATCTAATGGCTTAGGTGAAATGAAATGGGGGTCTCAGAGAGGCCAGTTCCTAGTGAAACACACACAGAAACCCTCTTTCCTATTGAAAATGAAATTACATCTGTGTTGGCAGCCTTAGCATGTGGATGGAGACAAAGGTTGAATAAGCCATGGAGACTAGACTTCCCTCTTGTCCCTATAGATAACTCTGGTCTGGAGGGATTATGTCACAATGGCAAGGCAAACAGGAGAGCTTGCATTGCTGTAGCCTATACCACAACTGTTCTGTGGCTAAATGTTGCCTAGATACCATGTGAAGGGTGCATTAGAAATGGAATTGATAGATTCGATCAGATAATTGAACTCTCCAGGTTTCTCAGTTTGTAACCATTACCAGTACCAAATTCACTGAAGAAATTAAAAGACATTTTAGTTATAAAAAGATTGAAAATAGGCCCAGAAAGAAAATGAGTGGAAGGAGCTCATTAGGTCTCAGTGGCTCACTTTGCACCAGCACGCTGATTTTGAGCTGATGTTCGACTGGAATTCTGCCTGATTCTGGGTAGGTTTAGAGCTGCTTGGCTGGGGATGAGCAGCTCTCTGGTGTTGTAGTCCCCAATGGGAAGGAAAGAGAAGCCTTCACAAAAGCACATTTGACACAAACAGCAGCCACTGCAGGCCGCAGCACTTCAGGAGGGAGTGAATGACAGCTGAGCATTCCAGGCCCATGTTGAGTAGCATATTTTCGAATTACCACCTTGCTCCTCCCACCTCTCCACAATACTATCTCTTGGATTCTGTCCCTTTGAGTTTTGCATTTCTGTCACTCTGAGTTAGGTCACGGTACAGTGCAGGTTGTCACTTTGGGTTACGTTTGATTGCGCTGTCTGGAAAGGGATCCAACATAATGTAACATGACATGGTTATAATGGAATTTAACCTGTCAGAATCCTTCCAGCAAACCTTTCACATTGTGTCATCTGCCTGCTATGGAGTTGGGTGCTGAGTGCCTGATGTGAAAGTCTACTGCATCCAGGAGGAATAGAGTAGAGAACAAGATGCCCCTTGCTGACCAAAAGTCCAGTCTCTTCTGAATGCTTGGGCACATTGCTTCTAGCTTCTCTGTCACTTTTTGAGGGGGCAGACAACTTTTCACACATTCAAACTCATACACTGCAATTTTACTTTATATGAAACAAGAATGTCAGTTTTCTTCTTTTAAAAAATTCAGTAATAATATAGTGCCTTTCATCCAAGGATCTCAAGGTGATTTACAAACATTAATTAAGCCCCTCAGCAGCCCCATGAAGCAAGCATTTTTGTCTTCACTTTACAGGTAGATGAACTAGAGTACAGGGAGGCTATGGCCTACATTATCAAAGTGCACATTCGTTGTGGGGTTTCTCACTTTTTGGGTGCTCAATTTAATAAACTAGAGCTGGATTTTCAAAGATGCTGAGCACCCACAATTCCAATTCACTTGAGGGGGAACTGCAGGTGTGCAGTGTCTCTGAAAATCAGATCCCCTGTGTCTAAAAGTTGCTCATCAGAAACAAAAGAACCCATGATTACTAGACCAATATTTTCAAAAGTATCCAAGCGACTTGCTCAAGGCCACACACAGAAGCAGAGCCAACCATGGAACACAGGAGTCCTGGCTCTAATCTTGTGCAGTTATAGCTGGACCATGTTTCCACAGTTGATGTGGTCAGATATGCTGTGCAAGTTTTCCCTGCACAGGTAGAAATGCATCTTAATTCTGACTTTCTGATCCCTTTTTACTGGAATTTTATGCCTTTCCTAAGCAAAGACAGGGTGGGTGGTGGTTTGTGTGATGTAGACAGACCAGTATGAAATCAGCAAGGGCCTGATTGTCCTCTCAGAGTGGCTTTACAGCAGTATATCTCTAACAGAGATGATTTACACCACTGTGAGAGGAGAATCAGGCCCTATATTCATATATAGAAGGCAAAATTATATGGCCTGTTATGCAGAAAGTCAGATTATATTATTATAATGGTCCCTTCTGGCCTTAAAAAATCTAAGCTGGATCTGAATCCACATTTTCAGGGATGGAAAGCCTAAGGCTTGGGCTACACTAGCAACGTATGTTGGTATTGTGACGTTACACTCCATATTCCTTATGGAAATGTTCTTATGATATGGATATGGCATAACTGAGATATACTTTATGCAAGATGGCTCGTGTAAGATATCATTGGAAAGGTTGTGATTTACTGAATGTGATTATCCAATTTGTATGTCTGTATCATTTCAGTATCTGAAGTTAGGAATATTGACCATGTATCTGTATTTCAAATGTGTTACTTTGGGTGACACCCACAACTAGCCCTTCAGATACAACAATGAAAAAGCTAGACAAGGCTTATGGCCCATCAGCAAAGACAATGGACTGTGAAAGAACTTAGTCTTCCTGTGGATGCTCCAGATAGCCTACAAGTAATAGCTGCTACGACCCTGCCAAGACATGTGACTAAGGCACCTGGTACTGGACCCGTCCCCTCCCCCATTGGAATGCCAGTGTTTTTCCACTGGAAGACAAAGGTTCCCGCCATACACAAAAACTATGTAAGGCAGGGTAGTGACATCATCATGGTTCTTCTCTGCCTCCCCACCCAAAGAGACACTGAAAAACACCTGGAAAGAAGAACTGAACTTAGGGGAGAAGAGTTGAGCCCAGTCTGGAAGGGCATCTAGCCTGTGAGTAATAATACCTGCCTGTGACAATATTTAGGGTGAGAAATTACTATTTGTAGTAATTTCTTTAGTGAATCAAGCTTAGTTTGCGTGTTTTGTTTTATTTGCTTAATAATCATAGGCGTGCGCAGCACATTTCATTAGGGTCCATTGGACTGGGTGAGTCCTCTCACACAGAGCTGACTTCAGTCTGAGAGCCTAATTCAGCAAAACAGAGAGAGGGAATCCAGGCTGGTGGAACAGGAGAGGCTCAGTGAAACCCCAGTACATCAGGTGGCATCCCAGACGGGGATCGAACCCATCACAAGTATAACTACATTACTGAGTGATGCACTTACAAGGACCTAGCTTCTGGTGTAGACAGCTCTATGTCGACAGGTGGGCTTCTCTCGTCAACATAGCTACTGCCTTTCGGGGAACTGGTTTACCTACACCAACAGGAGAAGCCTGCTTGTCAGCGTAGGCAGCGTCTTCACTGAAGGGCTACAGCAGCACAGCTGCACCAGTGTCGCTGCAGCCTTTTAAGTGTACACAAGCCGTAATTCATTAAGCATTTGCACTACCTGTCCCATCCACCAGCCCTAGTCAGGTTAGTCTTGCTAGTGGAATTCTGGGCAGATGGCTAAGGATACTGTCTCCTCTTCAATGAAATTATTTTGCCAATAGAGCAGATGTATGGTAGTTTGGGTACTTGGGGGCCAATTATGGCAAAGCAGATAACCCAGATTTAACTCTACGCACTATGTGCGAAGCCTGATTCTGCTGCCACTGAAATCTGCGGTAAGACTGGTCCATGATTGGGCCCAAAGAGATACAAGTGGCAGCTTGTGCCCAGTATTTGTAATCAATTACCTCTTTGCTTTGCAGCAGCTTGGCCTACAAAAGAAAGCACATGTTGAGGCAGCACCCTTGCAGCCCACAGAATGTAATGACACTCCAGTAAAAAAATTTTAGCTTGGTAATGTTTCATTAGCTGGTCAGCCGTAATGAGCATCCTCCTTTGATAGTCATGTCCTGAAATGCCCTGGCTGCCCTCAAAGAGTTTGGCTAAACAAGATGCTATAGAAATCAGGGGACCCCGTCTTTTACAAACTGAAAATAATAGTAAATTTACATTATTGACATTACTGCAGGATTGTGGCCACAAATTAACAAGCAGCAGAAATTCAGAAATTCATGGGCACAGAACCCCTCTTTTGTTCTCTCCACATGATGCCAATCACTTCATAAGTTAATGATACCTTCAGTGAAACATGATGTTATTAGGAAATCAATGTTTCATTTGTGTCATGTGTGTTCCTACACCACTGTTTTTTCAATGTGACCATAGGGGGATGACTCAAATTACTATGCTGCCAACACATCTGTTTCCTATATAATTTGTTGTTGCATTAAGTTACAAGAAGTTATTTTAACAAGTACTGAGGCAGTCATATTAAGTACGTGCACTACAGAGCTTGCACTACAGTGTCTTCTAACAAGACACATCTGTTATTTATCTTAGGGCTTGGCTACACTTGCGAGTTACAGCGCAATAAAGGAGCCCCAGGCGCCCTAGCTCATGCCCCGTCCACACTGGCAAGGCACGTAGAGCGCTCTGACTCCGTGGCTACAGCGCTGCTGGTACTCCACCTCGGTGAGAGGAATAACGTTTGCGGCTCCTTGGCTACAACGCACGGGCGTCAGTGTGAACGAGGTGTTGGGTCATTGCGCTCTGATCGACCTCCGGAAACGTCCCATAATCCCCTTAAGTCAAGTGGTCACTCTTGTCATTGTTTTGAACTCCTGTAGGAATGCGGAAATGCCCTTTCAAAGCTCCATTTCTGACAGCCGGCATGCAAGCCCTTACTGTGGAATGCTGTGTGTGAGAGAGAGAGGTGGGGGGAGGAGGGGTCTGCTGCTGTCTGAACTTATGAGACAGCATGCTGACATGCTCTCAGCCCCCCAAAACCCCACTCTCTCTCCCCCCACATACACACAACACACTTCCTGTCACACTCGACACACACCCCCCATTTGAAAAGCACGTTGCAGTCACTTGCATGCTGGGATAGCAGCTGTCAGTGTGGACAGACTGCAGCGCTTTCCCTACTGTGCTCTCTGAAGGCGAGTTTAACTCACAGCGATCTACATCTGCAAGTGTAGCCATGCCCTTATTCAGTTTAACATGTGCTCTGTGATTAACTATTCAGATAATGCTGGACTTGCCAACAAATAGGATCTTGTATACTACAGAGACCAGGCCCGGTTCAAGCACTGTGATTTTAACACTTAGAGTTAAGCCAGCTTCTACCTGTATTCCATATCCTACTGGATGCTCTGCACTCCTCAAAAGAAGATGTTTCCCCTCATTGCCCAAGAGAAAAGGGGAAATGGCTTCTCACTACTCTGACATCCAGATGGGGATCTCACTTTCTACCAGCTGTCATATTCAGACCTTAACAAAGCAGCCTGGTAAAGCATGCATTGAAAATGGTATTGTTGACTCATGTTCTAGTCATGGAATTCTTTTCTCTGATCCATGCTTCAGAGCTTCTATTAATGCAGGAAACATGGGCTGAGTTTGAGAGTGCTTTTTTGAACAGCAATGGACTGCCCTCATCCAAGAAATGAGAGATTTGCCTGGAATTTAAGAAACCCAAGGATTACCACCCATATCTACCTCCCGTGTTTCTGTTGTACATATTAGAGTCTATCCTCCTTTCACAGGCACAGGAAATACAAAATAAGGCTTTGGGCAGTGAGTGAGATTGTCTGATATGAGCACTATATCCATTTGTTTTTTCAGCAAGGGTCACACTCATGAATTGTTGGCCTTGCTGGTCAGTTTGGTAAAATCCAAGAACTGTAAGAATCATATCAAGCAGGTGTTTGCGAGCCTCTTTCTAAGGCAGGGTCTTCCAAAAATGCAAAGCCTCATGAGTAGAGACACATTCCTACAAGTTCTCTCTCCCCTGCAAAGTATAAGATGGATGGAACACAGACTGATTCCTAAAATAACATTTTCAGAATAATATAACTGGACCAGGCCTCCAAGCCAAATATCCCAGAACTTTGGGCAAGTTTGGATCCAGATCCAGAATAAGAGTCTCGGGCCTATTTCTTTGTTATAGCTTCTTCTCCAAAAACCCTCGGGGCGGCTACAGTACTGGCTAGAAATCAAAGCCCAAAACAACACTTAAGTTTTTACCCACCCTCATCCCCTGAGAGAAGCACAGAAGAATGGAGATGAGGGCTGACCTTTTCTTTACCCAGTGATTCCTTTTATTCCATGACCTGCCAGAGACCTGATCCAAACAGAGAAAAACAGACACCTTTAAGATTCCCCCCATCCCCATACACACTTCTTTAAACACAGGAAAACATCAGCCCTTTCATGTCTGATTTTCCTGAGAGGGGTGGGGAATGGGGAGAGGTGATTTTGTTTTCCTAAATCTGAACTCCATCAGGTAGAGAGAGAAACAGAAGGAAAGGGTTTACTGATTTGGAAAATGTACCAAAGTTCAGTGAATCACAGTCCAAAGGATACAGAGAAAGGGAAAGTTAGAAAAGAGAGCTCTATGTTACCTTACAGCCAGGGTCCTCACCAGTGACTCTGCAGAGTTTTATGGTTGTGTTGTTGCTATTAGATCTCTGTCCACATACTGCAGAGCTAAAGCTTAGTTAGGGCCTGATCCTGAGAGTTGCTGAGCATCCATAATCCCCACTTTAGCTAACAGAAGTTTTGGGTTCCCAGCAACTCTCAGAATCAGGCCCATAGCTCAACAGAGTCTTCAGTATACATCAGTATAAATATCCTATTGTTTTGGGGGCAGGAATGCTACTTACTTCTACCCCTTGGCTACAGTCTTTGTTGCACTCCCTGCAATGAGATGAGCAAGAACAGATTCTCAGCTACCATGACGATTGGCATAGTTAAGAACCACATATAAATGGGTCTAGATAGATTAGACAAGTCCTAGTGGAGACTCAGAGGGCTCTTGTGTTCTGTAGGGTACACAGTAGTGTGCAATGCATCTATGCAGTAGAGGTCTCCCTGAAGGGATGGAACAGAAATGTCATCACTTTAAACCTAACTTCATTGCTTTGTTATACAGTGGGGAACAAAAGGTTTCAGAGGAAGGAGTGCAGTTCCCTGAGCTGCTTTCGGTGTTAGTATTTGCAGGACACAACACACAAACACCCTGAAGGTTTGGGTCAAATCCTTTCAAGTTTACCTTCAAGCACCTTTGTGTGTGCAGAACTAGCCTGCCATCCAAGAGAATGTCGGTTTCTTTGTACACTTCACACTTAGCCTGTTTTCCCATGCAGCATAACTGGGAGCTCAGCCTGTTAGCTTCAGATATCAAGCGTGTTTTTGATCTGTTTGCTTTGATCTGAAATGGACATGAGCTGTCCTCTGGTTCTTCCCATCTCAGTGGAGCACTTTGTGGTTGCACCAATAAAGGGAGGAGTGAATGATTTCCTTTCACGCAAGTGTGGGGGAGCCAGTGGCTGAGCCCCTTTGCTGGATTACAGTCAGGAGTGAACAAGCTCTGCCTGCTGGTGTGTGAGTAGCAAAGGTATTTCCTGGTGTCTTATGGACAGACTTGGGGGGAGGGAATCCTAAATCCCTGAAAGGAGCAGGGTCACTAACAGGCCCATGCTTTTTCCAGGGCAAATAATCTTTTGTGGGGCAGATTGTGCTATTGAGGTCCAGGCCTACATTGGTAGTGGGAGGAAAACTCGAGGAAGCAATCCGTGAGATGGAGAGAGAATGATGGAGGAAAAGAGGCAGGTGGCTTCCTGTGCAGCTGCACAGGCAGCAGGGAAAGAGCCCTTGATTTGCTGAGAATTCCCACTGTTACTGTCTCCTCCCATTGCCAGCTCTGCTGCTGCTTCCTCTCCTTTGGGCCTCAGAATCCTCCAGCTCGTAGGGACATCAGTTTTCCTTCATCTACATAAAACATCTTAAATCACAGCAGATTCTGAAAGGTCACAGTTGTCTCTTGTGCACTCGTCATCCCCATAGATCTTACAGACAGACCTAGGGGTTCTCTTACTTCCTCTTAATTCTGCTCTTTCCTGGCTCCTGGGAAAGGCATCAAATGTATCCTTCTCTCTCACAGATGGCTGCCGAGAGGGGACACCTGGCACTTCGTGGCACTCTTTACACAGTTCAGATAACATTAATTACATCTCCCAGGGAAATGGCCACCTGCCAACCTTTGACTCAAGATTATGTGCACAGTGAATGGCATGCAGCTCCACTCTCTCTCCGCAGACATGTAGCTCACCCTGCTGAGAGTAATTAATCGCCACTTTCCAGGCATCCATGCACGCCCTCCTCCCCATCCGCCAAGACACATCACAAGCATCATCTAAGTAGGGGAAGGTGTGGTGTTGTGGTTAAAGCACCAGGCTTGGAATCAGACGTTGAGAGTGGTGATTCTGGCTCTGTCACATACTACTGGCCTTATCTTGAGCAAGTAATTTAACCTCCAAGTGCTTGCGTGTCCCTATTGGTAAAGAATATTTGTTTGTGTCACAAGGGTGTTGCAAGGCTCAGTTTATTGAAGTGTGTAAAGTACGTTGAGATCCTGGGATGGAAGGTAGGAGGCATTATATTTTATTCATGATTCTTTCCCTCTGTGTTTTACAAAAGTGTGTCTAGCTTTTTCCACAGGCAGGGAGCTAAGCATTTTTCCCACCCCATCCACTACACTCTTGCACACATGCAGAATCAGGACTTTCCCCCATGGGCAGACATAGCAGGAGTGCTCTCCATAGGCAGCAGAAGTGAGAAGACACCAAATGAGGGAGATTCAGCAGCCCTCTGCACCCCGGGAATGGGAGTAAATGGACTCTCATTCCTATAACATTCAAAGGGGATGGGGCTCGCTGGAACCATCCAACCTGTATTTCCTCCTTCTCCACACCCCTGCTGTAGCCTTTTAGCTACATCCTTTCTGAGTCATAATTTCTTGTTTCCAGTCACAGATCCCATTAGCAGATCACAGCCATTTTGCAGTTATTGTCCACTGGGATTTGTTAAGTGTATCACTGTGGAAGTGTTTAGTTTTTCTCCCGCAGAATGCATTTGCTAGGTCTGCCTGACATGTCTGTGACTGTGATTGAGTTTATTGCATGGGACCCCTCTCAGTTGCAGTATGGAAGATCTCAAGAGGCTTATCCCAATGGGGTGGAATTTTCATAAATAAATGCTCCAACCAGCTTTTCTGCTAAGTGCCTCAGAGCAGCATCTGAAGTTGTCTCTGCATTTCTCTTCCTTGAGTAATCAGATTGTTCCTTAGGCAGGAAGGACAGTGTGGCTGATTGATGTCTGTTCAGTTCCCTGTAAAACAATAGGCAAAGGAAGAAGCTTCCAAACCTCAGTTATGATGTCTGGAGAAGATTGGTTGATTCAGGGCTTTGTTAATAGACTATGGAACGATCCATCAGTAGGTAAAATTTATTACCATCTCATGGCTGGTGGATATCCTATGTGCAATGAGTGGCTGATCTCTGTTCAGTTCCTGAGGTGTCTTCATTACAACTGGCCCTTTAGTTGGCAGTTTCAAGAGAAAGTTGAACAGAATAGGCCCCGAAGATGGAGCTACTCTTATCTTAGGGTATGTCTACACAGCCGCGGCAGCACTTTAACATGGCTGTTTAGTCGTGGCTCCTGTGCTGGGAGAGAGCTCTCCCAGTGCTGTAATAAAACCACCTCCATGAGGGGAATAGCTACCAGTGCTGGAGCACTGTCTACACTGCCACTTTACAGCACTGAAACTTACATTGCTCAGGGGTGTGTTTTGAGGGAAGAAAGTTTCAGCACTGTAAGCTATTGTGCTGAATACACAATAGCTTACAGACACACATGCGAGGCCTTCTGTCACACATGCCTCAGACACACATGCGAGGCCTTCTGTCAGAAGCCGAAGCATGGATGGTCAGGTTCAGTGGTTAGAACCTCAGACACACATGCGAGGCCTCAGACACACATGCGAGGCCTTCTGTCAGAAGCCGAAGCATGGATGGTCAGGTTCAGTGGTTAGAACCATAGGTAGTTGGACTTGAGGGGTTGAGGTAGCCAAAGTCTGGAGCCAAATGTCAATAGCTGGAGTGCGGAGCCTAGGGTCGAGCTGGAGTCAATAGCCAGGAACCATAGCCAAGGGTCAAGCCAGAGTCAATAGCCAGGAACGGGAGTCAAGGGTCAGACTGGAGTCAATAGCCGGTAACCGGAGCCAGGGGTCAAGCCAGAGTCAAGAGCCAGGAACCAGAAGGAAGGGCAAGGAGGCAGGAACAAGGCAGAGTCTATCTCAGCAGCAGGTCAGAGATCTGCCTTTTTTTCATAGACAACTTCCTGGTACTCCCTCCAGACTTAAACAGTAGGTCTGGATCAATCAGCGGTCATAGGAGGGGCTGCCATTTATTTCCAACATGGGTGGCACTTCCTGTAGTGACTGGTCTCGCAAGATATATGGTGCATTGACCATGGCCCTGCCAAGGCAATCTGTTGATGATATGGAAGCACTGCCTGCCCAGAGCCTGCAGACCGAGGTTCAAATCCCTGATTCTCCCATCTTCTTTGAGCAAGAACGATGAAAGGAAAAGGGAGGTTAGTTTATTTGCCCCTAATGAAAACAAAGATAGGAGAGGAGGCAGTTATTGTCCCCAGGCAACAGAGGAAGGGCTAGATCCCCAATCGAAATGTGAATCACAGCTCTTTATTTCAGTCCCTCCCAGGGCTAACTGCATAAGTGCTAAGCATAGATGTCAGTTCATATGCAGGTTTAGCAAAATTGACAGGTGCTTATCACTTGGAACTCTGAAGAACAAGTCAACTCATCTGAAGGATGGGTGAGTAGGTCGGCGGTTATGCACTATGCATACAGTGCTCAGAAAGCAGCAGCACTCAACGAAGCCCCCAGCTTTATTTCTTTCCTGACTCTTGTATTAAAATAGAGAAGGAGCTGAGCCAAAGCCCATTTCCAAACTCTTTGTCCATATCATGCACCAAACGAGACCTGTGGATCCAAACATTTCTGAACTTGGGAGGAGTTTGAAATCTTCTCACATTCCAGGGGGTTTGGATTCTTCCCATCAGAGAGATACACTGGAGCATAGGCGCTGACTCTGTGAAGTCCTGGAGCACCCATGGAAAAAAATTAGTGGTGCTGAGCACCCACCGGCAGCCAGCTCTCCCACTCCCCGCAGCGCCTCCCACCCACCACCCAGCTTCAGGGAGGGGGCGGAACTGGGCAGGAAGAGGCAGGGTGGGGGTGGAGCAGGGATGGGAAGAGGTGGGGCAGGAGCTTGGGGGAAAGGCTGGGTACGGGGCCTGGAGTGGAGGGGGGAGTTGAGCATCCCCGGGACCCGGAGGAAGCTGGCGCCTGTTCACTGGAGTGGCCAACTTGGCTCCAAACACAGCTCTGTGTCTGGGGTTCTGGTTTGGGCCCATCTCTGCAGAGCAGTAACAATTCATTCCTGCTTCTCTGCTGTTTGGCCATCAAAAGCAAACCTTACCACTGAACACACAAACCTCTATGTGTGGGTAAAATGACTTACCAAGGTCACACAGTGAGTCTGTTGCAAACCTGGTCATAGAATCCAAATCTCCTGACTGTCCTGTGCCTTGAGCACAGCACTGTCCTTTCTCCTTCATACGTTCTATTCATGAAAAACAGGTTTCAGAGTAGTAGCCGTGTTAGTCTCTATCCGCAAAAAGAACAGGAGTACTTGTGGCACCTTAGAGACTAACAAATTTATTGTAGCATAAGCTTTCGTGGGCTACAGCTCACTTCATCGGATGCATGTAGTGGAAAATACAGAAGGAAGACATAATTTCCATTACCACCACAAACAGTTATTTTTCGCTCCTGCTGACAACAGCTCACCTTAACTGATCACTCTCCTTATAATGTGTATGGTTACACCCATTGTTTCATGTTCCTTCTGTATTTTCCACTACATGCATCCGATGAAGTGAGCTATAGCCCACGAAAGCTTATGCTACAATAAATTTGTTAGTCTCTAAGGTGCCACAAGTACTCCTGTTCTTTTTTCATGAAAAACAGTATTCTATCCCTGGAATTTCCTCCCTATCTCTGTCTCCCTACTCCTTGATGGTCTGCATTCTGGAGATCGCCTAATAGAGCTGGTTGAAAATTTCCCAACAGTTTTCTGTCAGAAAATGCTGATTCAGTGAAATCAAACCATTTCACGAGAATGTATCAATTTAGTTTAAATTTTCAATGAAAAATTATTGAAACATTTTGTTTCTATAAAGTCAAAGGACTTCATTTCAACTTTATTGATTTCACCATATATTAATTATATTATATTATAAGAAATGATAAAGTTGAAACAAAGCATTTTGATAAGGTCCTTTCACTATTTCCTAAATGAAATTTTTCTGAATTTTCATTTTGCAGTAAATTTTGAAATTTCAATTTTTCATTCTGATCCAGGATGAAAGAAAACTTTGAAATGTCAAAATTTCCCATGCAATGGAAATTCTGAGTTTAAAGCAGCTTTAGGTCCTATGTTTTAATATATTATACTTAAAGAACTACCAAGATGCCTAGAAAATAAGCAAAGCTTCTTGTGATCTTTCACTGCTGTATCCCTGTCTTCCCATCCACCCTTACCCTACTGTCTTCCCTTGCCATGTTCTGTCTAACTGTAACTTCTTGAGGAACTCCTGTGTTCCTGCCATGCACACCTATAGTGCTGTACAGATAATCACACAGAAAGCATATTGTGTGAAATGCTCCAGTTCATGGCTGGTTTTAAAAAATATACACGACACCAATGATTAAATCACTGGGTGTTGTCCCCCATTAGACAGATGTGAAATTAAGGGCTGGTCTACACCCAGCCGCTAGTTCGGCGGCTGGGGATCGAAGTTCTGGGTTCGACTTATCGCGTCTGGTCTGGACGTGATAAGTCGAACCAGGAAGTGCTCGCCGTCGACTGCGGTACTCCAGCTCGGCGAGAGGAGTACCGCGGAGTCGACGGGGAGCCTGCCTGCCGCGTGTGGACCGCGTCTGAACCGCGGTAAGTTCGAACTAAGGTATGTCGACTTCAGCTACGTTATTCACGTAGCTGAAGTTGCGTACCTTAGTTCGACTTGGGGGGTTAGTGTAGACCAGGCCTAAGATTCCTTCCATCTGTCTCTCCTGGCCCTTCCAGTGGGAGTCAGAAACCCCATGAGTCATTTAAAGAGAGAAGGGGATAACCTCAGCGTCCTGGTCATCATCCCCAGTTATAGCAAAATGGGTTCTAATGTCCAAGGCATATGTGAGTGAGTGAAGGCTAAGCACGTCAGAGTTTCTCTAACTGCCTGCACGGTCACTGAGCTGCTGCTATTTTAACTCATTATTATGTACAACTATGTGAAATACCTTGTCTGAGTGGCACTATACTTAACACTACATTTTACTCCACAGCTTCACAAGGGGCTTATTGGGAGTGGAGGAAGCCCAGCACTTTGCAAAATGGAGACCCAGCACCTGGCAGGATCATGTTCTTAACTTTGGACTGCTGTACGTCCTGTTTTCAAAACCAAAGCATTTCACGGTTTCACAAGTGCCACAAACAGCTTCTAAAAAATAATGATTCCTGACTTTCTGTTCTTTCCTTGGTACAAATTATTCATCACTAAAAGAAAACAGGCATATAGCATTCTGGAGATGCGGGTCTCTCATCACCAAAAGTGTGTTATAAATTTGAATGCAGCTCTCCCTCCAGGGCTGGTTGGCCTGCCACTTGAAGCACACTCCTTGGCAATCAGCTGAAACATAACAAAGCAAATGCCAGATAAGCCACTTACTAATTTATTGGACCTGACATCCGGGGGATGCAAGAGCACTTCACTATGCTGAAAATAAAGGCAAAGAAACCAAACACCAACCTATAGCAGCCTGAGCAGTTGGCAGAGCTCTTTTTAAGCATTTACATTATTTCACCTTTTGTAAGCATTTGCATAGCACTTTTGTTGTCTTGTACTTTCCAGATTGCTTGGCACACCTTTATCCTCTCTGCCAAAGTGAATTACAGAAATGAGCATTGTACAGTCCCACTTTTAGTAATGATTAGTTCTGTTTGTAGCTGCATCAATGGGTATGAGCCCATTCTATAGCTAAATCTGTATTATACAGGGTAAACAGTTGAGATTGAAATTGTTTGATGTTGCTATTCAGCTAAATCTGAATGCAAACATTGCCATTTATCATAATTAGTTTTACTTCCTGCCCCACTCCCTCCCTTCCATCTTATTCCGTTCATCATTTTTCTTTGCAAGGATGTCACACTTTGCTATTCAAATGACAGTTCCATTTTCTGCAACATTCCATGAAACTCCCAGGGAACCAGAAAGGAAGGGCAAAGAGTTAAAACTATCAAGGAAAGTAACAAACCAGCATGATAAGTATCAGGGAGTAGCCGTGTTAGTCTGTATCTACAAAAACAACAAGGAGTCTGGTGGCACCTTAAAGACTAACAGATTTATTTGGGCATAAGCTTTCGTGGGTAAAAACCTCACTTCTTCAGATGCAAACCAGCATGATAGTTTTACTATATATAAAAAAATCTTTGTTTTCTGAAATTTCAGCTCCTTCCCACCAATTAATGATTACAGGTGGAAGACCACATTGGACTCATCCATAATATGACCCTCAGCTGAAAATGTTCTATACAGGATTGGAGATCAGATATAATCAATAGTTACCTAGGCCCTACACTCCATTAGATCAAAGGCATGTCCTCATAGACATAGCTCTTTTTCTGAGAATTGCACATTGTTTTTGGCTATCGTTCCAAATGGATCTGTTCCAACTTTCCCTAGTAAAGGAGAAAAAAACTTTGATTGGCTGCTGCAAGTTCTCCTGGAGTCCTGACAGCAGAACTTTTCTTTCCTACCTTATCTGTCTGTCAGGAGAAGAGTTGGGCAGGCAACTTTTTTCCATCCAGTGATAATCTTTGAGATATCAAAACAATTTCTTGTTCTGAATTAGAATGTAAAGTTCAAATCTAGAAAATTTTCATGAACTGAAAATCAAAAAAGAAAGAAAAATGGTTTGGTTCAATTAATACATTTCATTTTGATAATTTTAAAATGTTTCAATTGATTATTCACCATTTTTAATTTGTTAAAAATTTACTATAGTTTGCTTAAATTTCAAAACAAAACATCATTTTGAACTGAAAAATGAGAATTTTTAATTTTGATAATGTCAAAACATTTAATTTGAACAACTTTTTTTCATATTTTTTTTGAGTAAGAAATTAATTGAAACTGACACTTTTCCATAAAAAGTTTAAGTTTTGGAAAATCAGCATTTTCTGACAAAAAATGTTTTGTCAAAAAATCCGTGAGCACTCTAGTCAGGAGTCTTTGGTGAAATTGGATTGTTTCTCTTCCTTGGTAATGGATTTGGGAATGAATAGCTTCTCTTTAAAATCCCCATTGATTGTATGAATGTCTTTACAAATTGTTACAACTTGTAAGAAGACAAGTTGTTCCCAAACTGTTGTCTGGATCAGTTTAAAGGGACATGAATTCTTCTAGCATCATGAGAGAGGATGCTTCTGCAGGCATTTGAAGATCTGCAGATGATGAACCTCCAGCACTCGAGGGTCAAAAAACTGATGGAAGGTGAGTCACTGGAGCCGTGTCATCCAGAAAACATTTGTTTTCAGGAAAATTGCATTGGAGTAGATCCATGGATATACGGGAATTTACAGGCCTCACCATTTTGCAAACACTGTATCCACTTGTAACTTTGTGGTACTGATGAGGACAGGAGTCAGATAAGCTCAGACACCTACCTCTTGATCTAAAGGAGAATCTCTGTTAACTCTGCAGCATAGAGGCTACGACACAGACATAACCTGTTGCAATGTAGTGTGTCTAAAAAAACAAAAGAAGGTTAGGGAAGGGAGACACTCTGTCCTCCAAACTTTCACTTCCCTCCTTAATGGTGTACCCTTCAAGCCCATCCTGTTGACCAGTCAGTAGGGTTTTGTGCTCTCTGCACTGCCCCTCTCATTCCTTTCTTTCCCAATAGGAATTTCATGTTGCGGCTTCTTTGGCACCAGACTATCAACCCTGCCTCTCCCAGAAAAGTTAAAGCTAAGTTAAAGCTTTACCAGTTTTGGCCTAAGTCTGTATCTGATTCTGGACTTGAATCTCAGTGTCAATATTAGTGGTGATGAAGTGTTCATTTATATTTAGACTCTGTATGAATTGCTTTTTTTATTCCTATTCACTGAGGTTTTTTTATCCACCTAGAACCCCTTTCATACAAACAGTCCATTTTCCCCCTTTAATTCTGCCAAACCTGGTGTCTTATTGATTTACTGAGTGAAGAAAAGTGGTAGATATACAGGGCAATGGATGTTTCCTCCCCTTGGGAAGGCTGATAAATTCTACATGAAGTGCTTCTGTGGGAAATGTTTTCTCAAAGTGCTATTACAGTGGCATTGGAAGGAAGTATCATTCACTACAGGTTCATCTCAGATATGCATAATCGGAGA
>NW_020664482.1:21717879-21733717 GCF_002925995.2 Terrapene triunguis
GTGTCCAGTATATCTAGAATCCGTGGCTGTAAAAGCATTACAAGAGCTAAACAACAATTTTACTCCCAACTTCCTTTGCTTTTCATTGCCAAGTACAACTCATAACTGAAAGACAGGAAAATAAGTCGTAATTCAGACTTGCCCCCCAAGAATTCTCTTTCCCTCTCTGCTTCGATGTGAACTTGAGAGAACCAACCAGCGCCCTTTGATGTTTACAACTACTTTGTCAGGAGAAATCTTGCCTTTGGTTTGGCTCTGACCCTTTGCAGGCAAGAAAAAGTACCTTGTCTTTCCTCTGTAAAGGGCAGAGAGCAAATCTATGTGAGCAAAGCACTGGAATAATGAAGCAAATGGCAGCATATCCCACTTGAAACAAGGACAAGACATTGACACTGACTCTCCTCTCTCACTGGCTTGGCACGTCAGAGAATTGGGCCCATCATTTTAGCCTGGTAAGGAGGTTGGAATATATTGAAATGAGTTCCAGGTGAGTCAGGAAATAGACCTTAAAGTTTCCTTAACATTTTAACAAGACATGATCTGACTTCAGGCCTCTTTTGTGTGCAGCTTTGTTTAAACTCTTGCTAAAGTTTCCCTTTCTTGATACATTCCCTTTCACGCTAAAGTGAAGGAGTGAGGGCGGAAAAAGAGACTGTGTGTAAAAGCCTATGGGCTCCCACCTCCAACCTAATAAAGCTCTGCAGATCTAAGCAACTTGTTGCCTTTCCATGTTCCATGTCTTGGCTGGCTGGGTCATGTTGCTTATGAAACGCCTTGCTTAGTGAGGGCACTGACTGAGATGATTGACAGCCTCTGCCTGTCAAAGGACCAAAGTGGCACAATCCGCTGCAGGGAGCTTTAAAGCCTTTAAAAAGAGCCGAGTCTCTTCTGCTCACAGGAGCCCATTAGTGATTTTCTGCTTTTGAATCCAAGTTTAGGAGGTACCATTAGGATCCCAGATAACCTTATCATCGACGTCGAAGGGATTTAGTGAGAGACACTCACTGTTTGATTCCCTTCTCACCACAGTAACCAAAAAAAAAAAAAGGCAGTTAGAATGGAAAATATTACCTCAGTGAGGATTCTGTGGGATTCTAAAGCTTTAGTATATAGCATTAAGAGCGTGAGATATTGATTATTAGGTACTAGAGGACAACGCATTAATAATAGAATATCACTGTTTAATCAGACAGTGTATGATAGGTGAAGTGTCTGATCACAATGTGATAGCAAGTCCCTGTAACAGAGGTGTCTCAAATCTGCAGTAGATTGTAATTAGATCCCCTGCCACCCCCCGGGTCTGGTGTGATACTCTTGCCACCTCTGCAATTTTTGCTGTCAAGATTGAAGAGTCAAATGAGGCCATTTCTGATCTTCCACCATAACCAGCATTCCCTGTATCTTGTTAACATTGTCAGATCTTATCAGAAAAGAGACACAAATGGCTGCATCAGCCCTCTGCCTGACTGCTTCTGCCACTACTCAGAAGCACAGGAGCAGAAGAATGTGGCATCATTGCCTGTTATCTTTAGCTAGCACCAGCCAAGACACAGAAGATCTATTAGATTTTTTTCCTTATATGCTACTGCAACTTCCAGAGTTCCTCCCTATGTCATAAAATAGCAGAGAGATATTTTTTTTATTTCCAATTACAGGTTGCCTCTTACAGGAGTTCATCAAGATAAACTGCAGCTGCTGCTCTGTTGCAATGGGGTGCAGTTTAACAGGGACCAAGTACTCCTGTGCCAATGTCAGAGTGTCATGTCTGGGAACATTGTAGCTTGTATCTCAGTTGCTCATTTCCTGAGAGGTTGCATGAAAAAGCCTCATCTTATCACAGAACCATAACTGTAACCTAGATCTCAGCCCTCCACCCAGCTGCAGTGCAAAGCAGTCAGGAAGTTACCCTAATGGGGCATTTGGGGAATCCCCAGTGGCAGAAAGTCATTCTAGCAGTCTCTATAACACGTACTCCCAGACACAAGAGGGCATGTCAGAGCCAGAGCTGCAGCACTTTGTACTCTGGGGATCTCCAACCAATGGAAAGTTCTTTTGGGCTGTTCTGAGTTATGCTCAAGGTTTTACTTGATCACAGCTGTCCCCAGGATCAAAGGTGCAGAAAGGTGGCTCAGAGCTACTTTTCTCCCCCACCCTCCTCGTGCACTTATGCCAAACAAAGCTCGGTTTGGCCCTCTATTTTCTTTTCTTCATACTCTTGGGACCTGATCTCTTTTCTCTAAATTGGTGTATATCAGGAGTAATTCCATCAAAGTCAGTGGAGTTCCATTGGTGCAAAATTAGTGTAAAAGGAGGAGCAGGCCCTTGATCTAGCACATGCTGAGCTCTGAATCCAAGCACACATCCGAATTTTCCAGCTACCTTCCTTCTCTGTTTTTGGACAATCCTAAACCACTGATCTGAGCTTTAAGGTGGAGGAAGGGTCTAAAAATACAGATCTGGACTGTGTGGTTTAGGTCCTTCTCTACACTGCATAAAAAATGGGGCATCCTTGCCACCCGCCCCACATGTTAGAGATTGTAATGACCCAGTAGGAGTAGCGAGATTGTGCCTGGCAGATGCCGATGAGTGGAGGTTTGGATTGCATAATTAAATGTGTGTGGCAGGCTGCAGGCAGGGATCCTTGAGTGGTGATGCTCTGAGCTGGGGCTGTGTAAGCTTCTGGGATAAAGCAGGCTCCCTTTTTGATGTGACAAGCATGTTCCATGCTAATTTTATTAGGGTGACCTCCCTTCAGGCCTGCAGCAGGTCCCCAAGTCTTTGCAGTAATTATTACATCCATGAATAATTCAGTAAACAGTAACTTCTTAGAGCCATATTCTGCCACCCTTGCTCATGCTGAGTAGTACTTTACTCCATGAGGAGGCACATTGATTTCATGAAGCTCAGTGCTGGGACTTCGTACGCTTCCAGGATAAAGCAGATTCTCTCTCTGACCTCACAAGGGTATTTCAATGTAAGGGTGGCAGAATCCAGACCTTTCTTAAAGCTGCGAGAGTCAACTGTGAGAGAAGATCTGAGTAGCCCCGATTCTCCTAGTGCTGCATACTTTTTCATTTTTGTCTCTCTTCCTGTCTTTGAGGATAGAGTCTTATCTGGGTCCTTCAGTCTGGGTGTGAGGCAGCATATACGGCTTTTGAAATGTTTGCACCTACTGCAAGGGTCTCTTTTTACTGTTATCCTGCCAGGGTCCAGCTGAGACTCCAAGAGAGAATTTAAGATCAAAACAACTTTCATGTTTGTTTCCTATTCTTCATTCAGTATCCTGACTGGAGCCTCTTGGGCCCTGTGGTGGGGTGTCCAAACCTCACACTGGAATGGAAGGGGTTAAAGAGCTGCTCTTGGGCCCAAGCAGCCCCACCTCACCTGCAAAGGCCAGAGGAGGAGCAGCGTAGCTCGGTGGCAGGCAGATGGTGGAGGTGAGCTGCCTGACACTCTGAGCTCCTGAGAAGGAGCACTGGAGGCCTGCTTGCTGCCTGGCTATAGTGACCTGACCAAGCCTGCAAAAAAGGCACTGGTGACTCTTTGAAGGTCAGAGACTTTATCTTTGTGTTTTAGTTCCTTACTTTACTCTATGGGAAGAGAGGGGACTGGTATGAAGTGATCCAGGGGGACAGCTGCATAGCACCCAGGGGTGCAGCAGGACTTAACTGCCTACCATTGGGTCCTCGATTGGAGCGTGGTGAAGAGGGTGGTTCTGGGCTCCCCTACCAACCACTAAAGAGGGACAACTACAGAGGCCTGTTCTCTGATGTGGGGAACTTAGTTGAGGGAAGAAAATCTTGAAGAAAAAAGGGTCTGGGCTGTGAGATCTTAACCAAAGAGGAGGAGTCCTGAGTCCTCCTGCTTAATCCTGAAAGCTCCCCCATTGTTGGATTCTTTATGTATACCCTGAAAGGGACAGGCTTGAATATGTGACCTGGCTGGAAAGCAAAGACAGACTACAGGTCTGTCTCATCTTACGCGGGGGTTCCGTTCAGCGGTTAGCGTGTAAAGCGAAAACCGCGTATAGCCAAAACCCTATTGAGTTCAATGGCGGTCAAAATCGCCCGCACTACAGGTATAGTATTAAAATTGTTGTTTTTCTCTTTTTTTGTTTTGTTTTTTGTTTTTGCCGACCGCGTAAAGTTGAAATCGCGCATGTTAAATGCAGACCTGTACTGCAGAGTGGAGTAGCTGTGAGAAAGGGGGTTGCCTGGGAAGAAGACAACTTGCCATGTGCCCATCTAACCAGTAGGTGGTGCTGTGGGTGAGCATCCCCCTTCTCAGGCCCCTTAGATGATGATTTCTCAGCAGCCAATGAACCTTTACAAGCATTAGGATAGAACTCTAGAATGAATTGCTTCATCCTCAGAGAGTAACAGGCTAAAGTTCACTCACCTGCCCAGCAAGGAGAGTCAGATGCAGCTATGTTAGATTCTAAAACAAGAGACGCACACACTGAATGGGGAATTCTTTGCTTCTGCTTGGTTTTAGGCACTTTCATTCAAGCTGATCCAGACTGAAGCACAGTGTTTTCCTGGGGCTGTGTAGTGATCCTATTGTTCTGATGGGAAAACAGCCCACACAGATGTATTCCCATCTGAATCACATCTGGTAATTAGAAAACACTGATGTCATGAAAAGTCATTTTGGGTGTTGTACGAGCGTCCACACATTTTGATAACAAGCATGATAACATAATACAAATCGGTAAATGCTGGTTTAAAACACAATTCACTAATCAGTATCGTTCTAGCTGAGATTGTGCTAGGATTTTCACTGTAAAACGTCCCTTTCAGGATCTCTCTCTCATTATTGTGCCTCCATACTTCACTAGAAACTTTAAAATCACACATTCTGCAAAGATCCATTTCCCCGGCCCCTCTGGTCCTCTGGGGCCAGTTCCATGCACCAGCATTGGCCCCCTGGTAACACTGTTTCACAGAATGATACAGTCTATGGTAGTGGTTCTCAACCAGGGGTATACGTACCCTGGGGATACTCAGAGGTTTTCCAGGGGGTACATGAGCTCATCTAGATATTTGCCTAGTTTTACAACAGGCTACATAAAAAGCACTAGTGAAGTCAGTACAAACTAAAATTTCATACAGACAATGACTTGTTTATACTACTCTATATACTATACACTGAAATGTAAATACAATATTTATATTCCAATTGATTTATTTTATAACTATATGGTAAAAATGAGAAAGTGGGCAATTTTTCAGTAATAGTGTGCTGTGACACTTTTATATTTTTATATCAGATTTTGTAAGCAAGTAGTTTTTAAGTTAGGTGAAACTTGGGGGTATGCAAGACAAATCAGACTCCTGAAAGCAGTACAGTAGTCTGGAAAGGTTGAGAGCCACTGGTCTAGGGAGTCAGGATTTGCTGAGCAGGACAGAGGGACTCTATGGGAACGGAAAACAATTGTAAATATTGTAGTGCCCAGGTTTTTTGTTGTTTTTTTTTATGTGCTGAATGACCCTTCTTAGCCAGATGTGTGTGTTTGAGGGGAGGGGCCAGAATGTTCCCCTTCTTAGCCAGGTTTGTGGGGTTATGCTTCCCCCCTCTTTGTCTGGGGTGTATGTAGTTCCCTTTTAAGCAAAGCCAAGCACCCCATCTCTTTCCCAATTTTGTGGGATCTGGCCACCTCCACCTTCTCCTCAGTGTCTGCCTTCTCACTGCCCTGTTGTCTTCTCCCCTCATTCCTGGAGGGGAGTCAGGTCTCGGCTAACATTTTCTGCTCATGGTGCTTAGGAAAAGACCAAGACCAGGTGTGACGTTATTGATATAATCTGGGACCATATAAATCATTGTTGCAACCAAAGTCCTGTAGTGGCACCAAATCTTGTATAAAGGGAGTCAAATGAGGTGTCTAAGACAAGATTATGGTTTGCTGGTTATGATTATGCTGTCTATATGTGTGTATCAATTTTGTAGTTGAAGTTATGAATATTGGCTCTATACTGTCTGTATTTCAAACTTATGCTATGCTTCTGGGAAACTTCCCAGACAAGTTGGTGTTAGCTCTGCCTAGCCTGCTTGATGGCCCATTAAGGGCCATCAGCTATACAACTGACCCATTGAGAGAAGGCAAATACGCCTTGCAACTCAGCAAAGTATGCAGGGACTGGCCCATGTGACTCCAGACTCCATTTTGCTGTAATTTTCCACAGTAAGGACAAAGAGGTGTTCTTATACCTGGAAAAGACTATAAAAGGCTGATGCCTCTCCTCCATCTGGTCTTCAATCCTGCTTCTTACCTCTGGAGGGACCTTGCTACAAAATGAAGCTCTGAACAAAGGACTGAATGACCCATCCCAGCTGTGGATGTACTGTACTCCAGAGACTTGATTTAAACCTTCAGTTTATTCTATCACTGCTACAAGCCTGAACCAAGAACTTTGCCATTACTGTATGTAATTGATTTCATTTAACCAATTCTAACTCTCATCTCTATCTTTTTCCTTTTATGAATAAACCTTTAGATTTTAGATTCTAAAGGATTGGCAACAGCGTGATTTGTGGGTAAGATCTGATTTGTATATTGACCTGGGTCTGGGGCTTGGTCCTTTGGGATTGAGAGAACCTTTTTTTTCTTTTACTGGGGTATTGGTTTTCATAACCATTTGTCCCCATAACGAGTGGCACTGGTGGTGATACTGGGAAACTGGAGTGTCTAAGGGAATTGCTTGTGTGACTTGTGGTTAGCCAGTGGGGTGAGACCAAAGTCCTCTTTGTCTGGCTGGTTTGGTTTGCCTTAGAGGTGGAGAAACCCCAGCCTTGGGCTGTAACTGCCCTGTTTAAGCAATTTGTCCTGAATTGGCACTCTCAGTTGGGTCCCGCCAGAACCAGCATCGTTACACCAGGTTGTCATCTTCAATTACCAGACAACTGCTAGGAGCAGAAATGGACCAGGAGACTTATTGGACCTGTCTAATTGTCCCTGTGTTCACTAGTAGGTGCAAGTGTAACAATTCAGGGCAACTGCACTTGTATTCCCCCTCAGTAGTCCACCAAGGGCACCCACTTTTAGACTTCTGGCTTCAAGACATCACTTCTCTTGGGGAAAAACCCACATCTTTCTCCCTCCTGACCAGGGAATCTTTAAGGCTGCACAGTTTTCTGTTGACACAGATATTCCTCAGCAAGTCCAACTGCCTAAAGAAGCCAGCATCTATGCTTTGCTTTCTCTCTGAAGACTATGAACTATGTAATTGCCAGCAGTCACAAGTTACCACACAGCTCTTTCTAAGTAAGCCCATTTATTCTTAAAGTGAAAGCATTACAGAGAAAATGTATTAAAAATAATAAAACCGTGCACACATACTAATAAACTTAGCAGAGGTCACCCCAGCTCCAACCTTGGGTTCTGGTAGATGTCAATCCTTCAGAACCCACAACTGAGTTTTTCCCATAGTTACAAGTTCATAATGATCTCAGATTCAGAACCAGAACACAGGCTGGGCAGTTCAGCCACTTCTTTATACAGCTTGGGCCTTTGATTTTCTGGTCTCCGGGAAGTTAGACAGTGATCCACTTCTCAGGGCATAGCTTCAAAAGGCTGGATTTTTGCATAACCAGAGATGGGGAATTTGCATTAATCTCTCCCTAGGTATTTGTCAGGAAAGCCACTTCATACTTATTGTCCCAAAAGTCTATTCTTATCTAGCCCACTTTCAGTATAGTCCTTTGAACTCCCAGACCTCACATCACATCTTCCCCCTTAAACAGGATACATGCAATCCCCTCCCACAATAATACATACACTTTGCATTTAATAGAATGGACCCCAGAGATACTTAAACTTGATTCAATAAGGTCCTAAGGATATGCAGGAAATTACCCTGTTGTCACAAAGTGCACTTTGGTTCATATTCAAAAGAGCCATTATTCAGAGCTAAGGGATTTCTGAAGTCCCTTCCATCCTCTTATGGGTGTTAATCATCCTTTCCTTGGGCTTGTGTGTTATTACCAAGAAAACTTCATCATGATGAAAGGCTCTGAAAAAGATTTACCTGGCCCTCTTGCAGGGATTTGAGTTTGGGTCCTGATCTCCTGACTCAATCCCTGGGGTCCTCCCTGAGGGGGAGCCATCTCTGATGAAGAACTCTACTGAGAAATGGGAAGGACAGAAGGTCAGCATGAAAAGCCTTTGAAAGGGACTTTTTAAAGTGGGAGGGAATGCAGGTATTGCAGAGGGCATCCCCCTTACCTTCCCAAAACAAATGGTTCAGAAAGGAAACTCACTATACAGGCTAATTTTAATAAAATATTTCCTTTCCTTTAAAGAGCACCCCACTTCCATACAAGATACAAGGCCACTCCCATGGGAGTGAGAGCTGTGGTACTGGTCCTACACTTTTCAGAATGACTTTAATTGTGATACTTATATTTTAAATGAAGATTTGTATGGTGAATTCATGTCAGTGAACACGAAAGCACATTCCCAAAATTCAGTAAGGATCTGATCTAGGAAAGCATTTAAAGCAGCTGCTTAACTTTAAGCACATTAATTTGAAATGGATTTAAAGTTAAGCATTTGCTTAATTGCTTTGCTAATTTGATGGAGGGGCTATGAGAGCAGTTCACCTTTGGGAGGATTGTACCATTATTGCTGGATCCTTCCCTGGGGCCAGTGATTCAGGAGAAATGTGGAGTTCTCTATGTGAGGTCTTTGTTCACCCACAGAAAGAGTGAGTGAGAGAGAGAAATAGGGAGGAAAAGAGAGAAGGGAAGAGACAGAGGTGGGAGGGACAGTAAACTCATCAAGTCTGTTAAATGCTAATTCCATTGGAAGAGCCGTCAGTAATTTAGACAAAATCACTACAGTATTCCCTTATTGTAAAGACACATATTACTGCATCCTCCTGCCATCCCCAAAGCATCAGCAGGAGGATGGACCATTAAACCTCCATACAAAAGGTTATTAATCATAAGAAGACCTTTAACATCTCCTGTATTCCCTAAGAGAACCATTCTGTTCTCCTCACAGCCTCATTCTGGTTGGTCACTCTCACTTGTATATAAATAAAAATATAGTAATTCAGGAAGAACCATAAACCTCTTTCTGAAGTAATAACTTGCAGATACAGTTGAGTGGAAATAGGACGCCTATATACCCTAAATTTGATGTTTGGTTATCAATGCAGCAGGTATACAGAATTGTTCCAGGCAATTACACTGTCTGGAATGCCTATATGGGTTTCTTCAAGTATCTCCTAGGTGCATCTTAAAAACTATGATTATTAGATGAGATTTCTGAATTGATACAATATTATATTAGCATGAGTTATATTATGTCTTTTATGCATTGCATTGCCTTTCTTTTTTCAAAGGAGTAACACAAAGCCACACTCATTCATGGGGAAAAAAGACAAGGCTTAGTTAAATTTAGGTTCCAAAACTTGAGATAGAAAGGCAGACGTGTCTGCAGATGGGCATATAATGAACAGTTGCACAATGAATTCAGAGTAAGGGAAGGCATGAAACAAAAAGTAATTTTTAAAAAGATCTTCAAGTTCCATTTCAGATTTGTCTAAAAAGGAAATTGAGAATCCAGGAAAATGGAATATTCTGTTGCTTAGTGTCATTACATGTAATATTCACATGATGTTACAGTAATATGCAACAGACTCCTTTAGAGGTATGTGTAGTCCTATCCTGAGTGTACTGAACGTGCATCTCACAGATTACTGAAGGTTCTGCTTCTCTCTTGAATGTTGCCATATTTGTATAGCTTGTCATGCCAATAATATATCATTGACCTATGTGTGTAGCTGCTTGTGAAGCAGCAGGGGCAGATGGAGGGGTTGTGCAGCTGGAGGGGCAGAAATGTCAGCAGAAGCCAAGAGCAGATCCATGAGTGGCAGCAGTGCAGAAATATATTCAGAAAGAGCAACAGCATGGGCAAGGGTAGGAATAGGAGCAGGGACAGGGGATGAAACAATTGTCAGCAGCAATGGTTTCTCCTCCCAGTCTGCTCTCGGACCAGCTGCTACAGGCACTCTTACCTCCCTGAGCCAGCCCCTACGTTGAATACATGAGGCCCTGCTGCTGCTGCAGCTGTTATTGATGACATTACTAATTTATTTAGCAGGCAGGAGTATTTGGAATGGGAGGGAGCATTCATCTGTAATGTTCACATTCCCCCTCTGATATAGGCTGCCCTTGGCAATGGCCCTGCTGTTAGTCTCAAGCCTGTTACAAATCGTCATTTGTTTCATTCAGCTGTTTAATCCACTTCTTTGGTTTGAATTGCTAATTCGTGGTGTGTCAGAAATATAAAACTATTGGTTTGGTATGGTCCCCGAGTTGCCATTTCTGCACAGCACCTGAAGTGCCATCTGCCAACTTGTTTTTAATCATTTCATTTACAGCAACATATGGATCTGGGGGTGGGGGGAGGGGTTGTGTGTATGTTGTTATGCATTCTAGTGTATGCTAACTGCTTGGGTGTGGTTGTATTTGTCTTTGTCCAGTGTTTGTGAGCAGGGTATGTATCTGTGTATTTAATTTCATATACTCATCTATATGTGTGCTGTTCTGTCTACTTGTGTCTGTGTGTATTGGACTTTACATATGTACCTCTGTGTGACTGCATCTATAGCTACTTGTGTGCTAGGCACATGGAAACAGGTTGTTTTTTTTTGCTCCCAGTTGCATCTTTCTTTGATTTTGTTTCAGAGTCTGTTGATCTCAGGAGCAGTATCTGAGCCTGTGCCCCACTCATAGGAGGGCAAGGGCTGGTTACCCCCTGACAAAAAGCCCTGTTTCACTGTCAGTATTCAGGCTCTGTTTTGGTCCTAGCAGGGGAGGTCTTACAGGCACTTAGTTATTTTAAAAAGTTGCATGATCCAATATTGTCAGAAGTCAGTTGATGTTACAGGGATAAGCCAATGCTTAAAATGGTTCCAAAGGTTCAGTCATGTTTGGCAATACCAATGGTGGCAAAAGACTGGGTAGAATAAAGTTCTGTCCTCTAGGTTATAAGCCCTAGATGGAGGTGTCCTAGGAGATGATAAAACACTGTCGTGTCCTATATCCACACCCTCAGAAGTGGGAGCCACATCACCTCTTAATAACACTAATAATAATAGTTCAGAAGGTACAGACCCAGTCAGTTCTTAGGCCTGGTCTATACTAGAAGTTTATCTCGAATTTAGCAGCGTTAAACCGAATTAACCCTGCACCCGTCCACACAATGAAGCCCTTTACTTCGATATAAAGGGCTCTTAATATCGATATCTGTACTCCTCCCTGACGAGAGGAGTAGCACTGAAATCGGTATTGCCATTTCGGATTAGGGTTAGTGTGGCCGCAATTCGATGGTATTGGCCTCCGGGAGCTATCCCACAGTGCACCATTGTGACCTCTCTGGACAGCAATCTGAACTCGGATGCACTGGCCAGGTAGACAGGAAAAACCCCGCGAACTTTTGAATTACATTTCCTGTTTGCCCAGCATGCAGAGCACAGGTGACCATGCAGAGCTCATCAGCACAGGTAACCATGCAGTCCGAGAATCGAAAAAGAGCACCAGCATGGACCGTACGGGAGGTACTGGATCTGATCGCTATATGGGGAGAGGATTCAGTGCTAGCAGAACTATGTTCCAAAAGACGAAATGCCAAAACATTTGAAAAAATCTCCAAGGGCATAATGGAGAGAGGCCACAATAGGGACTCACTACAGTGCCGTGTGAAAGTTAAGGAGCTCAGACAAGCCTATCAAAAAACAAATGAGGCAAACGGTCGCTCCGGGTCAGAGCCGCAGACATGCCGCTTCTACTCTGAGCTGCATGCAATTCTAGGGGGGGCCGCCACCACTACCCCACCTCTGACCGTGGATTCCGAGGCGGGGGTAATCTCAGCCATGCCTGAGGATTCTGCGGATGGGGAAGAGGAGAAGGAGGAGGATGACGACGAGCTTGCGGAGAGCACACAGCACTCCGTTCTCCCCAACAGTCAGGATCTTTTTCTCAGCCTGACTGAAGCACCTTCCCAACCCCCAGACAATGAGGCCATGGAAGGGACCTCCGGTGAGTGTACCTTTGTAAATATAAAACATGGTTTAAAAGCAAGCGTTTTTTAATGATTAATTTGCCCTGAGGACTTGGGATGCATTCGCGGCCAGTACAGCTACTGGAAAGGTCTGTTAAAGTGTCTGGGAATGGAGCGGAAATCCTCCAGGGACATCTCCATGAAGCTCTCCTGGAGGTACTCCAAAAGCCTTTCCACAAGGTTTCTGGGCAGTGCAGCCTTATTCCGTCCTCCATGGTAGGACACTTGACCATGCCATGCTAGTAGCAAGTAATCTGGTATCATTGCATGACAAAGCCTGGCAGCGTATGGTCCCGGTGTTGCTGGCATTCAAGCAACATCCATTCTTTATCTTGCTGTGTTATCCTCAGGAGAGTGATATCATTCATGGTAACCTGGTTGAAATATGGGAATTTAATTAAGGGGACAGATGTGGCCGTTCCTACTGGGCTGTTTGCCTGTGGCTGAAAAGAAATCCTTCCCTGCAATTAGCCAAGTGTGTGTTGGGGGGAATCTTCCCTGATACCAGCCACGCGGTGGGGGGAGGGATAAAGCAGTCATCCCAGAGAATTGGATGGGGGGGGGGGTTAGTTTGGTTTCTGCTGCTGCACGTTAACAGGAAAACTGCAGCACTCAACAGGCTTTGCTTGGTATGTGGGAAAGGAGGGCGCTGCTTGTAGGAAAGCTGCAGAAGCCGAAAGACAATGGCTTACCGTGGCCGCATGCAAGCCAAATTCTGTTGCCCGGACCTCCGTCTGTGCTCTCTAACACCAAAGCCGCAGGCACTCAATATTAAAAGATGCAAAATGCGACCTTGTACCGAAATCACATGTGCTATGTAATGTGAATAGCGGTGTTCACCGTGAAAGAGTATAAGCATTGTTCTGTAAAATGTATCTTTTTAAATACTTCTCTCCCTTTTTTCCCTCCCTTCCGCAGCTGCAAATTTTTCAAGCCTCCCTCCTCCGTCTCGAAGGCTATCTCAGATAAGGATTCGAAAAAAGAGGACGCGAGACAAAATGTTCTCAGAAATCATGGAATCCACCCGCAATGAAAGAGCTCATCTGAATGAGTGGAAGGACACGGTATCAAAGTACAGGAAAGATGCCAGTGAACGTGAGGACAGGAGGGACGCTCGAGATGAGAGCTGGTACGTGATCAAACAGACATGCTCCGGCGTCTGGTGGAGCTTCAGGAACGGCAGCAGGAGCACAGAGTGCCGCTGCAGCCGCTGTATAACCTCCCTCCCCCCTCACCATGCTCCATAGCCTCCTCACCCAGACGTGTAAGAACACGGGGGGGGCGGGGGGGAGGCTCCATGCACCCTCCCAATCCACCCCAGTGGACAGCCCAACCAAAAGGCTGTCATTACTTTGAACTTTTTTAGTGGCCTTTTCCTTCCCTCCTATCCTCCTCCCAAACCCCACCCGGGCTACCTTCTCAGTTCTCTCCCTCTTTTTATAATCAATTAATAAAGAATGCATGATTTTTAAACGATAGTGACTTTATTTCCTTTGAAAGCAAGCTGGGATCGAAGGGGGAGGGTAGGTTGCTTACAGAGAACGAGTCAATCAAGGGGGTGGGTTTTCATCAAGGAGAAACAAACAGAACGTTCACACAGTAGCCTGGCCAGTCATGAAACTGGTTTTCAAAGCTTCTCTGATGCGCAGCGCTTCCTGGTGTGCTCTTCTAATCGCCCTGGTGTCTGGCTGCGTGTAATCAGCGGCCAGGCGATTTGCCTCAGCCTCCCACCCTGCCATAAAGGTCTCCCCCTTACTCTCACAGAGACTGTGGAGCACACAGCGAGCAGCAATAACAATGGGAATATTAGTTTGGCTGAGGTCTGAGCGAGTCAGTAAAGATTGCCAGCAACCTTTTAAATGTCCAAATGCACATTCTACCACCATTCTGCACTTGCTCAGCCTGTAGTTGAACAGGTCCTGACTACTGTCCAGGCTGCCTGTGTATGGCTTCATGAGCCATGGCATTAAGGGGTAGGCTGGGTCCCCAAGGATAACTATAGGCATTTCAACATCCCCAACTGTTATTTTCTGGTCTGGGAAGTAAGTAAGTCCCTTCCTGCAGCCGTTTAAACAGAGTAGTGTTCCTGAAGACGCGAGCATCATGAACTCTTCCCGGCCACCCCACGTTGATGTTGGTGAAACGTCCCTTGCAGCACCATTGAAAAGTACCCCTTGCAGTTTACGTACTGGCTGCCCTGGTGCTCCGGTGCCAAGATAGGGATATGGGTTCCATCTATCGCCCCACCACAGTTAGGGAATCCCATTGCAGCAAAACCATCCACGATGACCTGCACGTTTCCCAGAGTCACTACTTTTGATAGCAGCAGCTTAGTGATTGCTTTGGCTACTTGCATCACAGCAGCCCCCACAGTAGATTTGCCCACTCCAAATTGATTCCCGACTGACCGGTAGCTGTCTGGCATTGCAAGCTTCCACAGGGCTATCACCACTCGTTTCTCAACTGTGAGGGCTACTCTCATCTTGGTATTCTGGCGCTTCAGGGCAGGGGAAAGCAAGTCACAAAGTTCCATTAAAGTGCCCTTACGCATGCGAAAGTTTCGTAGCCACTGGGAATCGTCCCACACCTGCAACACTATGCGGTCCCACCAGTCTGTGCTTGTTTCCTGGGCCCAGAATCGGCGTTCCACGGCATGAACCTGCCCCATTAACAGCATGATCTCCAAAGCGCCAGGGCCCGCGGTTTGATAGAATTCCATGTCCATGTCCTTATCACTCTCGTCACCGCGCTGCCATAGCCTACTCCTCGTCGCCTGGTTTTGCAGGTTCTGGTTCAGCATAAACTGCACGATAACGCGTGAGGTTTTTACAATGTTCGTGACTGCTGTCTTGAGCTGAGCGGGCTCCATGCTTGCCACGGTATGGCGTCTGCACTGTTCACCCAGGAAAAAGGCGCGAAACGGTTATCTGCCGTTGCTTTCCAGGAGGGAGGGAAGGATGTACCCAGAACCACCTGCGACAATGTTTTTGGCTCCATCAGGCACTGGGATCTCAACCCAGAATTCCAATGGGCGGAGGAGACTGTGGGAACTATGGGATAGCTATGGGATAGCTACCCACAGTGCAACGCTCCAGAAATCGACACTAGCCCCGGTACATGGACGCACACCGCCGAATTAATGTGCTTAGTGTGGCCACATACATTTGACTTTATACAATCTGTTTTCAAAAACCGGTTTCTGTAAAATCGGAATAATCCCGTAGTGTAGACATATCCTCAGTGGCAGACTGACAAGAACAATGTAGGAACTTCAGGAACTGGTACTGACGATTCATTTGGCAGCAATCTTTGTTCTTTCTCATAGCTCGTGCCAGTAGGAGGTGCTGGTTAGAGAGAGGTACTGTCCTTCAAATGTGGCATAAAATCAAGGCCCTGACTGCTTGCACTTATTGAAGATTTCATGACAGTTTTTGCAAGGGCAGTTTTGTCACTCCCAGAGCATTTTCCAATGTAGTAACTAAACTGAGCCTTCCTAGATACACCATCCCATTTGGACACAGTATTCTTCTTGCAATTCCTGTCCTAAACTGTTATATGTACTATTATACAGCTGGCACATTCCACCCTACTGGTGCCCCTCACTCCAAAGATTGGCAGCAGTGAAACAGAGCCAGGCCTACCCCCATGGGAGCCCTGATTGATTAAAGAGCAGGCAGAAGCAGAGAGAGGAGCTGATCCAAGTATGCTGTCCGCTAGGGGACTCAGAAGAAATTTCTCCCCTGTCTTCTTGCTGCCAGCCCACCTCCCGTC
>NW_020664482.1:21738717-21759186 GCF_002925995.2 Terrapene triunguis
GTGTACGTGACAAATTTGCCCCCTGGCAGTTAAGTAGAATAATTTTAAATCAATTTCCCCCCTTTGATCATGACCCATATAATGGGCTCATGATCACACTTTTCACAGCAGTAGGAGTATTACAGCAAATATGTAGGGGTCAGAATATCAGCATCTGGCGTGGTTTCCGCCTTTGCCAAAACCCGTCTTTCTTGTAAAGAGAGAAATATCCCCTTCGATTTGCTAGTTGTCCTAGCACATTTAGACATTTTGCACATGGACAGTTTAAACACACACAAAAAAATAAACACAATCATCAGTAAAATCATAACACCTTCTTTCAGGAGTCCCTTTAACCAGCCTGTTAAGGAAGGGAACCAGGAAAATAAACCATCAAACCAATCATTTGTCCAGCTACCTTCAGCAGACCTGTCTCGGGCGATGTCTCTTAAGTGGGCTGCTCTGTCAAAGGTATCTTTATAGGTGTCATTCACAAATACACAACACTCTTGGCCTATAAGGGCACAAGTTCCTCCTTGAGCTGCCAAAAAAAATATCTAAAGCCATATGATTTTGTAAAGCTAACTGTTTAAGTTGCTTAAGCTCAGTGGCTTGACTTGTAACTATTGTAGCAGTTTCATTAGCCATAATTTATAAAATACCCTGGAGTCTTATAACCCCTCTCCTAAGTCTGCGATTATTAGGGAATGTTGTCCATGTCACTGGTTCAAGGGCTGCATCCTCTTCAGCTTGAGGTTTGCTAGTGTCCCTTACATTTCTAATCTTGCCTTTATGTAATTGCTTTACAATACGAGTGGGGGGTAACAACCAGGCAAGATAACAAGAACCTGAGAAGTGTACTGGAAGGGTATGATAGGCTTTAGTCCCAAACACCCAGTAAGAACTGAACCTTGCTGGAACAGGGCCGGGAGGAGTATTCCATGTCACTCGGGGATTTTAAAAAAAGATGAGAATTATGCGATAGCATTAAGAGATGGAGAAAGTTGTATGATGGGAACTTGACCCCTTGCACGACTCCTGTGTGTCCCACAATGCATTGCTAAAATTCCCCAAAAGACATTGTGATACAGATCCTACCCCTAGTGCACTGCACTTTGCATCAACACTAGCAGTCCTGGTGAGTATGTGAAGTGCCAGTGCAAGCAGCCAAGTATGCATGCACAAGAACAACATATTAACTGTGGCAGATTTACGCCAACATAATTTGTCCACCAAAGTTTGAAGTATAGACATGGCCTCAGACTTTTTGAGGTTTAGGTGTAATGGCTGGCTGTATCATCTGGGAGCAAATCTGGAAGCCCCAAACTTTATTGCTATGTCCTCTGAATTCCACTCCACAATACACAGCCCCTGATCCCTAGCTAAACTGATAGGCACTGTGGTGTTCAGTGATTATGGTGCTTGCAAGAGATCTGCTTCATTTTGTGTCCGATTCCAGCTGGCTATACGTAACATGATCTTCACAGTGTTCCACACAAACTCCCTGGGAAGCTCAGTCCTCAATACTACAGACACCAGAGTATAGGTGTTTCAGGAATCAAACTCCTGAAAGAATGTTCTGGGCCCCCTATAGAAGCACCTTTCCTTAGTTCCAGATGACTTTCTCCACCCCTGCAAAATAACATAGCTAATAGAGTGATCCACATAGCTGAATGTTTTTAGGTGCTTTGAAATAGACCCTGTCAATGTGAGCCAGTGGTTTTATTCCCACTGTCCTATGGCTGTTCTTGTTGGTTTCTATGTTAGTGGGAAGGAGTGAATTCCTTTGTCTTAAACTGCAGCCTCTTACTCTTAAGACTCCTTGGTATGATCTATATTTATATCCATTACAAAGAAAACGATGTCCCGTCCCCCCCAGAGATCGCATCCAGATGAATGTGTTTTTATTCACGAGCAGAGCAAGTTAATTTACAAGGGTTCCCAGTACTCAGAACACAGGGGCACTGGTACTTTTGAAACATGCCTTGTGTATGATGGATGGGACACATTATCTAAATGCTAATAAATACTAAGCCACAAATTAGCTTCATTTTTCTTCATTCTTCTGTTGCCTGTGGTCTTTGAATGACACTAAATCTAACATCTGACACATTACAATACTAACTAGTTCCAATTTCTTTCTTTGTTTTGTTGTTGTATTTTTTTTTCAGTTGGACAATACAGATGTGCCTGGGTTTGTATTACGGCCTCATAGTCTGAGATCCTCAGATACAGCCTAAGAGCAGATTGTGTAGTTTGGCATGGAGGGTGGAAAGGGGGCATAAAGCTCACCTGGTACAGGAGTCTGTAGGCTAGTTTATAAAGTCTATAGAAAGTTTCATATTCACTACTAAATTGCATAGGACTTTTCCATAAGGGCAGTGTCCTTTAAAAATGCACATTTGATCACATCTGTGTAGCATAATCTACTTTAGCTGATAACCACTTTGTATAACATTTTCAGTTATAACTCTTTAAAGTCTTATAGCCTGCTCAATATTAGGCCCTTAAACAATGGTAGATGAATATAGGGTTTTTTAAAATAGGAACTCTCACTTGAATTTTGAGACAAAATTTCAAGTGCAGGTATCTGAGCTGTGTCTACACAAATCTGCATGCACATCTGCTGCACCCATGTAACCCTGACAATGCTCTGTGCAGTTAACCATTTTACCCAGGATCATGCTCATTTGCTTGTGCAAAAGGTGAACTCATTGGTACAGCTCATGTGCAGTTTACAAATGTAAGGAAGGTGTATCTTTGAAAATCTGCCACAGCATGTTCCCTGTGTTAATATATATTTGCAGTTGTTTGTGTTAAGAGCATACTCAGCTGTAGTATCTGCTGGCCCGACATGAAGCAAACAAGCCATCCAGCAATGGATGCTGCACATTCATCCTACATGTTATTGCAGATGAGCTTCAAAGCAGGAGTCTTTGCTGCCTATGGACCACCTCTACCAGGAGAACTAAGGGGCATCGTCTTCAATAGGGACCATGCTGAGTTCCTCTCAGCTGGAAGCTGCCTTTTGAGTATCGTACACTAGCAGGTGATTTAGAATAAATACTAGAAAATTGCCTGTGTCCTTTTTTTTAGACTTGATCCTACAAGGTGCTAGGCTCCCTCAACTCGCTTTGGGTATATCAACACTGCAATAAAATACCCATGGCTGGCCCATGTCAGTTGACTTGGGTTCACTGGGCTTGGACTCTTAGAGACTAACAAATTTATTTGGGCATAAGCTTTCGTGGGCTAGAACCCACTTCATCAGATGCATGGAGTGGAAAATACAGGTATTTATTATACCTGCTACTATATTTTCCACCCATGCATCTGATGAAGTGGGTTCTAGCCCATGAAAGCTTATGCTCAAATAAATTTGTTAGTCTCTAAGGTGTCACAAGGACTCCTCATTGTTTTTGCTGATACAGACTAACACGGCTACCACTCTGAAACCTGGGCTTGGACTGCGGGTCTATAAAATTGCAATGTAGATCTCTGGGCTTGGGTTGGAGGCTGGGCTCTAGGACCCTCTCCCCTCACAGGGTCCAGCCCAAGCTTGGATATCTACCCTGCAATTTTATAGCCCCAGCCTGAGTCAGGCTGACATGGGCCAGCATGTGTGTTTTATTGCAATATAGACATACCCTTTGAGGTCAGTAGGAGTTGAAGATGCTCAGTACTTCACAGGATTAGACTATATGTTAGGTAAGTGTGAAAGAAGCTACTGTGGAGATCAGTGCAGTGGAATAGGCTGAACGAAACAGGATTTTTCATAGGTAAATTAGTCTATTACATTTATAATGTGCATACCACTGAAGTATCGTATACTCAGTCTCTGAAATGCAGCCAACAGTTCGTTGATTGGATTTTGGTTTTCCATTGAATGTTAACAGACCATCCAATATATTCTGTGCCCCACACACTGCTCTGGTGAGAGAGCCTTAGTGGGTTTGCATTCCAATAGTGTTGGAGGCGACTGGCCATTCCTCTTGCACCAAGCAGTTCATGGGACAGTAGTGAGTTGTAAATGGACTGTGGTGAAAAGGGCTTTGTCATTAGAACTATCAATAGATGGGTGTGTGGTTGCTATGAGAACCAGTCAAGGTCTTGCCTGCTGGGTGTGAAAGCAACAGTTCTCCCAAGACATCTAGGCAGACTTCTAGTGAGTGCTGGGGAGGAGGCTCTGATTATGGTAGATATTTGTACCAGTGACATAAGGAAGCGTAGGAGAGAGGCCCTGGAAGCTAAATTTAGATGGTTAGAAAAAAGGCTCGGTTCTTTGATCTTAACCTCTACTATAGTCTCATAGTTCATGAAACTCCCAGATCTCTTTGAATTAAAAAAAAAAAAAAAAAAAAGAGGGTTGGGTGAGAGAGAGAGGCAGGAAATGTCCCATCCTTCACCATGCTGGCATTTAAATCACCCCAGATCTCACAAGAACAGTACACGAGAGTCTGATAATATTGAATCTGATCCCAAAGTCTGTTCCTGATTCAGACTCAAACTCAATCCATGGCTAAAACCCGACCCAGATCTGAACCCGGCCTACTTGACCCATGTTTAACTTGTATGTCACTGCACTGTTATTGGCTTCTATGTTTGTTCTTTTAAGCCCCATCCTGATCCCATTGAGACCATTGGTTTCAATGGGATCATATTTGGTGGTTATTTTGTTGTTGTTCATTTCATTCAAAAAGACTGATAAAAAGCACTTGATGAAGGAAATAACTGTTCAGTGG
Organism: Terrapene triunguis; assembly: GCF_002925995.2. Taxonomy (NCBI): domain Eukaryota; kingdom Metazoa; phylum Chordata; order Testudines; family Emydidae; genus Terrapene; species Terrapene triunguis. The sequence continues at coordinate 21,743,439 of NW_020664482.1, forward strand.
AAAGAGCACTGCACTATTCATGTGCCATTTGTAAACATTGAAGAGTTGACCCTAACAGGCCTGTGATTTGTTCACATTCCTCCATATACAAATATAAATGAGACAATCTCATTAAAAAATTGAAGTGGCATTAAGTTCAGGTCTTTCACATTTAATGCTATTCAGCTCTCCTGCCATTTATTTCATTGCTCTTCACAAAGAAATTATGTTTCCAAGTTTCAACATTTGTTCTCATCTGTACCACCGGCTCCCAGCAGACCTCCCTATTTCAGCCCGTAATATCACAACATGTATCCATAGAGACTGGAGTAAAGTGATAAATAAATGTGGTTGGGAAAAGGATGCTTTTACCTTGCGTAGCCGGGACAGAAACAGGGAGGGGATCACCAGCACCTCATAGGCTAGATTGGGACTAACTTTGAATATGGGGAGGGAGGCCATGAAGAGCCTTCATCTGCACCCATAGGTGCTGACTCCGTGGGTGCTCACTGGCAGCCCCACGGATCAGCGCCTCCTGCTCCCTCCCCTCCAGTGCCTCCCACCCACTGAGGTGCCCTGCTGGTCAGCGCCTCCCTCACCCTCCCAGTGCCTCCTGCCCGCCATGATCAGCTGTTCAGTGGTGTGCAGGAGGCGCGGGGGGGGGAGAAGTGGGGGCAGGAAGAGGTGGGGGATGGGGCGGGAAGAGGCGGGGTAGGGGCAGGGTGGGAAGAGGCAGGGCAGGAGTGGGGCTTGAGGGGAAGGGTGGAGTGGGGATGGGGCAGGAGCAGGAAGAGGCAAGGCAGAGGTGGGGGCTTGGGGGAAGGGGTGGAGTGGGGGCAGGGTGGGAGGTCGAGCACCCCCTGGGAACAGAGGAAGTCGGCACCTATGTCTGCACTCCTCCATTTCACCCTGAGCAGGGGCTAGTCAGGATCACAGTCCTTGCACTCCCAGAATGCAAGAAGGACACTGTAAGGTATTAGCATCCCTCAGTAGTACAGAACAAAGACAAGGCATGCCCATACAGCGGGTCACTGGTGTACATCGGGGTTGTGTTCTTGAAAAGGGCAACAGATACCAAAACAACAGATACTGGGGACCCGCTGGTACAACAGTGGCATAGACAGGAGGGGACACTTGGGTGGGCTCTGGGAGGGTGGGCAATGATGGGGGGCGGAGGGGTAGGAGCGATCTGGCCGCCTCTTCTCCCCTCCAGCCGGCCTTGTGGGGGGGAGGGGATGATAGACGCTCTGGCCAGGGTCTCCCGGAAAAATGGGGGGCCCTGTAAAAATGTGCGCCCCTGCACCCTCACCCGCTCTGCCCACCTGCCGGGGAGTGGGATCAGGGAGTTGGGGCTTGCCCCGCTCTGCCCGGCGCTCCAGCCTGCTCAGCACTCCAGCCCGGGAGTTGGGTCGGGGCACGGGGGCTTGCCGCACTCCACCACTCCAGCCAAGGAGCAGGGATTGGTGGCTTGGAAGCCCCCGTGCCCTGACCCCGCTCCCCAGCAAGAGGGCCCGGCGACTGGAGTGGGGCAAGCCCCCAACCCCGCTCTACTGCTGGAGCACTGGGTGAGCAGTGCGGGGCAAGTGCTGGCGCAGGAGCAGAGCCGGGACTCAGGGGGTGGGACTGGATGTTAAGTGGGTGGGTCGTGGCCCACCCGTGGCTATGCATATCTGTCACATATCCCTCGCTCATCAGTAAGGGAACATGTTCCGATTCACGTCAGTCCTGATCCGCATATCCATCGTTTGCAGCTTACAATACAGTACTGCAAATGATGGATATGCGACTTGGGGCTGACATGAATCAGAACATGTTCCCTTATTGATGAGCGAGGGATATGCGAAACAACAGATAAGGTGGAGACGTATACTGGGGACCCCCTGTAACCACACTCCCCTCTGCACTAGCCAACGGAGTCAAGCTGGTGCGCTGGGTGCATGTGCACGCTGTCCTCTGTCCACTGATGTAGCATGGCTGGCTCCCACTGTGTTGTGTACCTCCACAGTGCCAATGTCTTAAAAGTCATGTTTTATCCCGGTATGCACACAGGGTGTACAGTATAGAATATATTAATGATGATATAGGACTTGGTGTGCTCCAGTGGATGGGCACAGCTTGGGAGTCAGGAAACCTAGGTTCAAGTCTCAGCTGTGTCACTGACCTGCTGTGTGACCTGGGGCAAATTGCTTCACCTCTCTGTGCCTCTGACCTTTCCACCTTTAATCAGTTTAGATTATAAGACCTTTGGGGCAGGGACTTTCACTGTGAGGTCTTGGTCTTGGGTTGGGGGCCCCTGGTCACTACTCGAATACAAATCTATATAAAATTCCAGGATTATCACTGTGTGACACTTTGAAGCCTAGAACTGATGTTAAATCAGTGTGATGTGATGGAAACAGCTGCAAGCATGGCTGAGAGCTCTTTTTGTTCAGAATATCACTAGGTTCAATCATCACTGGGATTCATGATTTATTACCATCCAGTTCTTAAGTTCTCAGTCATTTTGATTTTATCAATTACACCGGTGTGTCAGCAAGGCATGTATCTATGTCATCATGCCAAGAGACCTAGACCATTGTGATATCAGAGTCACTCAATGGACCATCCTTACGCTACAGTTAATTTGCATGCAACAGTTTCTTTGACTAGATGAGGAAGAGTGCACAGATGTATTACTTGGCCCAACTGCCATATCTTTTGTAAACCACCCGTACAACAACACACCCAGCAGACACAATAACCCCAAACACATACAGCACACACCTCTCATTCGCCACCCACACACTTCGACACAAGTCTCCTTGGACTGTCACTCTGTCTGTGTGTCACTGTGAAGCCTAGAATGTCTGAGTCAGTGTGATGCAACAGAAACAGCGACGAGCATGGTGGTGAGCTCTTTTTGTTTAGAGTATCACCCGCTTCAGTCATCACTGGGCCTTGCGAGAACCAGATGGAATGTTGGAGCCCAAAGGTTCTGTGGCAGTTGGAATGTGACAGTTGATCAGAGAAGGTGGGAGTAACAGCTCTGTGGGACAACAATCAGGTGGCTGTGCCTCCAGCCAGGGGGAAGAGCTGCGCACAAACTTAGGGGAACATGTGCAAACAGCAACATTGCTCACCACAGCCCAGTGCCTGGAAACAAGAGCCCTGTTTCTGGCTTTTTTACATAAGACTTTATGAATTACATCCATGCGGCAGCTGGGCTTTCAGCTACTAGTAATAGTAATAATAATAATAATTAAAGTTAAATTCAGGAATCCTTCTTAGTGGAGAATAATCTGTTTGTTTCATCTGCACACCCGCAAATATTGCTGTTACAGATTCTGCCCATTAAAGCTCTGATTTCCAAGTGCAGCGGTAAACTCTAATGAAACTGTCTTTGTAATGAAAGTAGAAACACAGCCCCCAAATACTGAGCCTTTTGTGGATTAGAATTACCCTTCTTATCAATCCCTACTTAGAAGGAAGTTGTTCTCAAGATAAGAATGGCCTTGGCTGTTGGAGGTTTCCACTTCATTTGTGACATGTCTGTAAACATTTGCTCTCAGTGTAGAGGAGGTGAAATTTTTCACACTTTCAAATGTTATTTAAACTTCAGATGGTCTCCATACAAAATCCAGGCCCGAACATACCTATCTTTTGGGAAGTTAAAATCTGAACCCAGATTTAAGTTTTGTGCCTGGCCCATCTCTAATTCAAAGAAATCTGGTTGAAAGTAGAACTACCAGATTGGGGAAAACTTTTCCTTGTGTCAGGTGTGAAACATAAATCTGTTTACCTTTCACGTTTTCATCACAGCCTCTTTATCTTGCCACATTTGTTAATTATTGAAGATACTGTATTTGTCCATAAACAAGAGTCTGCTCTTTCACATCATCCCCTTATTAATATTATTAGTATTCATTATTTGTATTCTACTGTGAAGTCACAATGCTAATTTTTTTATCATTTCGTGAATTTTCCAAAGTAGTGAGCACTGGTTGATGGTCACTGCAAGAAATTAATGCTTCAGTAAGAGGTTTACTTCTCTGTGATCTAGTATCGAACCAATACTGCAGCATGATGCTAGGTACAGTGTGCTACTGAAAGTTCCATCTTTAACATGAGATTTCAAACCAAAGTATTTTATTTTTCCATGGCACTTCTGGTGAGTGTGGGGGTGGTTTGCCAGATTTCAGTTTGGGTATTTTCATTCTATCATCCTAAAATTCCCCTCTAGTTTTTCCCTCTGGCTAAGTCACAGACTGATGTGTAGTGTTCCTCTGCACTATGAAGCACTACAGAAGTGGCAGCATTTCATTAGGTGGTGGAAGAGATTCATGTACATAATGTATATTGGGATGAAAGGCATAGTAGGATGGGACATAACAAACTATTACTTCACTGATTGTTCCCATGATTAATGGATTGTGTCAGCATGTACACCCCTTACAACACTGGCCACTGTGCTCCCATGCATGTATTAATAATTGTGAGATATAGGCCCATCTCCTACAGAAACTTATGCTGATGTATAACTTTACACATTGCAAGCAGTCCCTTTGGGTTTTGTAATGCTGGTGGAGGGACTAGAGACCACAGGCCCATCTGATCTGAGGACACAAGGACCAGAATCATGCCTGGTGCCTATAGCGTAAGGCCTTGGCTACACTCGGGAATTCACAGCGCTGCCGCAGCAGCGCTGTGAAGCGTGAGTGTAGTCGCGCCACCAGCGCTGCAAGAGAGCTCTCGCAGCGCTGTATGTACTCCACCTCTCCGAGGGGAGTAGCTTGCAGCGCTGCGAGTAAGCGTGCAGCGCTGCAGGCTCTGATTACACTGCGCTTTACAGCGTTGCACTCGCTGCGCTCGAGGGGGGCATTTTCACACCCCTGAGCGCAGCAAGTTGCAGCGCTGTACAGCGCCAGTGTAGCCAAGGCCATAGTGAAAGGAAGAAAAGGCTCTTTGACCCCTCTTCTGTTCCCCGTAGCCTCCTCCTCTGCTTAGGACCAAGCACTATTTGGGCCCCTAATTTTAAAAGGATACAGGAAATGAAAGTACGTCAGGGACCTTCATGTTCTTTCTAGAATCCTGTTTCATAGTTAGTCCCATTAGCCTAAGGAAGAAATGATCATGGTGCCGTCCCTAGAAGCATAAAGGTTAACAACCATGGAAGTAATGGAAAAAGATTCATGCTGATGTGAAGAAGAAAGATGCATGTGCGGTTCAAGTTCATCTTGGCAGAGTCACATGGAAAATGCCAATCCAGCAATTTGAATGCTGCCTGGAAATGAAATGTACGAGGGGGCTGTGAAAGTAATGGCTCATTCCATCAATGAGTGTGAGAGCTACAGCCCAGGAGGCTGCAGTCACTAATAACTCCCCCCTTCCCCTCCCCCCCGCCTCCCTCCCAAGTGCACAGGGTGACTCTCCTCCATGAATACACATCAAGGTGACAGAAGACACCAATAAAGAGAGGGTTTGTTTATCTTGCTGGGCAGTTGCTGCTTTCTGGTGAGAGAGACTGTGAGCTGAGATGTTCATGCTGCTGACAGCAGTGGCTGAGGCGAATGGCTTTACCTATGACTTTGGGGCTAGTCACAGTTACAGACTAGGGTCTGATCCTACAAGGTGCTGAGCACTCTCAGTTCCCCATGAAGTTAAATCACAGCCAAACTAGGGCAGGTGTCCTGGAGAGGAGACGGGGGGCCAAGAGCAACTTCCCTCTCCTAGCCTACGCATGGCAGGGGTAATGGTAATTTTTCTGGCTGCCCTTGGGAGTACAAGTGGGGGAGGGAAATGCTAGCATTGCCAAAGGGAGCAGTCTGGTTAGGGCCATGGCACTGGCAAAGTTGGAGGGGAGGGGAGGGAGGAGTCCAGGGAGAAGTATAATAGTTCCAGGAACCTCTGGAATGTCAAAGCATCTCCTCTCCAGCTTTAGGGTGTTTCTGTCTCTGAAGTGGCACAGATTGGCCCTGCACCCGTTGGCACCATTTCTGCTACAATACTGATGTAACATGCTGGCGCTGTGTGTGTGGGTGCGTCCGTGCGGTATTGACCTCTAAAGGTTGTATCAAAGAGGTGATAAAGGACCTATTACTAGTACCAGCTAAGGAAGATCTCCACTAGCTTACATGATAGATTTTGTAAGTCCTCCCTGCCTCCTCAACTTTTTTGGTTTTGTTTTGTTAAGCCAAAAGTTTGGGCCTAAAGTATTTCTCTGTGTAGGTTTTCAGTAACACCCATCATCATAGTACCTGCCCATCTGAACACTAATACTGTGCTACTCAGTGTGATAGTTAAATATCTCTTTACAAAAGTTGGTGTTCCACTGTTATATGCATCTCATTGTCACCTTCCAATAGGTAAAAAGAACAGGAGTACTTGTGGCACCTTAGAGACTAACAAATTTATTAGAGCATAAGCTTTCGTGGGCTACAACCCACTTCTTTGGATGCATAAATTTGTTAGTCTCTAAGGTGCCACAAGTACTCCTGTTCTTTTTGCGGATACAGACTAACACGGCTGCTACTCTGAAACCTTCCAATAGGTAAGGGTTTCCTCCATGGATACCCACAGTGTGTGACCCATTTTTTCTCTTCATTCTCAAACACTGTGAGCTGTAATATTCACTTCCATGGCAGTTAGGTTCTCTAGGGTAGTGGTTCTTAACCAGTGGTCCATGAAAGGCTTAGACTAAAAATGGACTGAACAGAATTCAAACTATATATACAGACAATAGATTTCCAAAGGGGTCTGCACCTTCATTCAAAATTTTTGGGGGGTCTGCAAATGAAAAAAGGTTGAGAACCACTGTTCTAGGGACTTGTGACCAATCATGATGTTTTTCCTCAGGTAAGCCAGAGGGGTCACCAAAGAGTAGTGCAAAAAAATCTTTTATCGTTCCCCTGAAGAGCTGTGCATGCTGACTCTGACTTGCTCCCAGACTGGACTCCTGAATGTAGATGACCCCAAGACATTACATTAGCAGGACATACAGTAGCTTCTGCTTTTTTGTGTGTTTTCTTTTCAGCCGACAAAAGCATGCAAACAGAGCCAAGGAAGTCCTGACTCCCAGAGAGGGAGCTTGTTCACCATTCACTTTGCCCACAGACTGTCTCGATGCTGCAGAGGCAACAGGTTTTCCTGCTTAGGAGAAATGGATGCCTCAAGTAACTCTTGATGGGATAGTAACAAATGTTTATAGATAATGGACCAAATTCAGTCCATTTGGACCAAATTCAGTCTCGGTTTCACCTGTGCAATCCTGTTGACGTCAGTAGAGGTTGCAGGTACATATGTGGCTCATCAGTTATTCATGTGCACAGAGTTCTCAAAAATGGGATCAGTATTTCAGCTTAATGACTGGAAGTGACAGGTCTGGCAGAATGCTGAACAAGAGTTCAGGTAGAGTGAGGCTAATAGAGAAAAATTCATTGCCGGGTAAAGGGTAAGTAGCAGGGACAAATGCAGCATTAATAATAATATATGGAGATATACCTATCTCATAGAACTGGAAGGGACCTTGAAAGGTCATTGAGTCCAGTCCCCTGCCTTCACTAGCAGGACCAAGTACTGTCCCTGACAGTTGTGTTTTTTGTTTGTTTTATTGCCCCAGATCCCTAAATGGCCCTCTCAAGGATTGAGCTCACAACCCCAGGTTTAGCAGGCCAATGCTCAAACCACTGAGCTATCCCTTCCTCCCTTGTATGTTATCTTTCATCTAAGGATCTTAGAGTCATTTTTCAAAAATTAAAGAAACACTACAATGCCTCTGCAAGGCAGGTAAGTATCATATCTCCATGTTACAAATCAGGGAACTGAGGAACAGAGAGGTATAAGTCAGTGGTTCTCAAAGCCGGTCTGTCGCTTGTGCAGGGAAAGCCCCGGCTGGCCGGGCTGGTTTATTTACCTGCCGCGTCCACAGGTTCAGCCGATCACGGCTCTCACTGGCCATGGTTTGCCGCTCCAGGCCAATGGGGGCTGCGGAAAGGGCGGCCAGCACATCCCTTGGCGCATGCCGCTTCCCACAGCCCCCATTGGCCTGGAGCGGCGAACCGCGGCCAGTGGGAGCCGTGATCGGCCGAACCTGCGGACACGGCAAGTAAACAAACCGGCCCGGCCCGCCAGGGGCTTTCCCTGAACAAGTGGCGGACCGGCTTTGAGAACCACTGGTATAAGTAACCTGCAAAGGCTCATATGAGTCAGTAACAGTGCTGAGAATAGAGGACTCCTGGCTACAAGCCCATTGCTCTAACTTTTAGACAACATTTGTAGGGCAAAGAACATTGATCAAATCTATAACAAGGAGAAAAAAAGATCGGGGGCAGTGGCTGCATGCTTCAGCCCTTCAGTCTTAACTGGCCCATTATAACTCAGGTGCCTGGTTCGGTTTAAGTTATTGCAAGCCTGTAATTAACCCAATAAGGGTATGTCTGCATTCCAGGTAGGAGATGTGATTCCTAGCATGGACAGACAGACTCATACTAGCTCTGCTGGAGCTAGCATGCTAAAAATATCCATGTGGACTTCGTAGCACAGGCAGGGACTCAGACTAGCCACCTGAGTTTAGGCCCAGGGATTAAGCAGGCTTGGATGCTGCCAGCTAGCTCAAGCCTCCACCTGCTTGGCAACATCTACACTTCTATTTTTAGTGCATCAGTCTGAGTCTGTCTACTTGTGCTGGGAATGACACCTCCCAGCTGCCACGTAGACACACCCTTAGAGCAGCGGTGGGCAAACTTTTTGGCCCGAAGGCCACATCTGGGGGATGCAAATTGTATGGCGGGCCATGAATGTTCACAAAATTGGGGTTGGGGTGTGGGAGAGGGTGAGGGCTCTGGTTGGGGGTGCAGGCTCCGGGATGGGGCCAGAAATGAGGAGTTCAGGGTGTGGGAGGGGGCTCCAGGCTGCAGTGGGGGAGTGGGGTGCTGGGGCGGGGTGAGAGCTCCAGCTCAGGGGTGCGGGCTCTGGGGTGGGGCTAGGGATGAGGAGTTTGGTATGTAGGAGGGTGCTCTGGGCTGGGACAGAGGGGTTTGGAGGGCAGGAGGGGGATCAGGGCTGGGGCAGGGATTTGGGGTGCGGGAAGGGGTGCAGGTTCTGGCTGGGGGTGCAGGCTATGGGGTGGGGCTGGAGATGAGAGGTTTGGGGTGCAGGAGGGTGTTCCTGGCGGGGATCGAGGGGTTTGGAGCGCAAGAAGAGGATCAGGGTTGGGGCATGGGGAGAGGCTCAGGGGTACAGGCTCTGAGCAACGCTTACCTCAAGTGGCTCCCGGAAGCAGTGGCATGTCCCTTCTCTGGCTCCTACATGGAGGCGCGGCCAGGCAGCTCTGCAAGCTGCCTCATCCGCAGGCACCACCCCTGCAGCTCCCATTGGAGCACCAGAGAGGGCCATTTGCGCGCATAGGAGCCGGAGCGGGGCCATGCCACGGATTCCGGGAGCCGCGTGGTGTGGCCCCCGACCCTGCTCCCTGACTGGAGCGCTGGAGCGGGGCCATGCTGCGGCTTCCGGGAACCCCTGCGCCCTGGCTGGAGCGCTGGAGTGGGGTAAGCCCCAGACCCCACTCCTCAGCGGGAGCTCATGGGCCGGCTTAAAATGGCTTGCGGGCCGGATCCGGCCTGCAGGCCGTAGTTTGCCCACCCCCGCCTTAGAGTCTGATCCTGTTTCCAATGCAAATCTGACTTCAGTGGGAATAGCATGAGGCCCTAAGAGAAGAGCCCAGCAGGTTTTATTGGCGACATTTGGCATGACCTGTATCCACCTAAAATGCTTTGGATCCATTTCTATCATTCGAAAGCCCTGGGCTGAAATACTGAAGGAATGAGAGCCCATTGCACAGGAAAGTAGGAGGACTGAGGAAAGTGATTACAGAAGGGTATCTCACATTAACAACCCCTCTATCAGTTTCAAAACAAGACAGTGCAGCCTTTCAAATGCTAGTAAAAAAATCCAATATTATTATTGCAGCAGAAAACTAGTTGTTTTCAAACTGATTTCCAGTATAAACCCATTTTTATATAGCAGAATAATAATAGTATTCTTATCTCTATAGTGCCTTTCACCATGAATCCCAAAAATGCTTCACAAACCACACCTTACCAGACACAAAAAATTGGCCATTTTAGCAGTGTTTATTTTTTAAAAAGATTAGTTGAGAATTGAAAAATATCCTTCAGCGCCTTAGAACAATTCTTAATAAGGGCTGTGTCTGAATCCTCTTATTGTTCCCTGTGGTTCTCACAAACCTCAATAAAGAATATTTACTGGAAAGACTAAAATAACCCTGGATTGGAACATTCCTTCTAGAAAACAGAACAAAAATTGCAATGGCAACATATGTAAAATACAACTTTATTTTGTAACCTTATCCCAAGATATTTAACAGAGCTAAATAGCTTGCTTACAGAGTCACACAGAGGGAAAGAGAATTTAAAAAGGCTGCAAAGGGAGATTTCCAGATCAGAGCTGAACTTAATCAGTCATCAAAGCAAGGATATAGAGAAAGTCTCTTTAATATTAAAAAAAAAAAAAAAACTGTAGGGGAGAAGGCTCTTGCACCAGTGCAGATGAGACTGTGAGAAGGGAGAGGGAGGAATCTGGTGTCGAGTGTAGGGAGGAAAGGCGGGAGAGATGAGATTGGTGAGTTAAAATGATGACAGTATAATGGGGTTTAAAATGAGGAGGGCAGTTTTGAACGGGTCCTGAAGGGATTATCTTTATGAATTATTCATGTTGCAGTTACTCCCGAAGTGTGCTGGGGGCTATTTCAACACACTGGGCCTCAGACATTGTCTCCCTAAGACCTTACTGTCTCTGAGGCTGAAGTGGGCAGAGGAAAGGACTGTTAGAGTAAGAGAGGGGAGGGAAACTGAAGGGGAGAGGGGTAGAAACTGGGACACAGGAGAGATGAAGGGTGGGAAACACAAGCAGAGCGGGAACAATGAGATTAGGCAGTTTAGGGGCTGTAGTGGAATAGGAGGGGAGGGATGAAGGGGACCAACAACCAGTGGCAATACATCACATTAGAGCAATCCAGAGTCAGAAGTAAGTGAACGATGCTGTGAAGACTCCTCTTGGCTTCTACTTCTCTTCAGGTGGCAGGGACACTGCTGGGCCCAGTGTTCTGAGTCCAGTGTGGGAACTGGGAGGAAATGCAAGTTCTTGACTCTACCCACTACATCATTGGTTGTACCTAGGGCTGGCTGCTTTAAGGAAGGTGCCCTAGGATCTGTGACTTTTTTCACCTTATAAGCGCTTTCTGGCTGCTGCTGCTGTTCTCCATATAGAGCTGCTAGGTCTGGTGCCCTGATAGACCCCTGTTGGCCTGTGGCGGGGAGGGCTTTGGAAGGCTCTGACTTACCTCCCACACCTGAGCTGGTATAGATGGTACTATCGATGGTTCTCATCACATGTCTTTGTGTATGTTTGTGTGTTAAAGATTATTATTTAGGTTGCAAAGTCAAGCACTGCAAAGTCAAGAACTTGAAGCTAGGAGAGGCCAGATTTCCGATTGCTTGTGCAGCCTTAATTTGGCTGCCTTGTGTGTCCATCCTGTGCACTGAATGAGGCATGAGTTCTATGTAAAAAATAGAGCATAATCATGTAATTAAAAACTGTAGGACAATGCAGATGCACAAGGGGGCAGAATTAAGGTAACATGGGCAACAGTAAATTTGGTATTTCCTAACTTTTGACTGCTTGACTCTGCAACATTAATGATGTTCTTTCAACTTAGTTTTACTTGTGTGTAATTTCCTAGGTAAAAACAAATGTTATTAAGTGGAACTGTAGCAAACCCCCATCCTCAGCAGGGTTTCAATGCTGAACTTTCAGCATGGTAGCACAGACTGCTACCAATTCAGCTACAGGACAGGCTATGTAGAAGGCGATGAGGATAAAGCTGTTATCCCAAACCGGGGGTTTGGGTTGCTAGATCCAGGTACTGAATCCAGGAAGTGTTCAGAGGGAAGCTCAGCTTGGCTGGCTCTTTCTCCCACTCCCTTAGAGTTGGGGGAACTGGCACAGTGACAGGATAAATGAGCCATGCATGTTCGGAGCCTGGCCCAGCTGTCTTCTTCAGCAGCTCCCTAGCATCCCCAGTGCAGTGCTGTTGATTTAGCAGCAGTGCACCGTGACTCCAGGCCAGCCTTGGAATGTTCAGGGATTTTTGGAAGGCTGCCAAAATGTCCCTGAGGTACAAAAGTGGGACAAGGGACATGGGAATTTTCAACACTTTCTATCTCAGCCAAATCGGAATGGGATAAATTAGTGGCCTGAGAGGATTCCCCTTGCTGAAAATCAAAGACCTGCTACGAAAAATGCAGGTCACAAGAATCCTTTATAAAGGAAACTGTTGGGTAACCTACATATAGGGGTTGCTACCAGCCCTGCTATAATGGATGACACTGTGACAGGGTCTAAAGGCCTTGCCTAGTGCTAACAACTAATGCCTTGCTTAGGCCTCACCCTCAGGTGCCATGAGTGCAGGGGACTGGACTAGATGACCTCTTGAGGTCCCTTCTAGTCCTATGATTCTATATAGTGAGCTAATCAGGGGAGGGAAAGGTGGCTGACTGTTAGGAGATGAGGGGGTCACCCAAGCCGGAAGGGGTTTATAAAGGGGTCTCTTGTAACCAGTGTGTTCAAAACACCTCAGGAATGAAACCCTGAGGAAGAAAACTGAGGGCAGGTCTACACTGCAGCAGAGCAGCCGCTGTAGCGCTTCAGTGAAGACGCTACCTACGCTGACAGGAGGGCTTCTCCCATTGGCGTAGGTATTCCACCTCCCTGAGAGGCGGAAGCTACATCAACAGAAGAAGCCCTTCCATCGACAGAGCGTTGTCTACACCAGGGTTAGGTCGGTTTAACTGTGTCACTCAGGGATGTGGATTTTTCACACCTGAGCTACATAGTTATACTGATCCAATTTCCTAGTGTAGACCTGGCCTGAGTGAAAGACTATTGAGGTGGGGTGGGTTTTTTGAACTGGCTGATCTACCCTACATGAATCTTGCACATGCTGGAGAGCTGCGAATTAAGAAGGTCCTTGAGAAGGGCATTTCTGTACTGGAGGCAAGAGGTGAGGAAGGCCTGTATGTGGATCTTGACAAGGCTGCACTAATTATTTCATTGGGCATTTTTACAGGGTAAGTAGCCTTCAAGTGTTTTTTTGACAGAAATGTTTTGAGTGAAACTACACTAAAAAGTGCCAGTTGGAAAACATTTAAACGTTGTTTGCCACCATTGCAGTGATTGAAATCACGGCGAGACCCTTGAGTCCAATATAATTTTTATTTGAAACTGTGAGCCAGATGTACGCTCCCAAAGGAGAGACTAGTTGGAGGCAATGGGCTAAACTCTGTTCTCAGTTATGCTGGTGTAATCTGATCATTGTCAACTGTTGTAGTGCATCTGTTAAATAGTTGCCTTGTTCCTCCCCAGAGGTGGCTGCATCTTATGGGTAGTTAAGGACATTCAATGGGATTGCATCTGTGTAAATGAAACAGAATTTGACCCAGAATTTAAGGCTGGGTTTCAGATAGTGAGAACGGATTTTTTTATTAAAAGGACACACTTATCATGTAGTTAACTTTTTTTCTGTACCTATTAAACCCTCTGAAGCTTGAAACAGAAATCTGTTTCTCTGCTATGTCTTTTCCCCACTCCCTTGTTCACGTGCACATGTGTGTGTACACACGAAATTGTATGACTACGTAGAAGAAGATAGGGTGACCAGATAGCAAGTGTGAAAAATCGGACACTTTTTTTTCAGGGGTGGAGGTATAGTTGCATATATAAGACAAAGCTTCTAATACTGAGACGATCCCGATAATATCGGGATGTCTGTTCACCATAGAGGAGGACACTTCAGAGTCAATGTCACAATGACAAGCTGGTTTGGTTGTTTAGAACACAGCCAGCTCTTGTGAGTTTAGCATCACCCTCTGAGCTATTTTTCCCACCCTACCATGAACTATACTGGTCTCTGCTTTATACATGACTTGCGTACACTTAGTTTTGTAAGGCTGACTCTCCATTTCTAGCTCTATGAAAGAACTGATCTATGTACCCTGTTAGTGCTTCATAAACCATGGACAATACAATGAAATCTATAGAAAGACAGACCCATTTTTAGGCAATTTCTTGCACTGAAAGACAACGTGAAGCACACTGAATACAATCATCTTACACGTTATTAAATTTATTTATCGCTAGTCTCTCATGTGGATACATAAGACAGGTTTGCCTGCATTGATTTTCCTCTGCAGACCATTTGAGCTCTCAGACACTTTGAACTGGTCCCTGTGTGTTTGACATGGTTTGTTGCCTTTGGATATACAGCAGCACAGGGCAGGCTGGCTGAGTCTCTGAAGCCAGTTGTTTTGCATTTGAACTTTCTTGGTCTTTTCATCGAGAGGCTGACATGCAAGAGCAGCTTCTGGCTGAGAGAGATTTTGCAAACTTCTTGCTAGCTTCCTTATATGTGTCCTAGTCAAGTTGATTAGCCCATGACAGCAAAAGAAAGTCTGGCCACATTGGGAGGAAGTCTGTGCTGGATGCTGACTGAGGGTTGGTTTTGCTCTGTTACACTAGTTCAAATTTTGGAGTAACTCTGGTGTAACGGAGAACAGAATGGGACCCCACCCTAGTTCCCTTGACAGGGTTTGCAGACACATTGGGACAAATTCAACTCTGGTGTCATCCATGGAGTTACACTAGAGATCATGCTGGGCCAGGGTCTCTTTCTTGCGCCCCATATGGTGAGACTTGAGCCCTGATTGTGGGTTACATGAGACTCCAGTACAGGGTCTACCATTTGGGAATACTGCTAATGTAAGGATACCGCTACCCCAGACAGCATAGAGAGAGTGGAATATCTTTATGCTGCCCCCTGCCCCTTATCATCCTGCAGAAGAAAAAGTATTGCTAGAGCAATCAACTCTAATCATTCTGGCCATTGCAGGCTGCTCTAACCCTTAATCTGGAGATTGCAACAGTGGCATAAAGTCCCTTGACTCCCTCAGCCTATGAGTTGCACCGAGCTTGGAGCCAGAGCCTTTGCATTCAGTTCCTGGCATGTTAATACCAGAAAGATGTAGACAAATCGGAGGAAAGGCAGAGAGATAAAAATGATTAAGGGGCTGGAGGGACTGACTTGGAGAAAAGACTAAAATAACCAAACATTTATTGCTTGCCTTAAGGGCAACTCGGGAGACTATGATAATGGTCTGGTGGAGGATCTCATTCCTAAGGGTTGAGGGAAAAGGAATTGTTTAGGTGATCCAGGGGGCAGCGTGGTCTAGCTCTTGTATAGCATTTTTCATCAGATCTCAAAGTGCTTCACAATGGAGGTCAGTATCATCATCCCCACTTACAAATGGGGAAACTGAGGCACAGAATGGGGAAATGACTTGCCCAAGGTCACCAAGCAGGCCAGTGGCAGAGCCAGGAAAAGCATCCTGATCTCAAAAGTTTCAGTCTAGTATTCTATCCAGCAGCCAATGCTGCCTCCCTGAAGCAGCATGTTCTAGTGAACAGGGCAAGGATCACAGGGTCAGAAGTGAGTTCTCTTCCCAGCTCTGCAACTGACTTGTCAAATGATCTTGCACAAGTTGCTTCATTTCTTTGTGTCTCAGTTTTCTCCTGTGCAAAGCCTTTTGCTTTTTATATTGCAACGTTCTGTTTCTAACAATCTGTGTGCAGAAGACATTTTGTTCAGGGCCGGTGCTACCATTAAGGCGAACTAGGCAGTTGCCTAGGGTGCCAAGATTTGGGGGCGCCAAAAAGTGGCGCC
>NW_020664482.1:21774186-21780720 GCF_002925995.2 Terrapene triunguis
CTTTATGACCAAGGTTCCTCATGAACAATTAAACGTGTCTCAGTGGGATGTTTCTAGATCTAGGGGATGCATTAAAGAACTAACACCTCACCAGGGCCGGCTCCAGGCACCAGCATTCCAAGCAGGTGCTTGGGGCGGCAATCTGCAAGGGGCGGCATTCCTTTTTCTTCCTCCGCCCCAAGCAGCGCGCCGAATTGCCGTCGCGGACGGCGGGGGCAGTCTGTGTGCCGTTAGGGCGGCACGCGCGTTTCCGCGGCGGCGGCAATTCGGTGGCAGCTTCTATGTTCAGCTGCCCACGGCGGCAATTCGGCGGCTTCTGTCTTCCGGCTGAAGACAGGAGCCGCCGAATTGCCACCACCCCAGAAACGCACGTGCCACCCTAACGGCACACGGACTGCCCCCGCCGTCCGCGGCGGCAATTTGGCGTGCTGCTTGGGGCAGCAAAAACAGTAGAGCCGGCCCTGCACCTCACCAGTTCAAGAAGTTAAATAGTCTCCAAAACACTAATGGGCACATCAAAAATGTGTGCGTACAGATTAAAAAAAAAACCCTCTAGTTTAGGCTGCATAGCAATTTCCATTCAAAGGCCTCTCTAAAACTCTTGCTCTTTTGGCAGAAGTTTTCAATGCTTAGGGGTCCAATCCCTGCAAATAACCACGTGAGTAATGTTAGTCGTGTGTAAATGTTTTCAACATCAGGGTCTTGGGCCCTGATCCACAAAGGCATTTAGACACCTAACTCCCATTGGTTTCAGTTGATTCTCAAACACTTTTTGAGAATATGGGCCTCAATCTATACAAAAAGTTACCTTTATTTATTTATTTAGACAAAATTTCAGCCATGTCAGCACAAGAGAGTACAGAAATATTATTTCCATTATTTAAAAATATATATGTTACTTAAATGCTTAACCATGCACCCTTAATACTTTCAGTGTAGCTTGTCTGTGTATATTTCATACAAACGTAAAACTGCTGCTCATGCTTCTAGTCTAGCATGATGAACAATGGGATCAGTGCACAGGTACTGTGAAGGAATTTGTATTCTGGTGTTGTGGGGTTCTTCACTTATTTGAAAGTCTATGTTTTGATCCCTGCTGGCTATCAGCTTGGTTTGACCCTGGAGCTTTCAACACTGCAGCATAGATCTCTACTTCTTGAGCTAATGGTGTAACTTCATTGTCTAATAGCAGTAGTAGGATGTTATCCTTCAGTGGACTGTGTGAGGATGCAGAACACACTTTGCTTGTTTGTTGCATATGTCCTCGGTCTGACGAATCCCAACAAGGAAAACTAATGTGGCTAGGCTGCTATGGATATTGTCCCATGGACTACTATGGTATATTAATCTCCAGAGTTGACTAAAAATATTTTGGAAACAGTATTTCTGCCCTTCTTGAACCATTGTACCACCAAGAATTGATGCAAATAGTGTGGTCAGCACAGAGCAAATTGTCAGAAATCTCCATCATAAATTCCCTGTTTTAGGAATGATCATGCGTAAGAACTATGAGCCAGACACAGAACATTGGTCAAATTAGTCTAATGTCCTGTCCATTAAAGGGAGAGTGAGATTCCCTGCACTCAGCAGGGTTCCTTCTTTGACTCATCAGCACTTCAGCCTGGGCTAAGAATGTAGGAAGTTGCTCACTCGGGAAAGGAAAAAGGAGGGACCAGGGTCAGGGAGGGAAGTGAGGAAAGAGACTGGTGCAAAGTTAGTCCTTCCTAAGGGGGAAGCTAATGGTTTTTAAAGCCATCCTATTCTGTGTTACCTCGAAATACAGTATTTTTCTGGTTGCACTTGGGGATGCTGTCCTGTTGATGATGATGTAGGTAATTATCTTAAAAGAGGGCTGGATCAATAATGGGTTAATTGAACTATTTTACTCTTGTTTTAAGTATAGATTTAGTTTTGACTGATCTCAGTTAGGCAATGGTGCTTGGTTTAATTTTGTGGTTTTCTTTTGTTTTTTATCTCTCCAATGTTCATTTATTTTTGTAATTTGGGGGGAGGGGAAGGGGAGGAAATAGTTAATAATTACAATTTTCATTCTCAGGCATTCTGCATAAATAAATGAATCAAGGAGGTAGGGTGGCTTAAGGGATTTGAAATGGATGTCAAGCTTTTATTATGGTGCTTTGAATCCAACCAAAGCTAGTAGGTGTGTAATGAAAAGTTATCACCATCTGATGGCTCTTTGGCCCAGGTTTCAATCTATTTCCTAATATACAGAAAACCGCACTACCCCTGATGCCACACATTGCTCCCTTCTTCAGGACAATCTTGGTGGAGAGCTGAAGTAACATGCCCAGTGCTACAGAAGGAATTGGTGGCAGAGCTGTAAATGGAATCCAGAAGTCCTGGCCCAATACATGATGAAGCCCCAGTCCCAAGCATGTTCAGCTGGTGGAATATGTCATTGCTCTTTCTGTTTAACATTCTCTGGCTCATCTCATATTAGATATTTACTGAAGCTAGGTCTTTCTCATGCACTTCAAAAAAAAAGGTCTATTTGTGTGGATAGCACACCTATCTGCTCTTCCATTCACAGAAAACTTCCCTAAGCCTCCAGTAATGCAGGAAAATATTGCATGTATCTGCACCTCTGTTTATCTGTGTGTCATCATATGTGCAGTATATGCAGATTTGAAACTGGCATGTCTTTTATTTCCTGTGTACTCCACCCTTCAACTTCTACATACTCTCCCTGTGTATATCCTTTTGGAGCTATTGTGTTCTTAGAGTTAGGGCAGCCTGTTGCAGAGCAGGACACAATCTGTTCTCAGACTTGACTTTTGTTCTTTCTTGTTTTCCTAAACTTTTTATAAAAAGGTACGTGTGGCTGAAAATTCTTTTGCTCTTTCTATATTGAAACATTACAGTATGACTGTGGACATATCTGTTTCTGTATGTATAGTGAGTGAGCATTAGTGGAGAGTGGGACAGAAAGAGCAGGTAGTAAGCTGAAGAACAAAACTGAAGTGAAAAATTTCCTACAGCTTTTGCCATTGTTTGGGTAGGGCACAAGAGAAGATGCTGTTGGTAGGGATATCAAGGTTTTCTGAAAGAATCATCCAACTTAAAATAACTAAAGCAGCATTTACCCGCACCCAACACAGAGCTAGGGAAATCGCACTGATTTTAAACTGTATTTACCCAAAGGGTTTCTCATTACAGCTGAGGTGTTTTCTTGTTTCCTGTCATGTATAGTTCACATCTGTTGTGCATACACAGATAAAACACACACACACACACACACACACACACAATCAGGCAAAGATGCGGATGAGGGCAGACAGAAATGGACATTCAGACCCAGATGCACATGCCACTCGTTTATGTCCTGTATATATAGAAAAGTTCCTCTATGGCAGAGCATTGTAAGGTAAGATTGAAGACAGATTTAAAAGTAGATTGTGCCCCAGGGGAGCTCATGCCTCTGAAACATTGGAGATGGGATGGCAGGGTTTTCCAGACCCCAGAATAATGACCCTGAAAATGAGCTCTGACAGGTTGGATGTGATACTGCAGGGCTTACTGGGCAGGGGAACAATTTCCATATCAATATTCAGAGAGCCTTCAGGTGCAATAGCCTGTGCAGGGACAAATATTCATTTGATTTTAGGTGGGAAGAAAAGGCCTCACTTTATACTGGGGCTTCTTTACAAGCTGAGTCAACAAAGGGTCAAGAATTCAGCATGCACCAATATGAAACCAGGGTCCTTCAGAAAAGCCCAGTGCCACTGCTGAGTTTGGGAACGTGAACCAAGGAGGTATCAGATTCATCAATGTTGTGATGGTGCAATGTATTAGGGTTCTAGCCTCTTTGTGCTGGAGACCCAAATTCAAATTTAGGCTTGTCTGGAACGTCCCATTCTCGTTCTGTTTGTGTAAACCCCCAAATAATGACAAATCGACACAACTGGAATTCTCCAGTCAAGGGGCTAGAGAGTGGAATAAGCAGTAGATAGTTCATGTCAGGGCTGAGATGCATCAGCAGAGCTGTGGGAGGGCACAGAAGCAGAGTAAGTAAGCAGAGGCTGTAACAGGTCTGGATTGAGGTGCATTGATAGAATTGGGGTTGAAAGCAGGACTTGTGGGAGGATGTGTTGCAAATCTGAACTAAGATGCATTGGCAGAGCTGTGTTTTGAGAAAGGGTGTCCATATTGCTACAGCAGGGGTGTTGCAAGTTCACCTAAGTTCCACAGGCAGAGCTGTGGAAGGGAAGTTCACACAACACCTGTGTGCTCTGTCACAAACATTATATTTGTTCACTTGAAAAAAAAAGTAATGTGTGTTAGTAAATATATAAGAACAGAGTTTTCCATTGGAAAACCAAGCCACAACTGCCTGACTGAATCTTCCTTCTAGGTGCTCTGTCCACTGTTTTCTTTCCCATCCAGCAACACAACAAATAATAAGGGAGAAGAAAGGAACCAAATTTTTGCATTCTTCCAAAAATAAGAGTTGAGCTGTGGCTGGAATATGGCTTTATTCCTAGGCAAAGGTTTGTTGATGTTATCTAGCAGCCCAGGTGTGCTTGGCACTCTCCAAAACACACACTCATTCTGATTGTAACAGAATTGGTATTGTCCTTCAGTTGAAGCTAAAGGTGTAGCATGACTCTGTTCCCAGTGGGTTTATCTCAGAACCAAGACATTCTGGGACTTATAGTTCCCAGGATGATTAGAGATGTAGGCCTAGCAGCAACAAATGTTGGGAAGGAAAGCTGCATTTTGCTCCATGTGGAGAGACATCAGACGGGTTTTGCTGTTGGGTCTTTTATGTCAAAGGGCTTTGGAAGAGCCTCGGACCAGGGCTAAAGGGAGAACAAAAGGACTGGATAAAGTTTCTTGAGGAAGAGATGGGGGAGTTTTGGCTAGAAAGCCTGAGAGAGCTCAGCCCTGAGAGGGGAATTAAGAAGCAACTGGTGGTATCATTATTATAACTTGGAAAGGAGAGCACAGCTGGAGAATTTGTTTCACGTGGACATCTTTTTGCATTGGACCTAGGAAGGAATGGATGATTATTGATGTTGTTGTTATTATTATTAGGTTTGGCTGGAGACTTAAATGAACTCCCAAGAGCAAGGGAAACTCAGGAAGGGACTGTACCTGATAGCAGAAAGGTAAGTAACTGTTACACTACCTCAACAAATACTGAAATTTGGTATTAAGTGAAGAATTGGCTACTTTATTGAACACATACAGCACAACAGGAGCATACACTAAACAAGCCTTGTGAAAGTTCTACTTACCCATTAGCCTGGGAGCAGTTTCTCTTTTTTTAAGGCCAAGTAAAATATCACTTTAAAATGTTTTTCCTTTTTCATCATTGTAAGGAGCGGGTGAGGAGATTGTGCCCAGGCTGGTAAGTTTACTCCAGCCTTGTGAAATAGTCATGAAAACTCTCCTGTAGTGTCCTGAAACAGTGCTTATTGAGTCTTATTTGAAAATGGGGAGGGATTTTTTGGGGATTTTACTACTACAGTTATCTTTAAGTCCATTTCCTTGGCATTGCATCCTAGAGATTGTGAATGATACCTGGAGCTGAAAACAATATATATCTGGATATCAAAACCTTCCCTCTGCTAGAAGCCAGCCCTCTTTCCTGACGAGAGAACCTGTTAGGTTTTTGTGTGAGAAGATCTTTCTGACTGCCTTAGCTTGAACTGAGTTGCAAGAAGGCTGTGTGATTTACCCCGACCCGCCCACTTCCCACTGAGAAATTCAGGCCGCAACATGCCCTGTGGGTTTGACAACTCTGCCTGCAGGTAGCCCTGTCTCTCTCTCATTTTTATAATACTCTACACATGGGGTTGCTGACTTGTCACACAACCTTCAGGTATCAAAATAATTTCCAAATTCCTGTTCCCCTTCTTTCCTCAACTATCTTTCTAAGTTTATTAATAATAAAACTGAGACCAGGTAAAATATTTGCATGAAAACGAGTACTTATTCCCAGTACATCAAAACTCTTAGCTCAGAAAAGTAATCTTCAGTCCTACCCTGTTCCAAGAACTGTGAAAACTGTATCTTCCTATCCCACTAATAATAGCAAGTTCTTGGAAGCCCTTATTTCTTATTTCCCTGCTGGCAGATTCAAACTGCTTAGTGGAAAATAAATTATCTGAATTATTTTTCCTTTATAAATTCTGAATAACTCTTCTAAAAAATACTGCAGGTATCCTGAGGTGACATTTGCAGCCACACACCATGTGGATATTTATTCACGGTGTGTGTAAAGCAAAGGCATGTTCACTTCTGTAATAAGTGCTGCCAGCCAACAATGATTCTGAAGTATCAGCTATCTTCCAAGACCAGATAACAGCAGCAACACAACATTTAATATGGACTTCCTTTCCAAAAGCAGAATCACATAAAATGATTACTAGGATTTGAAACTGGCTTCTGTCCAGTACAATCTTTGCAGAGCTAAGCACACATTGCATCCTATTGATTATGAAGTCTAGTTAAGTTTTTCAGGGACTGTGAATAAGAGAAACTTTCTATGACTTACAGGCATAAAGAGAG
>NW_020664482.1:21780730-21805725 GCF_002925995.2 Terrapene triunguis
TCTGTTTCTCGGCATCATTCTATCTGGATTCAGAAATCTTTTGAATGCAAGCAGAATAGATAGGTGTTCCAGGAATGTGACTGGGAAGCTTGGATAGTGCCAAGCACTGGCCTTGTCTTATCTTCCTTTCTACTCCTCACTCCTTCCAAACAAAAGCTCATTGCACAGGGACCTTTATTTCCTTTAGTCTGTAACACCTTCAACTCCATCAGCTTGCTGTAAGAGGGGTATTTCTAACTGTATTCTAAAAAACTAAGGAACTGAGATTTTAGCTTGCAAAACATTGGCTAATCATGACTAATGCAATCAAATATATGTAAAAATACTCCACAGAAGGAAATATGGCATGAAACAATGTTTATTAAAAAGGACTGTACAGACACGCTGAACATTTAGCACATTACTCCAACTGGGCACAGGAGTATAATATTTAAAACACAGAACCCATTGAAACTCAAGGCTAGCACTAATGAATATAACTAATGAGGGAAAGGCAGAAGGCTCTCAAATAAGGATGAACAGTGTCTTTTGTATTTTACTTACTAAGGATGTTAGTTAGCTCTTACCTGAGCCCTGCTGGAGCAGTCTGATCTTAGAAGCAAAACAACTGGGGCTATACTTTCAGAAATGGCCTCTAATTTTGTAACTTGCAGTAGAGGGCAGGTTCACTTAATTGCAAGCATGCTGATGGTAGGGTTGCCAACTTTCTAACTGCAGAAAATCGAACATCACTGCCCCTTTCCCGAGGCCCCACCCCCCGCTCACTCCATCCTCCCTCCCTCCGTCGCTTGCTCTCCCCCACCTTCATTCA
This sequence comes from Terrapene triunguis, assembly GCF_002925995.2. Lineage (NCBI taxonomy): Eukaryota > Metazoa > Chordata > Testudines > Emydidae > Terrapene > Terrapene triunguis. The sequence goes on from NW_020664482.1 coordinate 21,781,542, forward strand.
CTGTCACCAGGCTGGGGCAGGGGGTTGGGGTGCAGGAGGGGGTCAGGGCTCTGGCTGGGGGTGTGGTCTCTGGGGTGGGGCTGAGGGGTTCAGGGTGTGGGAGGAGGCTCCGGGCTGGGGCAGGGGTACGGGGGATGAGGGCTCTAGCTGGGGGTACAGGCTCTGGGGTGGGGCCAGGGCTGAAGGGTTCAGGGTGCGGGAGGGGGCTTAGGGCTGGGGTAGGGGGTTGGGGAACAGGAAGGGGTTCAGGGTGCGGACTCTGGGTGGCACTTACCTCTGGCAGCTCCTGGGGAGCGACCACATATCTCTCCAGCTCCTAGGTGGAGGTGCGGCCAGGGGGCTCTGCGTGCCTGCAGGGGCTGCCTCCGCAGCTCCCATTGGACGTGGTTCCCGGCCAATGGGACCCACAGAGCCGACACTCGGGGTGGGGGCAGCGCGCAGAGCCCCCTTGGCCACGCCTCCACCTAGGAGCCAGAGGGACATGCCGGCCACTTCCTGGGAGCCGGGCATGGAACCTGCCTATGCCGCCCACTGGACTTTTAACGGCCCGGTTAGCAGTGCTGACCGGAACCGTCAGGGTCCCTTTTCAACCAGGTGTTCCAGTCAAAAACCCGACACCTGACAACCATCAGTTAACTCTTGAGTGCACATATTAAAATATGAATTGTCAAAGTTATTCATAGGTGCAAAATTAGAGGCCACTGTTGATCTTTAGAGGCTTTTACTTTACCAGAAAATACAGAAATTATATAATAAGAACTATGGTGCAGATCGTTTGCTCATATGCCTAAAAGAGCAAGAAATCAATAAGGGGTGTCATTTCAGAAAAATTCTGGACAGGGGGAGGAGGTGGCAAAGTTGTGTCATCATATAGAAAATTATATGCGATTATATTATAATCCTGCAAAGTCTGGGGGGGAAGGGGGATTGCAAAAAATGGAAGACATAATGGAGCATACAGACCTATGAGAAGTCTTGAGGGACCACTGCCCCCCTTTCCCCATAGCAAATGAGGCCCCTGAAATCAATATTTCATAATATAGGTTTGTATAGTCTCTTAACGAGAAAAAAGATGAGTGGAAAAGAAAGGGCCCAGTGCTGTCATGTCAGAAGCCATCCAATAATCTTCCTGCAATCTGCAACAGGGGTAACAGGAGAATACTGTTTTCCCTATGAAAGAACCCCTCTCCCTTAAATACATAAACAACTTTTGACTCCTTGGGGTCATAGTTTGACTTACTACTAGAAATGCACATTATTCATATGGCACAATTTTGTAAAAAAGAAAAAAATACAAAACCAACAAAGCACGCTATTGATATGGCACAGCTTTGTAAAGAATATGAAAACAGCCATGTAAATACTAATACATGATGGGTATAAACTAGATATGCAACATGCACATATTATAAAAATGTGTTTTTCCTTATTTTTAAAAAAAGTTAGCTTGTTAAACACGAAGGTGCCAGAGACTAGATTTAAAAAAAAAAAAAAAGTGCAGAGCACTGACTTAGAAAATGGTACATCTCCAAGCACTCTTCAGTTCAGTCAGAGCTCTGCTCTAGAAATCCCCAAGGAGGAAGTAACTCTGGAATGTAACAGTGAAGTGAGAGTAGTCAGGACAAAGTCTATCCCTTCAGCTATCCACAGGACAGGATGTCACAAGGACTTTACAAATCTACTTTTCTGAGCAAACTACTTCATTGCAGACCCATTTGCCCAATGTCCATTGTCATTACTTTTTGAAATTATGTATATATGCTATTAACAGGATGATGCTCCCTCTCATGAATTCAGATTAAGGGCCCTTATGCTGCCTTCTAACTATACACATTTTCCATTAACCCCAACAGTCACACTATTGAGGGCAGGTAGCATATGGCCCTTCAACATTTAAAAGTAGAATACAGCATTTATTTTTAATAAACAGGAGTCAAGACATAAAAGACTGTCAGTCAATGTCACCACTGCCCTCTACTGAATGGAATGTCAGATTTGATCAAGAATGTGTCTGATCAGATTACCTTCTAGTGGCTATATCCCACAGAGGCTCTTAGTCCTAATACTAAATCTAACAGAAAAATGCCCATTTATATTGAGTGGTAGAGGCCTGTATTTTCAGAAGCAGAAGGTTCTGAGTGCTCTCGCTGCTGATAGATGTTTATATGGTTATGAAACTATTACAACACTACAAGATGAACTAAACTTGCAATAAGTGGCTCACTTCAATAAAATCCCGTTGGGACAACTGGGCCTATAATGTTTTGCCTGTTGGGAATTAATCATGAAAAGTAGGTCAAGTTATTTTTTATGCAGAATGGTATAAACAGGTGCAAGAAAACCAGACAGAAAAACGGAATTAGTCCAAACTCAAAGGTGTACTGATAAAACTCTAGGATGGTGTGGAGAAATGAACAAGAAAGAAAGTGTGGGTCTGGAAATTAATTAACTAAAACTGGTATGTTAGAAACGTGGCCTAACTGGTGGACAAATTAGAGAGGGGAAGAGCTATTTCACCCATCATTCCCTTTGTGGGTCCTTAAAGGAAGAGACTTTGTGGGGAAAATACGGAAGAACAGACAGACAGACGACTGAAGCAAGCTTCACCATCCTGGCGGCCACTCCCACCATTTCCTGGGACCCCAAGCCTTTGCCTTCCTAATCCTGAGAGATGTCCTGACCAGACTGGGCCAGAGAGAGGGACTCAGGTGACATCACCACCTCTACTGGCTCCAGCTGACTCCCAAACACCACCTGGGACGAAATGGGATCAGACTTTAACAAGAACAATAACAGCTCCAGCCCAGCTCAACTAACTTCTTCTCTTTTCCCCAATAGGAGAGTTATTACCATCTTTGATACTATCTAAGAGACTGTCCAACAAGGGATTTTTCCTTCTAAAACTCTTTCCAGCTAAAAGGAACAAGGGATGTTGTTCAAATTAAAGCCCTATTTAATACTGCACATTTCAAATGCTTTAACTGTTTTTCCTTCTTTTCTGTATCTTTAATAAAAGGTTAATAGGATTTTGAATGGTGTGTTTGCCATGGTACTAAGCAGGCTGATGTCGCTGTATAGCAAACTCTGGACAGAAACTGGGTTATGTTAACACCTTTGGCACATTTATTCCATCTAAATAATACAACCACACAGTCACCCTGTGGCAAGCAGCGGGGGACTTAGGGCAATTCATGTGCTTTGGCCAGCAAAAGCTTTTTATGTGGGTTTGTATGGTCCCCAGTAGCAGGTAAAGTCTCCTCACCAGGGTGTGGCTTATTCTGTGTTTAACTAAAACAAAAATCCTTAATACAGTGGTCCCCAAACTTTTTCTGTCACACCTCCCCTTACCAGTAATGGAATCTATTCTCCCCCACATCCCCACCCCTGAGGAGCTGTGGTCGGGAGCCGGGTCAGGGCCCGGGGCTGGAAGTGGAGCTGTGTTCAGGATTGGGAGCCCAGGCTGGGGCTGGAGCGGAACTGGGGACAGAGAGGGGCTGGATGTCCCTCCCTCTCCGCTCTCCATGGGGGCTGGCCTGGGCCCCCCCAAACCTGAACGTACCTCCATGCCCTCCTGGGGGGGGGGGAGGGGAATGTCCCACAGTTTGGGGTCCTCTGCCTTAATACAACCACTCCAGCACAAGTATGGATGAAGGATTGGGGCAATGGAGAGGGGAGGATAAAAACCTAGGGAAGGGGCTCCCTCCTTCTGTAATCCCAAGTGTTATTGAAAAGAATATTTAGTACTTTAGAAATATTCTTAATATTCAAGGCTCTTTAATTTGCACAATCCCCCTGTGAGACAAGTCAGTATTATCAGCCCTACTGAAGAGTGTCAATCACAAAGCAGTTAGTTATGTTCTCAAGGCACCAGGACTAAGTGGTATAGTTGGGATTAGAAACCAGGAGGTTCTAGGTCCCTGTTCTTGCCCTTCCTCAGAGAAGCTACTCTTACTTTGGCTGAAATAAGGAAAGGCGCTCACCCTATATCAGGGGAATCTGATAGATACTCCAGCCAGAGCTCTGTTGGCACATGTGTAGAGCAAGAAGTGGAAGTCAGCTCTGGAGTAGAGCTGGTTGGAAAATGGCTTTTTTCTGTGGAAAATTTTGATTTTTTTTTGTTGAAAAACAAGAAGTTTTTATAGGAAAGTGCACTCATCTGGTGAAAACTTCCTTTTGTCAAAAACTCAGTTTTCACCATAAAATTTTCAACCAGTACTACTCAGGCGTACACAAGTGAAATTCCTTGTGACTTCAATGGGCGTTGTACCTGCCTACTCTAAAGCTGATTTTGACCCATAGTTGTAAGGGGGAGAGGAGGTTTAGAATGGCTAATATTGCAGTCAATGATCACTAAAATCCAGGGTATTTTATGATTTCCCCTGAAGAACTAGGATTAGCTCTTTGGCAGCAGAGCCCAGGAAGTCCACAAATGCTGTTGAGGCCTTAGTTAGTTCTTAATTGAATTGAAGTCTGTTTTACGATTGCTGAAAATGGCCTAACTAAGATGCTAAACATAATTTTATATTAATATGGATACAATGGCTTGATCCCCTTCTCAAATTTTAATCCAGTTCTGTAGGAACCATACAATCAAACCCCATAAAACTGAACTATATGTTGATCTCCCGTGTGCCCATAACCCTATTTTTCCCGGTCATTTCAGACATACCCCCAAATCCTTGGATACGCTGAGTTTTACTCTATATCTAGCCCATGTAATCTTGCTGGTTAGGTCAAGGCATGGGTCTTTAGCATAGCAAATGGATATTCAGCAACTTCTGTGCCTCAAGTGGATTTCTGTTATGAGAAAATTAGAGTAATCCTTTAGCAACAACTCTCTCTCTCTCAAAAAAAAACAAAAAAAAACAACTTGCTGTAGTAACACTTGATCATTAAGAATATTCTGGTTTTATAGACAGTGCCTGCTTTTTAGCAAAAGTTACTATGTGGCAAACAGTGTAGAGATAGAAAAACACAGGGACATTTTGGCAAGTACAGTAGTGGTACCTTAGGTCTAATGTATTTAACTATGAAACATGTATCCTCAAATATATCTTCACAGGAGGGATCATCTGTCCTTCTCTGCAATCAGATCTACAAAGTGCTCATCGGCATTCAGACTACTTGCATTAGAAGTTCCATTTGGCTTAGGAGTCAAAAAGATGGAATGACTAAAATGTTAAAGTGTAGCACCATCAGCACTTCTCCTAAAACCAGAATGTGAGGACTGGATGGAAATTAAGACGGAAGAGAAACATTGTGCTTTACGTCACATTAACTAGAAAACAATGGGTAAGTCATACTTAAGTCTGCACTTCAATAAACTGGCCACGTTTACAGTTCTACTGGAAAGGGATTAGGATGGGTCACATGTTTTCTCCATGGATTTTCTGTGTTTCACTCATCCTGTTTCCTCTTGGGTTTTTTGGGATTCCGAGACCGGCTCTTTGCTTTGCAGAGTGGACAGATCGGTGCGTTCCGATGAATTTGCTGGTGACATGATAAACAGGCCTGCAATGCAATGTTACATCTTATTAATTTATTTGTATTGAAATAGTGCCTAGGAATCCCAGTCATGGACCAGGACCCTGTTAGCAACCCATTTCTCTGTGAGGTAATAAACCCATGAAGTTCTGTTGAGACACATTGCTTATTGGGCATGTTACCTGCTCTAATAAGTTAACTTACTGTACAGGAAAAATAAGTAAGGCCCTGCATACTCAGTGGCGAACTGGAACTAAATTCTGCGGCAAGGTTCCTAGATCCTACAGCAACTTCAGGTCAGTTGAAAACTAAAGGATTTGTTGAATTAAATTTTCAAATGAATAAAACTGCCAGTGCAGCCTCACTTTATCATTTATTTTGATATTAAATTCAAATTTATTTTGAGCTTTCCCTCACATTTTCAAGATTTTTGTACTGACAATGTCTGACTGTATCAGAAAAATTGTTTAGGAGGCCAGCTGTGATTTCATAGATTTTAAGTCAGAAGGCACCTCTATCTAGATCATCTGGTTTGACCCCCTGTATACAACAGGCCATAGACTTCTACTCACTTATCCCTGTATTGAGCCCAATAACTTGTGCTTGACTAAACCATATCTTTCAGGATATGTCTGCAGTGGAGCTGGAGATGTAACTTCCAGCTCGGGGAGACGTGCCCATGCTAGCTCTGATTGAACTAGTGCCCTAAAAAGAAGCAATGTAGCCATGGCTACATGGGCGGTGGGACAGGCTGGCCAGCCAAAATACATACGTAGGATACTTGGAGTGGCTAGCCCATCCCGGCACCCATGTAGCTGCAGCTTCAAGTCTAGTTTTAAGCATACTAACACAGTCAAAACTAGCACAGGTACGCCTCTCCAAGCTGGAAGTTACACCTCCACATCCAGTAGGCATACCCTCGGAAAGGCATCTAGTCTTAATCTGAAGACATCAAGAGATGGAGACTCCACTACTTTCCTTAGCCATGTCTACACGTACAGTGCTCGCAGCGGCATAGTTGTACCAATGCAGCTGCGCCAGTGCAGCACGTCTGGTGAAGACACTATGCTGACGGGAGAGCGCTCTGCCGTTGACATAATAAAACCACCTCCGCAAACAGCAGAATCTATGCTGGCAGGAGACGCTCTCCCGCCGATATAGCGCTGTGCACATAATGCCGGTGTAATTTATGTTGCTCAGGAGAGTGGTTTATTCACATCCCTGAGTGACATAAGTTATGCCAACATAAGTTGTAGTGTAGATATAGACTTAGTAGTTTCTTCTAATGGTTAATCACCTTCTCTGTTAAAAATGTGTGACATATGTCTAATTTGAAATTGGCTTTAGCTTCCAGCCACTAGTTCTTGTCATGCCTTTCTCTGCTGGGTTGAAGAACCCATTAGTACCTGATATTTTCTCCTTGTGACAATAATGTTTCTCAAGCTCAGGAAGCACAGAGAGTAGAAACTGACAGTACCTGTCCTATGACTGAAGAGTCCCTACAGGGGGAGTCATACAAGATACAGAGCCTGATTCTGAACTCTCACTGACTGGTGCAGCTCTTTTAACTTCAGTGGAATTGCCTTTGGTTTACTCTAAAGCAGGCAAAATAAGAATTGGGCACATCATTATTTTTAGTGCTAATTCCTTTATAAACATGATATGTTCCAATCACCCAAGAGACAAGCCTGTGTATTTGACCCCCAAGAGATAACGCCTCACCTTCATTGGAGGTGGCTGTTGTCTGAAAGTTGCTGTCTGTCTGGTGTCCTGTTTCCTAGCCACTTGTAGCTGTTGGGCAGCAGCTGCAGCTGCAGCCAGAGATTCTGGAATGGGAGGTTCCTGTGGTTCTGTCTGCCATTCAGCTTTCTGCTTTTCAAAGTAACTATACAAAAACAAACCAAAATTATAATCAACTGCTGGCCTGTCATTTATTTATTTAACAAGCATTGATTTGTAATGACTCTTCTGTGCTAAGTATCAGAGGGGTAGCCGTGTTAGTCTGGATCTGTAAAAGCAGCAAAGAGTCCTGTGGCATCTTATAGACTAACAGACGTATTGGAGCATGAGCTTTCGTGGGTGAATACCCACTTCGTTGGATGCATGAACCCACTTCTGTGCTAAAACGTCATGGGCCAAATTCAACTCTGGTTTTCTTCTTCTAGAATCAAATGACTTGCACCAAGGACTCATTTGGACCAAATTTTTTAAAATGGGATAATGACAATAGTTAAAATACTACATGTGGCCAAAACCACAAGCCCACCGACAATCATTAATTAAGGATCATCCTAATATACATGGAGAAGACTTGTCAAGTAATGAATTCCATCCACTCTCAATATCTAGGTTTTTGTGAATTTTTTAATGTTATTGAGCCAGATTCGATCATGTAACTGGTTAGTGGAATAATTATAGCAAAGCTGATATACTATGTTTCAGGTTCTTGTTTTCAAAGTTTTATCTGCATCAACAAGCACTAAGAAATGTTTTTTATTCTTTGTTTTTAATATAAACTGAGATTTTGGAGCACAATTCTGCAGCAAGGGATGAACTGCATAATTATTAATGTAATATGTTCCAGGGGTAAGAGTTGATTTTATATATTTAAGACCACAGGAGGATCAGATTATTCACAGTGGATCAGGAAGAAATCACCCAATAAGATCACATGAGCCAAAGCAGAGAATTTGTCCCCTTCCCTTCAAGCATGAGGGGTTGGTCTCTGCTGGATACAAGGCTAGATGGGTCATTCTCGATAGAAACATTAACGTCCTCCCTGGTTTTCAAAAAGAAAAGCATATCCTTTACATTTCTTCCATAGATCCAAACATCTGGATTCAGCCACAGTTTACCAGATTAGATTCTGTGATTTTTTTTTTTTTAATAGCTGTAGCACAAATTTGAACTCTGACCAAGACTCACTAAAGCCACCCATGTAGTAGAAGACATAGTGTGGGTGATAGTTTTGGGTTCCTCTCCTCCCTTGCATCATACCCATACCTGCTACTCAAATGGAAGAAATGGATCCTTTGGAAAAAGTACCATGTAATGTAAAATTAGAGATAGAGTAGAATCAAAACCTTAGATTCAAACACCCTTTAATTTGCAGGTCAGAGCTGAGGTTTGCAGCTTTGGCTGATCTAAATGTAACTTCGATCTTTGCCCCCTATTCAGACAGAACCTTTTTGGAGGCTTGTAAAAGGCTGGCTAATTTCTGTCGCACATACATGCTTCCTCCACTTTCAATTAATTTTGTTTTTCATGATTGCCTCTGAGTTCCTACCTTCCAGCTGGGCCCAGAAACAAAAATGACAAAATGCCAACAGAATCATAACTGGTTACAAGGCCAAATAATGTTTGATCTAGAGACTTACTCAAGAGAGAGTTTCTCTTCCTCCTCACACAGATCTGGCAGCCTCTGCAAGCCCAGAGTCATCCGTAGGGCATCTACGTGCTCCTTCAGGGGTTTGTACTCTTCATGCAGGCGCCGAGTGGACTCCAAGAGCTTATTGAGGTCATTCTCAGACTGCTTGATGGTGTTCTCCATCTGAAACAGGAGATAACATTTGTTTAACAGATTGCTCCATTCACAGCTCTCTGATTCACCAGCCAGAGGTGGCAGAGTGCAAAGATGATGTTGCTCCTTTAGAAAGTGGAGCTTTTTACATTCAGATGGGTGCAGAATAGGCAGACAATGAAATGGCCAAATAAAGAGTTAACATTCTGTGGGGTGGAATATGGGCAGGGAAAAAGCAGCTGGAAGCAATTAGGCCGGGCAATGTTTTTGGGTTAAACATGTGAGGTAGTGTCAAGAAAGGATTCAGCTTGCACCTCCTTCTTCCTCTGCACAGCAGCCCAGGAAGGCCAATGTGATAACCGCTTAGCTGGATCACCAAATGCGGGCACTTTGGAAAGATTCTCAAGGAAGGTTATAAAAATAACCCTTAAAAAAAATCTCCACTGGGGCAGGGCCAACTCATTTGCATTATTTCAAGCCTTTCCAAATACCCCATGGGTTCAAAAGTTTAACTCGGATGTTGTTGAGTTCATGTTCCACTTGGGAAAGAGAGGGAGAGAAGCAGCAGAGAGAAAGATAATCTGAGGGAAACACCAAGTGCAAGTGGGACAGCGTGAAAGAGAAGCAGGGAGTGGAGGGGGTGAGAAAATTCTAATGACAAATGAAGGTGGTGTATGTGCCATATATTCAAGGCACCCACTTGTGCCTACCCACAGTTTGGGAGCTTTTCCATCCCTAATACAGAGCCCAGGCTTCCCTTTAGCTCAACATTTTAAAAATATTTACTCACCCTTAAGAAAAGTGTGGATTTAAAATTGCAGGTGAATGGAGCTGCTAATTCAGAATGGTTTTGCAAACCCAGCAGTTCACAAATCCTCAGCACTCTCCAGTGTACCCCTCTAATAATTACTCTCCCTATTTTGTATTAATATCCTTCACTCTCCTGCTTGTTTTACTATTTGTATTGCAGCAGTGCTTAGTTGTCTCAGGGAGAAATCGAGGCTCCCTGATTCTAGGCACTATGCAAACATAACAAACCATCCCACTATCCCTGCTTCCCAAAAAGAAAACAACCCAAACCCCAGAAAGCTGCCAAAGCCTTCCAGGTTCTAGGTGTTAAATTAGGCAGCACTAAGAGGGTTATTTGCTAGGAAGAGTCAGAATAACGTTACTATGGCTGCTGGTACCATTGCAGCAGCAATGGGTTTGGTTGTTCGTTCCCTTTGACCTAAATCCCTCCCATGTCTATTATTGAAAATCATCTTGCCTGATACAGACAAGCACTAACAGTGACTAACTTTAACTCATTTGATACAATCTATATAATCCTTTCATGCTGTCAGGAAAGCTCAGGTGGCATATCTCTAATCTGTCAACTGTATATCCTTAGGACAATCCATATGGAACTATATATAAAGTATATCCTGCCCACAATCCCCCTGCTACATACCACATTTATGTCAGCATGGATCAGCCGCAGCTCCTCCACATGGGCCATCTTTTCCTGCAGCAGAAGGTCCATCTCCTGCTTGTATTCCTTCAGGTGCCTCTCCTCCGATTCCAGGGCTTCAAACTCTGCCTTCAGGCGTGCCTTGATCTTTTCCATCTGCAAAGTCTTATTCCTACAACCCACCGGAAATTACAAATATAAAGGGACAACTGCCGTAATGTCAATGTAAATTCTGTTTGCTCAGAGACATCCCACAAGCAAATGTGTTCACATCGATAGCAAGGGGTTGGCAAAAGTTGATAAGGTCAGAACTAAAGTATATCTTTGAAAGACTGGGGTGGACTGTGCAGAATCCTGGAATCAGGGAACTCCTGGGTTCTAATCCCAACTCTGTCACTGGTCTTGTCTCCACTACAACTTTTTTATTGTATTGGACAATAGAGTTAGATTACATGAAACTTACCATGATTTAGCAGTTACTGTAGACCAGGACAATTGTGTTCAGCATTGTATCAGTCATGATTAAACCTTAATCACGAGAGAGGAAATTCTAGAGAAATGTTCATTCCTGCTGGGCTTTAAAGGAGCTTTTGAGAAATGAAGTATAGGATGCAAATGCCAACTATCTCGACAGTAGACTGAGACACTAAAATGCAGACTTTTGCTTTATACAAAGGATGTTCCAAGATATCAAAAGTTCTGATGGCATTTCAAAGCATCTAAAATTCCACCTGCAGTCCACAGGGTAGTCTCAGTTTTCTGCTGACCTCCAGCCCCTTTAATGCTATTTGTAACTGCAGCTCCATTTGTTCTACATTCCAGTTTTTGTTTCTTCTTTTTAAAATGGTGCAACCCCATATTTCTACACATAAAAGCTATGGAGTCTGGAGCAATGTCTTTCCCTCCAAAGCTAGGAGAGAGGGACTGGCTGTTTAAGCAACATAGCAGAGCTATGCTTACTATTAGTTGAATCGGCACTGCTTCATGACCATCTCCATTTTAAAACAGTTGCCCAGACAGGCAGGAACCAGTTCTAGTTCCCAATCCAGTTTAGCCAGGCCATGATTCAATTGTATTCCAATCTTCACTTTCCAAAGACATGATCTTAGAGATGCAGCCCCTGCTTTCATCAGAACTGTGCCCACCAACTCTGCTATTGTGAAGGCTTTGGAGCTGCTTCTGTTACCCCTCCTCTTACATCCCTTGTGTCCAATTCCAAGACCAAATACAATACCCGCTTAAGCCTCCGGTACTTCTGATCCCTCCCCTGTGCATTTTTAAAGTAGTCTATAGCTTCAAAGAGATCGAAAATGAAAACCAGAGGAACTGTGATCATTCTGTTGAGAAATCAAAATCTGACCAAAGACCTTCAAATAGACCAGGATCAAGTCCTTGGGTAACAAATTCTGGCTCCTATCATGGGTTTTATGGATGGGACTGAGATAACTGCAGGAGATCCAAAACACAGCACCATGGGTTATTTTTCTAGGGTGTAATATACCCATAGCAGAAATGTCCAACACTGATAATATCAATAAAAGGAGATTTTTTAAAAAAATCCTGAATGAAATTTTACATGCTTCTTTGGAACAAAATACAACAAAGTCCTTCATCACATGAGACATTTTAAAAACAGCCTTAAAAATAAAAAATCTCCCTCTAGACGTTGGATTAATGTTGCTTCTGATCAGCATCATTACACTGGGGAGTAGAAAAGCTGGCAGCAGGGGTGTGCACAGTACAAAGCCAGACATGGAATTGGATCGACTCAGAGGTCACCCAAAGATATTTACAAAGATATTCACTTAGATGAATATTTTACAGTTACAGTAGGGTTGCCACCTTTCTAATTGCTGGTAACCAGACCCCTAAAGACCCGCGCCCTACCCTGCCTATTCCACCAAGACCCCGCTCTGCCCCCGCCCCCATCACTCGCTCCTCTCTCCCCCCACCCCCATTGCTTGCTGAATTGTTTCCACGTACCTCTCCCCCACACACACACACACAAACCCCTGCCACGGAGCTGGGTTCCCTCTGCTCCAGAGCTGGAATGGGAGCTGCTGCAGCATGACTAGGAGCCTGCCTGCAGGCAGGAGGCAGCCCCAGCTGAACAGGGGCTGGTGTGGGTTAATGACCTAGCGCCTCCCCTCACCCCACAGAGACCAGACTTTTGATGTCCATCAGTACATCTGACCAGACACTGCCAGGTCCCCTCTTTGACCAGACTTTCCAGTCAAAAACCAGGCTCCTGGCAACCCTAAATGGCACCCAGACACAGAAGCCAAAAACCAGACTGTCTGGGTAAAATCCGGATGAGTGGCAACCCTAAGCTATAGGCATGTATATTTCATATGGTATATGCCATGTATTATTAAAGAGAATATTATATGCTTTATATAGATACAAACATTTTTTTTTTAAAGGAAGCCAACTGTCCCAGTTTTGAAGAATCAGAATCAGCCCATGAAAGTAAAAACGTCTGGAAAAAACCAGTCAGCTATAAAAGCATTATATTGATAAAAGTCATCCCCTAATCAAGCCAGAGATCATTTTGTCAAAACAAACGGCTACCTGAATGCATTGGTTTCTGCAGCCAGAGGCAGTGCTTATTTCAACAAGGAAGTAGTTGCTGACTGGACTTCAGTTCCAGTGGCCCAAATCAAAAGTATATTAGCCTCTGTGAAGAATTAATGGTCACTTAAGAGTTTTTCAAACGACCACAGTAAACTCTGGGGAGTTATTTAGTAATAATAATAAAGTTGTCATACTTTTTACTTTCAGGATTAATAGTGCCATTTTCTCTATATGAAGCAAACATTCATAACTGATAATCTGATGAAAATTAAGAAGAAAAACGTATCATACAACTCTCTAGAACTCACAAATTTACAAGAGTTTGGAGAGAAGTCTTTCATCCACTGCGGAGACAGGATGTGCATGATGTCTTAACAGTTTTAGAAAATGAATGCATATTTATTTTATATTTATTACTTTTGAGTGGGAGGATGAAGAGAATTAGAGCAACTGGTATTAAAATTTGTTATTCTTACAGTGTTAGGGCCCAATCTTACAGAGATTTACACAAGTGCTTAACTTTACGCACTGTGAGTAATGTGAATTTTTCAGTGCACTGTTATTAATTATGTGCTTTCCAGGAGTATCCATAATATGCTAGGCATTCTCACTCAGACAGAAGACAGTCAATGCCCAGAAGAGTTTACAATCTAAGGCCCCAGTCCTGCATCCAGATCTGCTAGCACTGAACTCTGACTCCATGTGCCGTGCCATTGACCTCAATGGGACTTTGCAAAGGAAGAGGGGGTTGCACCAGTACATTTGGAAGCAAGAGTAGGGTGGGACAGAGGGATTCAATCGAAATATATGCACTTTTAAATATACATTATGTAATTTTAAAAAGTAAATATATTAACTATACTGTCCCTTATACTTGGTCAATTTCTTGTAGCCACCACAAAAGTAGAGCTGTCGATTAATTACAGTTAACTCACGCGATTAACTCAAAAAAATTAATTGTGATTAAAAAAGTTAATCGTAATTAATCGCACTGCTAAACAATAGAATACCAATTGAAATTAAATATTTTTGGAAGTTTTTCTACATTTTCAAATATATTGATTTCTGTTACAACACAAAATACAAAGTGCACAGTGCTCACTTTATATTATTTTGATTACAAATATTTGCACTGTAAAAATGATAAACAAAAGAAATAGTATTTTCCAATTCACCTAATACAAGTACTGTAGTGCAATCTCTTTATCGTGAAAGTGTAACTTACAAATGTAGAATTTTTTTGGTTACATAACTGCACTCAAAAACAAAACAATGTAAAACTTTAGAGCCTACAAGTCCACTCAGTCCTACTTCTTGTTCAGCCAATCACTAAAACAAACAAGTTTGTTTACATTTGCAGGAGATACTGCAGCCTGCTTCTTATTTACAATGTCACCTGAAAGTGAGAACAGGTGTTCGCATGGCACTTTTGTTGCTGGCGTTGCAAGGTATTTCTTTGCTGTTACTAGTCAGTTTCATTTTCTAGTTCCAGTGTGTTGCCAGAATGCAACAACATTGGAGTTTCAGGGGACTGTTCCAACCCAAACAATAAACTTTTAATATTAAAAAACAAAGTACACCTGAATTATGAAGACATTTCCACTAATATTAGGGCATTTAAAATATTTATTTTTGAAAAAAAACCCTAAATTTGGAACCTAGCCTACATAGTTGATACTGCTCTCATTTCTATTCTTTTCCATTCTAAGTTCCTATACTGCCCTCTTCACCATACTGTCTGAGGGCTTGTCTACACTACAAAAATCAAGTCGACTTTATCTAATTGGACCTCGAGTCCCCAAATTAACTAAGTCGATAGTGCGTGGCCACACCGTGCTCATTGTCTCGATGGAATGCATCCTCGCTAGCAGTGCCTGCATCGATGCACAAAGCAGTGCATCGTGGGTAGCTATCTCCAACTGCAACTTGCCGCAGTGTGTGTTGGGAAGTCTGTGCAATGCCTCATGGGACCAAAACATTGTCACAGGGGAGAATGGGAACATTGCATTGGCATCCCATGATGCACTGTGTTCAATGGCAAACAACCCAGTGGTTTTTGCACCTTAAAACCGCCGCACATGCGCCATAACCCCAGCCTGCTCAGTTGTGCACTCTTGCTGTAAGCATCTCAAATACCTCGCGCCTTCTCCTGCAGTATTTCCAGAGCCGAAGTAGGGTCTGCCGCCCGGAACATAGTGATGTCTTGCAAGCAGCCCTTCTGCAAGCCATTGAAAAAAAACAATTCACAGTTGCTGCTGGCAGTCACAGAGCAGCTGCAGTCTGTTGAGCGCCATGTCTGGTCCCGTGGAACAAGCGCTGATTAGTGGGACCGCATCATTTTGCGGGTATGGGATGATGAGCAGTAGCTACAGAACTTTCGAATGCAGAAGGCCACCTTCCAGGAACTTTGTGCAAAGCTTTCCCCTGCGCTGCAGTTCAACAACACAAAAATGAGAGCTGCTCTGACAGTGGAGAAACGAGTGGCGATCGCTATTTGGAAGCTTGCAACACCAGACAGTTACCGGTCAGTGGGGAATCAATTTGGAGTAGGTAAATCAACAGTGGGAGCTGCGTTGCTCCAAATATGCATGGCCATTAACCGACTTCTGCTACGAAGGGTAGTGAGTCTGGGAAATGTGCACGACATAGTGGATGGTTTTGCTGCGATGGGGTTTCCTAATTGCGGTGGGGCGACAGATGGCACACATATCCCCATCTCGGCACCAGACCACCTTGCCAAAGAGTACATAAACCGAAAGGGATACTTTTCAATGGTGTTGCAAGCGCTGGTGGATCACAGGGGGTGTTTCACCGACATCAACGTAGAATGGTCGGGAAAGGTTCATGATGCGCGCATCTTTAGGAACTCGGGTCTGTTCAAAAAGTTGCAATCCAGGACTTTCTTTCCAGACCGCAAAATGAACACTGACGACGTTGAGATGCCTATAGTTATCCTGGGGGACCCAGCCTATCCCTTGCTCCCATGGCTCATGAACCCATACACCGGCCATCTGGACAGCAGTAAGAAACGGTTCAACTATAGCTTCAGCAAGTGCAGAATGGTGGTTGAATGTGCCTTTGGTCATTTGAAAGGGCGCTGGAGAAGTTTCCTAACAAGGTTGGACCTTAGTGAAGAGAACATCCTCATGATTATAGCTGCCTGCTGTGTGGTCCATAATATCTGTGAAAAAAAGGGGGACATTTTTCTGCAAGGGTGGGCAGTTGAGACAAATCTCATGGCAGCCATTTTTGAGCTGCCAGACACCAGGGCAATAAGAAGAGCACAGCAAGGGGCGCTGTGTATATGCGAGGCTTTGAAAAGCCGTTTCAATAATGAGTCACAGTAATGTGAACTGCTTGTCTGCATTGTGCTTTCCCAAACCTTCACCTGCCTTGTATCACTGTCCCTGTAAAGCCAACCCCCCACCCAAGCCCACTGCTTCTACTCAATAAAGAACATTTATTTCTCGAATCCATTTACTTTATTTAACAAACATAAGTAAAGAGGGAGAACACAAAAAAAGGTAACCTTGGGGAAAAGGGGTTGTAAAGTTGGAACGGGAGAAACATTTTCAGCTGTGTAACATAACACCTCATTCCAGACCATCAAAGGTCTGTGAATGGGTGCCTTCTTTTCCTTGTACCCTCCCCCTGAGTTAAGTGAAAGGGATAATGGACTTTTCGCCCACGCCTCAGGGAACGCTTAAGAGAGGGTGATTCTATGCCAGGCGATGCTGGCTGTCTGTTCACCAGGGTCTGCAGAGGGACTCTACCCTCCTGCTTCTGTTCCTGCAGTTCAACCAGATGCATCAACATGTCTGCTTGGTCCCTCATAATCCGAAGCATCTCATCCTACGCCGCACGCTCTTGCTCATTAGAATCTTTCCTGCTCTCCATGTCCATGTCTAACTTTTCGGACAGTGAAATCCTCCACGCTCTCAGCTCTGTGTCAGCTGTCCCAGAGGCGTTCATTATCTCAGTGACCATGTCCTCCCACGTTCTCTTTCTCCTCCTTCTAATCACCAAAAGTCTGCTTTCAGGTGTTGATGAAATGCCGAAGGACACACTTCTAGCTGTCAGTAATGGGAAAAAATAAAGGAGCCATTGTACATGAATAAAATGTGTCCATAGCAAGGCCGCTTTCATAAAAAAAAAAACAAAAAAACCCACCTTTATTACACTAGGTGCAAGCCATAACATAATCAGAATCTGTAACCGTTCGCTGTGCTGTTTTGCTGCTCCAGCCATGGTGAGTAGGCCCCACCCCGGGTCATGGGTGACCACACTTTTAATGAAGTTTATGGCAGGCTCATGTCAGCAGCAGAGGTAGCTAGTCGAACAATGGGCCTTCCCCATAGCACCACTGGAAGTTGTTTACGAGTGGGGCGAGGGGGAACGTTTTCACTCCCAAATTGCGGAATCTCTCATGTGGGGCCCCAGTCCCCTATCAGCCACATTAACCTACTTGCCAACCCATGCCGAGCACAGTAAAGGCACATTAGCGGCCGTGTGTTTGGCGATCTGGAATGTGTGTGTGTGTGCAGAGGGTCTACATGCCCCTTTTTTTCTTGTAAGAGCACTTTTAATGAGAACTTCCCCCGTTTCCCCTAGGCGATCCTATGTGATATCAGTCTCCTGAGGGTCAGAGGCGGAAAGGAAGGAGATGCTGCAAGCGTCTGGGTATATACCCAGTCCTTATGCTGCTATGCTGTGTACCGCAATGATGCCAGCAGAATTAATTCAGGAGTTGCGTGGGAAAGTGTCCTACCATGGTGGAAGAAATAAGACTGACCTGCCCAAAAACCTTCTTCAAAGGCTTGCAGAGTAATTCCATGAAAGTTTCCTAGAGAGATCCATGGAGGATTCCTGGGCTATCCCAGACCACATAAACAGTCTTTTCCGGGAGTCACCGTCTGCGTAGCTGGAGCGGCCTCTTGTAAGCAGAGAATTACAGCACCTTGCTTTTTCTTCACAGTAAACATGCAATACCACCGAATGTGTGTGCCCGCTAAAGTTTAACTGGACTTTCATTGTAATTGTATACTCACCAGAGGTGCCTTCCCCGGCATCACGGTCGGCTACCATGATGTCCTGCGACCCACAGGGCTCCGGGGTTAAAAATATTTCCTGGCTCTTGGGGAGAATGGATCCACCGCTTGCCTGTCTCCCATTCTCCTCCTCCTCTTCCTCATCCACCATATCATCCTCCTTGTTGTCCCTAGACTCACACATCTGTGAGGTGTCCACATTGCCTGTGGGGGTGCTGATAGGGTCACCCCCGAGAATCTCATGCACTCGTTGTAGAACTGGCATGTGTGGGGTTCAGCACCAGAATGACTGTTCAGCTCCCTTGCCTTCTGGTACGCTTGGCGAAGTTTTTATTTTTACACGGCACTGCTGTGTGTCCCTCCTGCAGGCCTTCTCCCCCATTCCACGAGCGATCTTTGCGTAGATATCAGCGTTTCTTCTGCTGGATCGGAGCTCTGCCTGCACAGACTCTTCTCCCCACACAGCGATGAGATCCACCACTTCCTGTGCAGACCATGCTGGAGCGCGTTTGGGGTGTACTCAAACTGTGCTCAAGCTGGCATGCTCCCAATGCTGATCAAACAGGAAATGGGAAATCAAAAATTCCCAGGGCTTTAGCAGGGGAGGGGCTGTTTCCTGTGTACCTGGCTGCAGTGCAGCAGAATTGAGAATGATCTCCAGAGCGGTCACAGATGAGCATTGTGGGACACCATCTGGAGGCCAATTAAGTCGAATTACACAACGCTGCATCTGCACTACCTCGCAGTCTACCCATGAAAATCGAATTAAGCGCTACGCCTCTTACAGAAGCAGATTACAGAAGTTGACATTAGAGGCGATGTAGGTCGGCGTAAAGGACCCGTCAGTGTAGACACATACTTTAACAGGTCGACTTAAGGTGGCTTTCTTTGACCTAACTTTTTAGTGTAGACCAGGCCTGAGTGTCCTCAGGAAGTGACTACCATCTATCATGGGCGGTTCATTCTCTCTCTCACTCATCCTCTCCCCAGGGGGAATGCTGGAGCCCAATCTTGCATAGATTTACATATGTGCTTAGTCTGACCACTGAGAGTAGTTCCACCGAAAGCAATGGGACTACTCAGTGCATAAAGTCAAACACATGTATAAGTTTTTGCTGGATTGGGGCCTTACATGCATACTTAAATTTACTGATTGGAGTAATCCCATTGATTTCCAATTAAGCATGTATAGAAGTGTTTTCAGGATCAGGCCCTGACATCCCCTGAAACCCCAATAAAGTCCCTTTAATAAATATAAAAGTTTGGCGTAATATAGGAAAGGGTCTCACCCTTCATCTCCAAAAGAGACATCAAGTGAAAGAAAACAATAGGGCAAATTTTGCTTTTTTCAGCTAGTGATTTTATTTATAAAGGCCCTTTTAACTCTGCAGGTGGAACAGGGCAGACAGAGTACAAATTAAAATAAACAGCAATTAGAACAGTGATTCCCAAACTTGTTCCACCGTTTGTGCAGGGAAAGTGGCGGGCTGGGCTGGTTTGTTTACCTGCCAGTACATCCCTCGGGCCGTGCCGCTTCCAGCAGCTCCCATTGGCCTGCAGCAGCGAACCGCGGCCACTGGGAGACGCGATTGGGCGAACCTCCGGACGCGGCAGGTAAACAAACCAGCCCAGCCCGCCAGGGGCTTTCCCTGCACAAGCGGCGGAACAAGTTTGGGAACCACTGAATTAGAGTATGGTGGAACCTTTTAAGCACATAAAATTTGTTTATGTAATTTAAAATAAATCAGGCATAAAAGTAAAAATATCCAGAGCTTGTGATTTCTTATCTGGCCTATTTTGGGCCAAAACCAACATGCCTTATTCACCTGATCTGTCCCAGTTAAATGTGACTGTCTATTTAGGTCAATATGGTAATCAGGATTTAGCCCTTTGATGTAGAAGGATTCTTAGATTTCACAGATCTTCATTTCGCTTTCATGGCACCATAATTTACAACAAGGCCAATAACTACAACAGCAAAATGTGTCAAATTAAATAATTACAGTTAAATTCACCTTTGAATCAAAAAACTGAATGTACTTGATGTTCCCAAATACAAAGTATTGTAACAACCAAGCAGAAAATCAATCAGATATTTAAATCCCATTTTACAACAATCACGTCTCAACAGAACTTCTAGCTGGCTGATGATCTGTTTTAAAAGATGACAATTATGGCAGTTGAGCACAGAAGTTTCAGAGCCTCAGTATTAATCTGGAACATGTTCACTGTCCTGTCTCATTATATGTATTTTGGTACGCTATACATAAAAATAATTTGGGGCCTGGTCTTGCCACCATTATTCATGTGAGCAGTCTTTGCATGAGGAAGGACTTGGCCCTTGCATGGTAGAATAATTTGCTTTTACATAGTCAGACAGTATTCCAACTAGGAGATTTTGTTAAAGGTGTAATGATTATAAAAACGATAGTAATTTAATTGTTGCTTATTCTGTGGTTTGATTTCAGTTTCTTTTCTCAATCGATTGACCATGCTACAGTGACATTTTTTATTTTATTGATTTCCCCCTCCCCACCCGCACTCCACAGATAACCTCTTACATTTTCCTGATACAAAAATATAAAAACACAACTCACCATGCTGATGAGTATGGTATAAATACCTACATATATATCCCAGTCACAGCTATTTGTTCTTCCGCCCAGCTACTTTCAAAATTATTGCACTTTCCTTATTACATGCTTTTGCTATTAAATGCACAAATTCATGCTAAATGCACGCAACTCGGGCAGTAACCAGAACATCATGTTCATAAACGAAAAGGCGCAAACTGAGCATTTAAAGCCAGACAAAACAATCCACCCTGGTGCCATGCATTGTTGCTTATGATTGACTCTTCCTGCAACATGTCCTGTGATTCACTCTATGAAGGCCACTATATAAAAATTAATGGTATATTGGATTGCACTGGAGAGTGGAGAGACTCAGCTTCCTGCCTTGCTGGTAAACCTCTTTAAGGGAAAGCAATAGCAGCCTTAGTGCCATTGTGTCCCTGCTTCATCATCATCATCATCCTCATTCCACCCTATGCCCCCAATAACTCCTTCAGAGGAGGGGACCACAATAAACAACAGGAAGGGAACAGGGAAAAGAACATTCACCAGTCTGACTTCACACAACACCCCTAACCCTAACTCCTTCTCCAAGTGGAGGTGAGAGAGAGAGAGAAGTAAGCTGGCTAAACAGATCTCCCAAGACGCAGTTTTCTTTCCTTTCAATCCCTCCCCACAAGAACCCCCCAAATTCCTCTGCAAGCCACAACACTGTTGCAACGCATATTACCCAAAGCATTAGCTATGCAGACACTTTTGCAGGGTATTATAAGTGATTCCAATCAAATGAATAAATGTTATTTTAAAAAAAAAAATCACTTCCCAACCCCACCTCCCTGATTTCAAAGCAGCTTCTGTGCTCTGGATGCATATTTGGCTCACCTACATACATTATATTCTGTAATTTTCTCCCCCACCTCCCTTCAAAAATTTCCTAGATGCAGCCAACCAGAAGAATGTTAGGAATGAATGGGTAAAAAAAAAAAATCCTAACAGTTTACCGGAATAAATAATAATTAAAAACCACAACTGCTTTAAAACAGATCTCCAGTTGTCCATTCATAGCTGCCACCTCCCTCCCCTTTTTATTACTTAAGGCTAATTCCCTGGAAATACATGACAATCACCGCCCTGTAATGCATGTTTCACGGCACCCACTCTCAGCAGATGCTTCTTTTCCTACTTTAAAAAATTATCTCCAGCTTTCATCCCAGGGTTTTTCGTTGGGGTGTTTTTTTTTTATTTTATTTTATTTTATTTTGTAACATAACAGTAGCTTCTTCAAATCGGTATAACTCATTCACTCCTTCAAGGAGAGGGAAAATAGCTTAGTGTTACTGATGCTGCACAAAAGAAAACATACCTGATCTCTTTGATGCTTTCCAGTTTGCACATGATTTCTTGCTCATCAGCCATGCTTTTCACTCCAATTTAAACCTCCCGTGATGTACAAAATGCCAGCCCAAAAAAACAAAACAAAACAAAAATCAACCCATACAATAGACACAATGTAGCCACCCACTCCAGGCATATGGACTCTGAGCCTGTGCGGTATAATCTAATGGGAACTATGGGAGTTAGAGTCCAGTTTCTTATTGCAGCCCAGGCATGTGCAAGAGGAAAGACTACAACGCCCACAAGGCAGAGCAGAGCGTTCTTACTCCTCTTCCTGCAGCCACACTTTAAATCAATTTGTCACAGCTAATTATGTCAAAGGTTGCTAGTAGTGTAAGGGAGCCAAGTTCCTCCCCCCTGAGGGTTGTGGGTTGTTGCTCTTTTAACTGAAACGACGTATAAATGACTACTGAGAGTCAGTTGGAAAAATTCATGATTTTGAGGAAAAAGGAAATTAAATCACACAGAAAAAATGCTCCAACAGTTTTGAGAGACATGCAGTTTCATGTTTGACATTTAATTGATGCTCAGTTGTCCAAAGATATGTACAGGCATATCTTTGGGATTTTGTTTTCGCTCTCAGTCAATACAACTGACAATATAAGTGATACAAAACAAGAAATAAAGCACAAATGTAACCTTTGTTATTAAAAATTAAGATTTAGAGTGATCCTCAGGCACCTTTCATCTGAGGATCTCAAAGAGATATACATACATTGATGAATTAGTCTCACAGTCCTTGAGACTCGCTGCTGTGGTGTGTTTGTTTTTGTTTTTTGCAGTGTAGACATACCCTAAAGAGGTTAAGACATAAAATTTCAAATCTGGTTGCCTGATTAAGTGGTCGAATTTTCAAAGGTGATGAGCATCCACATTTCTGACTGTGGGAGCTTTGAAAATCCAGCCACTAATTTTGATACTTGACTATGGATTTAAGTGTCTTAACTTTTAGGCCACCAGATGTGAAAATTATGTCCATCGAATCTGGAAACTGTTGTCTATCTGTAGTATCATAATGGGTAGCTCCAGTCAGCTGCGGGCATTTGTGCTGCTGCTGGTCTCCTCTGAAGAGATTGATCTTTGTTCTCGTGGAGTCCCTGATGTACGTGTGTCAAACAGTGCTTGTTGTGAGGAATAGTGCCATTTATAAACTAGCATGATGAGGAAGGCTACAAATCTCCTGGGTACTCAGCTGAGCTGGAATTAAACCACAAAAGAAATTTCACCTGATGTCTCTGTGCAAACAACACACATGGTCTGAAATAAATGGGCAACAGCCAACAGCAAAGAAATATATTGGAAAATTGGGCACAGGAAGGTGTAAATTATACTTCCTTTCACCAGCAAAGCTACCTGAGTGGCAAGGCAGATTCACCCTTATTGAACAGATGGTGGCATCTATCTCAGCCCTCTTGTGGGTCCCTCACCAGGAAGCGGGTGGTATGTTTAACTCCCACTGGGACTTTCTATGAGCTCTGCCAATAGGTGAGTCTCCAAAGAGCCTATGAATATATGTTGATTGCCCTGGACACACACCTTTTCTGCCCAGCACCACCTTATTTTGATGCTGAACCCCTTGGTAATTGGAGTTGAAAGTATTTGGACCACCATCAGCTGGAATTTTTTTACCTTCTGCCCAAATTAAATGTGGGATGTCAACGTGTGTGATGCGGGACCAATCTATCAATACCTGGACCCCAAGAGAGATGTGAATTTTGAATGGTGAGAATAATTAACCTTTGGAACAATTTACCAAGAGTTGCAGTGGATTCTCCATTGCTGACCAATTTAAAATCAAGATTGGATGTTTTTTCTAAGAGATATGCTCTAGGAATTATTTTGGGGCGGTTCTATGGCCTGTGCCATACAGGAGGTCAGACTAGATGATTACAATGATCCCTTCAGGCTTTGGAATCTATGAATTCCATGAAAAGTTTGACAAATGGCAACTCTAGTCCCCAAAGCTCCAGCTTGTCACCTCCTAAGTTTAGCCTGAGCTCCACTGATCCAGGAAGCATAAGAAACTAGGTCAGTTGTGAAATTTCTCAAGCACACAAGGCTGCAGGGCCGGCTCCAGGCACCAGGCAACCAAGCACATGCTTGGGGCGGCACCTGGTAAGGGGCGGCCAATCTTGGGGTG
>NW_020664482.1:21806125-21889422 GCF_002925995.2 Terrapene triunguis
GGGGGGGGGGGCGGCGCTTTTTTTTGCTGCTTGGGGCAGCAAAAAAGTTAGAGCCGGCCCTGCAAGGCTGATATCAAATCCCCTCCCCACACACACACACACATTGTAGCTTTTTGTTAACCTCTTTCTTAAAGGAAGCAACTTGGAGCTTAATCCTGAATTCTTTGTATACTCTCAAATCCCAATGAAGTCAGTAGGAGTTTGGGATGAGCAAGGAATGCAAGAGCAGACCCCTGGATAGTTTTAGAAGTGGATTTTTTTAATGGCAAAAACTATTAATCTTCATCATGCACAAATGGGCTGAATGATTTCCCCTCTATTTTGTTTGCTGTCTTCTCCAGTCAGCTGTTACCTCTCAATTATTCTCTGCAGAAAATTGCTCTTTTCCAAGGGTGGTTCACCCACTTCTATTTGCCACTGTTTTCCCCACATGTAGGCTGGCCTTGGCCCTTTGGAGAAGGGATCCTATTTTTATATTTGCCGTTGAAATGTCATGCACTCCTATAGTGCCATAAAGCAAACACAAATCTTAGAATTTAACCAGTTAGTGATATTTTAATGGTCTAAATAACGGTTGTCAGGGTAAAGAACTTGGGACTGATTTTGAAAACTCTCCATGCATTGAAGTCAGTGGGAGTTGCCATGTGAGATTTGTATAGTGAACAGAAGGCTTGAAAATCAGACCCCTTTCATGCCAGTTTTCTACGCAGAGTCCAATTTGTAGGAAAGTTATAAACTGAAGCTATGAATGGGAGGAGAATGAGGCTGTCCAGCAGGAGGGAATAAAAAGCCAGGCTTCAGAGGTGAAGTGCCCTGACAGGGATACTGGGTGTGAAGAAGAATGGTCCTGGGGAATAGACTGAACAGCCTTGAGCTAGGAACTCTAAGAGCAGCCACACCTGGGGAAAAGGCTTGGATTGAACTTCACATGGTCTTATTTTTCATTTGTTTGTTAATAAAGTCAAGCCCCAGCAAGGGGGTGAGTTTTGAGTCTATATGGGGCAGGCAGACCAGCTTAGAACAGCTAGGAAAACCACCTGCTCCCAGGGTATAGTGGTGGAAACATTGATGCACTCATTACATTGAATCTTGGAAGGCTTTGATTTTATTATAATAATAATTAATTAATTATTAATAATTAATAATCCGTAGCTCTTATATAGTACTTTTCATCTTTAGATCTCAAAGTGCTTTACAATGGAGATCAGTATCAGTACCTCCCTTTTATAGATGGGGAAACTGAGGCACAGAGCAGTCACATGCCCAAAATCAACTAGCAGGAGAAGCGGCAGAGCTGGGAATTGAATTTTTATCAGCAAGGGCCTGGTTTTTTTAGAAATGCTGAGCACTCACAACTGCCACAAAGTAAATAGAAGTGGCAGTACACCTCTATCCCGATATAACGTGACCCGATATAACACAAATTTGGATATAACGCGGTAAAGCAGCGCTCCGGGGGCGGGCGGGGCTGCGCACTCCGGCGGATCAAAGCAAGTTCGATATAACACGGTTTCACCTATAACGCGGTAAGATTTTTTGGCTCCTGAGGACAGTGTTATATCGGGGTAGAGGTGTACCTCTGAAAATTCAGGCCTAAGTTATTATTATTTGTATTGCATTAGCACCTAACAGCCCCCTTTGGACCAGCACCCCATTTTGCTAAGCATTGTACAAACACAGAACAAAAAGATGGCCCTTGCCCCAAAGAGTTCTAAGTTTGAGTATAAGACAGGTGGATACAGGAAACAAGAAAGCACCAGGGAACTATGATACAATACTGGTCAGCATGATAGGTGGTGGTCTCAGCGCACCCAGCAGATGCCTAACCAAAAGGCAGTAATTGTCCATTTTCCCCTTCTCACAAAGACAAAATATGATTATTATTAATAATCTACTTGTTATTCATTATTGTTAATAATCTACATTTACAGGAAAGGAAAGATAACCCATGTTGCACTTGTAGATAATGACTGCCCTCTCCTTCTATCAGTTCAGACTGGCAGTCAATTAAGATATTAATATGGGAAGTTACAATTATTATTAAATATGATTTTATTTCCAAGTCTGCTATGAATCTTCAAGGTAATAATTTTGAGGATTTATCTGTAATATGCAAATATAATTTATGTAAATTCACTCCTTGTGGGCATTGCTGAAAAAGAAGAAGAATTTCTCAAATAAAAAAATGAATATGTAGCATTTGTGAATGGTGGAGATGCTTTGGTGATTTTGATCAATATTTAAGGACTTTCCCTTATGAAGCTGCCATGCCATTTTCTTACACACACACACACACACACACACACACACACACACACACACACAAAGGGGGGGCACAACCATCTTCTTTATCATTATACGTCTTTTATACTAAGCTGGGATATTCAAGGCCTGATCCTCCTTCTACTGAAGTCAATTGGCAAACGTCCATTGGCTTAAATAGTGTAGGATTGGCCCCTTCGTGAGCTGTGTGTTCAAAAGAGGTAGGCTTCTTTGATGCGTGATTTAAATGGATGAACTAATTGATTTGAGGGGGTAGAAGGAAAGTTAGCTGCGGTGGGCCAGCCAGCCTCTTGTTGCTAAGACACTGAGGTAGCGAGAGCAGTTGGGGTGAGGAAATGACAGGATGAGAAGGGTTGATGCCATATAAAATATGAGACATGAGTGATGAGAACCTCACTCTCCCAGCATGAAGGATAATTATTCTGATTTTTATTTATTTTCAATTATGAGCTAAAATTTGCAGGTTGAAAAATTAAAATGCTGACCTTGTAGCTTCATAGTTCACCAGTGATTTCAAAGAGATTTTAAAAGACATTCACAAATTGTGACAAAATATTCAGATTCTCGGAAGAGCAAGGAGTCTTCTCATTAGCTACAGCAACAGCCTACCTATTTCAAGTGATGTTCAGGTGCTAATGGACTCTGAATTGACTGTAATGTTTCCTTCAATTGTTCTTGCAGACTGCACCTATTGACTCTTTCATGCTGATCCTTAGCTGGACAACATCAGGTATACTTCTAGTGCTCTATAAATAATAACAAAGGGATAAGTCCTGTAGCTAATATTCAGGCAAAGCTCCCACTGAACTTATGTCTTTTAAACCCCACTGATGTTAAAATTAATGCACTCCTTTTGTTGTTTTTTGTTTTATTCAGGTTCCTATATTGCACCTAACACTGTGGTATTGCAGCTTCTTCCAAAAATGTAGTAGGGGTCATGACTAGCATCTGTTGTGTAGTGATTTTTTTTTCTCCCTTCCTCTCCCCAGAGGGGAAAGCAATGTGAGAATTTAAAATTTTTATTGTATTTTATTTTATTAATACTTTCTTATATATGTGCTGTGCTCTGTGTTTATATTGGCAAAAGCAAAGTCTAAGACATGTAGCTTGTGCTTGGAATGGAAAGTGGTAAGGTTTCATGGTTTTTAGATTCTGCAGGAGTTCATTATCCTGTCAGAGTCCATTCTGCCATCTTGGACAACCCCCTGAGAAAGCTCTGTCTTCTGCACAGACAAGCTTTATCTTCAGCTCTTCTAGAGGCTGAGTCTTGTCCTTATTAGGGAGGAATTTAAAGAGAACACCGCTGCTTCTCTGAAGGAGCAATTATTAGAATTGTCAGACATGACAGGGTCAATATAAAGTTTGTCAACACATCATCTGAAATCACCAAAAGTCTCAGCTAAAGAAACAGCTGAATTGATTTCACCCACAAAATCACTAAAGTTAGAAATAAAAACACCGAAGTGGGCTATCCAGTCCATCACTTTGCAAATGCAGGATTGTTCCCTAATATATGTTATCTATTTCTGTATCCAGTCCAATTGTTGCAAAGTGATGAGTTTCCATCACTTCGCTTGGAAAACTCCTCCCCACTTCAGTTGATTTCACTGTTAGGCTGCAAATCTGCACAGGGTTTCTTAAAAAGGGTGTTGTATTTAAATATTTTAAAGGGTGTCCCTAACCTCTATTTGCAAGAAGCTGGGAATGGGTGACAGGGGATGGATCACTTGAGAATTACTTGTTCTGTTCATTCCCTCTGAAGCACCTGGCATTGGCCACTGTCGGAAGACAGGATACTGGGCTAGATGGACCTTTGGTCTGACCTAGTATGGCCATTCTTATGTTTTTAAATATTTAATATATGAAAAGTACAAAATGTAAATAGTGCTGTGTAGTGTGGATGTGGAATGGAAGGTTTTTGTTTGTTTGTTACTGTTGATAAATTGTATAGTCAGTTGCTTGACCACACTTTGGCTCATTATGAATAAGGCTACGATTTAGTCATGGAGGTCACGGCAGTCATGGATTCCATGACTTTACCGGACCTCCGTGACTTCTTCGGCTTCAGCTGTCAAAAGCTGAAGCCAGGGCTGGAGCGGTGGTTGCGGCTGGGGCTAGAGCCAGGGCTTTGCTCCCCAGCCCTGCAGCCGGGGCTGCAGCAGGGACCATGCGCCTCTGCCCCGTGATGGGGGCTGCAACCGCGGCCATGCCCCCTGCCCTGCGGCTTCTGCCAGGGGCTGCAGCCAGGGCCATGCGCCCCTACCCCACAGCTTTCGGCAGGGACTGCAACCAGGGCCATGTGCCCCTGCCCCATGGCTTGTCTGGTTATTTTTAGTAATAAGTCATGGATAGGTCAGGAGCTCTGTGAATTTTCTTTTATTGCCCGTGACCTGTCCCTGACTTTTACTAAAAATAACTGACAAAATCTTAGCCTTAGTTATTAAATATATTCAAGAGACCAAATAACTAATGTCTGTCGGGTTTATTAATATGGTACAGGAAAAAGGTTCCATATGATACCAATCTCTGAAGAGCAGTCCCATGCAGCGATGTTACATTCACCTTATGAAGAATGTGTGCTCCCCAGGTTACACATTTCAGCTGGTATTATTGTGTGATTTTACAAGAAACACATTTCTTTACACGTCACTAAAATGTAACCCATCAGTTTGTTACAGTTCCCTAACTTGTTTTTCTGTTCTTTCCTTATCTTTGTTTTGGTTATAAGCATTCCACGTACTGATCCGTGAAGGTACTTCCCTAATTTGTATTAAGACACAGAATGAATGTATCTTGATTTTGACAAAAGTTTCCTATCTGCTTATGTCAATGCTCACTTCAGTGAATTCAAGGAGATATGGGATGCTTAACATAAATGAACAGGATAATGGTATAGGCCATATATATATATATATAGAGAGAGAGAGCAGGTAATAAATATTATCAATACTATATATTTATATGCTAGCCAGTAAATATTAGTCAACATTAATTTCATCATTATTTGTACAAGAATTTTCATAATTAATTACGTAGCATAAGTAAGGGAGAAACAGGGTACGCAAAAGTATTAAAAAATATTAGGGCCTTGTTGGGGACCCCCCTAGGCATAGCTACCAGGTAACTCGGGAGAGTGGAAGACCAAAGTGTCGATGAAGCTCTTTTGCTCTGGGCCTAGCGGAACCCCCAGACTCCATCTTGTGAACTCTCACTTACTTCTGTGTGTAATGCTTACAGGCTACAGCAAAAATGTATTGGTCAGCGTTTTTAGCAGATGGCTTCAGTTTTACTCACACTAGCAGAAATAATAGAGATAAGAAAGAGGAATAGTTAGTTTTGCAGATGTCTAACTCAAGGCCGCAGAGACTGGGAAAGTTTTCTCACAGGCGTATGGGAACTTTTCTAATTGTAACGGCTAGAGAAGGGAGGGGTGGGAGGAATACTAGGGAGTTAACAGACAGAGGCTTACATAGAAACTGCTTGAAGTATAAAAAGGTAAAAGTTATTTGTATTTGTTGCACTGGATTTGAGACATGCTGGTCTCCTAGTGCCATTTCAGAGCTCTGGAATAAACTTGGCTTGCTTTCTCCCCTCGGTGTCTTTATTGGTGCTAAGCACACCGGGCCAACGGACCCTTTGAAGTCCGCCTCGAGCCCCTCAGGCGGTGACAGCCTGATCCAAACCACATTGAAGTCAGTGGGTAGACACCCTTTGGCTTCAGTGGGTTTTGGAGCAGGCTCTAAATCAGTGGTTCTCAACCTATTGACCATTGTGGGCCACATATACAGTTCTCTATGTGTTGTGTGCTGCATCCACACAATATATATATTACCTGTATGGCCCTGAGGAAGTCACATGGGCCACAGCTG
This sequence comes from Terrapene triunguis, assembly GCF_002925995.2. Lineage (NCBI taxonomy): Eukaryota > Metazoa > Chordata > Testudines > Emydidae > Terrapene > Terrapene triunguis. The sequence goes on from NW_020664482.1 coordinate 21,812,278, forward strand.
TGTGCTGATTGGGCCTCAAGCGACTTGCAGGTCAAGAACCACTGCTCTAAATGAATACTAATCCTCTGAAATGTGTACCTACCTCAGGCCCAACTTGAGTTCACCAGTCACCATAGGCAATGTCTCGTGTTTTAACCAATTTTCTGCTCACTAGAGTGTAGAGATCTGGAATCAAATTATGGGTAGGAGTTCCATCTCGCTATGTCCTTTACCTTTTCTGCCTCAGGGGTACTGTAATCTTCGTTGCTGGAATCCTTTGAACTTTCTCCATGTTTGATAGCCCAGAGGCTTTTTTCCCCAACCATAAAAGAGTCCATTAATTTTTGTATGGCTCTTGCTGCTAAACTTCTAAATTAATATTTTTTCTAGCAAACACAGAAGCACAAAAACAGGTGGGGAGTAACTAGGTTCTCCAGTGCAATCACATTCAGCTAATTGTGTGGGGAAGGCACAGCTGATCCTGGAGGCTGACATCTCTCAGTATTCCAATAAAGATGAAACGTCTCAAGCGTCATGCCAATTTAGGGTGACCAGACGTCCCGATAAAATCGGGACTGTCCCAATTTTTAGTCATTCGTCCCGCATCCGGAACGATGTTTGGTCGGGACACAATTTGTCCAGATATTTCGCACTCCTGTTTTTGTTTTGTTTTGTTCCACCGGCGGGACTCCGCTTTTTTTTTTTTCCCCTTTCTCTGCCGGCGGGCCTCCGGGCCTCTGCTTTTTTTTTTTTTCTCTGCCGGCGGGACCCCCTCCCCCGCCATGTGTCCCAATATTTTCTTCATCCCATCTGGTCACCCTATGCCAATTTGAACAGAGAAAAACCCCTTTCCAAATCTAAATCTAATAATCAGTATAATCATGAGGGAGTGGTGTCTAATGCAGAGGTGGGCAAATTACGGCCCGGTGGCCGCATCTGGCCCTCCAGATGTTTTAATCCGGCCCTCGAGCTCCTGCCAGGGAGCGGGGTCTGGGGCTTGCCCCGCTCTGGTGCTTTAGCCGGGGAGCAGGGTAGGGGGGAACCACAGCCAATGGGAGCTGCAGGGGTAGCGCCTGCAGACAGGGCAGCACACAGAGCCACCTGGCTGCGCCTTCGCATAGGAGCTGGAGGCGAGACCTGCCGCTGCTTCTGGGAGCTGCTTGAGGTAAGCGTCGCCCAGAGCCTGCACCCCTGACCTCCTCCTGCGCCCTAATACCCTGCTCCAGCCCTGATTCCTCTCCTACCCTCCAAACCCCTCGGTCCCAGCCCAGAGCACCCTCCTGCACCCCAAACCTCTCATCCCAGCCCCATCCCAAAGCCTGCACCCCCAGCCGGAGCCCTCCCCCTCTGCATCCCAGCCCCCTGCCCCAGCCCGGAGCCCCCTCCCGCACCCTGAACTCCTAATTTCTTGTACCACCCCAGAGCCCGCACCCCCAGCCGAAGCTCTCACTCCCTCCCGCACCCCAACCCCCAATTTCATGAGCATTCATGGCCGCCATACAATTTCCATACCCAGATATGGAGCCTCAGGCCAAAAAGTTTGCCCACCCCTGGTCTAATGGGTAGAACATGAGTTTAGTAACTCAGGCATCTGGGTTTATTCACATACTGATGCTTATGTTCCAAACCTATTCACACTGAAGGTGAAGGATAGCTTTCCACTCTGGCTTAGTGATCTTGGGCAAGTCACTTAACCTCTCTGTGCCTCAGTTTCCTTGCATGTAAAATGGGAATGATACTTACCTTCTTCACAGGGGTGATATGAGAGGTGTTTGTAAATCACTTTGCAATTGTTGGTTAAAAGGCAGTCTTTAATGGAATGTCTACACTGCAAAGTAAGCCTGGGCTCAGGCTCGAGACCAAACACCACTTCTGTCTACACGCAATTTTGTCTTACTTGAGCCAGTAAGCCCTCTGGACCCTGGCCCTAGGTCCTGACAAGGGGGACTCAAGTCCAAACTCCAGGGTTTTGCCATGTGGACACAGCTCAGGCCCAAGTCCCCCAGACTTGTCCTGAGAATACCCCAATGCTATCCTACAATCCCATCAACCATTGTTTCCTGTCCCTTCTATCCCAAGACTAACCAATCAGTTCCTAGAAAATGGAAGCAACTCCCTTGGTTCAAGTACAGCAGCTCAGGCTTTAACTCTGCCATTTTATTCTGATTGCTAAGCAGGAAACAGAGTGACCAGTCTCATGTCTGCAATGGCTACCAACAAGAAGTCTTTTGCCATGGGATCACAGCCAGATTTTAGTAAATCTCTAATGCACGACAAGCAAAACATTCAACTTCATGAATAACCATGTGTACCAGGAAAAAACAAAGAAGCCTGGCAGCATTGTGGATTCATTGGATGGGTGACCAGTGCATGGAACGATTAAGCCACTCAAGAGTGATTATCATAAAGTCAGGAATGAGAACCACACCTCTGGCAACTCCCTGTCTTCCTGCCTCTTTTACAAGGAGTTTGACCAGGTGCTGGGTACTGTGCCAAGCATGAGCCAACAGCAATTCAAGGTAGCCTGATCAGCTGGGGTGGTGATCTTCTGACCCCAGAAACTAATATAGAACCAGAGGGGACCTGGCAGGTGCTAAATCAGGTTAATGAAGTGACTCTGGTGCTCACATCGGTCCCCAAGGAGGCTTTGCCACTGGAACAGCTGCAGCATGTCCTGGGTCCATACTCAGAGGAGCTGTTTGATAACCTCCAGGAGGAGCAGCCTGCCATGGAGTCAGCAGCAGAAGCAGAAGTAGAAGAGGCAAGAAATAGCCTTGGAGCTTGTTGAGTTTCTGGCCCTGTATTTATTGTTATTAGCATAAGAATGGGAGGGATTTACGGTTTATGACCCAGTGCAAAATTTAGTACAAGACACAGGTCACAATGTGTATCTGCTCATGGCGGAATGCATGCCAGCTCCTTGGTGTCACCTTATCACCACCACCACGCAGAATTCAGAATGGATCCCAGGATGTGCAAACAGTTAAATAAGCATTTACATTTTATTTTGTACTTGATACTCATGTGTGCCAGGGTGTTAAAAGTAAGACCCTTATATTGCCTCCTTTTTAGTATGCTGCTCCATATGAATCTGCCATACCACAGAGTAACAAGCCACCTGTAAACAGTAAACTGTTCCGGGGGGAGGAGAGGAAAATGTAGGCCATGGGTGACAAAATCAATATGTGAAATATGGCTGCGGGTTTGTATGCAGTCCAGAAACATGCAGGGGGAGAGAGGGGAAGGAGAGGAGTAGGGAGGATGGCTGTGTAGTTCTCTGAGAATCTGTATTATTGTATGTGTCTGCATGTAGTCTATAGGTAGATATAGTCAGAGCAGTCTGTATTGGAAGTCATTGCTAGGATCACCACACTTATGTACAGTATCTAGTCTAGTCCTGTTTACACTGTCAGATACTTCTTGGATCCAACTAATTGCCCATTTTCTTCCCCGAATTTTACCATAGGACACAGGTTGAGCTTTTCAGAGCTGACTAGGGGACTTTGCCACACAATTCTCAGTGGAATTAATGGAAGTTGTGTGGCTAAATCCTTTAGTTGACTCTGAAAAACTCAACTCTAACTATTATCATATTTAATCCAGTTTTAAACCAAAATTGACAGACAAATTTTTAAAAAAGTTTCAGCATTAAGCAGATTGAAGTCAATGACAAAGCCCCCATTTACTTCAATGAGTGCAGAATCAGTTCCATTATAGTTGAGCTAGGAAATGTGTTATTTCCATTTTATTTTATATGATCTGACAAATTCTATAGTGAAAATTTCCCAATGTAGTAATATTTTAAACATTTGTCATCTGGTATATTTTGCTGCTCCCTTTGTCAGGGCATCTCAAAGAGCTTTACAAACAAATAATCAATGAATTAAGTCTCATAACCTCCATTGATATGGGCAGAGGCGATACTAGCCCATTGGAGCCGTAAGCAGGAATATTTTGGGGTCCCCCATATCCCTTACCTACTCCCTAAAAATACTAATTGCATTATTTCCACAAACCAAAAAACATACCAACACAACACATACTAATACATTTGTTAAGAAGTCCAAGTTAAATAAGATTAATAGTATTTTGGGAGAAATACTAAATCAGGGCTCCTTGGAGCTGCTAGGGGCCCTAACAGTTGCTTAGTCTGCTTATGCCTAGATCCAGCACTGAAGGCAGGCATTATCTCCACTTTACAAATGTGGAAGATGAGGTGAGTGGTTCAGAGATTTGCCCAACTCTAATGGGAGAATGAATCAGGTTCATAAGGCTTTGGTCCCTACTTTGATGTTGAAAATTTGTGTGTGTAGCGAAGTCGAGACTCACCGGTGCGGCGCCTCCTGCTGGTCGTCTTGGGAATTAGCTCTTCACCAGCTTACGGAGCACCCTCTGCTGGCTGGTGTCTCACCTGCTGCTGGCCCCATGTCCCTCCAGGGCCCCGGTGCCCTTTACCTCGGGGTTCTGCCCCAGCAGTACCTCCACTCTCTGGGTCTCCCCTCCCAGGGGAACCCCCAACTCTCTAAACCCACCTTGCCTCAGTGGCTTCTGCCAGTCATCATCTAGCCCCCACTCCCTGGGGCAGACTGCAGTCTGCAGTGGCCACTCATCGTTGGCAAGGGGTTAGGACCAGCTGCCTCTACCTATTCCCATGTACCTCTGTAGCCCCAGTACCTTTGTAGGCCTTCATCAAGGCCTGCAGCCTGGGGGTTTATCAGGCTGGAGCTCCCCAGCTCCCTTGCCCTATTCCCCAGCATTGCTCCAGTTCAGGTACCTTTCTCTCAGGCAGCTAGCCCTTCTCCCTCCAGGGCTGGAGAGAGGCTCTTCACAGCTCCTGGCTCACAGCCCTCTTACCAGCTTAGCTTGGCTGCTTTTAACCCCTGCCTATCGGAGTGGGGCAGCTGCCCCACTACAGTGTGCAACACATTTTATTAATATATTAAGCAAATTTAGACATTTTAGTTCCATTTTTCACCTTGGCCTGGGGACCACAATGTAGCTACTTTGCTTTTCTCCTTCAGTGAACCAAGTTGTAAAATAGCCTTAGCGAGGGCAAATCAATACAGGATAGGAGAAATACCATATGACTCACCCTAGAATTTCTCCAATAAATTATTGAAGTGTGCTCTACAGCCGTGTCAATAAAGTTGAACTCATCTCACTTCACGCACCGTTGTCAATAAACTTTAATTTGTGATGCTGTTTTGTACATCACAATTCAGAAAAAAAAAAAAAGTGAGAAAAGCCACAGCATCCTATGGATGGAAAAGGGAGGCCTGATGCTTAAAATGGGTGGTAGCATGATTCAGTAGACAGGGCACTGGACTGGGAGTCAGACCTGGATTGTGTGCCCAGCTGTGCAGGTGACCTGCCTTAGGAGACTTTGGGTAAGTGACTTTACCTCTCTGTGGTGCCATTTCCCCATCTGTAAAACTGGGATAATGATTACCTTCCTTTGTAAACCACACTGAGATCTGAGATGAATGACATGAAACAAATATATCAATATTATCTCATCGGCATGGAGATTACAATAAGTGATGAAATCAAGAGGAAATGTACCCCAGTATTTGGAGCTCTGGAGACCTCTGTCCCATATGAACCCTCCAGAAGGAATAGAAATTAAAACAAATAAGCCTAGTCTTTTGTTTGGATTTCAACCTTCCCCTGCAGTACTGGAAAGTTTGGAAACTCAGAAGCAAAAGCCTCATGCTGGTGCAGGAGAACCTGAAAGTTAAACTGACCAGTCTGGTGGCCCTGTCCAAGCAGAACGAAATGCAAAAAATAAACAAACAAAACCCAAAAATAGCATCATTGATGACAAATAAAATTTTATTTTTTAAAAGAATTGTGTTGAAATGTCTCCAAACCTCTGTCTGGCCTTGGTACATGAATACTCCTCATGCTTATGTCCTAAGCATTTCTGGGAGCCCTCCTCTTGCTTCTCCCAGTGTGATGAATCTGCTGGAAGTCATAAGTCAGTAGAGGACAGCATGAGTCTACTAAGGAGTGAATCTGCTGTTCTTTCTCTCTGCATTGGTCAGCAGGAGGGGGAACATTCTGGGGAGTTGCAAGGAGTTTGCCAGAGTGCCAGGAGTTGTAGGGCCTCTGCCATATCTGGGTGGAAGAACAATGCAGAAGGGCTCCCAATGAGACATACTGCAGGACTGAACCCTGGCCAGGGGACTGCAGCAAACGTAAATACCTCAAGCAGAGGAATGGATTGCAGTATTGCCAATCCTAACGTTCAAAAATCATGTCAGGCGCCCCACAAAAATCATGAGATTAAAAAAATAAAATATGGTTATTTTTATGTCTTGATTTTTGAACCTTTAGAATACACTTGGATCAAATTTTCAAACTTTTCTTCACAGTAAGTCTAAAGACTTACTTTTTTAAGGAAAACTGAGACTCTCATGAAATAACATAACCCTTGGAACTGGGGCATTAAGAAAGACACCCAATTGCATGAGACTCGCGATAAAACCACAGGCGTTGGCAACATTGGTGCATCCAGGTACTAGGCCTGAGGAGCCCTATCTTTTGGATATTTAATTGTAACTTATTAATCTTGTGAACCTGGGGTATTTGCAACATTTTCTGCCAGCCCTAGTAAATCATCCTTTTGAGTAATCTGTGTGTAGGAGTGATTATTACCCACCAGATACTTGACTACAGGGTCTAGCAGCTGACGTGCCTTGAATGTTGTACATGTGTCATGGTACTCTTAGCACACTATGATGTACTGTATCAGAAAAAAGATGATGCACAATAGTGACCCCAAGGGTGACCTCCAGTGTTCCTGACTTTAACATTTCAGGTGCCCTTCACAATGAATTCTGCTATCAAGAGTTGCCTTGCTTGCAGTGTCCTGCATTGGTTGTTAACAGTTCCATGGAAACCCATATAGATAATGCCGGTGAGAGAGATGTGCGTCTGATCTGATAGGTCCCATACTGTTGGCCTATGGCAGGTTAATAGAGATATGAAAGTGCAGCAGAAAAAACAAGGACGGCATCCAGTTCCCATGTGTGCTTCACAGTGTATGTATACTTCATGATTCATGCATACTTCGTGCTGTTTAGCACAACCTGATGCATTCATGCTGGAGACAGACTTTAGGGGGCACATGTAGCATAATGTATCTTTCGCAGTATAAGCTCTTCTATCTTCAAGAGAGAAATTATGTACACCTAATTTTGTGAGGTGCTCATCTACCAAGGTGAAGAGGAGACGCCTAAACGGCTGTAGCATGCTGCACAAATGTGTGCGCTGCATACCTATGGCGCACATTTTGCACACTAATGATAAATGGATGGAGACGGCGGTGAACATATTGCTATCATAGAGCGGGCACATGCGTTCAATGCAGCCTTCAAGCATGCTGCGTGCGCCCTGGATACAAGCTGCACTGCCGCTGCACGCATGCAGCCCTCCAGTGCCCGAAGCACTAAGAAGTGGCTCGCGCGCAGGCTTCGGTGAGTGGCGGGGGCGCGCGGGCCTCGCTCGGAGACTCGCGCCGGCAGCAGTGGGCAGAGTGGGCGCGAGCTCAGCGGGGCCGGGCGCCGTTGCTAGGAGACGGCGCTCGGGCAGGCCGGTTGAGGCAAAAGCAGGATGAGGCGAAAGCAGCGGCCCCCGGGACCCCCCTGGCGCTGAGTCCGCGGGAGGAGCCCATCTCCCGCCGCGCCCAGAGCCCCCGGGTTCCCCAGCCCCCGATGCGGTGGGAGCTGGTGGAAACGGCCGCAGTGGGGCCCCTGAAGCGGCGGCGCCAGCCCCCGCCAGCCATCCGTCGCCAGTTCGGGGCGCGGCTGTACCACCAGCCCCCGAAGGGAGCCGCGAGCAACGTCTCGGAGAGCGGGTGAGGCAGCGGCCGGGACCGGGCCGGGGAGGGCAGGGAGCCGGGCGCAGGGGGTCTCCGTGCCTGCCGCAGGCACTGAACGGGGAAGGCCCCGCCCAAGCAGCCTCTCTGCCTCCGCCCTCCTCCGTCGGCTTCGGGAGCCGGTGCTGGTCCTCCCTCCGCAGTAGAGCGGCCTCCAGAAGGCCTAGCAGGTGATGGCGCCTGCCCTGTGGGGGTCCTCCCTTCAGCACAGGTGGCCTGGTCCTCCTGGGCCGATCCCATCGCCGCCGCACCCCCACCGCACACACGCCGGGCACGGTTTAGGCATCACTGCTGGGCCGGGGTTAGCCCTGTGGGGCACGGTGTGGGCCGGGCGTTGTCATCCCCCCTGGACAGGATGGGCCATAACCCCTGTTGATGCTGTTCCTGGGACCCCAGCTCTCAGGCGAAGTGTTCTTAGCCAAATGCTTGTTGGGTGAAAGAGGCTGTTGTGTCAGGGTCATTGCAGTGGCCAAGTAAATTGGGGACAGGCCTGGAAGTCAGGTTATTCTCTCCCACTTTCCTTGTATGACTGGTGGAAAGGGGGTTGCATTTGAATCCTGCCTAAGAGCTGTCCTCAATTTAGAGAAGGGACTCCAGGGAAATGAAAACTGTCACATTGACAAAAGAAGGTGATTAAACAATAATGTGACATTGAAGGGGTACCTGCTGACCTCCATTTACGCTTCCATTCATTCCTCATAAAGTAACTGTGGTTAATAAAGAAGTCACTTATTACAATTAAAACTTGAGAAAGGTTTGAGGAGCTAATTTTTATATTAATCTTATGGTTTAAAATTAAATTCTAATTTTAAAAAGTTATGTTGCACATTTGTCCATTTTGCTAGTTCTGTTGGATATTGTATTTAACTGCTGTGAGTTTCCTTCCCAGGTTAGTCAGTATACAATAAAGTGTAATGGAAAGGTCATACTGTGTCTTGATTTGGTAAATTGTGCAATAATTCTAGAGCCAAGTGAATATTTGCTTGTATCTATCTACTGATGTATTGGTTTGGTCTTAGTATCTTGGAATTGTCTTCAGTGACATGTAAGTCCTGTTGTTAGGGTGATCAGACAGCAAATGTGAAAAATCAGGATGGGGATGGGGGGTAATAGGAGCCTATATAAGAAAAAGACCCAAAAATCGGGATTGTCCCTATAAAATCAGGACATCTGATTGTAAACAGGAAGTTCTGAGTAGAGGAAAAATATGAAATACAGCAGTCTTAAAAATTGGTGCTGCTTATGTCATTGATGCTTTATATCAGGGACCATGCAATATTTCAGATCCATGTTCTTACAATCAACACATTTAGTCTTTTAAATGGATGTGGCTATAAAATTGGTTTTTGCGGCAAATATCCTTTATTAAGATGGTATATTTTTTAATTGGAAAGAAATTATGGACAGAGTATAGGATATGGTATTGGAAAGATCAGTGCATAATTTGTAATGAAAGAGGTGCCAGCGCTCAAGCAATTTTTTTACATTCATAACTGATGCAGCAAGCCCAGAGGTGCTGGGGCTACGAACTGCCAAGCCAAGAGGTGCTGGGGCTCAACACTTACAAGCCCTGGCACAAATTAAGCACTGTGAAAGGTATATTTTGAAGGTGTGATCAGTGCACCCAACTTTAAAATGAGCTTTGTTTCTGGCTGGAAAATGGGATAGTGGAGAGGCTGGAATCATTCCCAAATATGGGAAAGGTTAGGTGATCTTTCTGCAGAATACTCTTCCCATAACAGCAAGTGTAGAATGACTCTGAATGACTCCTTTGTTTTGCTCTTCTGGATCTCTGTTTGCTTTGTCTTCTAAAGTGAGTCAATGTTTAGCTACTTTTGGAAAAATCTGTTGGGAAGCTTCCTAAATTAATTAAATTGATTTTTTTTCATGTCCATCTTGAAGGATTCACTTGCTAATCAAAAAAGATACAAAAGATTTTGTAGGCATGTATCAGCGCCAGTGAGATCCAGGTCCAAATGACTAATAAGAAACTCAGCTCTTACTCCCAACTACTAGGAATGGGAAGAGAGCTTGAGTTCCATTAGGGAGCTATGGCTAGTTGCTTCTTAGGGTGTGTCTACACTTTGAGCTGGGGGTATGATTTCCAGCTCAAGGAGATGTACTTGTGCTAGCTCTGATCAAGCTAGCATGCTAAAAATAGTGTAGCTTCAATAGTTTGAGTGGTGGGAGGGGCTAGCTGTCCCATCAGAGGCGCTAGGTACATACTTGAAGTGATAGCCTCTGCCACTGCTCATACTGTTGTGGCTGTGTTCTATTTTTAGTGCACTTGCTCATTCAGAGCTAGTCTGAGTATCTTTCCTTGAACTGGGAGTCAGACCCTCAGCTCAAATTGAAGACATACCCATCAGAGGCTCAGTATTTTGTACCAGTGAGTCTCTGAATAGTATGTGACTCATATTTGAAGCTCCCCTTCCACTCCGCTCTGATTGCTGGAAAGGAGAAAAATGTCTGTGCTTCAAGGGTGTGTCTGCTACTTTGCCCTTTTCAGCATCCTTTTTCTTTTTGTTTCCTTGAGGGATGTCTTTCCTCATCTGTGAATTGCTCCATTGCCTGCTTCTGCTGCTTTCCCAACCATCAGCAGAATGAAATTGACATAATATCTGTCAGTTTTTCTGCTACTCAAGAGTAAGTAGCAACAAAATTAATTAGTGTTGTGGCTTTTACTCTGCTGCTGCTGTTTAGAAAAGCCCTGAGCAACAGTAGAGGCACTGGTGTTGTCTGGACTCAGAAAGACAGCGCTGCAGAAGTTCATATTTGGAAGCAGGACTAGAAAAATGTACTCACTTGTAGCAAATAGTAATCTTTCCTGAGCAAGTGCTGCCAAAGTCTACAGAATTTAAGCTTTCATTTTTGGTAAAAAATAAACTTCAACCTTTGTGGTTGTCAAGAAAACCTTCAGAATGTGAACAGAATACAAACTATTGCAGTATCTTTCTGACTCTGTAGATGGATAGTGCCATCACTGTTAATCAGAGTTTGACCATGAAAGCTGCAGATGGTTCAGCACTTTTGAAAATGCATGTATGGAGGTGCCTAAGTATATATTTATTTTTAGAAACCCGTTTGTTTTTGTTTTAGAAACTAGCCCTAAATCTAGTAGTGGTAGCATATATTTTTCAAATCCCATTTGGAAGATTTTCTTCTTCAGGACATTGACTCCACAGAGCTTGCCTGACTAATAAATGCAACTGTGACATGGCATTTTGTATTTGTGCCTATTTTTCCCCACTAGACCATCCAGACTGCTGTTGTAAACTATGATATATGCTGGCTATACCTTAGACAATGCAGCTGGAAGGTTAGGTGCACTTCAAGCACCTGCAAAAACTGAACCATTCCAGTAACAGATCTTGTAGTTAACAAAGCAAACACAATGCTATGTGGCAAATATATATTTTTACATAAAGGAGATTTATATAAATATGCAAGTCCAGGTAGTACACAGTCTTCTAAAGGTATAGCTATTTTGTTCCGAAGACAAATGGCATGCTCAACCAGCTATAGTAATACGGACAGGCAACTTCATTAGCTGCCAATCTTAGTTAAAATGGAGATTACAGATAGCAAATATAAATACTTAAGCCAATATATTAATTCACTGTCTTTCAGCCTTAAAGATAGGCTTCATGGCATTTTGTTTTCTTACATATGCTGCTTTTGACTTGGTTTATGTGGCAGCAAGTCATATTGAGCTATCATGTGACAATGGATTTTTAGGCTTGCACAGCTTGTTGTGGGTCTGTTCTGGACCCACATTGAGCTCTATGGTGAGGTACAAAACTGAACTATAGTGTGTATACTGGCTCCCTTTACCAAGTGTTTTGGATATAAACGTATTAACTTTAATAGGAGTAAACCCCACATCAGCAAGAAAATAAATCCCTTTTATGCAGTTGTTTTCCTAATTATGTTCACAATTGTGTTAGAAGTCTCAGATCTCATTTTGGTGTGTGTCGCTAAAAAAACTGGCCCCAAACATAGAGTATTAATTTTGAAGTGTTTTTAGCAGTTTCATGTCACTGTGTATAAATTCAGAGTATAGTTCATGTGTAGCTGGATCTCAGTTGATCTTCCTGTCCCCCACCCCCCTTTTTTTTTGGCTTATGCTTTTAAAATAGGCTAAATCAGTGTTTCCCAAACTTGGGGCGCCTCTTGTGTAGGGAAAGCCCCTGGTGGGCTGGGCCGATCACGGCTCCCACTGGCTGCGGTTCGCTGCTCCGGGCCAATGGGAGCTGCTGGAAGCGACGGCCAGTACGTCCCTCGGCCTGCGCCGCTTCCAATAGCTCCCATTGGCCGGGAGCAGCGAACCGCGGCCAGTGGGAACCGTGATCGGCGGACGCGGCAGGTAAACAAACTGGCCCGGCCCTCCAGGGGCTTTCCCTACAGAAGCAGCATCCCAAGTTCGGGAAACACTGGGCTAAATGATTGAGTTAACCAAAAAGCAAATCAAAAAGACATATGAGTATGACTAGTTTTATCAATGGCTGCTTTGGTTCTTCGGTCATGTCTATACTATCTGAACTATAGCAGCACCTGTGGCACTGTAGCTATGCTGACATGACCTTATAGTGGAAGCACATCTTAAGGCGATGGAAGAGGTTTTTCTGTCACTGTAGGAACACTACCTCCCTATGCAAAGGTAGTGAGGTTGACAAAAGCATTCTTCAGTGGATCTAGTTGCGTCTATGCTTGGTGTTAGGTTGGCATAGGTATGGCATTCAGGGGTGTTGATTTTTCACAACCCTCAGCACTGTAGCTATATTGACCTAAGTTTTAAGTGTGAACCAGGCCTTTAAAATAAATCATAATATCTGACAGAAAAGAAGACAGGAGCAGGCAAAGGATGGATTAATGAAAAGCAAAGGGAAAAGAAAATGAAAGAAGGATTAATTGTGGGCAGTCTGCTGGAAGAAGCGCAAATAGAAAATTTGCATTTTTTTTTTTCAGTTTGGTAGATTAAAGAAAACCTATTTTGATTTGTCTCCTCAGCCTTCCCCCTCCAACAAAACAACAAATAAGAAGATATTACTTTTCCTAATGTGCAAAAATGATTTTTCTCTCTTTCCAATATAACTAAATAGTTGAAGAAAAAAAATCTGTCTATGTCTTATTTGAGTTACAATACTGTATCTCATGATAATGCTTAAAGTACTGATTTTCCATGATAACCAGTTGCTGATCAAAGAGATGTTGTTGAGGCTGACAGGCCAAAATATGACGGTTTTCAAGTTCAGTGCTCTATAAAAGCTAGGAAGACATAGCTGTAAGGAGCTCAATTTCTCACTCTTTCAAGAACTTGGTATCATTACCTTACTTTTGTAAATGCATCCCTAATGCAGGAAGGATTCCAACCTCCAAATTGAGAGATGTAATATTCTTAATATTATAATTTTCTAGGAAAAATTACTTTCTAGAAAAATGCAATCTTACACGAACAAGGCAGAGAGAGAATCTGAATTTTGAATACACATGACAGTCCCGCTTAGTAGTATTTCTCCAAAGAGAATAAAAATGAGTTAAGCCCGATGGAAAATTAAATCTGTCCAAATAGTTATTTTTTTCACATATGGTAAAATAAATCAATTTATTTATAAACAATTTGACATTATATCAGAAATTGCAACAGAAAGATTGTGTGTTACACATAATTTTCACAACATGCTGAGGTAGGAAAGTATTATATTCATTTAACAAATGAATAAATTGAGGCACAGATAGAGGAAATGTGTGACCTGACAAATCATTTAGTAAATGGCAGAGATGTGAATAGAGTTCATGTACCCCTTTCACATTTTTTTCATAGGTGGTTTATTTTTTTTATTATTATTATTTTTGTTGGCATTTGGCTAATTAGCCAAACTGCATGAGTAAACAAGAACATCCTCCACTTTTCTCTTCCTAGTTTTGTGCAATGAAGTCACAATGCTGAATTTATGACTTTGCAATTACTTCCAAAGCATCAGCAGACTTCTGGGAGCATGAAATCTAGTCATTTCAGTGTACAGGGCTATATCTATATGGAAGCTGTGAAGGACCATGTTCCTCTGCTGTTATATCCAAACTCCCACAGCACTTATTTGTAGGAGACCAGACCCAGAAGCCCCTCTTTCTCTCTCTCCCTCTCCCACCCCCCTTTTGGTGCAGTCTTGTCTGAGTCTGGATTTTAAACATTTTTTTTTTTAAAGGACAGAAAAATAGGAAAAAGCTGTTTGGAAAATGATATCCCATTGTTTCTTCCTGCATTTGAAATCATTAGATATCTTTTTACAGTTATTAAATATCTGATTGTTGCTTGATACTTTAACTCTCCTGATGCTGCAAATATACAGTTTTCTTAAGTGAAAAGGTATTGGATTCACAGCCCTTTGGCCTGACGTTTCCTATCCACTGAACAGGAATACTACAGGGATTAGCTGGGGAAACTCCTTACATCTCACTCCATCAGTGTGTGATTATGACCTGGAAGTGAGCTGAGGGATGTCTTGCTTTCCAGAATGGTTTAATTCTCTGCTTCTCTTCTGAGACTGCCAGCAAGAGTAGACAGGTGCTTACCCTGGAAACATGTATAACTCTTGTTAAAGCCAATGGGACAATTAATGCCAATTGCAATAGTGGTTTTTGTGATGTAAACATCTGGTTCTTAGAAATTGGAAGAAGACCAATTCAGCCCAACTGCTAAAGCAATAAACATTCCATAAGTCAATCAAGTCATTTCGTATAGGTCTCCAAACAGCCATTAGAAGGTGATGACTTTCAGAAACTATTCATTGTACATTCTGAAGAGTCTTATTGGGGGAAATAATGAGGCCCTTGAGCAGAGCCATTCAAACACCCCCAATGTAGGCATAGTTCACTAAATTAATTCCTAAGTGTAGCATAATTGAAGTGAATGGAGTTATACTAGAGGTGTATTTGGCCTACTATGAATTTTTATTTTCATAGTATATCATACTTTAAAGCCAGGGCCTTACAGACTTTTGAAAGCTGAGTCTCCCTTCAGGAAAATGAAATTACTATTACTTACAATTTGTGTTTTATTGTAGCACCTAGGAGCTTTTGTTATGGACCAGTACCCCATTGCGCTAGGCACTATACAAACACAGAATAAAAAGATAGTCCCTGCCTCAAAGAGGTTGCAATTGCAGTATAAGTCAAGAGACAACAGATGGAATCTAGATAGACAGACTGACTGGGAGTACTAGGCAACAATGAGACAATATGGTCCTATGAGGAAAGATTGGATTTGTTTAGTGTGGAGAAGAGAAGACCGAGGGACATAAGTCTTCAAGTATGTAAAAGGTTGTTATAAAGAGAAGGGTGAAAAATTGTCCTGAGGATAGGATAAGAAGTAATGGGCTTAAATTTCAGCAAGGGAAATTTAGGTTAGACATTAGGAAAAACTTCCTAACTGTAAGAGTAGTTAAGTACTGGAACAAATTACCTTGGGAGGTTGTGGAATTGCAGGTTTTTAAGAACAGGTTAGACAAACACCTGTCAGGGATGGGTCTAGATAATACTTAGTCTTACCTCAGTGTAGGGGACTGGACTAGATGACCTATCAAGACATTTCTATGATTCTTGCAGCCCCACCATATAAGAATGGCCATACTGGGTCAGACCAGTGGTCTATCTAGCCCAGTATTCTGTCTTCTGACAGTGGTCAATGCCAGGTGCTTCAGAGGGAATGAACAGAACAGGCAATCATCGAGTAATCCATCCCTTGTTATCCACTCCCAGCTTGTGGCAAACAGATGCTAGGGACACTCAGAGCATGGTGTCGTATCCCTGACTGTCCTGGCTAATAGCCATTGATGGACCTATCCTCTATGAAATTATCTAGTTTTTTTTTTTTTAACCCTGTTATGATTTTGTCTTTCACAGTGTCCCCTGGCAATGAGTTTCACAAGTTGACTGTTCATTGTGTGAAGAAGTACTTCTTTTTGTTTGTTTTAAACCCGCTACCTGGGTGAATAAATAAATAAATTTCCTTATTCACTTTCTCCACACCAGTCAAGATTTTATAGACCTCTATCAGATCCCCTCTTAGTCATCTCTTTTCCAAGCTGAAAAGTCCCAATCTTTTTAATCTCTCCTCACATGGAAGCTGTTCCATACCCCTAATAATTTTTGTTGCCCTTCTCTGTACCTTTTCCAATTCTAATATATTTTTTGAGATGGGGCAACCAGAACTGCACCCAGTATTCAAGATGTGGGTGTACCATGGATTTATATAGAGGCATTATGATATTTTTTGTCTTATTATTTACCCCTTTCCTAATGGTTGCTAACATTCTGTTAACTTTTTTACTATCCCTGCATATTGAGTGGATGTTTCCAGAGAAGTATCCACAATCACTCCAAGATCTCTTTCTTGAGTGGTAACAGCTAATTTAGACCACATCATTTTGTATGTATAGTTGGGAATATGTTTTCCAATGTACATTGAATTTCATCTGCCATTTTGTTGCCCAGACACCCAGTTTAGTGAAATGCCTCTTTGCAGTCTGGTTTGGCCTTTACAAAATTATTCAAAATAGTTTTATCTGCAAATTTTGCTGCCGCACTGTTTACCCCTTTTTCCAGATCATTTATGAATATGTTGAACAGCACTGGTCCCAGTACAGATCCCTGCAGAACACCACTATTTACCTCTCTCCCTTCTGAAAACTGACACGATATCATCCAACCCTTTGTTTCCTATCTTTTAACCAGTGACTGATTCATGAGAGGACCTTTCCTCCTATCCCATGACACCATACTTCGCTTTAGAGTCTTTGGTGAGGGACCTTGTCAAAGGCTTTCTGAAAGTCTAAGTACACTATATTCACTGGATCACCCTTGTCCATATGTTTGTTGACCTTAATTATATATCTTCCATGTCCCTTTGGCTGCCCCTCTGCCCCCTGCTTTCCCTTGGGGGTGGGGAGAGTGAGAATGGGAGAAGTCATCTCATACTTTGGGAAACACTGTCCTAAGTATTCATCTGGCTGGCAGTTTGGAAATGCCAGCACTCTAGGGGAAGAGTTATTGACTTAGGACAAAATTCACTTTTAATTTTTTGTGGGGCAAAGAGGTAGTCAAAGGGACATGAAGATATATAAATTTAGATCAGAAGGCCTTTAATACCACATGGTGGGGCTGCAGGGATGGCATGATCGATTGAGAGCAGCTAGGCTGCTTGTGTGCAGAGACCACAGCCCGCCATGCTGACTCTAGAATTATAGAAATGTAGGATTGCAAGGGATCTCAATAGGTCATCTACAAAAGACTGACAATTTCTAAATCTGGCTTTTAGGAATTGGAATACTTTTTGGATTACTTTTTGTCCCCAGTGTTTAACGTGACTCTAACTGAAGTTGAAAAAAATATTTTGTATTCGCATGGAATAATCAGGCAGTTTTCTAGTTGTATTCTATTAATAAGAAATGTAAAATTTTCCCTATTAAAGGTTTGGTGTGATTGAACAATTTTGACTTTTAAAATTGTAAAAATGAGCTTTAGATAAGCTACTTCAGCTCTAAACCAAAGTGTTTTTCAAATGTATTAATCACTCAGGAACTTATCTCTCTCTGTAGAAATTACAACCTGTGCCAGTGGTCCCCAAAGTGCGGAGCATGACCCCCTAAGGGAGAACGGAGGAACGTTTGTGGGGGACACATGGCAGGGCCTGGGCCAGCCCCCACGGAGGGTGTGGAGGGAGCGCCACCCAGCCCCACTGCGCCCCCCGCTGCAGATTCACTCTGCCCCCGCACAGCCAGGCCAGCTCCGCCCCGCCCACCCAAGCCCAGCTGTAGCTCTGCCCTCATTCCCTCTCCACCCCCAGGCCCGCTCTGCCTCTAGCCCAGCTCCTCCCCCATCTCGAGTTCTGCCCCCAGCTCCACCTTCAGCCCAAGCTCCTGTGTTGAGGAAGCCTTGTTTGTGCAGACAGATTCCATTACTGGTAAGGGAGGGCATGACAGGAAAAGGTTGGGCACCACTCCCCTATATGCCTGTGATTGTACCAGTTATTTGTACACACTATTTTAATTATCATACTAGTGCATAGAATGCATCAATATGTAATAATGCTGCTCCATATGCAGTACAAGCCTTACTCCTATTGCCTGATGAAGCTACACAAATCTTGAACCATCCATTTTTATACCTTTCCATGTATAATAATTCCACACCTATATCCACATATATAGTGCCAGCATATAAAATTGCTGTACATAATATATAACTACCTACTACTTGTGTGCAGATGGATATTTTGGAACTTTGCCTCTAGATTCTGTTAACTATTTGCTTTTAACATCTAGGTACACCTCTACTCCAATATAACGCTGTCCTCGGGAGCCAAAAAATCTTACCGCGTTATAGGTGAAACCGCGTTATATTGAACTTGCTTTGATCCGCCAGAGTGCGCAGTCCCGCGCGTCCCCCCCCCCCCCGAGCGCTGCTTTACTGCATTATATCCAAATTCATGTTATATCGGGTCGCGTTATATCGGGGTAGAGGTGTAGTTAAGTTTGACCATCTACTCAGTGGTCCTCCAAGGCCAGGTGGAGATTTCACTGGAGAATTCCTCTTGGGAAGGGGGTATTTCTGCTGGGTCCAAAGCTGGCAAAGGTGACTTTTTTGCCTCATGCATCAGCTCCACCACCTCCTTCAGTAGAACTCCACTGCCTGGTATAAAGGAAGCAGAAGAGGGGAAAGAAGGGGAATGAGTGGTCATGACAGAGCTCTAATACACCCAGTCCTCAACTGATGAAAGGTCCTTGATAAACCTCAACTGAGTGGTGGCAATTAACTCTGTCCTTGTGTGATCCCTGATTTTCAGAAATTCAGCCCCAGTATAAGCTAAGGCTACAGTCATCTACCTGTCAATCCCCTACCTCCACTGTGCCTGAGATTGAGCCCTAAGTCTTCAACAGATGTAGCCTTTGATAGGAGAGTTCTACTGCAAGTAGTGTTTCTCAGTAACTTTCCAGGCCCACGCCGCTTCCCGCAGCTCCCATTGGCCAGGAACGGTGAACCGCAGCCACTGGGAGCTGTGGGTGACCGTGCAAATGTAAACAAATGGTCTGGTGGCCTGCCAGTGCATTACCCTGATGGGCTGCGTGCGGCCTATGGGCCGCAGGTTGCCCACCACTGCTTTGGAAGCTATTGATTTTGGTTACATCTTGCAAACCCTACCAAAATTCCAGCGCAGAGCCAGAAGTCTGATCTGCCTTCAAGTTTCCTGGAGTAAAGATGTACAGATTGCTGGACATGAAGTATCTAAATATAATTTTGGAATTCCCATTCTGCAGAAAATGTCAAAATTTAATTTTCTGTTCCATTTCAGTTTTTTTCTAATTTTGAAATTTCCCATGGAGTAGGAATTCCAGTTTCCAGGCACCTCTAGTAGTCTTCCTGAGTCTTCAGAGTCTGAAATGTTAATGGCCTGAGAGCCAAATCCTTGCCCTGGCACATTGCCTGAACATCTGGGTTCTGCACTGGAGAGTTATTATTAAATTATCATAGTGCCCAAATATGCAGTCAGGGTTGGGGTTCCTTTGCATTGGGCACCATACAAACAGAGAAAAAAGACAGTTCTTGCCCTGAAGGGCTTACAGTCAAAAGACTGATAGATTAAAGTAGGGAATGGGGATACAACATACAGGTAAATGATATGGTAAAGAATTGGCTCAGCTTTGTTGGTTATATAAATTGTAGGATTTTTCTTTTTAATAATGGTGAGTTGTAGGAAAAAGAAAGAGGAATAGTTACAGTTTCTTGCTTGTCTAGCCATGATCAACACGCTTGGTTTTGTAGGCATCATAGAAGAGGTGAGAGGTGGGAATATTGTTGGAATGAAAGTAGGGATCAGGATCTTGAGAGGTTACTAGATTAGTTTGTTAGAGGCTAAATTGTGAAGGACCTTTAAATGTAAAAACAATTTTGTGTTTGATGTAGAGGTGAAGAGGGGAGCCAATGAAGAGACTTAAGGAGTGAGTGGCTGTGGTCAGAGTGATGAGCAAGAATTATTTAGCAACAGCATTGTGAATAAACGTAAGGAGAGCAAGGTTGCTGTAATCAAGGCCAGAAAAGAGATGGTTGCAACAAGACATGAAATGCTGAGGGCTTAGATGATATTTTTGGCTGTGCTAGAAATCTGGATTTTAGCGATATTGTGTAAGAAAAAGTAGCAGAATTTAGAAATAGCCTGAATGTGTGGGTCCAGTGATGACTCCCAGGTTATGGGCCTGACTGGGAGGATGGTGGTGATAGAGTTAGAGTTCAGGGGGAAAGATCAAGAGCACAGTGTTTAGCCAAGTTGTGTTTAAGATGACAACTGGAAATCCATAAAGAGATGTCATTAATATAGGCTGATATTAAACTGGATAGACGTGAGTCAAAGGTGGAGAAGAGACTGCTGGGGTTTTGAGCATAAGATTTGATAAGGAAGTAGAGCTGTTTGACTAAGAGTTCCTGCAGAGTTTGGGGAAAAGAAGGAATCCACCTCACCTCTATAGGTTGCTCTGTGGAAAAAAAGAGAGCCTCTCTTAAGATGATCTTTTGGTAATCTCCATGCTGTTGCATGCATATTTGTCTCCATCCTCCCTCTCCCTGCCCTCATGATGGGAGGAAGTGGAGAATTTCTAGAGGATCTACATTGTGACTGATAACTGGCCACCATGCTCCGTAATCACAGCAATCTTCAGTGTTCCATAAAGCTGGAGTGTGCTACAGAAGGGATTGTGCGGGTTCCTCAAATCCTGCCCTCAGTGCACAGTTGAACTGCTTGTCTTTTGACTGCAAGGCCTGGTCTACACTATGAGTTTAATTCGAATTTAGCAGCGTTAAATCGAATTAACCCTGCACCCGTCCACACAACTAAGCCATTTCTTTCGAAATAAAGGGCTCTTAAAATCGATTTCTGTACTCCCCGACGAGTGGAGTAGCACCAAAATCGATATTGCCATTTCGAATTAGGGTTAGTGTGGCCGCAATTCGATGGTATTGACCTCTGGGAGCTATCCCACGCTGCACCATTGTGACCGCTCTGGACAGCAATCTGAACTCGGATGCACTGGCCAGGTAGACAGGAAAAGCCCCGCAAACATTTGAATTTTATTTCCTGTTTGCCCAGTGTGGAGAGCACAGGTGACCACAGAGAGCTCATCAGCACAGGTAACCATGCAGTCCGAGAATCGAAAAAGAGCACCAGCATGGACCGTACGGGAGTTACTGGATCTGATCGCTATATGGGGAGAGGATTCAGTGCTAGCAGAACTTCGTTTGAAAAGACGAAATGCCAAAACT
This sequence comes from Terrapene triunguis, assembly GCF_002925995.2. Classification (NCBI taxonomy): domain Eukaryota; kingdom Metazoa; phylum Chordata; order Testudines; family Emydidae; genus Terrapene; species Terrapene triunguis. Next base: position 21,833,447 of record NW_020664482.1, read on the forward strand.
TTTGAAAAAATCTCCAAGGGCATGATGGAGAGAGGCCACAACAGGGACTCAGAGCAGTGCCCCGTGAAAGTCAAGGAGCTCAGACAAGCCTATCAAAAAACAAAGGAGGCAAACGGTCGCTCCGGGTCAGAGCCGCGGACATGCCGCTTCTATGCCGAGCTGCATGCAATTCTGGGGGGGGCCGCCATCACTACCCCACCTCTGACCGTGGATTCCGAGGCGGGGGTAATCTCATCAGCCACACCTGAGGATTCTGCGGACAGGGAAGAGGAGGAGGAGGAGGAAGAGGAGGACGACGAGCTTGCGGAGAGCACACAGCACTCCGTTCTCCCCAACAGCCAGGATCTTTTTCTCAGCCTGACTGAAGTACCCTCCCAAGCCAGTATCCAAGACCATGACCCCATGGAAGGGACCTCAGGTGAGTTTACCTTTTAAAATAGAAAACTTGTTTTAAAAGCAAGCGTTTTTTAATGATTACTTTGCCCTGAGGACTTGGGATGCATTCGCGGCCAGTACAGCTACTGGAAAAGTCTGTTAACGTGTCTGGGGATGGAGCGGAAATCCTCCAGGGACATCTCCATGAAGCTCTCCTGGAGGTATTCCAAAAGCCTTTCCACAAGGTTTCTGGGCAGTGCAGCCTTATTCCGTCCTCCATGGTAGGACACTTGACCACGCCATGCTAGTAGCAAGTAATCTGGTATCATTGCATGACAAAGCCTGGCAGCGTATGGTCCTGGTGTTTGCTGGCATTCAAGCAAGATCCGTTCTTTATCTCGCTGTGTAATCCTCAGGAGAGTGATATCGCTCATGGTAACGTGGTTGAAATACGGGAATTTAATTAAGGGGACAGAGGTGGCTGTTCCTACTTGGCTGTTTGCCTGTGGCTGAAAAGAAATCCTTCCCTGCAGTTAGCCAAGCGCGCGTGGGGGGAATTGGCCCTGAGCTTTTCGCGTTTGGCTAGCAGGGATCTTCCCTGATACCAGCCATGCGGTGGGGGGGAGGGGTAAAGCGATCATCCCAGAGAATTCATGGCGGGGGGGGTGTTAGTTTGGTTCCTGCAGGGATCTTCCCTGATACCAGCCACGCGATGGGGGGAGGGATAAAGCGATCATCCAGAGAATTGGATGGGGCGGGGGTTAGTTTGTTTTCTGCTGCTGAAGGTTAACAGGAAAACCACAGCACTTAACGGACTTTGCTTGGTATGTGGGAAAGGAGGGCGCAGAAGCCGAAAGACAATGGCTTACCATGGCCGCGTGCAAGCCGAATTCTGTTGCCCGGACCTGCGTCTGTGATCTCTAGCAGCAAAGCCACAGGCACTCAATATTAAGAGGCAAAATGCGACCTTGCACTGAAATCACATGTGCTATGTAATGTGAATAGTGTTGTTCGTGAAAGAATATAAGCATTGTTCTGTAAAATGTATCTGTGACGGGTTGGATCACAGAAATCCCCTTGGGAGCTGCCACCCGATGTGCCAAGACTACCCCTGCTTCTGTTTTCCCTGTCAGCTCAGGACTCTAGCACCCTGTCTTGCTGAGTCAGACACTCCTGTCTGACTCCAACACAGACCAAGGGTCTGAATCACTTGTCCCAAAACTGCAAGTTTACCCAAAAACAGCTCACAGGAGTGTGCTTGTCTTTAGCACTCAGATGCCCAACTCCCAATGGGGTCTAAACCCAGATAAATCCGTTTTACCCTGCATAAAGCTTATGCAGGGCAAACTCATAAGTTGTTCGCCCTCTATAACACAGATAGAGAGATATGCACAGCTGTTTGCTCCCCCAGGTATTAATACATACTCTGAGTAATTTACTAAATAAAAAGTGATTTTATTAAGTACAGACAGTAGGATTTAAGTGGTTCCAAGTAGTAACAGACAGAACAAAGTAAGTCACAAGCAAAATAAAATAAAATGCGCAAATCTATGCCTAATCAAACTAAATACAGATAATTTCCTCACCAGTTCCAGAATGCTCCTTTTCACAGGCTAATCTCCCTTTAGCCTGGGTCCAGCAATCTCTCACAACCCCCTGTAGTTACTGTCTTTTATTTTAGTTTCCTTCAAGCATCCTGGGGGGGTGGAGAGGCTCCTTCTTTAGCCAGCTGAAGACAAAATGGAGGGGTCTCCCTCAGGGTTAAATAGACTCTCTCTTGTGGGAGGAGACCCCCCTCCTCCCTCCTATGCGAAGTCCAGCTCCAAGATGGAGTTCTGGAGTCACCTGGGCAAGTCACATGTCCCTGCATGACTCAGTCTTTCCAGGCTGAAGCCATTGCCCACATGGAATCTTGCATGTCTCTAGGAAGACTTCTTATGTGGATTGGAGCATTCCAAGATGCATTGTTCCCCAAGTGTTTCCTGATCAGGTACTTAACCTGGCGAATTCCTTCCTAAAGAAGCTGACCAAATGCCTCCCAAAGCTTACTTAGAAACCAAGCAAGCATACAGCCCATATTCTTAACCTCAAGTAGAAAATGATATATATATGTACAAATAGGATGAATAGATATAGTAGACCATAACCTTTACGGAGATATGTTACCTGGCACAGGCAGCACCAAACATATTCCAGTTATGTCATACATACATTTATAAGCACCCCCTCCCCATAAAGCCTTATGGGGTACACTGTCACAGTATCTTTTTAAAAAATTCTCTCCTTTTTTTCCCTCCCTCCAGCAGCTGCCAATTTTTCAAGCCTCCCTCCTCCGTCCCGAAGGCTATCTCAGATAAGGTGTCGGAAAAAGAGGACACGAGACGAGATGTTCGCGGAAATCATGGAATCCACCCGCAGTGAAAGAGCCCATCTGAATGAGCGGAGGGACACGGTTTCAAAGTATAGGAAAGATGCCAGTGAACGTGAGGATAGGAGAGACCAACGTGAGGACAGGAGGGACCAACGTGAGGAGAGGAGAGACGCTCGAGATGAGAGGTGGCGGCAGGAAGATCAGAGGAGGCAGGATGCAACGCTGGGGCTGCTGCGTGAGCAAACAGACATGCTCCAGCGTCTGGTGGTGCTTCAGGAACGGCAGCAGGATCACAGACTGGCACTACAGCCCCTGTATAACCCCCCTCCCCATGTTCCATAGCCTCTTCACCCAGACGTGTAAGAACACGGGGCGGGGGGAGAGGCTCCGTGCACCCTCCCATTCCACCCCAGTGGACAGCCCAAGCAAAAGGCTGTCATTTTTTAACCTTTTTTTAGTGGCCTTTTCCTTCCCGCCGATCTTCCTCCCAAACCCCACCCGGGTTCTCTCCCTCTTTTTATAATCAATTAATAAAGAATAAATGATTTTTAAACGATAGTGACTTTATTTCCTTTGAAAGCAAGCTGTGATCGAAGGGGGAGGGTGGGTTCCTTACAGAGAATGAGTCAATAAAGGGGGCGGGTTTTCATCCAGGAGAAACAAACAGAAATTTCCCACTGTAGCCTGGCCAGTCATGAAACTGGTTTTCAAAGCTTCTCTGATGCGCAGCGCTTCCTGGTGTGCTCTTCTAATCGCCCTGGTGTCTGGCTGCGCGTAATCAGCAGCCAGGCGATTTGCCTCAGCCTCCCACCCCGCCATAAAGGTCTCCCCCTTACTTTCACAGAGATTGTGGAGCACACAGCAAGCAGCAATAACAATGGGGATATTGGTTTAGCTGAGGTCTGACCGAGTCAGTAACGATCGCCAGCGACCTTTTAAACGTCCAAATGCACATTCTACCACCATTCTGCACTTGCTCAGCCTGTAGTTGAACAGCTCCTGACTCCTGTCCAGGCTGCCTGTGTATGGCTTCATGAGCCATGGCATTAAGGGGTAGGCTGGGTCCCCAAGGATAACTATTGGCATTTCAACATCCCCAACGGTTATTTTCTGGTCCGGGAAGTAAGTCCCTTGCTGCAGCCGTTTAAACAGAGTAGTGTTCCTGAAGATGTGAGCATCATGAACCCTTCCCGGCCACCCCACCTTGATGTTGGTGAAACGTCCCTTGTGATCCACCAGTGCTTGCAGCACCATTGAAAAGTACCCCTTGCGGTTTATGTACTGGGTACCCTGGTGCTCCGGTGCCAAGATAGGGATATGGGTTCCATCTATCGCCCCACCACAATTAGGGAATCCCATTGCAGCAAAGCCATCCACTATGACCTGCACGTTTCCCAGAGTCACTACCTTTCGTAGCAGCAACTCAGTGATTGCTTTGGCTACTTGCATCACAGCAGCCCCCACAGTAGATTTGCCCACTCCAAATTGATTCCCGACTGACCGGTAGCTGTCTGGCGTTGCAAGCTTCCACAGGGCTATCGCCACTTGCTTCTCAACTATGAGGGCTGCTCTCATCTTGGTATTCTGGCGCTTCAGGGCAGGGGACAGCAAGTCACAAAGTTCCATGAAAGTGCCCTTACGCATGCGAAAGTTTCGCAGCCACTGGGAATCGTCCCAGACCTGCAACACTATGCGGTCCTACCAGTCTATGCTTGTTTCCCGGGCCCAGAATCGGCGTTCCACGGATAGAACCTGCCCCATTAACAACATGATCTCCAAAGCACCGGGGCCCGCGGTTTGAGAGAATTCTGTGTCCATGTCCATGTCCTCATCACTCTTGTCTCTGCGCTGCCGTCGCCGCCTCCTCCTCGCCTCATTTTTCTGGTTCTGGTTCAGCATAAACTGTACGAGAATGCGTGAGGTGTTTACAATGTTCATGACTGCGGTCTTGAGCTGAGCGGGCTCCATGCTTGCAGTAGTATGGAGTCTGCAGTGTTCACCCAGGAAAAAAGGCGCGAAACGGTTGTCTGCCGTTGCTTTCATGGAGGGAGGGGTGAGGCTGTACCCAGAACCACCTGCGACAATGTTTTTTGCCCATCAGGCACTGGGATCTCAACCCAGAATTCCAATGGGCGGGGGAGACTGCGGGAACTATGGGATAGCTATGGGATAACTACCCACAGTGCAACGCTCCGGAAATCGACACTAGCCCCGGTACATGGACGCACACTGCCGAATTAATGTGCTTAGTGTGGCCGTATACATTCGACTTTATACAATCTGTTTCCAAAATTCAAATTCTGTAAATTCGGATTAATCCCGTAGTGTAGACATACCCCAAGAGTGCCTTGTGCAGGATTTGCCTCTAAAAGTTGCGTAGTGTTTCATTCCATGTCCCTGGTCTATTAACTCTGAAATGTTTCTCTCTCTATTTTAATTTTACCCTCAATAATAATAATAATTAATAATATGTCAGCCCCCTCCAAATTCTGTGTAAACTTACAGCGCTGGTAGTGAGTAGGATAAACCTTTTGACTGGAGACAAACTGGTTGATTTTTCAAGGACTGAAAATTCATTTTTAGCATATAATTCTGGCTAGATATTTTTCCCAGTAGTATGTCTCAAGCATTCCTTCAAGATTGGATTTCTAAAGAAAGTATTTTTTAGCTTACAGCTCATAAATACCTAACATTTAAACAGTATTTTTAAGTGTGTATGGTTTGTGGTTAATTGGTATGCTTCTGTTTCTGATACAACCACTTTAAGGATGCATAATCATAAAAATAATCCATTTGAGGAAAATTGTTCTCTTAAATGTTGATATAGTACATTTTCAGTAATTCCTTTAAGAGCAACTGACTCACTGTCACGCACATTGCCTCTATAAAACAATTGTGCTAAGTCACATTCTTATTGTTCTGCCGTGGAGGTGGTTGAGAGAAAAGATGAGGCAGAGACAGAAAAATGGCAAATTCTGCTTTTTCTTATTTTTTTTTAAATACTACATCAAGTTGATTCCCAAAGGAGAAAGCTTCTTAACTTTAAATAAAAAAAATATTACAAACCACAGGCGGTTGTTTAATATGAAACAACAATTGACAAGTATTCTGAAGAGCAGTGTGGTTAATAAATATTTTGCCCATGGAGAGAGAATTCCAAGTTCCTCCTTCCTGGTGTTGTTCCATAGTTTACCTGTACATTAAATGTAAACATTTTATAATAGGATTCAGACTTATTCCTTTTATTTAAAATAAATGGGTGGAGGTAGAAGCGCGGCACATTAGTAGTACCTTTGCAAGTTGAACTGAGTGCATGCTTCAGGAATACACTTTAGAAAAAGGGGAAAGTGCAGTTTCTTTAAAGACTGCTATAATCTGCCCCATTTTACGACTTTTGTGTCCTGGCAAATTGCCAGCGTGTTCGTCATTTGGACAAAGGTTGGATTTTGACAGCATTCTAAAGGAGACATCTGTGATTGACTCTCACGAGAGCTGTAGTGTTCTGCAAAAGGGATAATCAGTATCCAAATTACTTGTGCCGTGGTTGTTTTTCTTTAAACACACACTTTCTGCTAGTATGTTTGTTTTCATCACTTTTTTTGTTTTCTTTAAAAGAAAACCTGTACAATCTTTGGTACTATCTGCAGGACAGAGGATGAGCTGGTGAAAAGTTACAGGAAAAAGATTATTTTTGTATCTGCCAGAACTTTATTTTACAGTGAGCTAGTGTAATATTTTTTTTGTTTTGTTTTGTGTTTTTTTTTTGTTTGTTTTTTTATTTCAGCAAAATGATTCAGTGTAAAAAATGTAGGACACATTTCTTGACATTGTGGTAGTTTTGCTTCATTAAGGACTGAAAGAATAGGCTTCTGCTCTGATTTGTATAAAGATAAAGTTTCTGAATTCATCAAACTGACAGTGTTGAAACTTCAGGTTAATGTGTTGAGACTGACATCACATTACTGTTTAAAAAAATCCATTAAACTGAATGAAAATGCTGTCATTATAAGACTCTAATTATCAAGGGACTAGATTTTTTGATCTGCCTTTTTAACACTTCTGTTACAAATACCATTTTACTTAGTGCATTTCTAGGGAATGCTGGTGGTATGTGCTTGTGTAGGGGTGAATGAAGTAGAGATGCACATTTCTGGATTGCTGTTTAGAACATCTACTACAGGGGTGGCCAACCTGAGCCTAAGGAGCCAGAATTTACCAATATACATTGCCAAAGAGCCACAGTTTTATTTATATATATATACACACATAATCATTATAAATGTATAATAAATATACATTATCAACTTAGATAATGTATAGTTAGCGATAATAACAACTTAATCTTTTACTTAGTGGCACTTCTGGCAATCTTTGCTTTCAACAGTTCCCTTGAAGTTTGGTTTGTGTTCAGTTGTGCTCACACGCAGCAGTTCTCTTAAGTGGCTGTCTGTCAAAATGAATTGGTGCTTGGATTTCACTTTTGAGTTTTGAGAAAACAGGCTCACAAAGATAGGTCGAGGCAAACATCGAGATTAATTTTAGGGCTGCACCTCTGATGTTGTGGTATTTATCCTTTGGTACAGATTTCCAGAAAGTAAGGGTCCCCTCTGTCTTCTGAACAGATTTCAATCTGTCATCTTCCAAAAGTTCTATTATTTCCATCTGGGATGTTGCTTCATCAGTGACTAAAGGGGGCTTCAGACAGTCGGCTTCAGCACTGAAAGGGTCAATCAGAAATCTGATTTGAGGTCTTTTCTGCTGCTAATCTTGGAATCTTTCCTCAAAACTGTCCTTAAGATCTTTAATCACGCTCGCATACCTAGTTGTGCTCCATTTTAGGGGTTCTGCTGCATCTTCTTTTGATTTGGCTTGAAGTGATATTGAGGGAAAGTGCGTCAGCTCTCCCTCAAGCATTTGTCTGTGGAAACAACTGCAGTTTGTTTATGAACGCAAATACGCCTTTCACTAGATCAGACAGCAACCAGAATTTTCTTTGTAAGTCCACGTGTAGTTTATCCAAATGCAGCAGCATGTCTGCAAGAAATGCTAAGTCTAGAACCCATCCAGGATCTGTAAGCTCGAGATGTATTCTGTGCTTCTCCTCCATAAACTATTTTACCAGTTCCAGGAGCTCGAAAAAACAGGAAATAACTTTACCTCTCGAGGGCCATCAAACTGTACAGTGAAAAGGCATATCATCAGGGGAGTCATCTTCATCCAGTTCTTCAATTAGATTTTGAAATTGTCTGTGATTGAGTGCCTTTGAGAGAATGAATTTCACAGTGTGCAATACAGGTTTCATGACGTGATCAAATTTGAGATTTTAGATACCAGTTGCTCCCGATGAATAATATAGTGAAATGTCCAAAATTCGGGAAAGCTCTCGTCACACTTACAAAGCCCTACTAATCCATTCGCAGATCTCCACAAGGACGAAGCCCATCCGTTGCAATGGCAGTGAACTTCTGTAAAGGCAAGTGGCTTTTTGCAACTACCAACATCAACGCCTCCTTTAGATCTTATCCACGAGTTCTGTCCTTTAGTGACATGATATCAAGGAGTTCTTCCCTTACAACATAGTTGTCAGACGCAGTGCGGACAAATACCGATAATAAGGTTTATCCTATGCATGGTATGACTCATCCAAAGTGATGCTCAAATACTCACACTGCTGAAGTTGCGAGTGCAGTTGCGATTCGATGTCACTGTTCAGATCGGAGATTCTGCATTCTATTGTGTGGCGTGAAAACTGCAGGCCAGAAATTTTCTTCTGTAGATTCTTGTTCTCTGGTGACAGGATTGAAATCACATCAGTGAGGCACGTTTTTATAGGCTCTCCTTCAGAGTAGAGCTTTTTCACATGGGTTATGTGCCAGGCCACATAATAGCAGGCTAACGTTACAATCTGCGATCGGTTGGCAAATCTGGTGAAGAACTGGGCTTCTACATCTGTTTGTTTTCTCAAAGTTTTCAGTTTTAAAGTGCGGAGTTCAGAACCTTGTGGGATCGATATGAGCATGGCTAGAAGCGAAATGACGCTGCAAGTTTGAAGATTTGAACTGAGATACACACGTCTGGCAAAGAAGACACATGGCCTTACTTTTTCATTGAACATAAATGGTACTTATTCTCCCACTCCTGTTGGAAGCCTCAATTTTCATCCGTGTATTTTCTTTCTGTTTGCACTTGCCTTCCATTGTTAGATGGTGTAAGAAAAATTTTGATTAAAAATTTCCACACCAGCTAGTCACCATGTGCTTTATTCAAGGAAGCAGCCGTGTTAATCTGTATCCACAAAAAGAACAGGAGTACTTGTGGCACCTTAGAGACTAACAAATTTATTTGAGCATAAGCTTTCGTGGGCTACAACCATGAAAGCTTATGCTCAAATAAATTTGTTAGTCTCTAAGGTGTCACAAGTACTTCTGTTCTTTATTCAAGGAGACAGTGGTGCTGGCCAGGGGGTGCTGGACCCCTGGCTCTGTCTCAGGCCCTGACCACCATTTAATCCCTTTCCCTAAGTCCCCACCCGCACTTCTACCCTGCCTCTTCCTGCCCCTCCCCCGAATGAGCCGTGTCCTCACTCTCCTCCTCCCCCCAAGCCTCCTGCATGTCGCAAAACAGCTGATTGCGGCAGGTAGGAGGCACAGGGAGGGAGGAGGAGGCGCTGGGGGAGGGAGGGGTGAGGCTGTGCACTGTGTCCTCTCTCCTTCCCCCTCCCCCCCCCGAGCCTCCTCAACGCCGTGAAATAGCTGATCACGGCGGGCAGGAGGCGCTAGGGGAGGGAGGGGGGCTGAATGCCACGTCCTCACTCCTCCGCCCTTCCCCCCCAGGAGCCTCCTGAACTACGTGAAACAGCTGATCGCAGTGGGCAGGAGGCATGGAGGAGGGAGGGGGCTGATAGGGCACCCACCATTTTCCCCCCCAAGTTGGCTCCTAGCAGGAGCTGCATATTGTCTTCTGAAGAGCCGCATGCAGCTCCAGAGCCACAGGTTGGCCACCCCGGTCTTCTCTGTTTGTTGTGGACTTCAAGGTGGAGTCAGATTATTCAGTTACCCTGCTGTCTCGAAATTCACAAAGAGTATCCTTAATACCTACCCACCAGTTAGAGAGCTTACTCCAGCATGGATCTGAATGTAGTCCTAGCTAGAATTATGTAATCTTCTCCCTTTAGTCCTTTGAGAAGTGGTAATTTGAACACTAGCCTGCTGTGCAGTAAGTGCCCTGCTGTTGCATACTAAAAGTTCCCTAGTGGGTTTTGATATACCCTGCTTGAAAACGGGCAGCAGGATCCACTTAGTGTGGGACACTTAGTGTGTGGCAGGCTAGCACAAGGTATGTTTATCCTGGTTTGATGCAAACCAAGGGCTTGTCTACCCGATAATTTAATCCATGGCAAGCTGGGATGTTAGTCTGCCCCACAGTAGCCTGCCATGGACTAATTGTGTGGCCCGCGCTGTCATGCATTAGCAGTTCATTAGTTTGCTTTGATATAGTCCCATTTCAATGAGGGGGGTAGCTCACAACCCAGCTTGCTGTGAACTAAATGTTCATATAGATAAGCCATCAGTTTTCATTTAGACAAACATTTAGATAGTTGGGGAGCTACACTCCCTTTTATAACTTTGAGCATTGAAAGTTTGCCACCAAAATGGGGCACTTGTGCACTCCCAACTGTCAGTTTGCTATGATGATGCAGGCTCAAGGCTCCGGGGGATGCTTTTCCCCACATTTATAACTATAAAGAATAACCCCTTAGAGAACTACAAGAATTTATATTTTCCAAAGGTGGTTTTTTACTATATCTGTTGTTGGCCCCTTGCTACTAGTATATGCCACTTATTTTTATTTGATTTATTATTGGTTGTATAGGGTTTTCTAAAAACTATATTAGTGTTTCTATTGTACTCTGCTTTTACTTAATTGTTGTATAATACCTGTTGTACTGGAGTGGTAGGGGAGCTATATAAATATATATTTTGTTGTTGTTTGTTCTCCTCTTCGTAATCATCTATTTAATAGATAAATAGAATATTTCAGTTTCCAGGGATGTTGGTCTGGCACCATTCACATATACTAAATTGGCACACATTTTAAAAGGCAGAAAAGTATAGCATTTTTTAAAAGTCATTTGGGGGTAGTTAGGGAGGTTACTAATTAGACAAAATTAAACTTTTTGCTAAATTAAACATGAAAACATCTTCTATACACAGTACTTTGATGTTAGCTGTGAATGTATTTAAAAAAGTTATTCCAGTTTAATTGGGATGCCACCAGAGTTTGACACTTTTTGAGACATTCGTCATATACCCCATAACTGAATTTTTTCAGCGCTTCTGGAGTGCAAAAGGCAAGTGTCAGCATCAAGCACTCAGCTTTGTTATGGTCCTGAAGGCAAGACCAGATCCTAACCAAAACTAGTGAAAAGCTCTGACCACTGTAGATGAACATAGCTAATCCTCAGATTAATGGCATATATCATCATTTGTCTTTTTTGTCCTCTAGATTTCTGTGCCCAATGTGAGGGAGTGAGGACGTAGCAGTGAGAATGTTACTATGGAATGTTTGGCAACAATTAATGCATAATATGGAAATTCTGCCTCGGAAAATATAACACACATCTTATATTTATCTTTTATTAAGTAATGAGTAATGACTCATGGTGAGTGAAACTTAATGAAAAATTGTTTCATATTTCTTGGTAAATGCTGGGTTTCTTCTAATTATTTTGATGGCATCAGTTTTAAAAAAGCAAAACTTGTGATGTGACTTTTACCTGGTATTTGATAATCTATGCAGTCCTTAGAACATAAAGACTCCATTCACACAGGAGTTATACTATTTGAAAGTTTCCTAGCTAGTAAGCTTTAGTGCATAATGAAAATCTGCCACTGAGAGTAGTTTATATGAAGGCTTGCATAGAATGCCGAATTGTCTTTCCAACATGTATGTGCTTGGTGTCTGAAATATAAAAGACTTGTGTGTCTCAAGTCATAAGCAAGATTTTTGAAGAAGTGGCTTCATTCTAGTCAATGCAGGTTAGACAGAGATGATTCAAATGATCAAGAATTTTGAATATGTACATCAGTTATATTTATATTATTTATATTTCAGACTACCGTATATGCTGTGGCATGCAAACTCATTTAACCCAATATTCCTAAAAATATGATAGGATGTCTTTTATTTGGTGATGAACAATCCCTGCCATACCCTCTTATGTTTCATTTTCCATCCAATCTAAAGAAAAGAAAAGAAAAAAGTATACTATCGAACAAGGGAAAAACCTACATCCATCGCACAGCTTGCTAGTTTGTATGGTCTCGTATTGATACAAATCAGAGGCCTGATCCAGAGAGCCCATTAAAGTTAATGAAAAGACTCTGATTGACTTAATGGACTTTGTGTCAGACGATTTGCAAGGTACTTATGAACAGAAGAATTCAGGTCAGTACTTCTCATATGTTTTTATACTGCACATTTGGTTGTTGGGTTTGGTGTGCAGGTGGCTGGGTGCTGTTGGTGGCTTGTAATATACAGGAAATAAGACTGCCCTTAAATTCTATGATTCTGTTATTATCCTTGGAGCTGCCTCTAACTTTTCAGCATTTTTCCTCTCCTCCCTCAATTCTCTCTTTAAAACCCACTTCTGTTCCAACATTGATCAAGCTATGTTTTGCATCGTCTCAAGTCTGAACTGCTGTCCAGTGTATTAAATTTGTCTAAATTGAATGTTAAGCTCTTTGTCTTTTCAAGCATTCTGTAAAGTTTTATGAATGGTGCATTACACTATTACAGGCAAGGCTGGTATTATTACCTACTATTAAAATTGCCGGACACATCTCATTATAAGAGCTATGCCAAACTACAACATTTGGGCTGAAATTTTCCATGGCAAGTGTCTCAGTGCTTCCCTCCTTCCCGCTTTGCCCCGCAGACACAGGCAGTATGGAGGATGAAGCTGCCCAATTTGGATGTGAGAGGAACAATAAATTGACCTGTTTGGGCGCAGGAAGTAGAAAACTAGTACAAAGTGCTGGAAGGGCAACTGGAATTGGGAGTGTAGGCTGGTGGGGTTTGATAGGGAAACTGGGACTAGTAGTTGGGGTGGGGAGAAGAGTCTGGGATTGAGAACTAGCATTCTGGGAGGAAGGGAGACAAGAGACTGTGTGAGAACTGGGACTGGCTGGACAAGGAGATGGGACAAGGAGCTGGGGGGAAGAGGGCACAGCATTAAGATTGGATGGGGAGCCTGGGGAAGGGGTTGGAACTGGAGCCAGTGGGTATGGGGAACATGGGTGGGGTGGAGTTGGAGTGACTGGAGACCAAGGTGGGGGAAGGAGACATATTGGATGGAGGGGGACTGGGAATGGCTGGGCAAGGAGAGGAGACTGGGAATGTGTGTGTAGAGGCGGGAGACTGGGACAGAGTTTGGAGGGGTGAGACTAGGACTTGCTATGCAAAGAGATTGGGACTGAGATGAGAACCTGAAGGAGTTAAGATTGGGATTGGGACATGGAGCTGGGGTGAGGAAGGACTGGAATGAGGACAGGGGAGAAGGGGCCACACTTGAGAATGGACAGAAAAGTCTGTGCCTACTAGAGTCCACTTCCATCCAGAGCCTGGAAAGAAACCCAAGTCTCACCATTCTTCTGCTGTCAGTGTATATCTGTAAAACCCACTGGCAAAGTGTTAACATCCCCCTCTTTTGCTTGGCCACATAGAGGATGACAACTTTCTGCTGCTATTGCTTACTCTTGTTAGCTCAAGTGGCAGAGGTCTGTGTGGTGGATCTAAAGATTCTGACCCTGCTTATGACCTGTGTGTGTATCAGTGTGATGCCACGTGATTGAATTTCTGTTACTTCAGTTTGCTTTTTTAAATCGAGGAAATTATACACACGGACTACATTAAAAGAATATTATTAAGGTAGCAAAGTCAAACACTCAAAGATAGGAAATATCAAAATTAAGTTTTGTGCAGTTTTTAATTACTTTTCACATACTATTTTTTTCCCACGTGATCTTTGCTTTATTCATTGTAGAGAATGCTCTTTCTCTGGAGATGAATCAAAATTGTGTCGTTAAGGGGTCTGTTGTCTGTAGGAGCCCTGCATCGTTTGTTGCAGAATTTGGAAGGTGTGTAATAAATGAAGCAGGGGTCAGCAAAAAGTGAAAGAGTAAGCTGTCATGGGATAAGAGGTAAGGTCCTCTCATGGACTGGTAACTGGTTAAAAGATAGGAAACAAAGGGTAGGAATAAATGGTCAGTTTTCAGAATGGAGAGAGGTAAATAGTGGTGTCCCCCAGTGGTCTGTACTGCGACCAGTCCTATTCAACGTATTCATAAATGATCTGGAAAAGGGGGTAAAAAGTGAGGCTGCAAAATTTGCAGATGATACAAAATTACTCAAGATAGTTAAGTCCTAGGCAGACTGCGAAGAGCTACAAAAGGATCTCACAAAACTGGGTTGACTGGGCAACAAAATGGCAGATGAAATTGAATGTTGATAAATGCAAAGTAATGCGCATTGGAAAACATAATCCCAACATACATATAAAATGATGGGGTCTAAATTAGCTGTTACCTCTCAAGAAAGAGATCTTGGAGTTATTGTTGATAATTGTCTGAAAGCATCCACTCAATGTGCAGCTGCAGTCAAAAAGTGAGCAGAATGTTGGGAATCATTAAGAAAGGGATAGATAATAAGATAGAAAATATCATATTGCCTCTATAGAAATCCATGGTACGCCCACATCTTGAATATTGCGTGCAGATGTGGTTGCCCCATTTAAAAAAAGATATATTGGAATTGGAAAAGGTTCAGAAAAGGGCAACAAAATTTATTAGGGGTCTGGAATGGTTTCCATATGAGGAGAGATTAATAAGACTGGGACTTTTCAGCTTGGAAAAGAGATGACTATGAGGGGATATGATAGAGGTCTATAAAATCATGACTGGTGTGGAGAAAGTAAATAAGGAAGTGTTATTTACTCCTTCTCATAACACATGAACTAGGGATCACCAAATGAAATTAATAGGCAGCAGGTTTAAAACAAACAAAAGGAAGTATTTCTTCATATAACGCACAGTCAACCTGTGGAACTCCTTGCCAGAGGATGTTGTGAAGGCCAAGACTATATCAGGGTTCAAAAAAGAACTAGATAAATTCACGGAGGATAGGTCCATCAATGGCTATTAACCAGGATGGACAGGGATGGTGTCCCTAGCCTCTGTTTGGCAGAAGCTGGGAATGGGTGACAGGGGATGGATAACTTGATGATTACCTGTTCTGTTCATTTCCTCTGAGGCACCTGGCATTGGCCACTGTCAGAGGACAGGATACTGGGCTAGGAGGACATTTGGTCTGACCCAGTATGGCCGTTCTTATGTTCTTTTACTATTTCAATTGAATTTTATTTGACTCATTATTTCATGATTTTATGTTGTAGAGTCAAAATTATCACTTGTCTCAAAACGGCAATTAACAAGTTAAAAGCGTATTTTAATCATTTAAAAAAGTAGTTCAGCAAATTTATGTGTAATTATCATCAGTAGCCACTAGTCTGTGCTTATAGTACATGGTAATTTTGAAGTGAGGATTATATGTTTTTGTGCCTTATAACATTGAAAGATTATAACAACACCAATAACAAAATGCTGTTTCATCTTTCTCTCCTGCTATTGTTTCTATCTTCTTTAAATCTTATTTTACAATAATCCCTGAGCATGCTAGCATATACTACTGGCAGGAACTCAGCAGTTCCATTAATCCATGGTTATTCTTTTTGATTCTAGTTATTGTATATTGGTAGGCATACTGGTCAGAGACTGTTGTTGCTTCAGATAGCCTTATTCCTCAGAAAGATTTTTAAAAGACATATGTACAGGAAAGAATGTACAGAGGATGACCTATGTTAATAGGAAATCAGTGAGATAAAGAATGAAAAGGGAAAGTAAAGGTAAACTGTGAAATTCACATTGAAGCCTGAAAACATGTAATAATTTTTTGTTAATAACACACAAACGCCAACTCATTTAATCCTAGTGAAGGAACTCATTTCACATAGTTTAAGAAATACACCTCTACCTCAATATAACGCTGTGCTTAGGAGCCAAAAAATATTACCGCGTTATAGGTGAAACCGCATTATATCGAATTTGCTTTGATCCATCAGAGTGTGCAGCCCCGCCCCCCCGGAGCACTGCTTTACCGCGTTATATCTGAATTCGTGTTATATCGGGTCGCGTTATATCGGGGTAGAGGTGTATGTAAAAATTAAAAATATACAGGATTTATTGTCTTCTTGACACACATAGTAACTTGCAATGTTATTACTGTTTTATGTTGTCAATATTAAGTTAGATTTTTTCTTCAGTTAATTTGTTTTCCTTACATCTCAGATAAGGCCAAATGCTCATTGCAGTTATTTTTACCAAATATAGCTCAAAAATATATTGGTAAAATCGAAAGAACCTAAAATGTAGTACTATTCAATGAACTGTCTCTTGGCTCATAATCCAGATGGGGCAAAGTCCTGAGAAAATTCCTGTGGTAATTTTCAGTCCTGTGTTTCAAAATCTGCAATGATGGAAGAGTTAATTAATTAGGTGAACTCCCAGCACTCATAAAGATAACAAAACAGGAACTTTTTTTCAGTTAAACTACTGCCATTCACGGTAGGTTTCAGTTCCTTGTAATCTCCTTTTTGCTTGCATGTTAGGGGCCTGATCCAAAGCCCATTAAAGTCAGTGAAAAGACTCCTATTGACTTCAGTGGGCTTTGAATAGGCCTTAAGTCAAGAATCATTTTTAAAACTTAAAAAAAAATTAATTGCCATAATAAATTGTGTGTCTTGATTATACTGTTTTTTTTTTCCTTTTTGAATATATTGTCTGACAGCACTCAGGGCAAACGATATTATGTATACGGAATATTTGCCGTTCTGCTGTGTTACTTTTCAAAACTAACCGGCAACATCCTATTCAAACTACATTGTTTTTATTAAATGTTAACCTAATTACAGTATTTTATTACTGGACCAATATTTTCTCTCTGTTTTATCACTAGGTAAATTATATTGACGCAGGTCAGTACTGTGTGAACAAAATACAGATACTTTTGAAACACTTGTTCTCTGAATCATGTTATCAGCTCTACCAGTTAGTCGTGACTCTGGTGAAAAGAAGTGTTTAGGTAAAGAGGCCTGGTTGCTAAGCAATAGGCATCAGAGGCTGAGACTCTTAAAGCTACACTATATAGTTTTCTTTCCCTGAGTAATAATTGTGCTTTCATATTAGAAATTCACAAAGGTCAGATAGCTCTGCTTTTTTTCTGAAATTGGTGCTCGTATCTGGATATTGCAGGAAAAAAAAGTGTCCTTGTTTAGGCTGCACAATATGAGCTCTTGTTTTTGATCATTCTGCAGTGTACATCAATTCCTCCATCTCCTCAGCTTTTTATTTATACCAGCAAATATTGAACCATTTTCAGATATTTAATGATTTTTTTCATGAAATCTCTCCTCCTTTGCATAAGTGGAATCAAAAATTTAAATTTATAGTTTGTGTGCCTATCAATAATCCTGTGATGCAGTTGCACTGACTTTAAATATACAGTAGAAGCAGCAACAACAAATTGAAGTGGGAAAAGTAATCTGAAAGTAGCACTCCATAGTCTACAAAAGAGGATTCTCCATTAAAACCGCTTATGCAGAAAAAAGGTGGAGTGAATATAAGGTCAGTAAGGTTGGGGTTGGTTGGAGCCAATGGGGAATGAATGCCAATTCCCAAGTTGAGGGCTCTCCATTGAATGCCACACCTCCAAGTCTCATCTACCTCCCTAAATTCAAATCTTAAGATCTGTAAACATCATTCTGGATTAAATAAGTTATAGAATATCATTTTCTTTGCTCTCTCTCATTGCCAAGCTCACAAGGAAGAATCCACGGTTGTGAGGGGAGCTGGTCCTATAATGGGGAGCACATGCTTCACCTTTTCACCCTTTGCTTCCAGAGGCAATTACAATCTCTCTTCACTGCCCTCTGCCAAAGACTGTGGCTTAAAGTTATAATTTAGCTCTAAAGAAAAAATCAGAATGGTTTGTGGTAGAATATATGCCATTAGTCTGCAGTTTTCTCGTTATCCTGCTCACAGGATAATGTTCCTATACCAGGAAAGGTCGCTCTTACTACTGTGGATTAACTTCATACAAGATTTATTCTACGTCTTCAGTTATTCCCATTGTTGATGAAGGATCCCACAAAGTTTCACCCTTGGCCCTGTCCTTCTGCACCCAGTTCCTGGGTAGTGTTATCCATTTACAGGGCTTCAACTTTCATGTCTTTGATTCACAAATCTACCCCTTCATTCTGGACCTATCTCATTCTGTTCAAATCTGCATCTCAGCCTGTCTTTCTGACATCATCTCCTAAAGTTCAGCCATCAATTTAAATTCAATTGTGCTTGGATCTTCCCTCTCCCAGATACATGGGCTTGTAATCTGAGAGTTCTCTTTGACTTGACTGTCTCCCTAGACCCATATATTCAGGCTATGTCTAGATCTTGCCACTTCTTCCTGCATAGTATTTTTAAGATCCAGCCTCTTGTGGAAGTTCATGTCACTGAAATTCTCTTCTGGGTCTTTATCTTGTGTTGATTAGTGCAGCCTCCTTTTCTCTTACCTTCATTATTGAAACCTTGCTGAGTCTGTTCAAAACACTTGTCACTAGCATCCTTTTCCAGGCTCGTCATTCTGACCACTCCTCCCCCTCTTCCTCCCTTATATCCTTCCATTAACTCTGCCTTCTCCAATGTATCAATCAATCAAACATAAGCTTTTTGACCTTATTTTTAAGAGGCTTAATTGTTTGGCCCTACCCTATCTGTCAAGCCAGTTATCCTATTGCACAATTGACTACCCTCTTTTCTCTGTCAATGATGCTAGCCTTGACTGCCTCTTTGTCCAGTTCTCCTATAAACACCTCTGTGATTTCTCCTTTGCAGTTCATTACTTGTGGGAAGCAAAACTTCAAAATCCATCCTTAAGACTTACCTCGGGGATACCTACATAACATAAAAATGGCTATATTGAGTCGTTCCCGTGATCTGTCTAGCCCAGCATCCTGTCTTGTGACAATGGCCATTGCCAGATGCTTGAAAGGGAATAAACAACATGGCAATTATTGAGTGATCCATCCCCTGTTGTCCAGACCCTGCTTCTGGCAGTCAAAGGTTTAGAGACACACAGAACATGTGGTTGCATCCCTGACCATCTTGACTAACTAATAGCCATTGATGGACCTGTCCTCCATGAACTTACCTAATTCCTTTTTGGCTTTCACAACATCCCCTGGCAATGAGTTCCACAGGTTGACTGTGCATTGTGTGAAGTACTTCCTTAAATTTGTTTTAAACCTGCTGCCTGTTAAACACTCCCATCTAACGTTGCCTCCGCAGATGGTAAACTGAGACTACTGCTTATAATGCAAAAATGTAGTTGTTTTACTGTAAGCATGTCCTCCCTCTACTGCTGTCCTGATTTCTGTTTCATCCACTCCTGGCCTCTTGTCATAAATCTAGACTGCATGCTCTTTTGGGCAGGGGCTGACTATTTTAACTACATATCTGTACAGCACATAGCAGAATGTGACATTGATTGAGGTCCCTAGGTCAGTGGTTCTCAAACAAATTTTTGCTGTGGTCACACATGCAGGCATAGCAAATTTGTGGTGGCTGTAGTTTTCACAGTTAAAATATTATACTAGTGATAATCAAGTCACGTGGTTATTTGGAAGTATCATGTAAATAAAATAATAAATATTTTCAATGTAAAGAATGAGATGTACTATTAATAATACCACACAAAAGTTACACTGTCCTGCACCTGCACTCCCTGGTCGACACTTGTCAGCCCCGGAGCTGCTTTTGAAACTAGGCTCTCCAGCAGCAGCAGCACCAGTTACATCATGCAGCCTGTCCCAGTCGGTGTTGTCCTGCTTATGCCTGGCTCCTCCCACTGAAAGCTGATTAGCCCAGAACTGGCCGGATGGTCCCGTGGTGAGTTACACTTCCCTCCTCCAATAGGAGGTGAGCAGGGAAACACAGATGTCTGGCCAGTCAGCGCCCTGTCAGGTCCCCTTGTCAGTCAAGACAAAGCAGGTGGGGTGAGAGGTCTGGTTCCCTTCCACAGCCAGAGGGGGCAGCCCTACTACAGTACATTCTAATGAAACACCACTGGTGCCCGGCTTGGGCTTCTGCTGCAGGGAATAGAGCCAGTGGTGACAGCAGGGAGCTTGGGAAAAGGGCTCCAGGACCCCAATAGTCACAGTGGCCTCAGAGGCAGCTTCTAGTGGCCTCATGCAAGCCTGTGTGCTACTGTACTTCAAATAGTAGATAATAAATAATTTATTTTCAGTATGCTTTAAATTATCAGTGCCATGCTGTGACGTTGCACTCTATATGCTTTTATGAAAGTATGCTGATGAGTGTGAATACAATGTAACTAAAATATGCTTCATGCAAAAGGTCTCTTGTAAGGTATCATTACAAAGCTTATAATCTACTGAGTGTGGTCATCCTATTTGTATAAATGTATCACTCTTGTATCTGAAACTAGAAATATGAAATATAACTCTAAGGGCCTATTGTAATTATGCAAAGTGTGGGCCATTAATGGTGGTTTGGAATCTTGATGGCTCCCATTAACCAGGACAATTGTCTATAGATTGCTCTGTTTTACTTGTGAGTCTTCCTGTATACCTGTGTGCTGGCAAGTGGGTAATGAAGTCTTACAGTGACATGTGATCATGTCACCTGAACTGGAATCCATCTTTAATCTAGTGCTTTTCCATTGAGAATGGGGAGGTGGGAACCCAGAGGGACAAAGGATTCCAGCCGTATGCAAAAGATATATAAGTGGATAGAACAGAGAAAAGGGGGCAGCCATCATGAGAAATCCCCTAGCTACCACTTGAGCTGGAACAACGGCTGTCCCATGGGAAAGGATTGTGCCCAGACTAGGAAGGCATCCAGTCTGTGAAAAAAACTTATTGAAACATCTCTGAGGGTAAGATTTTATCTGTATTCAGTTTTAATTACTGTATTAGACTTAGATTTGCGTGTTTTATTTTATTTTACTTGGTAATTCACTTTGTTCTGTCTGTTACTACTTGGAACCACTTAAATCCTACTTTCTGTATTTAATAAAATCACTTTTTACTTATTAATTAACCCAGAATATGTATTAATACCTGGGGGAGAAGGGGGACCAAACAGCTGTGCATATCTCTCTATCAGTGTTATAGAGGGTGAACAATTTATGAGTTTACTCTGTATAAGCTTTATACAGGGTAAAACGGATTTATTTGGGGGTAGACCCCATTGGGAGTTGAGCATCTGAGTGTTAAAGACAGGAACACTTCTGTAAGCTGCTTTCAGTTAAGTCTGCAGCTTTGGGGCACGTGGTTCAGACCCTGGGTCTGTGTTGGAGCAGACTGGCATGTCTTGTCTCAACAAGATGGGGTGCCGGAGTCCCAAGCTGGCAGGGAAAGCAGGGGCAGAAGTAGTCTTGGCACATCAGGTGGCAGTTCCCAAGGGGGTTTCTGTGATCCAACCCGTCACACATGCTACAAACATGAATGTTTTTTTCTGAATTTATTAGAAGTGCAGTATAGAAAAACTTAGTGCACTTTTTGTTACTATAAATGCAGATAAGTTAATTGCATGTATATGCTGCTACTAAGTGGAAGTTGCTATCAAAAGTATTACATTGTATTATCAATGAGTTTTGTCATTTGAAGTGGAAAGGACTTTACTAGGAAATTATTTGACTGTGTTTCTGAGAGGCTGGGGGGAAATTTTAAATACTAAACTGTCCCATATTTCAAAATTTATTTTACATTTTAATATTATTTGTATAATAACCTTTTAAATTATATACAGGACAGTACTGTTGTCATTTGTAATGTGTACCTGTAGTGTGTACATGTAATCTAAATTTTAGATATTGTTGCTACTAAATGGATTTTTATGTCTGGAATAACTAGCTGGGGATTTGCAGAAATGAAGCATTACATCTTTCAAACCAAAAGTTGTTACTAGAAATCAACATTTAATAGATTGCATTTATATCTAATACATAGTCAACTCAGGAGCTGGCCCTTTCCTTTGTTTAAAAAACAACAACAAACCCTGAAAGAGAAAACAGAAAAGAGTAACATAGTAGATGTGTGTTTGCATTCCTTTGTCCAATTATTGGAAACAATGTTGTATTAATTTAAATATCTTGATCGTTACATTTGATTTTTGTACTTTTCTTGAAAAAACACTTTTAATGGAAGACTTCTCAAATGGCAATATTGAAAATGTGTGCAAGCATAGCTTGGTTTTTAGTCATTGTCAAGCTTGAAAGATATGTTGCACATATACATGAGTGATTAAAAAAAAAACCCATT
Source organism: Terrapene triunguis (assembly GCF_002925995.2). Lineage (NCBI taxonomy): Eukaryota > Metazoa > Chordata > Testudines > Emydidae > Terrapene > Terrapene triunguis. Next base: position 21,855,646 of record NW_020664482.1, read on the forward strand.
TAATATAATACTTAGTAATTTTCCTTAAAATTATATTTTGTAAAAACGTTGCTTTTAGTACTAGAAATGGTTTCAATGGAAAAAGAGGCTAAATTAAAATAGGCTGGTGACCTTTCTATAAAGCTCGAACAGTGTCTTGTCTTCATAATCACATTTCATTAATTTATATTATAAATAATCCACCATAAATCGTGCATGTAAGTAAATTATTTCCAAATCTTAGGTAGCAAATATCAGTATTTATATCCTGTTTCATTTTCTCTGTTCACCTGAGAAGCCACAATTATTATTTTAAAGTTGGTCAGAGAACATACAGCAGGCCTTGCTGCAGTATGTGGCATCTGTTTCCAAGTGATAAATAGCGTGGGAAACAGAAAACAATATTTACAGAGCTATAAATAATAATAAAAAAGCTTTATTAGACTAGACTTTTAACAAGAACCAGTACTAACATAATGTAACAAGGGCCTTGGCTTGGTTGAGGATATGGTGGGAAGAAAGCAAGATAAGCTATTTAAGCAGAACTAAAAGAAAATCTGTAGCAGAGCAGCATTGGTCATTGGAAGGCTAAGAGTGCTGGGAGAAAAATAGCACTAGAGAACTCAGACTTGACCCAAAGCAGGAGGCTGAACTCCATTACCCACATCTTCATTTCATGAGCTGAAATTCACCATTTAGTATTATTCAGTCCAACCCACACATACACAGAGGAAGACAGATTGTAATATTAGATTGAAAATATAAAAGTGGAATGGCATAATTAATATGGCATGATTTTCCTAGTACAGACTTCTACAGCTGAAAATTATTATAAGTAGAAAAATGTGCTGAAGGTTATGCATTTCAGAAGTACCATGAGTCAGCAGTTATGGTAGTTGGACTTTTTTTATTTTATTTTTATTTATGGTAAGTAGAAGGGAAGAAATATTGAAACAAGATTCACACTGAACTTTGTTCTTACTCTGATTTATATAAACTAGTGATGTCCTATTTAACAAGCAAGATTGGATTGGTGATTATACTACAACACACACATGTTCCAGTCTGTCAAGCTACTCTCCAAAAAAAATCCCGAACAAAAAACCCCAAACCAAACCACCCGATATATATATATATATATATATATATATTTTTTTAATGGAGATATCCTATCTCCTAGAACTGGAAGGGACCTTGAAAGGTCATTGAGTCCAGCCCCCTGCCTTCACTAGTAGGACCAAGTACTGATTTTGCCCAGATCCCTAAGTGGCCCCCTTAAGGATTGAACTCACAACCTTGTGTTTAGCAGGCCAGTGCTCAAACCACTGAGCTATCCCTCCCCCCTAGTATTGTAAAAGATACATGTTAATGATTGTGTGCTATCTAAACCATACAAAAATACATTTATCATATATTATACACAAAATACAAAGTGATGGTGTTAGCCATGAGATAAAATACATAATATACTCCTTTCTCTATTATTTCCAGCACCTATTGATTCAAGGTGTTGACTCCTTAGGCAAATCACTACCACAGGATTTGGATAGCTCCAGGCCAGGGGCTCAGGGCTTCTGATCCGCAGGAGCACCAGGGCTCAGGGCTTTAGACCTGGGGGGGAGCGCTGGGGCTTGGGGCCTCAGCCCCACAGCTCCGTTCCTGGCTTCAGCCCCTTGGGGGGAGATGGGGCTCAGGGCTCCCCACGGCTCCACTCCTGGTTTCAGCAGGGTGGGGGCACAGGGCTCAGGGCTTTAGCTACGGGGTGGTGGGAGCGCTGGGGCTGAAACTGGCATTGCCCCCTCCTCCCGTAGCTAATGCCCTGAGCCCCTGTGCCCCCCATGGGGCTGACACCGGGAACAGAGCCATGGGGCTGAAGCCCCAGCAACACCTGTGGGGCTGAAACCAGGAATGTAGACGCAGGCCTGAAGCCCCGAGCCCCGGCCCCCCCCCCCCCCCCCCCCCGGCTCCCCCCCCCCGCCCCGCGGGGCAAGCCCACCGGGCCCCCCCCCCCCCCTCTGGGACCTGGAGTTTTTATAGTATGTTGGAGGGGGGGAGGCCTCATAAAGAAAAAGGTTGAGAACCCTGCAGTACAGTATTTGCTGGTTGTTTTTTTTTTTTGTCTCCACTGCCGTCTGATTGATTACTTCCAGTTCCACATGGTGTCCGGTTGACTGGTCAGTCTGTAACTCTGGTGTTCGTATCTTTGAGGTTCGACTGTAATGGATGTTTTTAGAAAATGCAATGTGACATGGGCAGGTGTGATAATTTTTACATGAGTAAACATTAAATCTTCTACTCTTTTTTATGTTTGTTGTATCCATGTTTTTAATATTTATCTGTGCAATGGTCTTAAACTTTGAATTGTCCCAGATGGGGCAGACTCTTCATTTGATAAATATGAGTTGGTGTCTCAAGTCACTGTCACTTAGCCATATCATTGAGGGGAAAAAAGAATCCTTTATTCAATACTAGTTGGGATATATTACACAAATATAGGAATTAGAAATGTCTTCAGATGTGGAATATTGAGCCATGATGGAATTTTATGTACTGGAATCAAACCATTTTACAGCTAAGTACATAAGAGAGGCTAAATTGTACAAGTTAAAATACTGCAGCTCTCATTCCTCCATTTCCCCTCTGATCTTATTAGTATTTTGTGTATGCCTTTTTACCTCACAAAGGAAATGTATAGATTATGTCAGTGAGTTACCACAGAGGTTAATTAAGCCCTGTAATTTTTGGAGGATCAAGAATTCAGCCATTGTTTCAGCCACACATTGTATGTGTGTTTTATGTCTCTTCAGATCTGTAAACTTTGTAATGATGATTTTGGTGAAAATCACATGCAGCTAATTTTACCAAAAGGAAAACACAAAAACAGATCAATATCAAGGAAGTATTATACATCCTCGCTTGCTATATAATTGCTAACAAAGATGATAATTCTTTGATATTGATCTGTTTGTCTTGTTGGCCTAAACAATATTACTTGTAGGTGGGGTGTACTTGGCATGTTTAGGGGCTGATGGAAAAGGGGACATAGGGTTGTATTTCCTTCACTAAAATTACTTTTTCACAGAAAGCTAGAGAGGTTTACACTGAGCTCAAATTCTGGAGGTATTTAAAGTAGGAAGATTTTGTTGAACATTTTTACTTCTCCATGCTTTTGTTTACTTACAGATGATATTTCTTTTGATCAAAGTTATTGATTTTAAAACAGCTATACAAAACTATACATAATGTGAAATACTGAAAAACTAAATGGAGGACTACTAGACTACCTCCCTCCGCAATATCAATTCCTTAGTAATTCCATGTAGTTCTCACTTGTGTATGTGCACTGCACACACATTTGTCCAGCAGGTCACATTTGAACGATGTGCCGGAGTCCAATAAATTCTTTATAAGCGTTTCAAATTAAATTACAATAACTTGGACTTACGATGAAATCTGAATGTCTAGTATAATATACTTCACCATTGACTTGCGTGGAAGCATATATTTAACTTGCATTTCCATTTGTCTTTGAATAGTGGAAATATACAAGAGGTAATCTAAGCAGCATTGTGTACAATTTTGATATTAGTTAAGCAGAGGATGCAAGTTTTAATACTGAATGAGCACAAGGAGATGGCTCAGGTGCTTTAGTGAAACAAGACCGTAAATAACTTGAATTTGTATGAAACCTTGTTGATTGCTTCTGAAGTTAAAATAATTTTGCAAGGGTCTAAAGCTAGATAGCAAACCCTTTAGCTATAAATCACAAAAAGAATCCCTGTAAATTCTCATACATCCCAATTTTATTATTTCAGTAATAAAATCAAAACACAATTGCAGTAAATAGTTACCTGTCTGGCAATGGTTAAATTTTCTAAATTTACTTTTTGAAAAGTAAATGTTCTTTGCAAGTGCTATCAGATTGTGCATTTGGCCTTCAACACCCTAATTCCTGGAGAACGATATTTAGTTTTATAGGTGGATCTGATACCATTGCCTAGAGCAGGGGTGGCCAACCTGTGGCTCCAGAGCCACATGCGGCTCATCAGAAGTTAATATGCAGCTCCTGGTATAGGCACCGGCTCCGGGGCTGGAGCTACAGGCGCCAACTTTCCAATGTGCTGGGGGTGCTCACTGTTCAACCCCTGGCTCTGCCACAGGCCTGGCTTCCACTCCACCCCTTCTCGCACCCTCCCCTGAGCCTGCTGTGACCTCCCTCCTCCCCCTTAAACCCCCCTCCCCCCCAGCCTACTGCACACCACGAAACAGCTAATTGGGAGGTATGGGGAGGGAGGGGGAGATGCTGATCGGCAAGCGCTGGGGGGTGGGGGAGCTGATGGGGTGGCTGCTGACGTATTACTGTGGCTCTTTGGCAATGTACATTGGTAAATTCTGGCTCCTTCTCAGGCTCAGGTTGGCCACCCCTGGCTAGAATTAAGATTGCCTAACGTTGTCCATTTTATTTTCTTGTTTTCAGTGGCTTATAACTTTTTCCCTGATAGCCCAAATGGTAAATACATTGTTTTGCCAATTTCAAAAAAAAGCACAACCATTTAATTGAGAAGCTGTGATGTTTCCATTCTTTGGAGAAGGGACTTGAAATTTGGCAGGAGGCGACTGGGGTGAGGGATGTGCCTTTGGTTGTTCCTGTGAAAATCAACTGAATTTTTTCCCAGTTACAAGCTTCTTTATCACATGTGCTCAGCAGAAATTTATTAGAGTTTGGCAGCTAAATTCTCTGAAGATTTTGTCTGTACCTAGCATGTTCCAGTGCAAGGCTGCAGGGGCTGAACAGGACTTCACCTGCAATTGCTCGTCCCAGCTGCTGGGGACTGCTGTAGCACCAGGCACAGGAATGAGTGCAGGGAGACTTTCTCTCTTGTGCTCTCAGCTCTCTTAGAGGCATCGGGGTGCATAGTATAATAAATACCACACACGGCCAAGTTAAGAGTGAATGGACAATCTTAATTCTGGCACTTCCTAACTGTTGAGTGCTTGACTTTGTCACCTTAGCATACTTTTACTATAATGGGTTTTTTTTAAATTAAACTGTATATCTATATTAAAGAACTATGTGGAAGCTTTGATAGGGAGCTGGGCCCTCTTGGACTGTACAAACATGGATATAGTCATGGATAGGACTCCGTGTCTGTCACGGAGGTCACAGATTCTTGACTTTCCGCAACCTCCGTGACTTCTGCAGCAGCCAGTGTGGCTGATCCCAGGGCCACCCAAGCAGCTGGCCCCGGGGACAGCCACACCAGCCACTAATGGAGCAGCTCTGTAGCCAGCTGCTCAGGTAGCCCCACAACCAGCCACACTGCCCACTGCTAGAGCTGCCCCTGCACCAGCCACACTGGCTGCTGTTCGGCAGCCCCAGGCAGCTGGTCTCGGGGACTGCCTGAGCAGCGGTCCCTGGGACGGCAGGAGCAGACGCAGCTTGATGGCCCCCCAGCAGCAGCCCCGGGGGGTGGTCGGAGCAGTAGCGGGGGGGTGGCCCCAGTGGCTGCTGGAGTAGCGGCCCTGGGGATGGCCAGAACAGCCACTGTGCAGCAGACCCCGGCAGCTGGTGCCACTGGCCCTGCCCCCCAACCCCCAGAACAGCAGCCTGCCAGGTCCTCCCCACTGTTATTTATTTGAAATACAATAGCACCTAGATTTCGCAATCAAAGACCAGGGCTCCATTGTGCTATGCACATTACAACAAATACATTAAAAAAATCCCTACTCTAGAGAGTTCACAGACTGGGTAATGACGAGATGCAACAGGTGGAAGAAACAGACAAGGGGTGGGTAAAAGGTAGGAGGACGTGATAAAAAGTAAAATGAATACACTGTCCTTAATAAACAGTACGCAGCTCACTGCTTGCCTAGTCATTTCCAGATGGCAGTGGTCTGTAGTCCTCACAGCAGAGCTAAGTTTTAAGCAGAGATTTGAAGGAAGACAAGATGTTGGCTTTTTGGATTTGATGGGGAGTTCTCAAGCATAAAGGTGCTTGAGGGAGAAGCAAAAATAGAAGTGATCAACAACTGGCATCATTGATTGGGGCATAGATGTTGGTGGTTGCTAGGATAAAATACTGATAGCTTGGAATGAAATAGTGAAGGGACTTAAAGGTGAAAACAAAAGGGTTGTATTTGATGCGGGCCGAGGGACATACTGGCCGCCGCTTCCAGCAGCTCCCATTGACCTGGAGCAGCGAACCACAGCCACTGGGTGCCGCAATCGGCCGAACCTGCGGACGCGGCAGGTAAACAAACTGGCCCGGCCCGGCCCGCCAAGGGCTTTCCCTGCACAAGCGGCGGAACAAGTTTGGGAACCACTGAGCTAGAAAGCTCACAAACGTATGCTTTTTATTGGTGTTTTTGAAATATTTTTTTGGTGCCTACTTCTGTATTAGTCAGAAGTAGGTATTCTGGTATTTACACGTATAGTTCTAGCCGGAGCCAGTAAATGCAGAGGCCTATGACAAATAATGACGTGTCAGGATGAAAATCAAACTTTTTAAAATTTCAAAAAAAGGTTCAGAGAGAGAGAGATCTTACATTATCTGAAACATTTTGTTCATTCTTAGTTGTCTCTCTTTCAAATTTCATAGGTACCAGAAATCAGTATTAACCTCACAAGCCGGAAACAGTATTCTGAGTTAATGAAAATGAGTGGAGCTTTGGTTTCACTTAATCCTTGAGAAAGTTTCCATAATGTGGAAATCTGCTATATTTTGACCTGTTCAGGAATTGCTGTTGAATCAGAGTTACATTAACTTGTGATTTGTAGTTCTGTTTTGTCTTTAAAGAAGGTCAGTAAGAGGATGCAGTCATGTATAATTTACAAACAGCACACAAAATAAAAATAGAAATGTGCAATTAGCAAAATACCTGTCTGTTCAAAGAGTGTTAGCTATTTTTAACTCCTCATTTAGGGGATAGTTTTCTGGAAAAAAGATTATTGATTTCTGCTATATGTTTCTGTGTCTATGCTTTCACTAGCTGTCTCTGATAATTTGGTCTTGAGTGTAATGGGCAGAGAACTTCTGCAGATTTGTCCTTCCTTGGAAGCTTCCTTTTAGTCCTCATATGAAGATGAGACTGCCTTCGTAGAGTGAGGTGAGCTTTAATTTTTACACGCCATTCTACTCCTTCTGCCTTGTGTATGTTAAGGATCCACATCCGTGTCCATTTGTGATGGAGCCTCTTAAAGTTAGAATCCATGCTTGTGACTCATACTGAGCAAAGAACCAGTGCCTGCCTCTGGTATGTTCTTAGTTTTCCCAAGAAACAACAGCAGAGTAAAATTAATGTGATGTTTTTTTTATTTTGTCATTTTCACTGGTTACCCACAAGATTCTGAATGTCAGCTATAAAAACTGACAAGACAATTGGTTACATGTTGGGGAAACTATGGACAGCAGAGGCTCTCTTTACAGCCTTAAGAAGAAAACATAGGATTGAGTCACATTTGAAAGGTTCTCTTCAAAATTATCATGTGACAGGGTGTTGGCTGGCTCAGGAAAACTGAGCCAGACCTCTGTCACGCTAGCTCCAATCAAGAAAGGGGAATTGGAGCTGACTGAGTAAACCCAGGCCTGATTGGCAAACAGGGAACAGCTGCCGGCCATTAGCCGGGGCTACATAAAGGCTGGAAGGAAAGAAGCCACGGGTAGAAGGAAAGGGAGGAGCCAGAGAATTAGAGTGAGCGGGAGCTCTTCTCTGCTGGCGGCAGGAGCTAGTAATCCCTAAGGCTGTAATATTGAAGCTGGTTGTAGCTAGAAGTGGGAAAGGATACTGTAAATAAAGAGCATGGGTTATTGCACCAACACAGAGGTCTCTGGCTTGTGTGTGAGCGCAGCAGGGGTGGAACTGAGGGGGGCCAGCGATGCCCTGTTACACACAGGATCTAACAACTTTTTAATAAATAAATAAAGTCTGCATCGTACAGAAATGGAAGGTTTAGGGTAATATTTTTCAAAAGTGCCAACAGGAGTTAAGAACCTAAGTCCTGCTTTTAAAAGTAATTTAGGCACTTGGGAGTCTAAGGCCTGGTCTACAGTTAGATTTACTAACAATTTGGTAAGGGGTGTCATTTTAGCAAAAAGTGAAACAGTCATACTAGTAAAAGCCACAGTGTGAATGCAATTATACTATTATATAGGTGACTTACACTGGTATACTAATTCCCCTTCTTGTTTGGGAATAAGCTATACTGGTATAAGCACTTTTACATGAATATATAACTATGCCCACACTAGGGGGATTGTATTGCTTTAATTATACTAGTATAGCTAAGTGGTTCCAACTGTATTATAGACAAGCCTAGGGTGAGTTTGAAAATGGGACTTAGGCTCCTGAGCCATGTAAATTTTACCATTAGCCTCCTCCCACCTCCACCAGAGAGAGATTCCTGTTTGCTCCTGACAAGTGGGTGTTTCAAGCCTTAAATCTCATGTGGGGAGGAAAACTTCCTTTAATCATGATCACCTGCAGCTTGAAAATCACACTTTTAGCTATTTCTGTTATAAGAAACAACTAAAGTGACTATAAATAAAAGATATTACAGGGGAAATACTTTTCCTGGTTTTTTCCCCCTGATTTATTTGCTTAGCTGTGCATTTGACCACACTTAATGTACAGCCAGTTTAATGTTTTCCCTGTGTAATTTGCTTTACACAGCCACAGTCAGTATCAGTGGCAAAATTAGGCAGATAGTGAATATTTATGCATTTCTCTAAACATATCTGAAGGAAAAAATGTATTTGTTTTTACTCTCCACATAGTTATTCAGTTTCATATTTTCAAAACACTTGTGCAACATCAATATGTAAAGTTGGAAAACAAACATTTAAAAAAGAGAAATTTCCCAGCACTTAAGCATAATCATACTTCTCTCTCTGCCTTTTTTCTTTTCTGCTTCCCACTTTTCCACAGAATATTTAAATAGAAACCTAATTTTACACTTGGCTTATATTCCTTCTGGCTGTTTTCTAATTTGAAATTTTGAATTTGTTTAGCTGGACAGCAATAATAAAAAGACCAGTATGGCTGACTAAATCCTTCATTATTTGTTTGTTTAACTTTCTATGAAGAGATACAGGGGATGTTTTGTAACTGTAAAGTTCAGACTCTTACTAACACTCCTCAGTTACAACTTCTGTCTACTGCTCTGTGTGCCTTTTACACAAATAATAATAATAAAATCAACCTAAAACCAGTAGCAGCCCAAAACAGATTTCCCTCCTCCACAAACATCAGCCTTTGTCAAGAGCCCCTCTCCCAAAGCATGAGTAAATGGATAGGCCTTCCAGAGTGCCCTGAAGGTGCCCATACTATTTCAGATACAGCAAGGGGTGGGGGTGTAGGTTCTAAAGCTGATAAAATCTCATGGAGAGCAGTCTAGTGCCACTCCCCTCTTTTGGAGTTGGATTAAGGCAATCTGGTGCCCTAAGCACACAATGACGTTGTGGGTCCCATCCATGATTTGAACAAGGACCTTAATGTAGCCTTGATTTGTGGTGGTTGTAAATGACTACAGCTGTGGCTGTATAGTTCACAGAGAGAAGTGGTATGTCAGTATTTGGTCTCAAACATTGGTCTTGAACCCAGGCCCAGTGGGCTCTTGGGAAGCAGCTTTGGGCATCATGCCATGCTGACTCATCCAATTATCAAGGAATTCACAGATGTGAGTATGCCAGCTTCCAGGGTTCTGAAAATCTCCTACCTGATTGGCCACATGATATTGACCCTGATTGATTGGTGACCATATATAAACTTCCTGCTTCCTTTCTGGTCTTGTCTGAGCAACAGACCATTGCCCACTACTTTTTACTTGGACCCTGCTTGACTCTACCCCGCCTGACCCTGCCAGCTATCTTGCTGTACATTTCCCTTAGATTAGATCACCTGCCTATTGGACCGCTTGTGTGAACTCTGACCACTGATCTTGACTGCCCTTTGACCCACCTGACCTTTGGACATTATATGGTGTCTCATGTAGAAGGGCCCAAGCCGTTTAAGGCTTTATAGGTCAAAACCAAAAATTTAAATTCCTCCTAGAAACCAATAGGTATCCGGTGCACTGGTGTCACGTGTTTCTGCTAGGATACACCACTTAGGGCAGTGGTCCCCAAATTTTTCAGGGTCGCGGGACTGGGAGTGGGCCTGCAGCTCCCGAGGTGGCGGTGGAGTGGATGCAGACAGGGTTAATGGGACCGAGGCTGGGGATGCAGCTGGGGGTGGGTCTAGGGCTGGGGCTGGGAATGGAGCCAGGGGCCAGGGTGGGGGCCGGGGCAGGGCCAGGAGTGGAGCTGCAGCCAGGGCCAAGAGTGGGAACAGGGCCAGGTGTGGGGCTGGGGGCTGTTTCTTGGGGCTGAGCCACAGCAGAGCTTGGGGTGGGGGGGGGCTGGGTGGGGCTTCCTCCCCACCCCCCCCCATGGGGGTTGGCCTGGGCCCCTCTGTGCCTCCCTAATGGAGCGTGCCCCACAGTTCGGGGACCTCTGACGTAGGGTATGTCTACAGTTGGAGCTGGAGGAGTTAGTCCCAGCTCGAGGAGACATGCTCAAGCTAGCTCACTAACAATAGAGGGTAGTTGTGGCAGTGCAAGGGGTAGGGTGGGCTAGCCGCACCAAGTATGTGCCCATGATCTTGGATGGGTATGTATTTGGCGTGGCTAGCCCTTCCTTCTGCCTATGCTGCCAAGACACTCATGTTTTTAGTGCACTAGATCAAGCAGAGCTAGCCTGAATACATTTCCTTGAGCTGGGAATTATACCTCCATCTCCAAGTGTAGGCATACCTTTAAAAAACAAGATGCTCCCACCTTCACCATGTTAAGTTTCTAGGTTAATTTAAAACTTATGCTCACATAGGGCTTTGCAGTCGTTTAGTCTTTAGCTGACAAAGGGATGGATTGTGGTAGCAAGGTCAGCAACTGGTTTCTATCTACTAGCCAAACGTGAAAGAAAGCATTCCTTGACATTGCTGTTATATGACCTTTTTAGCAGCTGATGATTCAGCAATTCCCCTGAGATTGTGAACTCTAGTTAAAGGTATGTTGCATTATTTGAGAATGCTGAGGAAATGACTCATTTCTGGATTTGAAATTTATAGCTTGAGAAGACATTCAACAAAGTAAACATTGATTCAGGCTTCCTTGGCTTTGCCATAACTTAAATAACCTTCGGTTTCATACTGGACTGATGATGAACCATGTATCAAGATGTATTGCTTAATTATGTGAAAATCAAGGCAGTTTGTAAGGATTTGACTGAATCTGTACTGTAATTTATTCAAAATACATTAATCCAAATTACATTCCCATTTCTGCTGATGGAAACTAGACCAAGTGCATATTCCCATATCAAAAATCATAAACTCAGAAAATTAGTTTGAATTTCAAATTCTCAACATCATAGTGGGTTACTACTCCCTCTATGGATAATCTCTATTGGAAGCATTTTGGGCTCTGGTGACCATGCATGTATGTGTGCGGTGTGTGTGAGTGAGAGAGAAATATCCAGGATATCAGTCTGGCATATTACTGCTGGGTGAAATCTCATTAGATCATGTATTTATTTATATTTAGTATCTAACGAATAGAAATAGTTACTAGTTGCTGTTTGATCAAATAGCAAAAAAATAGCTTTGTGACATCCCTGATTTGAAGTGGTTATTTTTCTTGGTATTAAGCCACCACTAGAGCTGGTCAAATAGTTTAGTGGATTTTGCTGATGCTTCTGAAAAAAATATTTTTTTTCCATTCTTTGCCCATCTTTATTCACTGCACTGGCCTCTGTATTTCCCCTTTCTCTGTGTCTCTGTCCTTTTATTTATTTATTTCAAATGACACAAACATTTAAAAAAAACAAGAGGGAGGGACCAAATTCCAGATGAATTTGACTCGACAACATAATTTTTAGATGCTATCATGAGGGACTTCAAAGCTATAAAAATCAACTTTTACAAATGGTACATTGGAGAGAAACTGTACCACATTCTTGGAATAATATGCTATTGCTGTACATGTGCTATGTACGTTTTTTTTTTTTTTTTTTTTTTTAGTATCATTTACGACTGTAATTTGTGTGCAGATGTGATACATTTTGTATTTGTGTATAACACTTGCAGGCATTTATTACAAATGCTGTCGTAATTAGTATAGGGACTGTGGCCTTCACCTGAACAAGCAGATTTGTTTGAGTTAAGTGCTTGTTAATTACACCGCTTCTATTTTACTTCTTTTAATTTGAGCCAATATATTGTACTCAACTGAATTTTGATAATTCTAGCAGAAATAATTTTAAATTCCTTTTAAATAAATGATGATTTATTTTTCAGAACCTTTTTCAGAAGTATTGATACAGGAAATCTCTAATAAGGGAGAGGAGTGAAAGTTCATGGAAATTCTGGCAGAGATCTCTCTCAAGTGAGGGTATGTCTACACTATGAAATTAGGTCAAATTTATAGAGGTCGGTTTTTTAGAAATCGTTTTTATACAGTCGATTGTGTGTGTCCCCACACAAAATGCTCTAAGTGCATTAAGTTGGCGGACTGCGTCCACAATACCGAGGCTAGCGTCGACTTCTGGAGCGTTGCACTGTGGGTAGCTGTGGGTAGCTATCCCACAGTTCCCGCAGTCTCCACCACCCATTGGAATTCTGGGTTGAGATCCCAATGCCTGATGGGGCAAAAACAGTGTCATGGGTGATTCTGGGTACATATCGTCAGGCCCCCCCCACCCCCCGAAAGCAACGGTAGACAATCCTTTCGTGTCTTTTTTCCTGGGTTGCCTGTGCAGACGCCATACCACGGCAAGCATGGAGCCCGCTCAGCTGACCATCACATACGTCTCCTGGGTGCTGGCAGATGTGGGACTGCATTGCTACAAAGCAGCAGCTCATTGCCTTTTGGCAGCAGACGGTGCATTACGACTGGTAGCCGTCGTTGTCGTATTCCTGGGTGCTCTTTTGGCTGACCTAAAAGGGCAGCCTGGGCAGACATGGGAGTGACTCAGCCAGGTCATTCCCATCTTCTGCCGAGCACCCAGGAGATGATGATGGCTAGCAGTCGTAATGCAGCATCTTCTGCCGAGCACCCAGGAGACGATGATGGCTAGCAGTCGTACTGCACCACCTGCTGCCAGCCTAAGATGTAAAAGATAGATGGAGTGGATCAAAACAAGAAATAGATCTGATTTGTTTTGCATTCATTTTCTTTCTTCCTCCCTCCCACACTCCCTCCCTCCGTGAAATCGACAGCCTGCTAAACCCAGGGTTTTGAGTTCAATCCTTGAGGGGGCCATTCTGGGTGACAGTTGTTTGTGTTTCTTCTTGATGCAAAGCCACCCCCTTTGTTGATTTTAATTCCTGTAAGCCATGTCGTCAGTCGCCCCTCCCTCCGTCAGAGCAATGGCAGACAATCGTTTCGCGCCTTTTTTCAGCCCAGACTCCATAGCACTGGGATCATGGAACCCGCTCAGATCACTACAGCAATTATGAGCACTGTAAACACCACACGCATTATCCTGGAGTATATGCAGAACCAGAACCTGCCAAAGCAAAACCAGGCGAGGAGGCGATGGCAGCGCGGTGACAAGAGTGATGAGGACATAGACATGGACATAGACTTCTCACAAAGTACGGGCCCCGGCAGTGTGCACATCATGGTGTTAATGGGGCAGGTTCATGCCGTGGAACGCCGATTCTGGGCCCGGGAAACAAGCACAGGCTGGTGGGACCGCATAGTGTTGCAGGTCTGGGACGATTCCCAGTGGCTGCGAAACTTTCGCATGCGTAAGGGCACTTCATGGAACTTTGTGACTTGCTTTCCCCTGCCCTGAAGCGCCAGAATACCAAGATGAGAGCAGCCCTCACAGTTGAGAAGCGAGTGGCAATAGCCCTGTGGAAGCTTGCAACGCCAGACAGCTACCGGTCAGTCGGGCATCAATTTGGAGTGGGCAAATCTACTGTGGGGGCTGCTGTGATCCAAGTAGCCAACGCAATCAAAGAGCTGCTGATATCAAGGGTAGTGACTCTGGGAAATGTGCAGGTCATAGTGCATGGCTTTGCTGAAATGGGATTCCCTAACTGTGGTGGGGTGATAGACGGAACCCATATCCCTATCTTGGCACCGGAGCACGAAGCCAGCGAGTACATAAACCGAAAGGGGTACTTTTCAATGCTGCTGCAAGCCCTGGTGGATCACAAGGGACGTTTCACCAACATCAACGTGGGATGGCCGGGAAAGGTACATGACGCTCGCATCTTCAGGAACTCTGGTCTGTTTCAAAAGCTGCAGGAAGGGACTTTCTTCCCAGACCAGAAAATAACTGTTGGGGATGTTGAAATGCCAATAGTTATCCTTGGGGACCCAGCCTACCCCTTGCTCCCATGGCTCATGAAGCTATACACAGGCAGCCTGGACAGGAGTCAGGAGCTGTTCAACTACAGGCTGAGCAAGTGCAGAATGGTGGTAGATGTGCATTTGGATGTTAGTAAACTGCGCCAGCACGCTTTTAGACTCGGATAGACCTCAGCGAAACCAATATTCCCATTGTTATTACTGCTTGCTGTGCGCTCCACAATATCTGTGAGAGTAAGCGGGAGACGTTTATGGCAGGGTGGGAGGTTGAGGCAAATCGCCTGGCCACTGATTACGCGCAGCCAGACACCAGGGCGGTTAGAAGAGTACAGGACGGCGCGGTGCGCGTCAGAGAAGCTTTGAAACCCAGTTTCATGACTGGCCAGGCTACGGTGTGAAAGTTCTGTTTGTTTCTCCTTGATGAAACCCCCCACTTGGTTCACTCTACTTCCCTGTAAGCTAGCCACCCTCCCCTCCCCCCTTTGATCACCACTTGCAGAGGCAATAAAGTCATTGTTGCTTCACATTCATGCATTCTTTATTAATTCATCACACAAATAGGGGGATAACTGCCAAGGTAGCCCGGGAGGGGTGGGGGAGGAGGGAAGCACCGGGTGGGGTGCGGGAGGAGGGAAGGACAAGGCCACACTGCACTTTAAAACTTATTGAAGGCCAGCCTTCTGTTGCTTGGGCAATCCTCTGGGGTGGAGTGGCTGGGTGGCCGGAGGCCCCCCCACCACATTCTTGGGCGTCTGGGTGAGGAGGCTATGGAACTTGGGGAGGAGGGCTGTTGGTTACACAGGGGTTGTAGCGGCAGTCTGTGCTCCTGCTGCCTTTCCTGCAGCTCAACCATACACTGGAGCATATGAGTTTGATCCTCCAGCAGCCTGAGCATTGACTCCTGCCTTCTGTCAGCAAGCTGATGCCACCTATCATCTTCAGCCCGCCACTTACTCTTTTCAGCCCGCCACCTACTCTTTTCAGCCCGCCACCTCTCCTCGCGTTCATATTGTGCTTTCCTGCACTCTGACATTGTCTGCCTCCACGCATTCTGCTGTGCTCTGTCAGTGTGGGAGGACAGCAGGAGCTCAGAGAACATTTCATCCCGAGTGCGTTTTTTTTGCCTCCTAATCTTCGCTAGCCTCTGCGAAGGAGAAACATTTGCAGCTGGTGGAGGAAAAGGGAGAGTGGTAGTTAAAAAGACACATTTTAGAGAACAATGGGTAGACTCTTTCACGTTAAACCTTGCTGTTCACATTACATAGCACATGTGCTTTCGTTACAAGGTCGCATTTTGCCTCTTATATTGAGGGCCTGCCGGTTTGGTGTGAGAGATCACTCACGCAGTGCCAGGCAACAGAATTCGTCTTGCAGGCAGCCATGGTAAGCCACAGTCTTTTGGCTTCTTTAACCCACATAACATGTGGGAATGGTTTCAAACATCAGCGCCCTCATTTCCCATACCAAGCAGCCATTGGGCTGGCCATTTAAAATGGGTCGGCAATTTAAAAGGAGGGGCTGCGGTTTGCAGGTTAGCGTGCAGCACAAACCCAAATACCCCCCCCCCACCCACACACACACAATTCTCTGGGATGATCGCTTCATCCCTCCCCCCACCGCGTGGCTAACAGCGGGGAACATTTCTGTTCAGCCACAGCCAAACAGCTGAGCAGGAATGGGCACCTCTGAATGTCCCCTTAATAAAATCACCCTATTTCAACCATGTGACCATGAATGATATCACTCTCCTGATGATAACTCAGAGAGATAAGGAACGGATGTTGTTTGAATGCCAGCAAACACCGGGACCATATGCTGCCATGCTTTGTTATGCAGTGATTCCAGACTACGTGCTACTGGCCTTGTGTGGTAAAGTGTCCTACCATGGCGGACGGAATAAGAGCACCCTCCCCAGAAACCTTTTGCAAAGGCTTTGGGAGTACATCCAGGAGAGCTTTATGGAGATGTCCCTGGAGGATTTCCGCTCCATCCCCAGACACGTTAACAGACTTTTCCAGGAGCTGTACTGGCCGCGAATGCCAGGGCAAATTAATCATTAAACACGCTTGCTTTTAAACCATGTGTAATATTTACAAAGGTACACTCACCAGAGGTCCCTTCTCTGCCTTCAGGGCCTGGGAGCCCGCTTTGGGTGGGTTCGGGGGTTACTGGCTCCAGGTCCAGGGTGAAAAACATATCCTGGCTGTTGGGGAAACCGGTTTCTCCGCTTCCTTGCTGTGAGCTATCTTCAATCTCTTCATCATCATCTTCCTCGTCCCCAAAACCCGCTTCCGTGTTGCGTGCTTCTCCATTGACGGAGTCAAAGCACAGGATTGGGGTAGTGGTGGCTGCACCCCATAGCATGGCATGCAGCTCATCATAGAAGCGCCATGTTCGGGGCTCTGACCCAGAGCGGCCGTTTGCCTCTCTGGTTTTTTGGTAGGCTTGCCTTAGCTCCTTAATTTTCATGCGGCACTGCTTTGCGTCCCTGTTATGGCCTCTGTCCTTCATGCCCTTTGAGACTTTTTCAAATGTTTTGGCATTTCATTTACTGGAACGGAGTTCAGCTAGCACAGATTCGTCTCCACATACGGCGATCAGATCCCGTACCTCCCGTTAGGTCCATGCTGGAGCTCTTTTGTGATCCTGGGACTCCATCATGGTCACCTCTGCTGATGAGATCTGCACTCACCTGCACCTTGCCATGCTGGCCAAACAGGAAATGAGATTCAAAAGTTCGCGGGCCTTTTCCTGTCTACCTGGCCAGTGCATCTGAGTTGAGAGCGCTGTCCAGAGCGGTCACAATGGAACACTCTGGGATAGCTCCTGGAGGCCAATACCGTCGAATTGCATCCACACTACCCCAAATTCGACCCGGCAAGGCCGATTTCAGCACTAATCCCCTCGTCGGAGGTGGAGTAAAGAAATCGATTTAAAGAGCCCTTTAAGTAAAAAAAAAAGGGGCTTCGTCGTGTGGATGGGTCCAGGGTTAAATCGAGGTAACGCTGCTAAATTCGACCTAAAATCGTAGTGTAGACCAGGCCTGAGTCCTGTAGACTTAACTGGTAAGCAGCCAGTGTGAGAAATGCAGGTCAGTTAAGGTTTTGGACTTTTGATTATTAGTTGAAGTTCATTATGTATATTGGTTATCTGTAATAACCAATCTAATCCTGGTGTGTATTTGATGACCGTTTTTTGGCCAGGAGGATCTGTTGGGGCTGCATATGCACCTGGAGTGTTCTTATGCTCCGGTATTGAGGGCATAAAGATGGAACTGCCCAACCACTTTTCTTCCTTTCCACCACCCATAGCTGAGAGACTGAGGCCAGGTCTACACTACAGACCTATATCGGTATAACTGCATTGCTCCAGGAAAAATCCACACCTCTGAGCGATGTAGTTATACTGACCTAACATCCCGTGTGGATAGCACTATGTCAACAGGAGGGCTTCTCTTGTTGACACAGCTACTGCCTCTTGGGGAAGTAGATTAACTATGCCGATGGGAGAAGTGTCGTCACTGGGGTGGCCAACTTGAGGCTCTGGAGCCACATGCGGCTCTTCAGAAGTTAATATGCGGCTCCTTGTATAGGCATCGACTCCGGGGCTGGAGCTACAGGCGCCAACTTTCCAATGTGCTGAGGGGTGCTCACTGCTCAACCTCTGGCTCTGCCATAGGCCCAGCCCCCACTCCACCCCTCCCGCAGCCTCCCCTGAGCCTGCCGTGCCCTTGCTCCTGACAGAGAGATATGCACAGTTGTTTGCTCCCCCAGGTATTAATACATACTCTGAGTTCATTAATAAGTAAAAAGTGATTTTATTAAATGCAGAAAGTAGGATTTAAGTGGTTCCAAGTAGTAACAGACAGAACAAAGTAAGTCAAGCAAAATAAAATAAAATGTGCAAATCTATGTCTAATCAAACTGAATACAGATAATCTCACCCTCAGAGATGCTTCAGTAAGTTTTTTCCTCAGATTGGACACCTTCCAGGCCTGGGCACAATTCTTTCCCCTGGTACAGCTCTTGTTCCAGCTCATGTGGTAGCTAGGGGATTCTTCATGATGGCTCCTTCCGCTTTGTTCTGTTCCACCCCTTTATATATCTTTTACATAAGGCGGGAATCCTTTGTCCCTCTCTGGGTTCCCACCCCCTCCATCGCAATGGAAAGACACCAGGTTAAAGATGGATTCCAGTTCAGGTGACATGATCACATGTCACTGCAAGACTTCATTGCCCACTTGCCCGCACAGACATATACAAGAAGACTTACAGGTAAACAGCCATCTGCAGACAATTGTCCTGTTAATGGGAGTCATTAAGATTCCAAACCACCATTAATGGCCCACACTTTGCATAATTACAATAGGCCCTCAGAGTTATATTTCATATTTCTAGTTTCAGATATGAGTGGTACATTTATACAAATAGGATGATCACACTAAGTAGATTATAAGCTTTGTAATGATACCTTACAAGAGACCTTTTGCATGAAGCATATTCCAGTTACATTATATTTACTCATTAGCCCGCGCAGACAGAAGGGCCGCATCGTTCCCTGGCTTTGCGGCACTGCTCGCCGGTGACCCAGGGTACTGCTCCTCTCAGAGTCGGAGGCGGACTCTTATCGCTCCAGCAGATCGCGGAGCAGGAGTTCAAGGTCTCAATGGAGTCAACAGCCATACGCGGCACCGTGGCAGCAACAGTGGCAGCCATCTGCTCAATGGCCCTTCTGGACACCCTAGGCTTACCATCAGAAACAGGGCTAAGTCGATGGTCCGCGATCCAGGACTGCGTTGGTGTCTTTGGCATCTTTCGTGCCACAGACCGCGCCGGCACCACCGCCAGTGGCACCATCATCCGAGGGAGCGGCACCACTGGCATAGCCAGCTCTGGCACCATCTCTTCAGACAACGCCACCGCCAGGGGCTCCAACTTCAACCCCACCAGTACCATCGGGCTCAGCACCGCCAGATTTGTAGGCCCTGGCACCAGCTGTGGTGCCAACCCCCCCATCAGCACCGGCACCGCAGCGCGAATATCGTATGCTGAGGGACCCCAGAGGGGACGTGGGTAGCAAACAGGGCCCGCTACCCATCCTCTCATCCTCGTCCTCGCCGGATGAAGTGGTCGCGGGGACATCGGCCCCAGCTCTCGAGGACAACCGTGTTCTCCAGCAGCTATTGAGACGGGCCGCTCAAAGCCTGGGGATACAGGCTGAGCAGGTGGAGGAGGATTTGGACCTGGTTGTGGACATCCTTGCTCCCTCCGGCCCATCCAGGGTTGCTCTGCCATTGATAAAAACTGTAGTTGACACATCCAAAAATCTGTGGCAGCTTCTCTGGCTCCTACGGCCAAGAAAACCAAGCGGCGCTACTTCGCACCATATAAGGGGTACGAACACCTTTATACCCACCCTCCCCTAGACTCTTTAGTGGTCGATGTGGCCAATCAGAGAGAGCGCCAGGGGTTCCAAGGCTCCACCCCTAAAAACAGGGATCCCAAGAAACTGAACCTATTTGGCCGAAAGGTCTATTCGACCGGGGCCCTGCAGCTCCGCATAGCCAACCAGCAGGCCATTGTAAGCCGCTACAGACATAACACCTGCTCGGCAATGGCTAAATTTGCAGAGCTCCTGCCTCAGGACTCTCGGGTGTTCTCCGCACTTGTGGAGGAGGGGAAATTGGTTTCCCGGGCCACTCTGCAAACGGCTCTGGATGTGGCGGATGCAGCCTCGCGCATGCTGGCCACAGGGGTGGTGATGAGGCGAGGCTCCTGGCTACAGGTCTCTGGACTGCTCCACGAGGTCCTGCAGACTATACAGGACCTCCCCTTCGAGGGATCCTCCCTTTTCTCTGAAAAAACAGATAAGAGACTTTACAGTCTGAAGGACTCTAGGGCTACTCTGCGCTCGCTGGGGCTCCACACGCCAGCTACCCAGTGCAGGAATTTTAGGCCTCAGCCTGCCCCTCGGCCTTACCAGCTGCAGAACCGCCAGGACATTCCACGTAGGCGAAACAGGAGTGGTAGGAGGAGGCAACATCCCCCCTCTGGGCAAAACTCTGGCCAGCCCAAACCTCCGCCCGGGCCTAGACCACCCTTTTGAAGGTGCGGTTGAGGACGGCTCACCGGTATGGACTCTTGATCCTTCCCCTCTTACCTTCTTGTTCCGTCTATCCCCTTTCTACCATGCCTGGTCCCGAATTACTTCAGACCGTTGGGTGCTCCGCACGGTAGAGAGTGGATATTCCATCCAATTCTGTGCCTCCCCCACCCCACCAAACCCCTTCTCCGTCCCTCTTCAGGGACCCCTCTCACGAGCAACTTCTAATTCAAGAAGTGCAGTCCCTCCTCTCGGTGGGGGCAGTGGAGGAGGTTCCTCAGGAGCTAAGGAGCAAGGGATTTTACTCCCGGTATTTCCTAATACCGAAGGCTAAGGGGGGCCTCAGACCCATCTTGGACCTGCGGCAGCTCAACAAGTTTGTAAAGAAACTCAAGTTCTGCATGGTCTCACTAACCTCCATTATCCCCTCATTAGATCCGGGAGACTGGTACACCACCATCGACTTAAAGGACGCGTATTTTCACATTGCAATAGTCCCACATCACAGACGCTACCTCAGATTTGTGGTGAGCAACAGCCACTGTCAGTTTGTCGTCCTCCCATTCAGACTGTTGACAGCGCCCCGAGTATTCACAGAGTGCATGGCAGTCGTTGCGGCGTTCCTGCGCAAGTGCCAGATACAGGTTTTTCCTTACCTCGACGATTGGCTGATCAGGGGCCGCTCAAGAGCCCAAGTGCAGGGTCAGGTCGAATTCATAAGAAGGATCTTCCTCTTCCTAAACGAGGCCAAATCTACTCTGTCCCCGGTGCAGAGGATAGAGTTTATAGGCGCAGTCTTAGATTCGACTCAAGCCAGGGCATACCTCCCAGAAGCCAGGTTTCGCTCACTAGGGGACATCGTACGGGGCCTCAGACAGTTCCCCACGACCACAGCAAGGACTGCCTAAAGCTCCTGGAACACATGGCTGAGTGCACCTACGTGGTACAGCACGCCAGGCTCAGACTGCGCCCACTCCAGTCTTGGCTGGCGTCGGTGTATCGGCCAGCCCAGGACGCTCTGGACAGCATCATAACCCTGCCCCTCCCGGTGTTGGACTCCCTCCTATGGTGGCTCAACCTGCAAGTGGTTTGTGCGGGAGTGCCCTTTGCCAGCTCTCAGCCCTCTCTCTCATTGGTGACAGACGCCTCAGATCTGGGCTGGGGAGCTCATCTAGGGGACCGCAGGACTCAAGGCCTCTGGTCTCAGGAGGACCTCGCTCTGCACATCAATGTCAGAGAACTGAAAGCAGTATGACTGGCAGGCCACACTTTCAAAACCCACATAGCAGGCAGGTGCATCTCAGTCCTCACGGACAACACCTCGGCGATGTTTTATATCAACAAACGGGGGAGCACACTCCTCTCCTCTATGCCGGGAAGCCCTCGCACTGTGGGACTTCTGTGTGGAGCACTCAGTCCTCCTGCAGGCATCATACCTCCCAGGAGTGCAAAACGAGCTGGCGGACAGTCTCAGCCGGACCTTCCACGGCCATGAATGGTCCCTCCGGCCAGATGTGGTGAGCCCAATCTTCCGTATCTGGGGCTCTCCCCAGATAGACCTGTTCACCACCCGCAGCAACAGGAAATGTCAGCTATTCTGCTCCCTTATGAGTCATAGTCTGGGATCCATCGCGGATGCTTTCCTCCTCCCATGGGCCGCTAGCTTTATGCTTTTCCGCCAATTCCGCTGGTCCACAAGGTGCGCCTCAAGATCCGCAGGGACTGGGCCCGAGTCATACTGATAGCGCCGGCGTGGCCACGCCAGCACTGGTTCACGTTGCTCCTGTGACTGTCCGTAGCAGCACCACTCACTTTACCGCTGGTCCCGGATCTGATCACGCAGGACCATGGCCGACTCATGCACCCGAATCTAGAGTCGCTCCACCTCACGGCCTGGATGCTCCATGGCTAAACACTGCGGAGCAGTCATGCTCGTATCAAGTCAGACAAGTCCTTCTTGGTAGTAGAAAGCCCTCCACCAGGGCAACGTACCTTGCCAAGTGGAAGAGGTTCTCCATCTGGGTGGAGCAACGCAGTCAGTTGTCGTTGCCCACCCCCATACCGTTCATACTGGACTACCTCTTTCACCTAAAACAATACCTGTCCCTGTCATCGATAAGGGTCCACTTAGTCGCCATCTCCGCCTTCCATCCGGGCACAGACGGCTTCTCGGTCTTCACAGGACTAGTGAGTCGTTTCCTCAAGGGCCTAGACAGGCTCTTCCCGCAGACGCGTCAACCTGTCCCGGCCTGGGACCTTAATCTGGTCCTCTCCAGACTTACGGGCCCTCCATTCAAACCACTAGCGACCTGCTCCCTGCTCTATCTCTTGTACAAGGTCGTGTTCCTCGTGGCAATTACCTCAGCTAGACGGGTATCGGAGCTCAGGGCCCTCACATCCGAGCCTCCTTACACAGTTTTTCATAAGGACAAGGTCCAACTCAGACCTCACCCGGCCTTTCTCCCTAAGGTTGTCTCCCAGTTTCACATGGGCCAGGACATCTTCCTCCCAGTGTTTTATCCCAAGCCACACTCCTCCGATAGGGAGCGCAGGCTGCACTCACTGGATGTACGTAAGGCCCTAGCTTTCTACGTAGAGAGGACTAAGCCGTTCCGGAAGTCCATCCAACTGTTTGTGGCCCTGGCGGACAGAATGAAAGGTCTCCCTGTCTCTTCTCAATGCATCTCGTTGTGGATCACATCCTGCATTCGGGAGTGTTACGGCCTGGCAAGGGTGCCCGCCCTGCCGATTACCGCCCACTCTACCAGGGCCCAGGCCTCCTCGGCAGTGTTCCTGGTGCAAGTCCCCACCCAGGAAATCTGCAGGGCGGCCACGTGGTCCTCGATACATACATTCACGACGCACTATGCAATTACACAACAGGCCAGAGACGATGGGGCCTTTGGACACGCTGTGCTCCAATCAGTGCATAACTCCGACCACACCTCCTGAGCTTTGGCTTGAGTCACCTGGTTGGAATGGACATGAACAATCACTCGAAGAAGAAAAAATGGTTACTCACTTTCTCGTAACTGTTGTTCTTCGAGATGTGTTGTTCATGTCCATTCCAATACCCACCCTCTGTCGGAGTAGCCGGCAAGAAGGAACTGAGGGGGTGGAGGGTCGGCAGGGCCCTATATTGGGCGCCATGAAGGCGCCACTCCAGGGAGCACCCAGGCCGACCCTATGGATGCTGCTAAGGGAAAATCTTCCAGCTGGCTTGCACGCGGCGCGTACGCACCTGGTTGGAATGGATATGAACAACACATCTCGAAGAACAAGAGTTATGAGAAAGTGAGTAACCGTTTTTTACTTACCTGGCAGTAACTGGAATTCTTCAGAATGTGTTGTTCAAACACGTGTTTCCTGCTAGTAGAGTACTCTAAAATCTGGAGTCTTTGTTGACAAAGAATCTGAGTGGTGGTTGAGCCACTCCACACTTTGTGCCCTTGAAATGGGAGTATGAGGAGACTTAGAGCTCATGCGTGGCCCCAACAGACATTACTGTCCAAAAGATCTGATCGCAAGGACATGGGACACATATACACTGAGAGAGGAATAAAATACATGTGGACAACACATCTCAAAGAGCTTTTTTGTTTCTGCTCTCTTATTCTTTGCTCCAGGTGAGGTTACAGCAGCTTGGGGGCTGCACTAACTTGTGACAGTTGGGAACAGTCCTGTAGGGATTATGTGCTAGCTGGGGATAGGCAGAAAACAACATTTTCCAATCCTGCCCACAGCATTTCCCTTTCCACCAGAGGCTTCAGGGAGGGAGGCAAAGAAGCCAGTTATGTTGGCCCTGCATGATGGGAATCTCAGCAAGGGATTTGCAGATGGTTTTTGCTCCCTGTGCAACACCTGCATGTCACAAAGGAAGCTGAACAGAGCAGAGAATCTGTCCCAAAGCTATTTATTGTGGCCTCTTGACCTTTCTGAAATATTTGTCCCTCAAGTTGAAAACACTAAAAGTATACCTCTGATGTAAAACAATTAAGATTTTTCAGCAGAAATAAAACAGGATCTTGGTTAAATGTTCAAGACTTGTGGAAGTTTCTTACTGTTAAACTTAAGATTCCATTTTACAGGTCACATGGGGAAGCAGGAAATGTATGACTAAACCAGCAAGGTTTTGTTCTTTCCATTCACGAGTGTTTTCACTCTAGTTAACAGAAGGGGAATTCTGTCATTTAGACTAGTATTGTATTGTAAGAAAAGGAAAAGTATTGTGTATGGAAATAGGTTATCCTGAATAATCGATCTATATTTTTAGAATCAACCTTTCCAAAACAATTTTAAATTGATGAAAGATGGCCACAGAGAAAGATATACACTATATAACACTTGCCTTAAATAAAACATAAAGGATTTCCCCCCTTTCATTTTAATGATTTTATTAGATTTTGTTCTTCGTTTAAAGTGAATTTAGTGTTTGCAAAAAATACTGGAGAGATGCAGCATGGGCAGTAGCAGTGCAAGCTTCTTTCTGACCATCCTGTCAATGTATCCTAGCCTTGACTTTGTGTTGAGAAAGGAAATATGTTCTTGGGGTTAGAGGGTACAACTGTTTCCTTGGCCCTTCATTCCTTGGGGTATCTGAACAGATTGCCAACAAGGAAACCAATTGTGGTTATATCTTTTGTGAATTGGGCATGTAGTCACTAGGAACTGGATAAGTACCATAAACTCACCTCTTGCAGACAACTGAACAGGCATGGCAAACTAAGTAATGGTTTGTATTAAAAATTATCTAAAAGTGGAAGGCTCCATATTGCACTTTCAGTCCCCTGAACCCATCAAGTTTTTATTTTATTTATTTATTGACTACAGCCTATGAGAATTAGGAATAAAGGGTAGGGATTTTAAAAGTGCCTATGTGACTTAAGAGCACAAGTCCCAGTGAAAGTCAATGTGACTTTCCCACCCAAAATAAGTACAGTACTGCAGGAGAAAACAACATTTCATGTCTACATTTCAAGTTACTAACCTGGATTTAGTATGTAGTGAAGTTATTCATGTGCATGAGTGTTTTTGAGAATTAAGCCCTTAGATTGTAAGGTCTTTGGGACAGGGATTGTATCTTCCTATTTTTTCAGACAGCACTTTGCACATTGTGAGAGGTACCAGAATACATATAATAGTGCATCCTCCAAGCTGTATAGAGTGGGGAAGAGGGAAAGAGAGAGAGAGAGAGAGAGAGAGGTTGATTTGTAGCGATTCTCTAAAGGAAGTACATGCATTTTTCTACCTGGCTATTCTGTTTAGGTTCTTTTACTGTGCTCATCATCATAGAATCTGTGCAGTGTGACTAGGCATCTCTCATGTGTTTGTTCTTTAATCCTCTCCCTGGGGGAGAAGTGTGTGCTGTGCAGTGTCTTGTTTTGTTAGATTTAAAAAAAAAAAAAAAGAGAGATATACCTGTTGCTGTGTGTTAGAAAAGGCAAGGTTAAAGAAATGGACCTTGCACTTGAAGCAGAAAGTGCTAAGGTTTGTGACAGCCCTTAGTTCTTGGGGGAGTTCAACAGTGTCAGACTGTCCCCAGAAAAAGTTCTGTCTCCCACACAGGCAAGCTTTATTCTTCATATTGAGAGTTCCATTTTGCCAGAGGAATGTAGTTGTTGACTATGGTCTTTGTCCTGGAGCTTTAGATGGTCTTTTAGATATCCTGGGCCCAGCCCATGCAGCACTTTGAAGATAAGGACCAAGACCTTGAACTTGATTCTAAATTCTATGGGAAACCAGAGCAGAGGACAGGTGTGACATACTCGCAGTAGCCTGTGTTGCTGAGGAGATGTGCTGCAGTGTTCTGGCTCAGTACTTTGCAGGAATGATTAAAAAAGACTTGGCATAAAGTATTCAGAACTGTTCTTGAAGTAAAAAAGATTCAAACAGAGCTCATAAATACTAAGTATTCTTTTAGATAAAGTCTCACTTAAACTATTAAACATGATTTTGGCAATAATTTAACAGCTTAATGTTAACAGTAAATACTAGTAAACCACATAAGGAAATAAAAGCCTTTTATATAGCAGAACATCTTGGGTCACCAAGCATTCCATTTATTTATTATAGAGTTCTAGTCTCTTCTAGTGAGAAGATGCTGTTTCCATATGATCTGTAATAGTAGTGTTGCTTTGCCTTTCTGAGATGTTCTTGCTCCATTTTTGCTGAAACAGGGTGCTGGATAAGATTTCTGGAAGCATTTTTTTTCCAGTTTAGCATCTCTGAATCAGGTATGTTAAACTTCCAAGATTTGTAAATAATGCTAGATGAAAAAATGAGTTCTAACTTAGTGTAATTCTCTATTTCCATTAGTTTTGGAATATACTAGTTTTTCCTCGCAGAAATCAATGTGTTCGAACTGCTAATGTTTTTAATCAGATGTCAGCATTTTTGCTGATGGGACTCTTTCTGAGTATTGCTTTGGCTATACTGTAGTCTCTTCTCTCAAATCTTCAAATTATGAATTAATACTGAGCAACGAAGTGAAAGTGTGACAAACAAAGCTTATAAAATGTTGGGAAAACAAAGTATTTACACAATCACTTTCCTCTCCTATTAGGACAGAAAATATGCTGAACCAAATGTGGGTGACTAGCTGGCTACTGTAGAGACATGTTACGTTTCCCCCAAATTAGCCAGCTCTGTGCATGTAGATGTGGGGCTGGATTTGTTCCTAAGCCTGTGGAGGTTCTGGTGGCAGTGGAGTAGGTGCAGTTCTGCTGTACAAATGGGTAGGTTGGATGGGACGTGGAGGCCACTGCAGCGAGAGATCTCTCTCTGCACAGGCTGAGTCTAGCTCCATAGAGGAATCCCTGTGTTCAGATACAGCAGAGGAAAAACTAGGGGATCTGCTGCCACAAAGATCTTTTGATTTTCTCCTGGCAGTAGTGGGAATTTGTGGCATAGAGAGTTGTCTAGAGCCATTAGGCTGAAGTAGTCACTGTGAAAAGGTTCTGCAACTGTTTTGTGGGCTACGGAAGTGGAAGAATTCCTTTGTACACACCCGTCTGGAGATGCCCAGTGCTTGGCACACTACTTGGTAATAAGTCATCTTGTCAGGATTAATTGTGTCTTTATGCCAAGAGAGATGGAAGATATGTGATGGGTCCTACTGGTGCTGGTTATGGCTTGGTAGAAACTGAGGAAGAGGGCTAGTGGGGGACAGACAGAACCTCTTCCACTGTAGTGTTTTCTCTGTCACTGAATCCATGACTTATCAAGGAGAGAGAATTCTGTAACGTGATTTAGTTTTAAATTAGTTGGAAGTTAACTGGAGCTGTTTTAAAACAAATTTATAATTACTACTTCATAATTATTCATTCAAAAATAATAGTGATCATTAGGTCATAGACAGTACATTTTCTGTTGCCATGTAAGAGGAATGACACAGCTGAATTCCCCTAGTTAACAGTTTTCCACCAAGAGTTGACAAAAAAAAAAATAAAGGCAAGAAACTCCTGGGTGAGTCACGGAAGTGGGCGTGTTTTAGTAGAAGGAGCTTTCATAACATATCCACCAGTGGCCAAAGACTAGGAAACCTTGACACACTTAGTCTGGCAGAAAGCAATCCTTGTGAATATACAATACATCTTGCCAACATGGATTACAACTGAGCTGCTTTCTTTAGAGGCACAACAGAAGTGAGTATGCTAGCAGCAGTGACCATGTTTGTTTTTAAAGTGGACTGTCTAGTTGATATGTTTTTAAATCAGTTTTGAATTCAGGCCAACCTGGCTTTCTGTTTTCAATATATTGTTTTAGTTAATTAAAACAATATCTCGTCTCTAGAGAAACGTGTGCAATTTATTTGTGGTAGGTTAGGTATGTTGGTGTTAAAAAGCATTAAGTTAAGGATATTGTGGAATCAGGAAAATATGAATGAATTAAAGATATGAAAGCATGTTTTGTGTGTGTGTGAGAGAGAGAGCGCGCAATGACATTTACATATGGGTAGTACTTTATTAGTAGTAAAAAATATCTTTTGAGAGCAAACTTGACCTGTGCAGTTAAGTTGGTATTTTTATTTTTTTTTAAAGTCTAAATGTGGAAGTAAGGAGTAGTAGCATAACAATTCTCACAGGTATTTCATTACTATTTTAAACCTGGTTCTAAATTTTGAGTAAATCCAGTTGTTTCCAGTTCTAGTTATGCTTTGTAAAACTTCATCCTTACAATGACTGCTATGTTTTGGTAAGCCTAGAATTTGTGAATAGAGACAGAAACTCTTGTCTTTAGGCTGCTCACTTTACAAGATAGTAATAGCAGAGAGAAAAATAATAAGCAAGGAAGGTGCTCCTTTTTTATTCAGGGATCATATTTTTACAGAGTATAGCTATACATTTTATATTACTGGGTTTTTGTTATATTGTTTTTTAAGTAGAAGCCACTGAAGCTGGGAGGGTGCTTCTCAGCGCAGGTAGACAGCCACACACTAGCACAGCTATTTTTAGTGTGCTAAAAATAACAGCGTGGCCACAGTGGCACAGGTAACAGTTAAAGCTAGCTGCCAGAGTACAATCCTTACCACCTCCCTGGGTATGTACTCAGGTGGGTCTCCTGAGCTGCCACTGTGGCCAACCTACTATTTTTAGTGGTGTCGCTTGAGCAGAGCTAGTGCATGTCTTTGTGCTCACGTTGGGAAGCACACTCCCAGCTGTAGTATAGACATACCCTGTATGGGGGTTAAGGAAAAGGATGCCGTTTCTAGTGGTTTAAAATATTGCATAAATGTTCCTCATAGAATTTAATTAGGTTAAGCCTCTAATACTTGGTTTAAACAAATTACTTAAAATACTTGTTTAAATGAAATTTCTTTATTTGGTGGTTAATGATTTTTAACTTGTATGCTTCCACTTCAAAACCGTAAACTTTTAAGACTGCTTCCAAGCTCATGAACTTCTGCCTACTCACTTATGACCAGTTTCACACCGGTGCAAGGATTAGGGTTATTTTCTAGGGATCCAGAAATTAGGCATGATACCATTAAATAGCAAAAAAAAAAGTGACATTTCAATTTATGTAATTGAGTAAAGATGCAGAAAAATACTTATTTTAAAAAATACTTGGGAAGGGAATGAGTTGGAAAGATTTTAAAACTTGGATCTGTATTATTCTACTGCTTCTCATTTTGGGCCACATAATTTACATCAGAAATACAAAGCTTAAACGTGAGAAATGTTGTTCTTTGCTGAAGACATTGGGCCATATTGTTAGCTGGTGTAAATAGGTATAGCTCCATTGACAGTGGAGTTACACTGATTTACATCAGCTGATGATATGGCCCATTGATAACATATCTCTTTAATCTTTCTATGCTGTTATTTTTTGGTATGTCCTTTACTTCAGGTCTGGGTAGACTGAGATGGCATATTTGAGCCCCAGTTAAACTCCTGTCCCAGGTAGAAAGCTGGATGATAGTACCCATATTGTATATTGGAAAGTAGCTATTAAATACCTGACACAGTAGTTTACTGCAAGTATATCAGAGGAAATGATCTTTGCTAAACCTAAGGAGTTTCTATAATGAAGTAACAGTGTACACACAAGGTTGGGGATATGCCTTGGGTGTATGATGTTAATAAACAACAAGTGTGTGTTTCAAAAAACCTAAGTAACAAAACATTGAAATACTCCTTTGTTTGGAATGGAAATTTGTGTGATTGATATATCTATGTAAAAATAAATAAATTAGGGTAAGTTTCTCCAGTAACTTATAGTACACCTCTACCTCGATATAACGCTGTCCTCGGGAGCCAAAAAATCTTACCGCGTTATAGGTGAAACCGCGTTATATTGAACTTGCTTTGATCCACCAGAGTGCGCAGCCCCGCCCGCCTGGAGCACTGCTTTACCGCGTTATATCCGAATTCATGTTCTATCGGGTCGCGTTATATCAAGGTAGCGGTGTACTTAGGATGTGGTTCTTATTTATCATTTAACAATTTAAATCAAACCCTCATTTCTAGATTGATTGGCTCAAAATTTAGCCTCCTTTTAGTTTTTTTTCTCTAAGTTTGCAAAGTTCAAGTAATTCTTTAAATGTGTAGCTATTCTGTCAAGACATGCTTTAAAGCTCTTTTAAAATGCCAGATTCCTGTTGTTCATGTGGAACCCTACAAGAGCACATCACTATGCACGCATGGTGGAGGGAGGAAATCGTTTTATAAGGAAAGCTTGTAATTTAAATTTTCCAAGGAATAAGGAAACTAAAGGTTATGAAAATATTTGGATACTTCGTGTGATTTGGAGTTGCTTTGTAATAATTTTTGAGTACAATATGTTTGTCTGTTGTAAGGGGTTTACTATGAATATATTGGTTTAGTTTAATAGCAAGCTGTTGGAAAAACAAGCAGGAATGTAAAAATGACGATGCAAGATATGACCTTCCTCAACAAACACTTGGGGGTTATTACCAGACAATGGGGGAGGGCATTTGCCTGGAGGAGATTGACTTGGCCTCCTGCAGAACCCACCAAACTGGTTTTGGACTAACTGGGCTAAAAATAGCACAGGAAGAGAGAATAAAGAACTGGCAGGATAAAAAAGGATCTCTCTCTCTCTCTCTCTCTCTCTCTCTCTCTCTGGGGTTACTTTTGGGGAACAGGCTGAGACCCAGGCCCCCAGAGGTTTGGGATGTGAGGGAAGATAGGCCTGCCTAGGAAGTAAGGTAGATGTGTTCAGACCTTTTTGTTGTTTTACAAATTCTTTTCTCTTATTGTTATGGTTACAGGCACACCATACCTTAGGCCCCTTTTTGACCCTATTCGGTGCACCCCTCATATTACAGACCTGGCTTCCTGCACCTTACTTTGGGTGGAACCATGTACTCCAGCCACTTTAGATTGGATCTCTGGGCTGCGGCCCCCATTTTCCAACCATGTTAACACAACAGGCCCTGTAAGAGTTTCCCTTCAGGAGCCTGTGACAGTCTATGTTTGCAGTAACACAGAAACAGCACTACTCAAAGAGTCCTACATGCTGATTTCACCTTATCTATACCTTAATCTTTCCTTGCAGGTATTTGTAAGTTCCCTTTAGACAAGGTAACCCCTCATCTCTCGCTGGGAGAAGCAGACTGTCCTGCTTACAGGACACATGTTGTCTCTATGTGTTCCTTGGCATCAGTGGGCAGCCAACCTACTTCCTAACCCAGCATATTAAGATTTAGGGTTCCCTTTGAACATAGATTTAGGGCTAGTCTACACTTGAAATTATATAGTGGCACAGCTGCAGTGCTGCAGTTGTGGTACTGTAGCGCTTCAATGTAGACAATCACTACAGCAACAGGAGGGGCTCTCCTGTCACTGTAGTTATCCACCTCCCTGAGAGGAAGTAGCTAGATCAAAAGAAGAATTCGTCTATCAGCCTAGCACTGGCTACAGTGGGGGGCTAGGTTGGCTTACTTACATCACTCAGGGATGTGGATTTTTCACAAACCTGAGCGATGTAGCTGAGTTGACTTAACTTTTCAGTGTAGACCTGGTCTCAGACTTGGGAATAGTAAAACTATCCTTAACAGGGATGCAGCCAGATAGGCATTATTCCCCAGTAAACAGCTTCCCTATTATTTCTTCAGGACTCTTATCTGTGTCATTGTTTTGCCTTCCCTGCTTGGTTCCTTTAACCTCTTTGATTATTCAGACAGGAGAATATTTTACAGGTAGCCCAAAAGAGATTATATTTATAAATAATACTACACATAACTGCCTCATTCTCCGCACCTATGTTATTTGTTCTTTGGTTCCTACTGTTAAGATTAAACAATAGACCAGGGGTAGGCAACCTATGGCACGCGTGCCAAAGGCGGCACGTGAGCTGATTTTCGGTGGCACTCACACTGCTTGGGTCCTGGCCACCGGTCCGGGGGGCTCTGCATTTTAATTTAATTTTAAATGAAGCTTCTTAAACATTTTAAAAACCGTATTTACTTTACATACAACAATAGTTTAGTTATATATTATAGATGTATAGAAAGAGACCTTCTAAAAATGTTAAAATGTATTACTGGCACGCGAAACCTTAAATTACAGTGAATAAATGAAGACTCGGCACACCACTTCTGAAAGGTTGCCGATCCCTGCAATAGACCATTTGAAGAAGGCTGTTTTGGGTCACTGTAATTCATTGGCTCCTAAGCTCCCAAATGGAAAATCTGGTTGGGCCTGCTGGGGAATCATGGTGCTGTAGACCAGGACCCTGTCTAAGAGCTAGAGAATCGTGTGATTGCACCTTAGGGAGGTAAAGGCATGAGGCCTAAGACCTAAGTGGTTGTTCTGAGAGATGCCAGAGAAGGGGTCAGAGGTGGAGCTAGCCTTGTAACCCTAACAATTCTTCTTAATGTTTTCCCTCTCAGAGTTTCTAGGACACTTACTGGTGTTGGTGTATAGCCATGCAGTTCTGAATTATGGAATTAATTTTTCCTTGAGAATTCCTTAAAAACCTAAGAACATTAAAGTTTACTCCTGGGGGAATTCTGCGTCAATGACTTCTGACGGGGAAGCTGCAAGAACGGTCACGTGCCCACTCCCTGGCAGTGCAGACAGTTCGGTTTGGGCACCCAAAGCAGCTGGTAGAGACATAAATCATCGCCTGAGTGGGGGGGCCCTGGGTAGTCGTGTGTATGTGAGAGAGAGAGACACTCTGCTATTGCAGCACGCTCAGTGTGGAGGGGCAGGGCTTTGGGGTATTTCTGAAGAGGTAGGCATGGGGCATGCTCTGTTCCCTCAGGCAGAGGAGAATGTAGCAGCCTGCCTGCTTAGTGAATTGTTCCCATTGTTCTTAGTGAATTCCCCCAGGAGTATAAAACAGGTGTAAAAATGTTAAGGCTTCTTTACATTGCCAAAATGGTGTAAAGGAGACTTATTGTAAAGGACAGTATGGCCTTATAAATGCTTATGGTGCTTTAGTGATTAGAACTGAAGTTCTGGACTGAAAAAATTTCTTACCAAAATGTGTTCCATGAACTGTTTTCTACTGATCTTTGTGGAGATGGTCAGTAGCCAGTATAAATTGTGAGTTTGAGACCCCAGCCCTCACTTGCTCTTCAGTTGCCTATGATGCAGCACTGAGCATATGGCTGCATATATTTGTTGACTATTAGAAGTAAAGGGTCAATACTAGGTACATTACTATTAGACAGAGGGGGTTTGGTGATTTCCTCCAATGCTCCCCACTCCCATTCTCCATCCATTGTATTGTAGTTTAAATAAATTGCCAAAAGAATTGAAACTAGCTGGATTATATTGCATTATTCTGACAAAAAATGCAGAATTTTAAAATATTGTGCGCAGAAGTGTGTGTGTGTGTGTGTGTGTGTGTGTGTGTGTGTGTGTGTGTGTGTG
>NW_020664482.1:21889432-21942894 GCF_002925995.2 Terrapene triunguis
GTGTGTGTGTGTGTGTGTGTGTGTGTGTGTGTGTGTGTGTGTGTGTGCAGAAGTCCCCCAGGAGTAAAAGTTGCACTAATCTTTTGTGCATATGCCCATTCCATGGTGTGCATGCACCTCATATGGTAAAGATGGGAGTCTTTTCAGCCATCAGTACCCATCGGGTACACATGTCCTCGTGCTTCTCTGTGAGGGCATGTAAGGGCGAGGTGCACCTGCCACTATTCAGTTCCTCTCACTGACTCACGGCTTAGAGACAAAGCCCAACAGTCGAAGAGACTGCCAGCCTTCTTGATAGCCTTACTAAATAGTTCTACAGTTAGAGTATAGTAATAGTTTTTAGTAGCTTTAGTAGTTCAGTTACCTGTTAAAACCTTTAGCTCTTACTTGCTCTAGCACTATTTGATTCACTTAGGTTTAAACACTGCCCTTTGTGCAAGGGAGCTCTCGCAGCTTCGGATGGATACTCAAAATGCCTCTACTGTCTGGGATAATTGCATATTCCCAGTAAATGTGTGATTTGCAAGTCATTCAGTTCCTGAGCTAGGAAGGATAGGGAAGCTTACCTTCAGGTCTTCCTAATGACCAAGTCAGTGAGACCTGTTTC
This sequence comes from Terrapene triunguis, assembly GCF_002925995.2. Taxonomy (NCBI): domain Eukaryota; kingdom Metazoa; phylum Chordata; order Testudines; family Emydidae; genus Terrapene; species Terrapene triunguis. The sequence continues at coordinate 21,890,040 of NW_020664482.1, forward strand.
TGAACCAGGCTCTCTAGACCCACCTGTAGCGGGACCTTCTGAGCCAGAGTGGACATGGACTCTTTACCTTCAAGAGCTCCAACTCGAATCACAACCATGATGACAGCTTCCTTCTCAGTCAGACTGCAGGGAGCTAGAAGCCTCAGGGACAGGTTGCCCATGAGGGGTTTCTCTAAGAGGAAAACCAAGGTGCTGAACATTGTCTGACACTTTGTGGCCCAGAATGGTTCCCGTAAATTATTCTGCACTTCTTTTCCTAAAGTTGTTTTGCGTTTCTGCTGCTGGAAAGCCTGTCCTGGATTCTCCCACAAAGCTAGTTGCAGTTCTGTGGAGAAGGTAGTGATTGATGTAAATGAAGTGACATGTGGTCTGATATCTCTGGTTGAAAGGCTTACGTAAATGTACAGTTTAATAGTAGTAGCGGTGTTCAGATACTACGGTGACGGGCACTCTCCAACTGCTCCATACTAAAAAATAAAAAGAATTCCTTGTTCAGATAAATCTTTTTCAGCTTCATTTGTGAAGTGGTTTCTTACTTTGATTATTAAATTTATTACTCTTAAAATTATTAATAAAATTAGAATAAATTGATAATCTGTACTTTGCCAAATATGGTGGATGCCATTTCAATTCTGTTAAATACAGCTTTCTATTATTAGCATCATTTTCCAGAGAACTGATCCTGTCCCATTGACTTTAATGTTAATGGGATTTGGATATTCGCAACTGTCATGCAGCTTGTTGACAACTTTTTGACAACCCAGGACTGCCACTCTCTGTGGAAAGCCCTGGCCACAGGCAGGTTTGTGGGACTGCAACCAGGGAAGAAAGCACTGGGATGTGCCAAGCCTGGGTCCCCAGTGCCAGAGCAGGGTTTCAGTAAACAAGGGAAAGACCAATTTTCCATTTTAAAAATAAGATTTTTTTATTATATTATAGGTTTATTTTACATCATTATAATTAATGCTAGTCAGCACTTCCATTATTGGCCTTCTAATTTTAGTGGCTGTTACATTTCTTTCTGTGGAACAATACTTTTATCATATTTTTAGGATGAAAAGCTAGTTCGGGTACTTTTTAGCTTAAAAAAAAAAGGAAGTTAACAGTGTCAGACACTATATTGATTCTAATTATGTTGTATGTGCAATAATGTTTTTTTTTCAAGAAAGATTCTGATACTTATTTTTAGCCAACAGACTTAGTCAATCACTGTACATCAGGGGAGTAATTCTCATATTGCTCTCTGATGTGTTAGACCACAGAAGCTACATAAGAGCCACTTTGATCTCTTGCGGGGCAGGAATCTGCTTTAAAAAAAAGTTTCTGAATGCAAATGTATATGATAGATGCTCTTCTGGATAAATAATTCACTTACTTGGTTGAGTTCTTATATGTTCCCTTGATAATTTTTTCTTTCTTTTAATCCCTGCTCTCATTCTAAAGGGATGGAAAATACATTAAAGGGAGTGAAGAAAGGAACATGAAAGAGATGTAAATTTCCTCTAAGTGGTTTTAATGTTCCTGACACAAAACTCAGCCAACTCTAGTCTCTTCTTTGGTCTTTCAGCATCTCGTCTAAGGCCAGGTCTGCATGACAGACCTATATCGATATAACTACGTCGCTCGGGGTGTGAAAAATCCACACCCCTGAGCAACATAATTACACCAACCCGACACCCTGTCTAGATAGCACTATGTTGAAGGGAGAGCTTGAGCTTCTCTTGTTGACATAGCCACTGCTTCTTGGGAGGTGGATTAACTACACTAATAGGAGAAGCTCTCCCATTGGCGTAGTAGCATCTTCACTAAATCACTACAGCAGCGCAGCTGCGCCGCTGTAGCACTGTACATAACAACAAGCCCTTATATACACTCCTCTTCCCCGCCAGTCTAATGGCAATACAGCTCACTGGGAGAGGAAACCTTTGTCTATGACTCTTAATTGAGACTGTGAGGAGAGAATAGGTTCTGGAAACTCTTTGCCTTTCAGCACCTCTCCTTAGTGGTTACCGGATTCTCTGTTCTTTGGGGACATCGCCATTAAATTATCTGTGCAACAATAATCTTAACAAAAACAAGATTTATTAAAAACAGAAAATGAAATTAATAGAAAAGAAATGGTTTGTGTAACATCTAGATAGATACTTCTCATAAACTAAATATAGAAGGCATTTTCAGTTTAGTTGCAGAGGAAAAAGAAAAATAAATAGCTCAGATTTCTTGAAAGCAATCTTCTCTCTGAACAATCTGTTCAGCCTGTCAGTTTCTCTTTTTGATCAGATAGCAGCAATCCTCTTTGTGGCCAGAGAACTCTCTTATTGAGCCCCCTGATCCAGGGCTAGCTACTTCCACCACTTTCCAAATCAGTTTTGTCCAGTTAGCTACACATACATTAGGATTTGGAATCATCATTTTTTCTAGGCATGAATTGTAGAGGATACAAAGTTCCTTTTATGATTATTAATAGCCATCTTTCAAATGCTTAGCCTACTTCAGATATCACTTTTCACAGACCACCTTGACTAGCTGTTTCTAGTTAATCAAGTTTCTTGTTAAAACTCCCTAAGCAATTTTTTTGGCCAGGAAACACTAACTATGGGTAAGGTCCCCAGGCCCTCTGTCAAAATATTGCAGTGTACTTTCTTGTTTCAGGAATTTTTAATAAGTTATGAGCACAAAACAACGAGCCCAAGACAGTTCTCTCACAGGGCCTTGTGCATCTCTGTAGCGACTCCTGCCTATCTGCTAGCCTACCATATAGTGATTTTTAACAGGTTCTGGCTTGTCAACTTGATTGGTTATTGTGGTGTAGGGAAGCGTGTGATCTGGGTCTTCAGTACTCAGTCTGCAAAAGAGCCAGTCTGGAGCAAGGTGGGTTGGGTTGTCTCTGCCTTAAGTTGCAGCCTGCTGTGCCTGCCTCTCTGTTTGGTTGTTGTGTGTTAGATTTCTGTATTCTGAGAAATAAAGTGGTGTTATGTTGCAACCTTTCAGGAAGAATATTTGTTTGTTTGTTTCTAGATTTGGATCACTTGATGATTATCTTGTTCTGTTCATTCCCTCTGGGGCACTTGTCATTGGCCACTTTCGGAAGACAGGATACTGGGCTTGATGGACCTTTGGTCTGACCCAGTATGACCATTCTTATGTTCTAATTCTTTGCGTATGCCATAAATATAACAGTTTTATGTGATGGCAAAGCCTTGCAGAAAGAGACTGAAGGGGATTCAGGAAATGTCTATGTGGTAGGGTAATACGCACTATGTGGGGTGTGATTTCTAAAGTGCACTAACATATTGTGCATATGCCATTCCATTGATGGTGTGCATATGCCTCATATGGTAAAGACAGGCGTCTTTTCAGCCATCAGTACCCAATCCTTATAGCTCCAGCATGGCCCAGCCAATTCTGGTTCACAAATTTATTGAGTCTCTCAGTATCTTAGTCCAGGACCTTACCTCTGCTTCCAGACCTACTGTGTAAGAACCAGGGACAGATTCCACACCTGAACCTAGCATCCCCCGCACCTCACTGCATGCAGGCTGGATGGATGTCATCAGTACAGCAGGCTTGCTTCTCCTCAGTTATGGAAGTTATGATAAGCAGTAGAAAGGACAAGACAAACTTACTTGTCAAAATGGACAAGGTTCTCTCATTGGTGCCAGTGGAAATAATTGATTCCACATTACCTTTCAATCCCGCAGACTCTCGATTGACTCAAACTCAAGATGAAGAATCTGTCTCTTAGCTTGATCATGGCGCACCTAGTGGTGATCTCATCTTGCCACCTACTGATTGAGGATCACACAACCGTGGTAAGGTTCTTGAGAGTCCTAAGTAAAGTATTCCCACCTATCAAAGAACCACCTCGGGACTTGAAATCTAGAGCTCACAGCACTCATGGGACTCATCTTCAAGCCCCTGGTTGCCTCGTCTCTATTACACCTGTCAGTGAAAATGGAATTTTTGATAGTGATAACTTTGGCCAGAAAAGTAGGAAAGATTCAAGTGTTTATGACTGACCCTCCATATACAGTATTCTACACAGATAAGGTATTAATGAAGACATATCCTAAATTTCTTCCTAAAGTAGTCACAGGCTTCCATCTCAACCAACCAGTATACCTACCAGGATTCTTTCAAAAATCTCATGCATCCAAATCTGAGGCAACCTTGCATACATTAGATGTGAGGCGAGCCTACTTCCTGAATAGAATGAAACTGTATAGAACATTGCCAAACTTGTTTGTCTTCACTGAGGGAAGGATGATGGGCTCTGCAGTTTCAGTCCAGAGACAGTGTAATGGGATTTCTGATTGTATTAAAATGTGATGAGGTGACCAAGGTAGAGACACCAGCTACGATCAGGGCCCCTCCACCAACAGTGCAAGTTGTGTCAGCAGCATCACTGAGAAACTTAATATCTGACATTTGTAAAGCTGCTGCTTGTGTGTGAATCCACATGTTCACTTGATATTATACCTGAATAGAAACCTCTAAATCCAACACTAGATTTTAATCATTATTTTGGTAACTGCTTAAACTTATACCTCCTAAATATGATAACTGCTTGGGAGTCACCATCAGTGGAATGGGCATATAGACAATCACTCAAAGGAGAAAGGAAAGTTACCCATGTACAATAACTGGAGTTTGAGATCTATTGTCCATATGTACATTCCACAACCTGCCCTTTCATCCCCTATACCTCAGAGCCCTCTTGTAAGGGATTCTGCATTGAGAAGGAACCGAATGGTGGTGGAGAAGCACGAGGACTGAAAAGCACATGTATGCCCTACAAGTACTGCTGGCCAAAAAGAGTTCCATCTCTACTACGAAGCGCGTGCACATCATCAGTGGAATGCACATATGCACAACACAGCTCGAAGAACTCCAGTTACTGTACTTGGTAAGTAGTTTCCCTTCCCTAATGTGCTTTAATGGAGTGCTGTTTGTAAAACAGTACTATGTTAAAGTGCACCAGGGAACTACTAGTGTGCAGTACATTAGTGCACTTTGGAAATTACACCCTCGTAGTTGCACATTACCCCATTGTGTAGACAAGCCCTAGGTTACAATTTATGTTCTCCAGAACCCTGCCTAGTTATAGCTGAGCTAGCCATGGTGCAGGCATGTAAAGACCTTATTAGTAAAAATAATGGATAGTCAATTTCTGTGCTTCTGTATGCTCAGTGCTGTTGACATACCATGTTACTCATTCCCAAAAGCTCCTATGACAGGCAATAAACTGACAGCATTTTTACTTCAGCTGTGAATTTATTGTGTTGGAAGTGTAGTAGTATTGCCATTAAGTTTTTCTTTTTATTTATATATATATATATATATAACACACAATTAAATTGGAATCTGAATGGTTGGGGATCTCTATTGCTTTTTAAATAAAAGTATGGTAGTCAAACCTTTTTGAAGAATTTGACAAAAGCTAATTGTGTGTGTTTGTGTGTTTTGTTTATTTAGGATTATATATTGGCTTTGTATACACTAGCACATATCAAGCAAGACAGATGAACTCCAGCCTTGTGTGCACTTTCAATTAGCCTACAAGATGCAATTTAGTATGAATCCCAGGCAGCTTTGGAAGTGAAAGAGAAGTTTGAGATCTCTGGCTAGAAGCTGAACGTGATGACGGCCTGGTCTATGGTGGAGAAGTTGAAAATGGAGAAGAGGCATTCCAAAGAAGAGAGGAATGTGGAACAGGATGCTGGGGACTGCAGTGCTGAATCTGAGGAATGGACAAGCTCAGAAAGTGAGCCTGAACAACAATGCTTCAAGAACAGCTGTAGCAATACTCAGTGGAGGGAAAAGGAAATTTCTACTAAACCACATAGGCAACTCTGTCGCTCTCCTTGCCTGGATCGTCCAAGTTTCTCACAGAGCAGTATCCTTCAAGACTTGAAACTGGAAGAGTGTAAAATAAACTTGGACAAGGAATACCAGGCTAAAATGGATTTTGCTTTAAAGCTTGGGTATGCTGGAGAACAGATCCAGGCAGTGCTGAACAAGTTGGGAGCAGATGCTCTTATCAATGATATTTTGGCAGAACTCGTGAGACTTGGCAACAAGGGTGAATCAGAGGGACAAGGCAGTGTCGGCAGTAGTAGTGGTACTCTGGTGCCCAGGGGTCCTTGCCCAAAGGAAATAGCCAGCCCTGAACTGTCACTTGAAGATGAAGTAGTGGATAACACTGACAACTTAAGACCAATTGTCATTGATGGAAGTAACGTGGCTATGAGGTAGGCCTCAGTGTAAGCATTTTTTAAATAATACACCAGTATGTTTATATATAAATATTCAATTTGAATGACAAAATCATGTTATGTTGACTATATGCTCCTGTTTAATTTCTGGTTTCTTTCACCCATTGTTCAAAATATGTTGATACTCCTCTTTTTGCAATCCCTACCCCAAAAATCAGCTCCCTCTATATCATTCTTTTTTGCAGTCCTCTGCTCCCATAAATCTATTAATTAACCAATAAATAAGAGTTTAGTTATACTGCAGCAAAGGTTTTGTTTTTAAGTTTTTGAAACGCTTTATCAGTCTTGTTCTAAAATATCTAATAGCAGCTTGGACATCAGAGCGGGTGGAAGAGTTGTTTTAAAAGCAGCTTGATAGCCAAGACGAGTAGTCTCAGCTAAGGGAGCATTTTCAATATACAGTGCTTACCATGGGGAAAGGATCAGTCTATCTTTGGTCTTGTTCAACTTGAAACAGGAGGAAATTCCCTAGCCAAACCGTGTGGTGTGGTTCACTGATGTCAAGATTTCTACAGGCAGTGCTTATCCAACAGGCATTCTTTATTATTGCCTTCTCAATTTTCTTTTAAAGAACTCTCAACCTGAATTTTTTTAATTAAATTCAGAAAATTCAGTTTTTTTGATAAAACACATTTAAAATTTTATGCTTTGAAATAAATTTAAAAATTCATTTGGAAGTTCTTTATAAAGGCTTTTCTGTTTCCCTGTTGCTGGTTGAATGGGTATTTTGGATGGGCTTAATAACAACACGACAAACATTTCTCTGCTCAACTATTCTCCCACCGCCTTTCCCCCCTGTGCTGACATCTCCTGCTACATCTTCAGTTTCAGCTTTTCTGCTGAGCACTATGTTACAGGGCCTGGGGAAGAGCATGCATGTGAACGGTCTGCTGCAGAGTTCATAACTGATATCATCCTGACCATCAACAAAACAATGGAATTGACTGTACACAAAGTAATCTTTAAAAAAAAAACCATGTATTTTCTTTAATCACTTTCATTTAAAGTAATCTTGGATGTTACTTGTGACAATAGTGGGTATAAGGCCTCATCTATGTGATGTGTTTGGATGTGGCTATATTGGTATAAAGTTGCTTTATACTGGTATTTCTGTACGAGATGTGGAATACGCTGTGCTGTTATAAGGCACTTTTTATACCAGTGTAACTGTGTCCACATTAGAGATTGAGCCAGTGTAAAAAAAAAAAAAAAAAAAAACATACTCCTTACTGAAGTAATTATAATAGTATAAAATGTGTGTAGACCAGCGGTTCTCAAATAATGGGGCGTGCCTTCCTTGGAAGGCACAGGAATGTGTCAAGGGAGGTACAAGCTGTGAGCTTTTTTTTTTTTTTAAGAGCGTCTGCTGTCAGCTGGGGCTTGTGCAGAAGGGCTGTGCCCACTCAGGAGGTGGGGGGGAGGAGATAAAGGGAATAGCTGGAGCGCCATCACCAGGGAGGGTCACATGCCCCTCACCAGACACCGGGGGGGTGGGGTGCCTTGCACATTCAGAAGGGAACCGCGGCGGTGAAGGAGCAGAACGCCAGCAGCTCCTCTGGCGCGGTTGTACTGTCTCCATCCCTGCCCCCAGCCTTTCCATGCAGCTGCCTCACCTGGGGTCTATACAGCTCCGCTGGAGGACAGGGGTGGGGGCGGTACCAGTACAGCCGCGCCGAAGGAGCTGCCAGTGTGGGGCCACCCGGCGGCCCCATGTTCTGCTCCTTTCGCCACTGTGGTTCCTGGGAGAGCCCCAAGGTTCCTGGGAGAGCCCCGCGGTTCAGGAACTGAATTGCGGGGCTCTCCCAGGAACCACAGCTGGGATCCAGTGCCCCGTGCTGGCAGCTCCTCCAGTGCGGCTGTACCGGTACTGCCCTCATCCCAGTCCTCCGGCGAGGGCTGTACAGACCTCCTTTTGCCTGAAATCAGTATCTGGCGCAGTGGGAGGACAGAGCCCCCCAAGTAACGTGGTATGGGGAGTGGACGGGAAGAGCATGGGGGCCCAGACTGGGGGCGGGGTCATGTGGGGGGTCATGTGGGGAGCTCACATGCCCCACCTTTAGCTGGTGCCCCCCTTTATCTCCCTCTCATGAGTCACCCACCTTCCCCTCCCCAATCCCTCACGTGGAGGGAGGGGGCCCTCCGGTTGTCAGCCCCCTGGTGGCAGCAGCAGCACAAAAGTAAGGGTAGCAATGGGACCTTAAGTCTGCTGTGAAAATTGATATTTGTTAATGTCACTTTTCACATTGCCATCCTTACTTCTATGCTGCTGCTGGTGCAGTGCTGCCTTCAGAGCTGTATGACCGTCCAGCAGCCCCTGCTCTCTGTTCTGCCTTCAGAGCTGGGCAGTTGTACATGTAACTTTTTGGAGGAGAGGGGGTGTAAATGACTACAGACATAAAGAAGGGGGGCCTGATCAAATAAGTTTGAGAACCACTGGTATAGACCAGTTCAGATAGAAATATTATTTTCAAATTGATGGTATCCCTTTAATCAACATATGGTAAGAAGTAAAATAGTAAATATTTTTCATGTTTGTTTCTTGGACAATGTAGCTAAACTGCCAAATAAATTACATATTTAGGGCCATATTCTGTCCTGGTAAAAATAGCAGCATCTCCCCAGTTTAAATACTTTGATAAACAGAGCTGAACTTAGTGCTTAGACTCCCTTTGCTGGTCCCTATAAAGCAAGCCCTTTAAGAGTAGATTTTCATTTTGAGGTGAACACATGGGATTAACGTTCAAATGTTCAGCTTTGGTCTGGTATTTTCCCCAAATTTTGGAACGATCAAAGATATCCAGTCAAATATAGAGAACTTGCCCAGAAATAGGACCACGTGATTTTCAGTCACTGACTTTACTTTTGATTCTCCTCCAATGGCTTTTTATCAAAGAGAGGTATATGCATTCATTCTAGTATTTCACTTGATATTTTTTCATGGGCCTTCATATTGCTTACGTATGGATTGTTAAAGTTGCGTGTTTTTTGGACTATGTTGATCAGCTGTCGTTTTAATTATGATATTGGTATTAGTAAAACAGACCACATGCAAACATCTGTTTCTCTATACAGTAGACAGCGGTTCTCAAACTTTTGTACTGGTGACCCCTTTCACATAGCAAACCTCTGACTGCGACCCCCCTTATAAATAAAAAACACTTTTAAATATATTTAACACCATTATAAATGCTGGAGGCAAAGCGGGGTTTGGGGTGGAGGCTGACAGCTCGCGAACCCCCCCCCCCCGTGTAATAACCTCATGACCCCTTGAGGGGTCCTGACCCCCAGTTTGAGAACCCCTGGAGTAGAATCTCAGAGTTACGAATACCAGAGTTACGAACTGACCGGTCAACCACACACCTCATTTGGAACCAGAAGTACACAATCAGGCAGCAGCAGAGACCAAAAAAAAAGCTAATACAGTACAGTACTGTTTCAGAGTAGCAGCCGTGTTAGCTTATTAGAGCATAAGCCCCACGAAAGCTTATGCTCTAATAAATTTGTTAGTCTCTAAGGTGCCACAAGTACTCCTGTTCTTTTTACAGTACTGTGTTAAACATAAACTACTAAAAAAAAGGGGGTGGGGGAGTTTTTAAAAAAAAGATTTGACAAGGTCAGGAAACTGTTTCTGTGCTTGTTTCATTTAAATTATGATGGTAAAAGGCAGCATTTTTCTTCTGCATAGTAAAGTTTCAAAGCTGTGTTAAGTCAATGTTCAGCTGTAAGCTTTTGAAAAAACAATCATAACATTTTGTTCAGAGTTATGAACAACCTCCATTCCCAAAGTGCTCATCATTATGAGGTTCTACTGTATTACATTTGAGCATGAAAGAGGATGTCTTGATGAGCTTTTTATAATTCATGGCATTGCCTTTGTCTTTCCCTAAAACTATAGTTTTAACAAAGGTTAAGATTCATAAAGATCGCTCATAAACAGTTTCCTTTATTTCTTCCCCAAAAAACAGTTTAGTCAAACTTTTTAATACTAATTCTACAATATATTGTATAAAGCCTGTGAGATACTTGACAACACATCTTTGCATAGGGGGGGGGAAAAAACCACACTACACAAAATGACAAATCTGCTGGGAACATTTTGTTTTCAAGACATTGAAGAATGTTTCCAGGTGTGGTGCATACCTGCTCTAAGGAAGTGGCAAGGTGTATATTTCAGTGCATGCTGTCTTATTTGTTTGCAGAAGACAGAACATGATTAACAGATTTCTTTAGTTAGTACTAATTTGTCCTGGCTTTAACTCAGTGTTTCCAGAACTTCTGAAAGCTGAGTGGCTACTGCTGTCCTTCTCCTTCAGGAAAATGAAATCAATTGCACCCCCTGCGATTTCTTCCCCGCAACTCCAGATTGTAGTGTTAAAAGTGTACACATCTTAATTATTCTATCTTTCATTCTCTCCCTCCCACTAGTCTTAAATGCTCTCTTGCTCCCTCCTCCACACTTTGGGAAATGGATGTTTCATAATGTGATACCTCTCATCATCTATGCTGTGATGGGCAGTAAAATAGTTAATGATGTTGATGTTTAGCGTGAGATTCTGTGCTATGCCTCTCAGGCCTTGTCTGTCCAGAAAAGTTTCTTTGATATAACCTATGGTGTGAATTTAGAAGGTTAAAAGTATAACTATACCTGTTTAACTATATCAGGATAACTGGTAAAACTTTCCCATGTAGACAGTCCCTAGGAGGTGAGCACAGAACTCACAGCCAAGGGAGAGGCAAAGTAGCTTGAATCCACCCTTGCACACTCCCAATCCTGGGGTGCTCCAGGGTTTAAGAAGTTCCCAGTCTCTGCAGCCTCACAGTTCTGTCTGAAATCTTCATAGGGCTGCATACTATGACTGCGTACTGGCCCTGATAAGCAAAAAAGGTAGTTCCATGTTTGTGTATACAGAGACTGGGCAAAGGCCCAAGTGTAAATTCTGACTCACTGTGTAATATTTTTGTTGAACAATACACCACAACTGTTTTGTAAATCAATACACCATGAAGTGTAATTGGAATGTGAAAATAAAAGCTGTGCCATTAATAGCAAGTTTTATCTTTGCAACTGTGCAGCTCTATAATGAAATACTAATTTTCTAATGTAAAAGTGCACTGCCCAGCTATGTAATGTTAATTGTCAGTATTGGCTAATGAGAGAATCAAAGCAGTATTCCTAAAATTTAGTTGCCAGAATATCAGGAACTGGCAAAATTAGTAGCAGTTCATGATTGCTTGATTGCTGCTTAATAACCCAACTAAATTTCTAAAAACTGCATTAATTTCAATGGACTGTTTATCTTTTGGAGTTTGTGGCTACCTGTATGTGCCCTAAACAATCACTAGGCTGTCAGTTTGGAAGGTGCAGGCTTAACGGGAAAACCCTAAGGCCTTGGCTACACTTGAGAATTCACAGCGCTGCCGTGGCAGCGCTGTGAAGCGCGAGTGTAGTCGCGCCGCCAGCACTGCAAGAGCTCTCGCAGTGCTGTATGTACTCCACCTCTCCGAGGGGAATAGCTTGCAGCGCTGCAAGCGAGCGTGCAGCGCTGCAGGCGCTGATTACACTGGCGCTTTACAGCGCTGTACTCGCTGCGCTCGGGGGGGGCGTTTTCACACCCCTGAGCGCAGCAAGTTGCAGCGCTGTACAGCGCCAGTGTAGCCAAGGCCTAAATGAGGAATGTTTTGGCTTACAGCTCTGATATGTAAAAAGCCTGATGTTGTTTGTAAGTACAGTAACTCCTCGCTTAACGTTGTAGTTATGTTCCTGAAAAATGCGACTTTAAGCGAAAAGATGTTAAGCAAATCCAATTTCCCCATAAAAATTAATGTAAATGTGGCGGGGCGGGTTAGGTGCCAGGGAATTTTTTTTCACCAGACAAAAGACTATATATATATATATATATATATATATATACACACACACACACACACACACACACACAGAATAAGTTTTAAACAAACAATTTAATACTGTACACAGCAATGATGATTGTGAAGCTTGGTTGAGATGGTGAAGTCAGAGGGTGGGATATTTCCCAGGGAGTGCCTTACTGCTAAATGATGAACTAGAACAGCTGAGCCCTCAAGGATTAACACGTTAATGTAGCCTCAGACTCTACAAGGCAGTACAAATGGAGGGAGGGGAGACACACACCCTGTGAGTTTGTGTGTGAGAGAGAGATATGCATTGCCCCTTTAAGTACACTGACCCCACTCTAAGTACATTGCCTTTTTAAGTAGATCAGCAAGTTGAGACAGCAGCTGCTACCAGCAAGCTCCCTCTGTCCTGAGCCCTGTCATGTCCCCCCGCCCTGTTCTATGGAGATGGGGTAAGCGGGGGGGGGGGCAGGAGCAAGGAGGAGGGGGACACCCTGACATTAGCCGCCCCCGGCCCTGCACAGCAAGCAGGAGGCTCCCAGGAGCAGCTCCAAGGCAGAGGGCAGGAGCAGCACATGGCAGTGGGGGGAGGGACAGCTGAACTGCCGGCAATTGATAGCCTGCTGGGTGGCTGCCGCCCAGGGAACTTAGGGGAGCGGGGAGCTGATGGGGGGCTGCCAGTCCACCCTGGTTCTAAGCCCCCACCAGCTAGCTCCAACAGGCTGCTCTTTCTGCAAGCAGTGGACAAAACTGGCGGCTGCCAAACCACGTTATAAGGGAGCATTGTGCAACTTTAAACGAGCATGTTCTCTAATTGATCAGCAACGTAACAATGAAACAACCTTAACCGGGACGACTTTAAGTGAGGAGTTACTGTATATGGCAATTGGTGAATCATCATCCAAGTTATTTTATGAAATATATTCAAGTGCTATTTTTAATTTTGCTCTGAATTTTGTAGTACCCTTGTACACTAGTTTAGCACTAAGTACTTGCAGACTTTTACAGTTTATGCTCTTGTACTGAGTGGGTGTAGCAGATGTGTGGGTGTCCAGGCACTACTATTTATAATCTTTTTTACAAGCATATATCACTTTTTCACTCTAACCAAGTAGCTTATAAGAAATCTGCAGTTGTACATCTGTGAAATGCACATCCACAATGGGTAAAAAAAAGTAAATCATCCTACCCCTAACTGAAATACCTCAAAATACCATTTTTAAATGCAAATATAAAACAGACAATACATTGAAATAAATTACTTTTCCAAAATGCAGGATCTAGTCTGGGTTCTCACATACAACCAAAATACCAGTGAGTGAGCTGTAATAGATTTGTACAGTTCTGAGTTATTTTTCTACCCCATCTGGCCTCTCTCCTCCATAAAACACATTAAAAAGTGTGCAGTTAAGATGTTTTCTACAATAAAATAATCAGAATTGTTACATATGATATCCAAATAAATTTCTAATACCCCCCCCCACCCACACACTCTCTTTCTCTCTGTAAGATTAGGTCACTGGTGAGAAATTAATCTACTGATCAAATAAAATACTAAGGCCCTGATTCAGGATAGCACTAAGCATGATTTAAAGTTAATTCTCACTGACTTCCATAGGATTTCATTCGCAGTGCTGACTAGTGCTCTCTTGAATGAGGCATGAAAGACCTATAACATCACTTAAAGATTTAGGACCTGTTCCTGCAATTTATTGCCTATTGCTGTAATGTAGCAGTACATCCATGAACACAGTGAGTTGCACAATCAGGGCCTTAAATGATTTTCAGCAAACTCTTCAGAAATCCATATTTCTCTAAAACTAACTTACGTTGCCATTTTCAAAAGTGAATCAGGTTTGTAGAGTGATTTAAAGATGCTTCATTTGAATTGTATGCTATTGAAATACGACTTGATTCACTAACAGAGTAAATTATAATCTTTGAAAAATCCTTGATGTTTCATTCCCTTTAAAAAAAAAAATTCATTTTGAAAAAGAGTAATTTTTGTCAAACCCTTTTGCTATTGGTGAAATCGATTTGTTCTTTTTGTGTTTAGGTATTATAAAATGCCTATACCATGGCAGTAAGCATCATTAGCTAGTTCTTTGTTGTCATTTGCTAACTCTTTCTGATCCTAGTTTAAACGAATACTTTGCCATATTTTTAAGCCATGGGAATAAAGAAGAATTTTCCTGTCGAGGAATTCAGCTAGCTGTTGAGTGGTTTCTGGAGAAAGGACATAAAGATATCACTGTATTTGTACCTGCATGGAGAAAAGAGCAGTCTCGACCTGATGCACCAATTACAGGTAGCATTTCAAAAAGATTTACTTTCATCCTGTGGTAAAATAATTGTATTATTACAAGATTGTAGCAAAAAATTGTTTCTTGGATTAAAAGGATTATCTTAAGCATGGAGCAGATAATTTGAGGCAATGTTAATTCAGTAAAATGATATTTTGTCTTTCATCCCAAAAGATATTCCCAACAGCTTCACAAATTTACACGAATGTCACTACTGAAATAGTCAACTTTTGGGTGGAGGATGGCGACCAGAAGGTTCAGCACTCAAATTGAAACTGAGGGAGATTTTTGCTAGTTAAAGTCCATTATAAGTACCTGCAAGTAGGAATAATATAGGTTTTTCTAATACTGATAAAATACATTTCTGTACTGTGGAGAGAAATATTAATATTTCCTCCCAATGACAAGGATTTTAGGAATATAAGGATAGCTTCTTGGCCTTACTCAACCTGCTTTAAGGTTGCCAAGCAGCCCAGTATTCCTCTGACAGAGGTGGAATCCTTGGATGGTGATGTAGAGTAAGTATAGACTTTAGACCACAGTATTTGCACGTTTATTGAGCTAGGAATAGCAGATTGATTGTACAGTGCTGGTGGAATGGGAGTGGGTGAGAAGCCTGAATATTTGTAAAGTGCTTTGAAATCCTTGGAGGAAAAGTGCCATATAAGTCTAGATGCTTACATTTCCTCCCATGATCATAGCATCTGAGCATATTGAATGCAAAGTATTATTGTTAGTCAGGAACTATTGAACTCCCTTTCCAATATAAAGTTAAAAAACAACAACCAAAAAACAGTTTTTAGTGAAAACTTGGAGTGGCTTGTTTCTTAATGCAATTATTTAAACCATCTAAACTTATCTTGCAGATCAAGAAATTTTACGTAAATTGGAGAAAGAAAAAATTCTTGTCTTCACCCCATCTCGGCGAGTTCAGGGAAGAAGGGTGGTCTGCTATGATGACCGGTTCATAGTAAAACTGGCTTTTGACTCAGATGGCATCATTGTGTCAAATGACAATTATCGGGATCTTCAGAATGAAAAGCCAGAGTGGAAGAAATTCATAGAGGAACGCCTGCTAATGTATTCTTTTGTGAATGACAAGTATGTTCTTTCTTTATATTGTGAAATTTACAGTTAAAGTTCACAGTGGAAAGTGAAATTGATATTTCATCTTTTTTTCTCTCCAGATTTATGCCTCCTGATGATCCTTTAGGACGCCATGGTCCAAGCCTTGAAAATTTCCTAAGAAAAAGGCCTGTTATTCCTGAACATAAAAAACAACCATGCCCTTATGGTAGGTACACAACAGTCAGATTGAGTTCTGTGTACAAAGGGAGACTTTAGTAAAAAGTTAATATCATGTAATTAGCCTTCCCTTAAATTTTTAAAACCAAAGCCAGGCTTGTTTTACTTGCTAGCATCCAGATTGGACACTAGCTTCAATCTCCACCTTTTTTTTTTTTTTTTTTTTAAAGAAACATATATAGCATTTGGGATAGGGAAATAATTCAAAAGGTGAAGACACATAGGTTTTCAACTGTGAAGCCCTGGGTCCAAATTCATAGTGGATATTTATCCACATTAAAAAGCTATCATACCATTTTGTATAGTTTTACTCAAAGGAGGAGAAGTCCTGTACTGTATAAGTTCTGTGATAGAGATACTCTTTTGTCTTGTACAGCAATGAGCAGATTATCAGTGCTCAACAGTTATAATATGAGGGAGAGCACTACAGTTCACAGCTGACCTGTGAGCAGGAGACATGCTCAGTAGCTGCCCTTGTATATACAAAACTCCAGATTAGTCTATCAGAGGCGCCAACTCCCTGGGTGCTCCGGTGCTCGAGCACTCACAGAGAAAAAATATAGCGTGTGCTCAGCATGCACCAGCCTCCCCTAATCAGCTGCTTCTACTAGTAGAATAGAGGTGGAGCGAGGGTGGGGTGCGTTTGGGGCAGGGGCAGAGTGGGGGTGGGAAGAGGTGGAACCCTCGTTGGGGTCTTGGGAGAAGGGGTGGAGTGGGGGCGGGGCCTCAGCAGAGCAGGGGTGGAGTACCTACCCAGAAAAATGAAAGTCGGTGCCTGTACTCATCTTAGTTCTTTATTTTCATAAGCATCTACTTTCACTCTACAACCCCAAAAGTATTACAAATAATACAGTATTGAACACTGAATCTTTTTGTTTAGCTCATTAGAGAGACAAGGTGGGTGAGGCAATATCTTTTATTGGACTAACTTCTGTTGATGAAAGAAAAAAGCTTTTGAGATGCACGGAGCTCTTCTTCAGGTCTGGGAAGGTACTCCCAGCCTCACAGCAAAATGCAAGGTGGAACAGATTGTTTAGCATAAGTAGTTAGCACATATTGTAAGTGACCATTCCAGGTAGAGTGGCCCATTAATACCTCTATAGGCATCGGACAAAAAGAGAGGGTTAGTGGGTTATAGATTGTTTAGCTTACTGTAATATAGCTTTCTGTGGGATTGATTGTTTTTGACATGTTTAATTTGGAGACTTCTTTTGCAGGCAAAAAATGCACCTATGGACACAAATGTAAATATTACCATCCAGAACGCGCAAATCAGCCTCAGAGGTCAGTAGCAGATGAGCTTCGAATAAGTGCCAAATTGTCTGCTGTGAAAACTATGAGTGAGGGAGCTTTGGCCAAATGTGGCACAGGATCATCCATTTCCAAAGGAGAAATCAATTCTGAAGTGAAACGTATTGCCCCCAAACGCCAGTCAGACCCAAGCATTAGATCAGTTGCTGTGGAACCTGAGGAAAGACTGTCAGTAGCTCGGAAGTCAGAAGCCAACTCTGTCCCTTCTCTTGTTTCTGCATTAAGTGTACCAACAATCCCTCCTTCAAAAAGCCATGCTGTTGGTGCATTAAATACTCGTTCTGCAAGCAGCCCTGTACCAGGGTCATCGCAATTTAGTCATCAAAAATCCTCACTAGAACACATAGCCAGTGTGCAGTATCCTCCCATACTGGTCACCAATAGCCATGGCACTTCTGTTAGCTATACAGACCAGTATCCCAAATATGAATCTTTAGGAGACCATGGCTACTATTCCATGCTCAGTGATTTCTCCAATTTGAGCATAAGCAGTATGCGTAACACAGATTATTATGGGGCTGATGCAGACCAAGGGATGTACTCTAGAAATTCAAGCCCCTGTCCTGGCAATCGCTTAAGCCATACAAGTAATGATTCTTATTCCTCTTATAATGATTTGTATCTGGGTGTAGCAGATGCCAGGGCAGAAGACAATGTGAAGGTCCACAGACTTTCATCCCAAAATCGTCTTCAGCCTTTTTCCCATGGTTACCATGAAGCCTTAACTAGAGTTCAGAGTTATGGAACTGAAGAGCCTAAACAACTCCCTCGCAAACAGTCTGTTTCCCATTTAGCACTGCATGTCCAGCATCCAGTTGTTGGAGCACGGTCCAGTTGTCCAGGAGACTACCCAGTGCCTCAGAACGTTCATCCATCAGCCACTGCACAGCCAAGCCGTGCCTTGGTCATGACAAGAATGGACAGTATTTCTGACTCACGGCTTTATGAAAGTAACCCTATGCGGCAGAGAAGGCCACCCCTCTGTCGAGAGCAGCATGCTAGTTGGGATCCATTACCATGTGCTGCTGATACTTACGCTTACCACTCCTATCCACTGAGCAACAATCTCATGCAACCATGTTATGAACCTGTAATGGTAAGAAGCATGCCTGAAAAGATGGAGCAACTGTGGAGGAATCCCTGGATTGGGGTATGTGGAGAGCCACAGGAACAGCATATTATTCCAGAACATCAGTATCAGACATACAAGAATCTCTGCAATATTTTCCCTGCTGGTATTGTCCTCTCGGTAATGGAGAAAAATCCCCATATGACAGACGCACAACAGCTGGCAGCTATGATTGTTGCCAAATTGAGAACAGGGCGTTAAAACGTTAGAGCTTCTGTTTGAACTCTTAAAGACAAATAGTATTGAGTGTATAGTGGGCAGGATCTGGAGGAAAAGTTAAAAATAAGGGAAGTGGGCAAATCTATTGTAAATATTTTCTAATTCTGTGGTATAAAATTCTGTACCCTATAGCAATCATTAAATATATGTGAGGCACTATATAAAAGCAGATTGTATTGTAAATATAATGAATATTTTAGGATTTCAAAAATAGGGCATTTTAAAGGTATTTTACAGGAAGTGCATACATTTTTGCATGAATATATTATTTAACTAAGAACTACAAGGTTACACTTTTAGAGTCTAAAGCTGTTCATTCAAAACTATTGTTAGCAATTATATTGCATGTATCAATGTATAGTTTCAATTTGATAAATATATATAATTGGCTTTTCAAAATACGCTCTATACATTCCGGGATCATAAGACTTTGGCTTTGACACTGCATTCCTCTGGGTCAAATATTTTTTTAAATGGGATGACTTGCCAACAACTAAAATAATCCTCCGTTTGTAAAACAAACCTGATCTATTCCCTTTTTCACTTTTAAATATCAACATAATTGGTATCTCTTAGCTTTTAAATCTATCCACCCAGGGCTTGATCCTGTAAGGTGTGCTGAGCACTTCGGCTCCAATTCACCACTGGCTCCAATCCAGCAAAGCATTTAGGCAAAAGTGCTCAGCATCTTTCAGGATTGAGTCCCAATTCAATGTTAAAAGTAGGATAAACTGTAGCCTTCCTCTTCAGAAGTACTGATGAGTACAAAATGTACAATAGTACATTTTAAGGGTCAATTGTAGACTGTCACTTTACTTATGCACTGTTCATTACTCACCCTCAAGTGGAGGGGAAGGTAGTGGATGTTAATGTGTGAATATCCAGTTTAGTAGAAACTGCAACCCTTCTTTTGTGGCTAGGGATAGTATTTGAAGGGTTAGAATTACACTCCAACAGATGAATAGACAATGTTTAAAAGGGGAGAGGGGGTGGTTCTGAAAAGGGATGCTACATCTTTGGCTTGCTGCAACCTGGCCTACTTTGCACTTCAGGTTGACCCAAAGGTGCGTATTTTCCTCCTGAAGGATTTTAAAGCTTTTATTTTGACAGGCAAGAAAAAAAATTCTGTGTGGCATTGTTTGCGCAACTAGTATTTTGCTCAGGGGTGGGAACCTTTGTAGCTAAATGCCTCCATAAGAGGCGTTTATTGGTTTTTTTAAGCTGCACTGAATGGACGCCCTTTTTGAATCAATGTATATTTCAACATTTTGAACCATTACTAACTCGATACGTCTCGAGCTAGGACTTGTTGACTTCTACTGTA
Organism: Terrapene triunguis; assembly: GCF_002925995.2. Classification (NCBI taxonomy): domain Eukaryota; kingdom Metazoa; phylum Chordata; order Testudines; family Emydidae; genus Terrapene; species Terrapene triunguis. The sequence continues at coordinate 21,909,780 of NW_020664482.1, forward strand.
GTTTTTTTCATGAAAGTTGAGAAGGCCTGGTTTATGGCCTTTTGTTTCTTCATGAGAAGGTGTGACACTGCCTAAATGTTTCTTACTGTGAAACACACAGAACGTGAGGCTGCAGTCAGGGTTGTTTCTGGTGTTTTGATAATGGCTTGCATGCTGCTTTCTGGTTCTGTTTGTCTGAGGACCAAAGACGACTACATCACTACTTCCACTTGCTACAGTAAAATCTGCATTGATTCTAAGTGTATCTCGTGGGCTATTTATCATGTGCAAAATGTGAAAAAGTTACAGATGCAATTAAAGTAAATGTATTAGTATGTTGGCTGTTCACATCATTTCACACATGATAAATATTTAGTGTCCACACAGGTACCTCTCAGACTACTTACATATTTTGTCATGGCCATATCATTATGTGTTCAAATTGCATTAACTTGAAGATTATTTTCTTCATACCTGGAGTATTAAAAATAATTGTTTTAATTAGTTGCAGATCATTGCTGTTAATAAAAATGAACTAATCTTCAAAAAGTTAGCAAATAACTATAAAAAAATATTTTTACTCTTGACCAACTTTCAAAGCATATCTTAACTAGCATTTTATATTTTTTAACTTCCAATTACTTCATATTCTCTTCTCTTTTATGGTAAAAGCAGCTGAGAGTAATGCCTCAAATAACCAGAAATGACCTTTTGTTTGTTGATACAAATTGTATCTCTCTTTTTCTTGATTGTATAAAAAAAACTGTACAAAAACCATCTCTAGATTAACTTCAATATTGCATTTTCACCATGTTTGTGACACTGTGTGTCACAGGGAAGTAGCCCATGGGTAATTATGAATCTTTTTATTTAAAATGGGCACTTGTAGTTTATAGACAAACAAGGACAACTTTTCAAATCCACTTTATTACAGTGTGCACAGATATTGTGTGTACACTTAAAAGCATTATATTACATAAGTTATCTTTAGTCTATTTATTAAACAAATACATTCTTGCAATGGAATTTTATGTAAAAAATGTCAGTGTTAATGAATCATCTGCACGTGTTTATAAATAGAACTGTAACAATGTAACTGCTGTAGACCCTGCTTAACAGGTTAATTATACATGTATGGTTTAGTTTTTAAATGAGGTTTTGTGTACTCACACTTTCCATCTTGCATGGAATTAAATGTGTATGTAGAAAAATGTTTTCCTTCTCCCCACCTATACAGACTCTTGCAAGATGGTTTGATAGAGGTGTCTCTCAGCATACTTTATTTGTAATACTGAGCAGAGGTTACTGCATAAGGTTTTGGATGGTTTATGGAGATAACGTGTCATTTTAACTCTTTCACTGACTTTAACCTGATAGTAAATTCAGTCTTCTTCAGGGTCTTGTATTTATTAGGAAAGAGAGAGAGTAGAATCCTAGTATAAATCCAGCAAACCCTTTCTCTAAGGCACTTCTTTGAAGGCATTTTTTCTAAGATGAGCCAAGAATGTTTACATTGTATAGAAATATGGAAAAAAATGATGAAGTCTTGTAGAAATGGTCTGCAGAATTTTTGCTTTAAGTTATTCCTCTTAAAAGTAATAATTTATAAACATGGTTTAGTGTCTCTTGATCAGCTAATTCAATTTAGAGCATTCAACGATCCACATACGTTTTAAGATATCTTCAAATGACAATTCAAAACACTAACGTTCATTAACCTTCAGCACTTAAGCTTAGAGTTCTTCAAACACAAGAGTTGATCTCAAGAAACACACGATCATTAGTGTCTTATTGTAAATATGAGTTTGTATAAATGCTCTTTTTGAGAGCACAATATTTAAATACACTTTTAAATTTGTATAATAGAACAATTCCAGAGTATATATTTAAAAAGGGAAAAAAAAAACCCTCCAAGGATTAACATAGTCCTAGATAAAGAACAGCAAAAAATAAAATTGGGTGAAATCCTGACCTATTCAAGTCAGTAGGGCCAGGTTTTCATCCCAGGGCTCCCTAGCTTGCTGGTCTTCATGTTCCCCAGTTATCTTACTTTTATGTAGTTTGTCACTGAAGATTACATTACCTTCAGTTTATTAGGCAACTGAGTAATGATTTGGAATAAACTAAATGTATTTCTGGAATGTTACCTGAAGCTACTTAATGTTTTTGTAAATATCACATGGTATTTAGTATTGTATGAGCTTGTGTATATAGATTATTTGACTACTATTAGTCCTGTTGGTGTACTATTGAGCTACAGTAGTTTGCTTTATCCATTTGTAGAATTAAACGTTACTGTTTAATTGTTGTAAAATTTTATAAAATCTCTTTGGGTTTTTTGGTTGACCCAAATATAATGTAAGTCTCAATGACAAAAAGAGTGAAAATGGACGTTAAACCAGTACATGGTCTTCGTAAATCACTGTACTAAGTGTGCAATGCTCTATCTGATGCTGCATGTAATGCATTCACTAGCATGGCCGTATTTTTAGCTTTCTGTAAAGTTCTGATTAATTTAACTGTTTTTAAAATGCAAAGAATGTGTATGGTTGATAAGAACAAATTGTAAAGCAGACTGACTAAAGAACTTATCACCAAAGTACTTTATTTTATTTTATTTTTTTAAAGCCAGTTTGCCTCTGAAAATGTGAATTTTTGCCTTTTGGAGTGATTTTTAATGACTAAAAAAATCAGAATGATCAAGGTGTGAATGAAGAAATTTTCCCATATTACCCACTTTTAAGAATTTTACCATAACAAAACATTTGGAAGATGGCATGTATATGGTTCAGTTTCCTTACCACCACCTAAGAAAACTCCATCAGGGCCATACTGTGAGCCCAGTCTTATTCCACAGCAGCATGTGAGAACAGCACTGTTCAAAAGAAGCAAAAAAAAACAAACAGTAATTTCAGATAGATGCTGTTCTGAGGAATTCTTAAGTATTAACCTGTTTTGAACTATCAATTGATTACTTGAATGGGGAGTGGTAAGTTCATAGTGTTGTTAAGACCATTAAATGTTTCACCATTATACGCTTCAACAGTAAATGTTGAGTTGACAGCTTTTTTTTTTTTTTTAAATGACAGAGCATCTCTCTTGCATAGGGCTTCTTGTTGCTGAAAGATTGCTGTGTGTATATGTATTATATGTAAAAATCCCACCACAATATTTCAAGCTAAAGAATGTAAGTTCACTATCACATAGAAATCACAGTATGCTTTCCCTGTTACACTATTTGGTTAGCCTCTGAGGAAGAAGCATAATCTGTCACTTTGGCCTGTTTTATTTAGAACATGCATGTGGTGGTGGTTAGTGATGTACTGTGCAAAATCCCTATAAAACTTGTTTGAATGTATTTAAAGGTTTGTTAGTGGTATTATGAGGCAAACATGGGAGACTTTTTAGGTTGATTGTAAAATATTACTTGTTCTCTCCCCCCAGTATGTGTAACGGGTTTGCACAACTATTAAATATGATCAGAACACTTATATATGGATTTACTTATTCAATAAACTTATGAAAGTCCCTGCACTACCTGTTTCTAGTTCATTATTTTATAAATTTCTTTAGGTAACTTGGAGTATGAAAAGCACTGTGATGTGTCCAAATTTCATTCTAAATTTGTTTAGGATTACGAGATTAAACCTGAGCCTTTTTACATACTGACATTTGCCAAGATCCTGCAAGCACAGAAGCACGAGTAACAAGTCCTCCCATTTAGCTAAAAGGACTATTCATGTGTGTAAAAGTTACTCAAATGCTTAAGTGCACCATCGATCAGGGCCAAAGTGAGGGGTTTTGCATTTCAAGGTAAAACACATTATCTAGGAAGCTGAAAAATGTTGATTGTTAAAGAGAAACTGAACTCAAAGCATGATGGATGAATAAAGGAGGGAACTTTTTTAAAAAACGAATGCTTTCTATGCATGATTTGGGTTCTTATAGTGTAATTACCTTTTTTAAAGAAATTTCAGTTTATCTTTAAGAGAAACCAGCTCTCTCTCTATCCAAATATACAAGTGACCCAAATAGTTTTATCTAGCTTTTTAAATAATCTTATCCCTTCAGATGAAATGTAAGCTATAGAAACAGATCTTTCTAATTTTTTTTCAAGATGCCTATTCTTTTTAATTAAAAAAAGAAACCATACTTACTGATAACATGAACCAGAGTTCTTGTGGGTAGAGGCTTACCTGAGGCTGGAACATTTTAAAAAAAAAAAAATTAAACAGTCAAGAAATGGAAATGCTCACATTACGTAAGAAGCCTTTAAATCTAGACGAACAAGAGTGAGACGTTAGGAAAGAAACCTATGCTAAATTTGAAAGAAAAAAAAAAGTTTTATACCATGCTGATTCTGCACAGAAACTGATTTGTAGACTTATTTATTTTCTATGGACATTTCAGTGGTACATCATCAGTACCTTACACCTACCCTTTGAAAAATTCTTAGGGTTTTCTTTAATTGCTTTTCCAGGTCAATCTGTAAATGGAAACCTAAATTAACATGCCCCAATAATATAGGTCATTTGAAATCAGTTTTGCTATCTCCCTAAGATGTGCTTCCATAAAATGGTCTCATGCCACATTAATCTGTTTAGAATGGTATAATGACACCTCAGGGCATGTTAATAAATGTAGGTACCACAATAACCAAGTCAGTACACAATGTGTCAGTACACAATTCTTCCCAGTACAATGTGTCATGCTGATCTGTATTCAAAGCCAAAAAGTTATCTTACCAGCTTTACTAATTAGTTCCATTAATTAATATACTACTAATAGTTGCTGGATTCAAATTCTGACATTGGGAGCCAGGGACAATTCATTCAGATGTACTGTCCCTGGCTCCCCAACCTCTGTTTGAAGGGGAGCCTCAGGCCTTTAATCCCTCTTATGCAGGTGGAGGAATGCAGAAGCTATCAGAAAGTGGGTTGGCCAAAGACAAAGGGAGTAACAGTTCAATGGCGTGCGTCCTCCCCCAAGAATCCACAATTCACACTGCATGCCTGGACCCAATATTTATCCCTGTGACAATTTAATCAGGTACCTCCCTTCACCTACTCATGGCTGTCCATAACTTCTCTTTGGTCGTGGTCTTTCAGATAGGGTCATTCCTGTGCATTGAAAACTGTCTCAGGAAATCTTATGTGGGATAGGAAAACATATCTACCATGTTCCCTTCACCTAGTCCAGTTTTACTTCTAGTAAAGAAAGCAACCAGGTTTGCTTGGCAAGATTTAAATTCACAATACTTGATGCACATGTTTCTAATAAAATAACAGAACATCTAGAAGATAAAGGAATCAGACGCTAGATGTATGAGATAGTATTTGCCAAGATCACACTTCCTTCCTTTCTAAACTGCTACATTTGCTTTGATAAAACCCCCAAAACTATCAGATATGATAATTGGTGGCTTACTCCCTTGTTATCTGTCTTCTGAGTTCGCTGGTTATGTTCAAAAATTTTAAGTACTCTCTTAATTGCTTTCAGTCACTTTCTACAAGGTCTTCCAAATTTATCAAAGTTAAGAAGTTTGAACAAGTTACTACTAACGTATCCTTCTGTATTACTGGACTTAGGCACATAATTTTAATGGTATTTAGGTGGTAGGCCTTGCAATGCTGAATGGAACAATGCCTAAATACCTTTAAAAATACGGGCCTTGCTGTTTATCTGTACTTTCTCATTTGTAAGAGCCCTTGTTACCTTTAATCCCAGTCTGGCCAAGAATTTCAGAAGTAATTATTTTGAGTGCTCAACTGAAGATGCCATAATGGGACCTGCTTTCCAGAAAGTCTGAGCACTTACCCTTTGAAAGGCAGGTCTGTTCAGCTGGGTAATCACAGTCAGTCACTTTTTAAAAAATTGGTATCTCTGTCCCTTATTTTTTCCCTACAACCCACTCCTGACTCTGCTTTTTTGTGTGGCTTCATTCCCTGTTTTTTCATTTGCAGCAGTTTGTTTAAAACAATCCCTCCTTCAAAAAGCCTGTTAGCTGCTGCCTTGTATTCTTTTCCAGAAAAAAATTCTAGTCTGTTGCACCTTGACGATGGTGTGCGCTAAAATTTCCCACCATTCTACTACACTGATGGATTTTAATATTTCCCTTTACATACTAGGACCTCAATCCTGGAATTGGATCTGTGAATCCTTGCAGCATCAGGGCCTTTATTACTTAATTTGCTAAATGTTCCGATGTGTAAGGAGCAGAAACCTTAATTAAAGTCAGGTCATTGATCAAAGCCCTCAGCCCAGCCTGGAGATAGCTGGTTCTCTTGGAACTGTTCCCGAATCTTGTTCCAAGACATTAACGGTGAGGTCAAAGGACAGTTCTGGGATTTTTATGCAAACTGACTTTCCTTTTAAACACAGTAGTGTGTAAGTCTACCATATAAGCAACATCTGATCGAACAGGGACAACTGGGTTATCCTTTTACATCTAACCACTTTTAAAAATTAAGACGCTATCTTTCCTGACAAGAGAAATCCAGCCATGTACATGATTAAATCATGAGAGGGAACCAGACCATGCGCTTCACTGAAAAAGAAAGAAGTCAATAGTGATCTATTAGAAATCAAGTATCTTTTTCAAGAACAATTGAACACAAAAGGGAAGCCAAGATCCAGGAAGAGGGTTCACTTTTAACTGGGGAATATTTTATTAAATACAAAAAGTTTAAGAAACAGTGAAGGATTCCAATGTATGTTAACCCTAAAACTATATTTCACATAGCTCAGTTAAAAAGAGGTAGAAATTAACTTTTGTTGTTAAATAGACTAGAGTTACTAGACAAATGACCTCAAGCACAAATCAAGTTATAAAATAGTCATATACACTTATATTTCCCCCAGGAATTTTTTGCATGATGGACTATTTTAATATCCCCCTGATATCTCTTTGTGCCACTTATCTTGTCTAAAACTGGCTGCTTAGAAGAGCTGAAGGCCACTTTTTATTCTATGGAGGTCATTCTGGGTCCACAATAATCCTTCCATCACAGCTCCATTCAATTCAGGACTGCTGCAGAAAGAAAGAAAAAGAGCAATTTAAAAGCCCCAGTGATTTGTGTAAGAGCTAAAGTGAAGAAAAATCACTTTGAAAAGCATTTTTAACGTTGCCAATGAGAGCAGGCGAAAAAGGGCTTGTGGTGTGTGCCCTTTGGCACCACCCTCTTGGCTCATTTTTAACTCGAGCTGCAGTGGCTGGAATGTCCTCAGTCAATATTCAGGATCAACTATGAAGCTGCCTTTCCCCTCTACAGGTTAATATAACAGCTGCTAATGTGAAAGATGCAAATGGGTGCAGAATTACCTGTGCAATAATATTTCAGCTGAACTTCTCTTTGGAATCAGGAACACTGATATATCAGGCAACATGCTAATTCAGCAGTCAACTTGAGACTTGCCTATGCCAGGCGATACCTGGTATGCACAATACAAGTAGGCACAAGTCTCACAGCCTTGCTGTATCAGCCATTTTCTATTTCTGAGGTCCTTGTTGAGGTTGTGACCACCCTGCTCGGCAAGAAGGGCCACAGATCATGAATAACGTCAGGAACTCCCCCCTGTTAGCAGGATGCTAAACCAGTATAATGGGAAGGGTGGTTTTGAAATAAAGGTGCAGCCCTGGGAGTCGGGAGATATAGATGGCATTCCTGGCTCAGCCAATGACTCCCATTGCTTAGATCATAGGAGAGTCTCTTGTGCCTAGCCTAGTGCAGTCCTTATCCATAAGTAGGGCTCCTACCACCATACAAATCACTTCTAGAAACCAGAGTATACTTAGCGTTTTGTTGAAGGAATTTATTGTTTGGGCCACAGTATTCTGGGCCATTTCCAAACATAGAAGGTGGCTCGCTCCCTCACAATCGGTAAAAATAACCCTTTCCACTGCACAAATTATCCTCTATGGGGACGTTTTAACAGTGTTTCCGAATCCCAGGGAGAACGACTGGGGAACACAGGTAAACCATGCTATTCTGCAAGACACATGTGTGGTTGAAACTAGTCAAGACACCACCGGGTTGTTAGAAGACTTTCAAACAGTAAGTTTTACAGCTCTTATTCATGCTCCTGGAGTTGAGAAGATGTGAACCACGGTTAAATTTAACAGTTAAGTGTCTAAGGGATTCACCTGAAACCTGCACTCTGGAGCTGTGAGAGCAGAGGGAAATCCGTGCTGTCAATTTCAAGTTTTTCTGTTTTTCTTCTCTTCATGCTCGAGGACAGATCAAATTTCAGCTACAACCCAGCATCCTCCACAGTAAGTGTATGTTCTCTACTGACACTATTTGATGTAAACCCTGGGTTTAGGTACAGACTGCAGTGTCTCTTACCTGCTGACTCATCACTCAAGGGCACTGAAATCTAGTGATTAATCAAGACTATTAAAAATGAATCCTATTTCTGAAATGTCAAAACTACCTTTTGACATGATCTTCAAGGCTGTGCCCTGCTAGCAGCTATGCCCAGCCACCCACAGACAGATCCCTTCTGGCTATCTTATTGCCAGCACAGCTATTTCTCCCTGCTCCCAGGCAAGTGTGGAGAAAGCAGTGATAAGAGTAACAGAGAGGAGGGAGAACCAAAGGCTCTGCCTGCCTATGTGCAAAGAGCAGTCCCTACCTGAGGAAATGGGAAGGGATTCAAAACTCAGCAGCACCATTCCTAAAACACCAGTAGCCAGAGGCATCCACTGAGTTGGAAGGCAGGTAAAACTCTTCCTTTAGGGCCTACAGTAATTCTTAATTTATCCCCTCCCCCCTTGCAGCTTTGAGCTGGGACACACCATCTGGTAATCTGCCCTCGCCTGCCTGAGATTGTGGAGTTAGTGGCCAGTAGCAAATCTATATTTGTAAGTAAAAAAAAAAAAAAAAAAGTTGGCTACAAATCACAATATAGAGCAATGATTTGTCATACACTTTTTACAAAGACAGAGATGGGTGCACAAGGATGACGCCCACAAAAGACTTCAGACTCAGGGTTAATTTCAACAGAAAACAATTCCCAACACACCCATCTTCATGGCTTCTTGTGCACTGGTTAGTCCATTTTAAGAGAGGAGAGGTTTGAACAGGACATTCAGTTCCCTACGAGCACAGAGGAGTTTAGCTTTACAGATACTTGCAGAGGGAGATTTTCCTATTGAAATCCCGGTCACAGAAAATGAAGTTAAAAACTAAAATACCTGTGGGTAGGGAGGGCAAAGGTATGCTACCCACATTAGGCTTACATCCTGAACATGGCACTGTAGCCTCGGAGTCACAATAACAAGCAAATGTGTTTTAGGGTGCCAGTCATGCTAGTGTAGAATGGTTTAATGAAGGCATTTCAAGCTGTGCTAATATGTACGGGTGAAAACAAACAGTTCCATGTTGTAACTGCTATCAGTGCAGACTTATCTGGGATTGCAACCATCTAAGTGAAAAATTTTCATTGTAATAATCTAGGCAATGAGTACTGCAATGGCCTTGTATAATTGATTTCAGGTGCCCCTCAGCCGAATATCTGAGTATGTTTTACATGACTTAGGTTAATATGAAATTAGTTCATATTCCAAGACCATCAGCACCATAACTAAACTACCTTTTATTAAAGGGGAAAAAAAAGAAAAGAAAAGAAACTGGGACTCCAGAGAGCAAGCATTTGAACACACACTTTGAAAACCAGGCTAGTTATAAACTAGAAGACCCACTAAAGAGCATAATCCTGCATTGGAAACGAGAGGAACTCATGGTAAGATTTTCAAAAGGGGCTAAGTGTCTTAGGATCTTAAGTCACTTTTGGAAATAGGATTTCAGGGTGAAACTTTAAGTCCAGGCCAAAGTCAAAGTGACTTGAAAATGGGACTTAGGTGCTTTTACTCTTAATGACTCAATACCAATAGCTCTTTCCACCTGATCATCAGCAAGCAGGTGTTTGGCTAGAATAGGAATATTTTGGTTTATTTCAGGAAGCTCTGAGCAGCAACACCACCCGTACAAACATCCTCGTTCAGCCTTTAAGTGCCTGTCAGACCACAATGCAAAATGTCTTAGCAAACAAAAGCCACACAGATGGATCACAGCTATATCACACAAAAGGAGAATTCAGTGACCAAGGCAGGATAATAGATTTGCTTTCCTAGTAATGGAAAACTACCATTATTTAGCATGGTGACAGACCTGGCTCACCTCTCCTCCCCGATGACATACACACCTCCTGACTAAGAACGTAATTGACGTGCTTTCATCCCCAGTACAATGAAAAATTCTGTGGCCAGACACTGATACTCGACTCAAAAATATACGTCAGGATGTTTGCCCAGAGCAATTTCATAACACCAGTTTCACTCTATATGCATCCGAAGAAGTGGGTTGTAGCCCACGAAAGCTTATGCTCTAATAAATTTGTTAGTCTCTAAGGTGCCACAAGTACTGCTGTTCTTTTTACCAGATTAGCTGCCATTCATAAAGTATGAAACTGGGCCAACTGTTGAGCAGAGCATTGCGACTTGGGAATCAAGGAGAAAACACTATCTACATGATAAATACTGCCCTGCGGCTAGTTCATTTTCACAGACCTTTTCCTGATATTATATTTCCACAGACAACCACCTTTGTGCTACTGTGGTAAAACCTCAAGATTTATTTAACTGTTCATCAGGACTTGACTCTTTTGGAACAATCTTGCTTCTCTAAGATGCAGGTGTTTTGTTTCTGAAACAACAGGCCTGTCTACTATGTCTGATGGAGAACTCTGGATCCCTGGAGAACTAGTGCAAATGGCTTCACAAAAGACTAATCTCAGAAACTAAGAGGGCAAGTGTGTTTGTTAGTCAGATTGAGTAAAAACGGGATGATTTAAAAAAAAAAAAAAAAAAAGGACAAGAGTTTTAACCAGACACCGGAAACCTCATGGAGGAAAAAGCTCTGGAACATTCAACACTTCCACCCCTTGAACTGAAGGCAAAAATCAGTGAAGACAAGACTTTATATTCTTATTTCTAAGGTTTTTTGTTTCTTCGAAACCTCAAGTGGCACAGATCCAATGTTGCCTATTTGCAGCTTTAGGAAGTCAGCAGAACTTCTGGGGGGTTGGAAGGGAGGGCAAGGTGCAGCTCTGAGCTCCCAAGTTTTATCAGAGATTGAGTGGGAGCTATTTACCAAAAAGCATGGAGCCCAACCAAGCCAGCCAGAACTCAGGTATGTGTGGAATTACTGACAGATAGGCATAACTATGCACTCTTCAATAGCTGAAATATAAATGCAAGGTGATTCAAAAGCCTTCAAACAACCCAGTGCTGCTTTCCAAGCCAGTGTTAATACTGCTCTTCCTGCTGCAGGAGCTACCCCCCCAAGAGTAATATGCGATGTATTAGCTACTTGTGCACTGACACATTCCTGACCATTCCGGCTGCGGTACAGGGTGCGTTTCTGTTACATGATTCCCCCTCTTTACCTTTCCCCAAATTAAACTTTTAAACCCCAGCTTCACAGCTCCACTGCATTTTGAGATGATGAATAGTAAACACAGGCCAAAGAGGATTTCCTGACGTGGAAAAGGAAAGGTACCACTGGCCTTAGTTCTCAGGAAAGAATGCAGCACAGTATTAGGTTAAAAACCTCAAGAAGGCAAAGCTAAAAGCACTGGTTCCAGTACCTACTCCGATGTCTCTGTGCATGTATTTATGGCACTCACCTGAGCTGTGAGCCACTGCCCATGTTCTTGTCATGAGCAGGTAAAGTCCTCTCCAACAGGAGAGCCACACTTTGCACTCACTGACATAGCTGAAGGATCAGACTTAACAACCCAATTCCTAGAAGTACACTTCTAGGAATTGGGTTGTTAAGTCTGATCCTTCAGCTATGTCAGTGAGTTTTCCCACTTGGCAAAGCCCCTTGGTGCATGCAAAAGTCCCTCATTCAATCTGTAATAATAGTACATAAAGTGTATGCCATGTGTATTTCTACATCACAACTGTGCTGGAACTCAGGATAGAGAGTGCTGAACAAGGATGCACATTGTGGAAATGATGTGGGGGAACTGGTGTAATTTCATCAGGTTGCTTAAACATTATAGTACATTTTGGGTCCAAAGATGGCCCACAGTCTGCCATGCTGACTGCACAGCGCCTATGGAATTAACTATCCAGATGGCAACAGACTGCCTAATTTTGTCCCTAATATATGAAAAGAAGCTAAATCACCTTGTCCTGTTGATCTGACCACATCCTCCTCCTCTTAGAATCTGCTGCCTCCTTGCATAGCACGTCAAGTTTAAAGTTCTTGTCTTTGCTCTTCCAGGCCCTACCACAACTTTGCCCTGACTTTCATCTCAGTGCTCACCTCATCTTCCCCTATCCCTCACCTTCATCAACAATGCCAGTTCTGACACACAGTTTGTCATCTTTTCCCACTCCTGTCTGTGCCAAAACATACGATATGAAGAAATACCCTCCCACGATACCTGTTCACATAGTCACCAGCTTCTCATTTAAATCCTTCATAAAGACTGACTCACTTCTTTTGCAATGCCTACCAGGAGTTCATATAAAAATTCCAACTTCATCCATCCTATAGGATTCCCAGAGGTCCAGACTTGTGTCTATCTTTTAAACTGTAAGCTGTTTCAGGCTGGAATTGTCTTGTGTATCTTGTGCAATGCATAGCACATAAATAGCATTTAAAGAAGACCCTATCGACTCACAAAACTATTTAACTCTTTGACTCTTTTATACTGCCCTAAAATTGCCTACAAATATACAGAATATAAAAACTAAGGATGTATAATTATGAATAATAGTATGACACTAAGAAAAAATGAAGGCTTTCTGGAAGCATCTCCGGACAGCAACATCTATTAGACTATGGCTGAGTCTCACAAGGTCAATCAGAAACCTCTTCACTACTGCCATTTTAAAACACGACAAAGCATTCTCATTCAAGAATGACTCCCAACAACTCACAATTTCTACAGCTACTTGTGGTAATTTCAACATCAAGGATTATTCCACTACTAATTGTTTTCATTATATTTTTAATAAAACATCAAATAAACTAAATTGCAAAAGACTCTGGAAACAAATACTGCAGAGACCAAGCTGCACTGAGTGGAAGGTGGACTTCATGTGGTTTAGTAGGCCTTTTTAATCTTTGATTTTTAGGATACGGACATGTGTTGCTGTGCACTGTTAAGCTGCTGCCAAGTTCCATCCCAGAGGTGGCTGCACTTCAGCAGTGGGCAAGATCATCTCCGTAGATACACAGTTTAAAAATTGCTTTGGGTACCACTGTGATAAGAGGCACTCAAGAAGCATAAGGAACAGATTCATAGATTATAAAGCTGGAAAGAACCACTGTGATCATCTAGTCTGATTTCAAGTTACATAAAACAGGCAGCGCAAGCTGCATGTCTTGTGCAGTGCTATGTGTGGGCTAGTTTCTGCTGTGTTGTAATTGCAAGAAGCTGCAGCTGAAGTCAGCTGTTAGGTGATTTCTTCAGGAAGGCAGATGCATCCTATACGTCACTTGCCCTCTTCCTCTTTCACTTCCAAGAGATGCTGGGGAGAGCAGAGAGCTGAAGATAAAAGTGGTAAATAACCCTCACTCCCAACCACAAGACATTAAAAAAAAAAAAAAAGCCTGAGTCACAGAGAAACGACATTTCCAAAGGTATCATTAGTTGTGTGTAGTTGGTTTTCCTTATGGCTGCTTCTATAAATCCCACCAGTCAAGGCCTCTCCCCCCAGCAATACCACAAAAAGTTTCCCACAGCCTACTGGGAACTTATCTCAAGAAGCAGTTACTGCTCTCTTCAGGGTTGGCTGTAGTCTTCCATACCACATGACTGACTGACCAGAAACCTTCCTCCCCACTCCACTTTGAACAAAATACCCACCCACACCAACAACTCTGTCACAAATTCACACTTACTATCGAACTGAGGCCTGTTTCTGCTATCACCTATTGCATTCACTTCTGCAACACCAAATTACTGAGCACTGACATAAATTATACATCAAGAGACAAAAAAAACCCCAACATCCCTCCCCCAGAATCTTACAAAATGACAGAGAAAGAGAGAGAGACACACACACATGCGCACACACACACAAAAGCTCTCTGGATAGATGCAGATATGTAGATAAACTAGATGCCATTTGTCATTAGTTATTCTGTTGCTGGGAGGAGAATCATTATGGGGATTTCAAGGGGAACGATGCATGCACCCAAGGAACATTTTGCTGCAGGCAGGAAGTTAGACAGTTTGAAAGTACAGTGAAAACAGCTAAAATGGGTCAGATCCCTGTGTTGTCGTTTGTGGGACACTGGAGGATTCTGTGGGCTTTCACCCAAGCATTATTAAAACTCTGCATGACTCCGTGGTGGAAGTGAAGGCATCACATGCATATATATCTGCCAGCACAGTATGCATCCCTGTAAAGCCAGTTTAGGTTTCATCCTCCTGGATCAAGCAAATGTGCACGTCCACTTTTCTGTAAATTTTCCCACCAAAAATACAACATCACGGTGGTTATCAGTCATTTATTCTCCAGTCAAGGTAAGAGCTGTGGATGAGAGTGCAATTGGGGTGGAAAAAATTACAATACTAGCTTAAGAACTAAGGAGAAATGTTAAGGCTTCCCCCAGTTAAGCAGTTTTACCAATGTTTCCTGTCTGTTGTTCCATAGCTATGTTATAAAGTAAACATTCCAGTTATCCGCTTGAAGGAAAAAGTTAATCTGGGTCCTTAGTTTTACCAAAAACCTCTCACAATTAAGTCTCCAACAAACTAATTTCTATTCCGTGTTTCTGTTCCACAGAAACATCATCTGCTCTCTGTTCAGCATGCTGATGAGTCAATCTATCATTTTACCCAGGGACATCCCTACCCTACAGGAATCACTTTTTTTAATCTCTGCCCTGTTTCATGTGTCAAGCAAAGTTTACCCCTCATTTCAGTCTATGGAAACCACAGCAGATTGTTAGAGGTCATCTGTGGAGAGACAGAAAAAAGCATTTCTTTTAATTTGTTGTTTGGGGTGAAGTACTAAGTATGGGGGGCCTTCATGTTCAGAAATAAAGACAAATATGTTCTGGTATGACTCACTGCTGTGATGGACAATTGAATGCCACATTGCAAAGGATACTTTATAAAGAAAGAAAGTTTGCCTATGATGTTGGAAATCCATTTCTGTACCAAATTACCTACATAAAACCTTTTTCTTTACTGTTTTAAAAGTACAATGGCTCTAAAGACACAGGTGCCTTTTTACCCATCTACCTGCCCTCTCCAGGCTGGAAGGGTCATTTGGGACCAACTACAAGCCTGACTTTTAAAATATTCTCTTAAAAGCCCATGGAACAACTGCAAAGTCAGTTATAAGCAGGAGGCTTTTAAATCTTGACATGTAACATCTTATACAAATTATGCAGTCTGGGGGAAAGTCTCCCAAAGGGTTTGCCAGGGATTTCTTCATGTTGCGACTACTTTTTAGAGTCACAGCTTTTACTTGCTCGTCATTTTCATTTAAGAAACATTTTTGAAGGTCCTTAGTTTTGGCTTAAAAATAAATAATAACATTTTTGCAATTATTTGGTGTCTTTTCAACCAAGACTTTCGAAATACTTTACACAGAGTAAGCCTTGCTGCGCGAGTGCACTTTCCATTTAAGGATACAATGGTGTGTTGCATTTAAAAGTTGTATCAACGAATAGAAGAGGGGGGGAAAAATCACTCTAGAAGTTCTCCAGTTTTTGCAAGGAAACTCTGGCAGGTTTTACCCTGAAAATGGCTACAGCCGCTGCTGATAGGTTATTTTATGCTCCAAAATCCATTTAATCAACGTGGCCCAGTCCAACTCTGATGCATCAAAGGTTATGTTCCATCAACTTCCGTGGGAGAGGAACAGTTGCTAGCAGTAGTATCATAGTATTCACCTGCTACTTCCTTTTGTTGTGCAATTACAATAGCTTGAACTACCTCGCAGTATTTAATACAGCAAATGAATTTCACATAAGCAGCTAAAGAAATGAGGAAGAGTGATCAGGTGCAGCAATGCTAAGAGAATACAATACTCAAAACAGCAAGTGAGCAAGAACCAGGTGTTCCCTGGTGTCATATATGGAGTCTCAAGCCATTTCTGCTTTCTACTTGTAAGGAACTGTTCACAGGCTCTAAATGCAAAGAGTTTTTTCCTTCTTGTCAATCTATGTGATGCTGTATGTACCCCATACAGGTGGTGTAAGGTTTAATGTGGGCTTGAAAGACCAATTAATCTAGCTGGCTACACCTGGAAGGTGGGCCAGCCCTAATTAAAGATGATACCCAGCTGGGTAATGGCTATAAAGAGAGGAAGTGCACCATAGCAAGGTGCTGCAGGGAGAGAGGCAAGAAATCTGTAGTCACTGTTTTGTTAGTAGAGAGACCTGTGGTGAACAGGAAGGCTCCTCCAGGGCAACGAGGAAGGTTGGGGAGGGAAGACAGCTGAAGACACATGACTGAAGCAAGCTCTTGTGGTTGACCATGACACCAGGATGAGACACCAGGATGAGAAACCAGACCTGTGGGGAGAAGCCCTGGATGGTGTTTCTTATTACAAAGAGCCCAGAGGGAGCTGAGAGAAAGGCTATGGTAGGAAGGAATCCAAGGAGGCAGGACTGTGTTTGGCAGAGCTTGGCTGCTCATCCAGGGGTCCCTGTGTAGAGGATGGGTCTGGGTTCCCCTACCAACCACTAAAAAAGTGGTGTTAAGCCCCTGAGATGCACATAATGAAAATTCAGAGCCTTGAGAGGTGGTGTGATGACCATTGGGTCCAGAGTCAAAGACCAGAGACCTGATGCAAGGGTTTGGAATTTCTTGTTGTACTTTGTTACAATGGAAGGGATTGGGACTAAATGTGAACTGGCTGCAGGACCGAGTCTTGAGAGGGGATAGACCACTGCAGGGGCGGACTGACTATCAGCAGGATCACTAGAGCTGAGAGCTGCCAGCCACAAGAGGGCACACCAATGGTGAGTCTACAAGGAGCGACAGAAGCTCCCTCAAAGTGGGGAGCCCTGCCCCCATACTGCTCCTTCCCCTGAAACCCTGCCCCTGCACCACCCCACGCTCACTCCTCTCCGTGCACCCCCCACACACACACAACCCCATCGCTTACCCTTACGGCCTGTAAAAGCGTTTAAAAGTGATGGGGCCCTGGTCTCCCCTATTCTGGTGCCCCTGGAGTCTACCCTTCCACAATCACACACATTGGAAACACTGCCTGTAGGATTCCTACAGCTCAGACATTACAGCCAATGTTATATAACTCTAAAATTCTAGTACAATGATTTATAAGCAATGCTTGAAAACTGCAGCGGATGTTGGCAAGTAGGAAATACTCTGTGGGGAGTGGGTGTAAGCTGGCAGGAGTGGAGTGAAAGTGACTAGAATGTGGTTAATGCCATTGCTGCTCAGAAAGCAGCTGTGACAATAACCAGATGCTTGTCAGCTGTACCGAGTGGCTCCCGCAGGAGTACTAAAAGCATGGACTTGGTGTCTGAGGGAGGCACTTTGTGATGATGAGTATTTGTTCTTCCCCCTCCTCCCCTCTTTCCAAACAATGGAGGAGAGAATTGCTGCCTCTTGAGTTCCCTTCCAGCAACTCAGCAAAAAGCAAATCTCTGTTCGCTTGCACTGTCCCTTAATGTTATGAGTTGTAGGAGTGACTGGGGAATGGGGGAGGGTGAAGAAGAGCATGTAGGGTGGGGAGAGATCCCCTCTCGTTTCCAGCAACTCTGAAAGGAAGGGTGGAAAGCTGTAGAGACCTTCTATGCCCACTCCTTCCCGCACAAGGAGGGGAGCAGAGACTTCCCCCCCCCACCCCCGCCCTTTGCAGTAGCTGGGTGTGGTCAGGAATGGAGAAAACAAGACACTCCTGGTTCATCTAGCACAGTGGTTCTCAAAGCCGGTCTGCCGCTTGTTCAGGGAAATCCCCTGGCGGGCGGGCCGGTTTGTTTTCCTGCCACGTCCGCAGGTTCGGCCAATTGCAGCTCCCACTGGCCGTGGTTCGCTGCTCCAGGGCAATGGGGGCTGCGGGAAGGGCAGCCAGCACATCCCTCGGCCAGCGCTGCTTCCCGCAGCCCCCATTGGCCTGGAGCCACGATCGGCCGAACCTGCGGACGCGGCAGGTAAACAAACCGGCCCAGCCCCCAGGGGCTTTCCCTGAACAAGCGGCAGACCGGCTTTGAGAACCACTGATCTAGCAGACAGGAGGAACTCTAAACATATCGGGCAACAAGAAAGACAAGAGAACCCCATAGCAATGACTCATGCCTGTTCTCCCTCACGCCCTCCCCAGGCATCAGGATGTACTGGGCTACTCCACTCTTCTGCAAGTATTTTATATCAGCCTCCAGCTAGCAGATTTAGTCCATTAGCTAGCAAGTGTCTGGTAACTGTTTCAAACCCCATCTACAAATATGTACTAAATCACCTGGAATGTGCTTAAGATGTAGGGGAAGGGATGATCATAGGGCTCCCTGATCACCTTGATCGATCGGTCAATCAGTCCTCACAGAGAGAGTGCCAATCACAACACGTCGTTCGCGTTGTCCTAGCCATTCCTTCAGCCACCCACTGGTCAGGCTGTCAGTGGCACCAGACAACCGATCAGCATAGCACACTGCAGCCCAGAACCCCTGAGCTCAAGTGATCCACCAGCCTCAGCCTCCCAAATAGCTGGGATTACAGGCACACGCCACTGCGCCTGGTTATAGGGCTCCTTGATAACTTGACCAAAATTTCTTTTCAAATAGGATACTCTCTGCACCAAAGTTCTAAGGAATCAGCTTTCAGTATTAGGGCCCCCTACTATTCCCATGAGTTCACTGGCAAGGCACTCTGTGAACTCAGATGCATCGTGATCCAGCCCATAAAATTACCAACATTACTGAATTTTGCTAACAAAGGAAATCAATGTGTGCAACAGAGGCAGGGATTGTACAATTACAGCTAGCTACAGGCAAACTTTAATACAATCCAAGTTCCAGACATTTTAACTTCCTAATCAATGGACCAATGAGGAGTTTCTATCCATAGGAATTCCTTCACATGTAGACAGCAAATGGCAGTGTCCCAGACAGTGGGACTGTCGGGTAACTTTTATTCCCTACAATTTGGAAAAACTGTATCATCACCAATTCTGAGAAATAGTTTGGGACTACAGTATGGCCATTATGCCTACCCGGGTTAATCAAAGGGCATATTCTGCAGCTGGCATCTAGAGTAACAAGTTGCAATCAAACCTGGGGAATGAATTACACCATTCTTTCACGTGTTTTATTGCAGCCTCCATAAGCAGGAGTCTCTACTGTATAGCAAAACCAAGAGTTTGTCTACATGGCCCTGCAGTTTTGACCGGAGCGGGAGGGGGATGAACCTCAGCATGCCCCATAGTGCTGTGCTCTAACTCCCCCCTGTGGATGCCGCAGGCATGAACTATGTAGTTCATGTTAATATAATCATCTTCATCTTCAAACAGAACTACGTTAATGTGAACCAGGTACCTTTTAGTTCATGCCTGCAACAGCTACACGGGGGAGTTAAAGTGCAGTGCTTTGGCACACACTGCAATTCATGCCCCTGTAGTCCAAAATATAGGACCGTGTAGACAAGTCTTTAAATCTACTGATGGGAAATGAGTGACCATTAAAGAACAAGCAACCAGTCTCCCATCAGAGCATTTGTTGTCAATGTGACAAAACTAAAGTTCTACCACAGCTCCCCATTCTGATGTCTTCTCTCGTCGATCTAAATACTAGTTATATAGCTGGATGTTGTATTCTTCAAGGAAAAGGCTCCATACACAGCAGTATCAATTTTGGGATATAGAGATTTAATTAAAAATAGATCTCTAAATTCCAAGGTTTTCCCTACGTGAAACATGTTGTGATGGTTTGAGTTCATGGCTTGGGTGACTTGGAAAACAAGCAGCATGCTACAGGTCTGAGGGGTTGAAGATCTCACTTTAAATGGAAGAGATCTCACTTTAATTACCAAACACACCAATGTCTAATTTTACCCTGACCAATCAAGCAGCAACACAGTCCTTGGGGCGGACTAAGAGAAAAGTGTACTATTGTGGCTCCATTCAGTTGATCATCTGTGCTTACTGTGACAGAGACAAGATGGGAGAAGCAATATCTTTTATTGGACCAACTTCTGTTGTGGTGAGAGAGAAGCTTTCTAGCTTACACAGATCTCTACTTCAAGTTTCTATGATTGAGGCAGACTGATCTGATAATGGGATAAATTAAGGAGTTCCAATTGGAAAATGGGGCTGTCACTCTCCAAAGGTTAACCTGATGCAAACACAGCAACATCCAAAGCCAGCTCAGAAAGGTCACCTTACACTACAGGAATATCTAATGAGCATGAATTATTCCATAGCAACTGTAATTGCCATAGCTGATTCTGTTACAGTAACCAAGTGGACAAAATTCCTTGAATTGCATGCAGAAAACCACAGTCCACACAATCCACTTGGTCTCTTTACTGAAAGCTTCTTTTTGCCTGAGGAAAGAAGAACTTGTTTGTATGTTCCATAGCCTGAAAGACACTAACAATTGTTCCAGATCTTGTTCATTCTGTGGACCAATGATGTGCAAGAGACTTCACAAACCGACTCACTCTCCCAACACCCAATTCTGAAATATATGAATCTCATGTTTCCTTCTCCAGAACACTAGGACAGGCTTTACAGACCAGTTTGAGAACCATGGGTCTAAAGGTTTTCAGTGTGGTAGCTATCACAAATGCAATGGGTAGGAATGCAGGAACTGCCATTTACTTATACTGTATATACTCGTTCATAAGCCAAATATTTTTGGTAAAAAAATGACGTATCAAAGAGTGGGGGTTGGCTTATAAACGGGTCTACACCAAAATTTGATGATTTTAAACTCTATGGAATCATTGAATTGAATATCTAATACAGGGATCAGCAGGCTTTGGCACGCGGCTCGCCAGGGTAAGCACCCTGGTGGGCCGGGCCAGGCCGGTTTGTTTACCTGCCGCGTCCGCAGGTTCGGCCAAACTGGCCGCGGTTTGCCGCTCCAGGGCAATGGAGGCGGCAGGAAGCAGCAGCCAGCACGTGCCCCGGCCCGCGCCGCTTCCCGCCGCCCCCATTGGCCTGGAACGGCGAACTGCGGCCAGTGGGAGCCGCAATCGGCCGAACCTGCAGACACGGCAGGTAAACAAACCGACCTGGCCCGCCAGGGTGCTTACCCTGGCGAGCCGCGTGCCAAAGGTTGCTGATCCCTGATCTAATACATTGTAGTTTTGTTTACCTGGAGTGTCTGCAGGCATGGAGCCCCCCAGCTCCCTGTGGCCGCGGTTCGCTGTTCCCAGCCAATGGGAACTGCGGGAAGTGGGAGCTGCGGGAAGTTCCCATTGGCTGGGAATGGTGAACCGTGGCCACAGGGAGCTGAGGGGCTCCATGCCTGCAGACGCTCCAGGTAAACAAAACATCCCAACCCACCAGCGGCTTACCCTAACAGGCCGGGAGCCAAAGTTTTCCAACCCCTGAAATATAGGGTCGGCTTATGAAAGGGTCATACAGTTTTTGATAGTTTTACCTATCCGTTTTGGGGGGTCAGCTTATAAACGAATGGGCTAATGAACAAGTACATACGGTATTTTGTTTTTGAAGAAGTAACAGTTTCTGTGCCTCTATACTGCCATGTAAGAGACAAAATTGATTCGACAGTCAAACAGCCTTGCCCTGGCAGAGCTATTGGATTAAAAGGGTGAATACCATAGCCAAGTTAAAAAGTCTTAAAATGGAATTGCTAACTCCACATTAACCAGAGCAGTCCCATTCCCTAAAAGAAACGACTCAGCTAAAGCTTCCTCCAATACTACCACCATCTCCAGCCCATCCTGTAATTCTTCATTGAGGCTGGATGCAACCCGGGGGGGCAGATCTTTGGTGACAGGAAAAAAAAAAAAAAAAGCTGCTTTTATAATGGTGGCAATAACAAAAAAAAAAAAAATCTCTCAAAATTATTCTTGGTGGGAGAAGATATAGGGAACAAAGATTAGTGTAGGGTACGATTCCTCCATTCAGAAAATGACTGCCACTGCTTTCTAAAGATGCATAGTGAGATGCTGGATGAGATTCAGAGGGTGTGCACGTCACTGCCAGGCAAAGATAACTTTCGTCCCATTATAGGTAGCCCTGATTTTCTGAAGGTTTACAGAAGCACAAACAAGGTCTCACAGGGAAACTAAGCATGATGAGAATAGCCATCAGGGATGCCTGACTCACCTGTGGTTAACCAGAGACTGGATAGCTGAGACTGTACTACATTGATAATGAACTCATTCAGTAAACATTTTGTAATAGTCACATTGAGCACATGAAGTGAGATAAGTTTCTGTTTGCTCACACCAATTTCCGGGCATATTCATCTCCTTGGTTATATAAAAGAAGCACCATTCTACATTACGACATATATTCTGCAGTTACCCATTGCCTGTGGCCCCGTGATAAAATTGATTTCTCTTTTAGTCCCTTCCACGAGAGTACTTCAAAGTGCTTTTACAAACACTTGTTCATTAAGTCTCAACACCTATCCCATGCAAGGTAGGCTAATATGGGAAAACTGATGCACAAAGAGGTTAAATGACCTGCCTATGGTTATGCAGTGAGTATGTGCGAGAGCCAGGAACACAACCCAGGTCTCCTGGCTTCCAGTGCAGGGCTTAAGCCACAAGACCATGCTGCTTTCCATTAAAGGCATCCTGACCACATCACATCATAGAGCTGCTGTTCAGGTTACTTGGATTTTTAACTTAACTTGAGGGATCTGGGTAGGAGGTAGTGATAGTAGTTGCTGGGAGAGCGTATTTTACCCAGTGACATCACTGAATGAATTTGCCTGTGGTTAAAATAGTACAATTTGGACTACCACATTACAGAGTTAATTTATCTTGTCACGGTAAAGGTCTCTATGCCCCCTGCCGTTTTCCTGTGAGATTCAGCCAAGTACTTTGCTCAAAACAGACTTTTTTTTTTTTTTTTTTTTAATTTAAAGTAACCCTCTCCGGCCTCTTCCTGTATCCTCAGACTAGAAGTCAATGAAATGCTAGCAGAGAGAGAGAGAACAATTAAACATTTCTCAAACTGCTACAGCTGTCTCAGACTCTTCTTGGGGTGGTGCAGGGCTGAGCATAAACAACATGTACTTGATAGCATAATGTCAGACACCCCCACCCATACCACTACTTACTTTGTACTGGGGGAGTTCCTTCCGTCGTCTCTTGTTACTGGCTGATCGAGCATGGACATCATAGAATAACTATCCACCAATAGGCTATCAGGGTCATCTGTCTGACCTGGAAGTTTCCCAAGAGGAAAGTCTTTCCACTGCACTCCATCTGGGTGGGAAAACAACATTCATGGTACAAAACAAGAAGCGTGCGCTTTCTAACTAAACTTCAGAAAACAGTATGTGGGCTGTTCGTGCATTTCATATCTCATGCAAGAATTGTGTAGCATACATTTGGGAATAACATCTCCAAATTTTGATTCGGACTTCTGCTGCTTCTCCAAAGTGCAGCTTGTCCAAACATTTTGGGATACTCTGAGTTATTAAACCCCACAGATTCCAAGGCCAGAAAGGACCATTCTTGTCATCCAGTCTGACCTCCTCTATAACACAGGCAATAGAACTTCCCCAAAATAATTCCTAGAGCAGATCTTGTAGAAAAATATCCAATCTTGATTTAAAAGTTGCCAGTGATGGAGAATCCACCACAACCCTTGGAAAACTGTTCCAATGGTTAATTACCCCACTGTTAAAAATTTACACCTTATTTCCAGTTGGAGTTTGTCTTGCTTCATCTTCCAACCACTGGATCATGCTATACCTTTCTCTGCTAGATTGAAGATCCCATTATCAAATATTTGTTCCCCATGTAGCGGGTACTTATAGACTCTGATCAAGTCATCCTTTAGCATTCTTCTTCATTAAAAGTTTGAGCTCCTTGAGTCGATCACAATAAAAGATTAGAAACCGTAACAATCGTTCTTCTCTGAACTCTCCTGAATTTATCAACATCTTTCTTGAACTGTGGACACCAGAACTGAACACATTCCAGAAGTGATTGCACCAGTGCCAAATACACAGGTAAAATAACCTCTCTGCTCCTATTTGAGATTCCCACTTATGCATCTAAGGAACACGTTAGCCCCTTTAGCCACAGCATTGTACTGGGAACTCACGTTCAGCTGATTATCCACCATGACCCCAAGTCTTCTTCAGAGTCACGTTCTAGAGCAATTTCTTTTATTTAAATTTAGATTTTTTTTTTGTTTTAATTTACTTGTGGCATTTGAAAACTAACAAAGCTGCTCATGTGCGTTAATTCAACATTACACTTTGGAAAAGCACCTGATTTGGTTCCTAAAAAAATCCAAGATCTAGTACATGGAAAGAGCCACTTGCACACATGTAAGACATTCCCCCATTTTAAGGAGCAGAAAGCTGCATATTTGCCACTAGCAGTTTGCTCCTTTGGTTTCCATCCACAGTAACCTCTTTGCCGGTATCCCATCAGCAAAGACAGGAGCAGAAGAGAGGAAATATATTTTTAACCAAGTGGGAATTGGATAATCGGAACAAGATCACTTAAGATAAGGGGGATTCAAACTGGGATTTTCCAAAAAAGCATAAGGGAGTTTGACACCAATCTCACATTGAACTTAGGCCTCTTTAAAAGTCCTAGCCTAGAAGTGTTAGGAAAATACAGTAGTAACTGAAAACAGGAACTTGCCCTACAGAATAGAAGGGAAGCAAGATAAAAGCTGGGGGAATCCTGAATAACCTGTAAAGAATCATTTGCACATGACTGGGGGGAGAATGTGAAAAAGAGGGAACATAGCAATACCTGGAAAGTACACATCCTTTTATCAACTGGTAGGTTCTTAAAACGATGATGGGCACAGTTACATCTTCCCCACCACTTCCTACTCCTTTATTCAGTTTCTGATAGTCCCCGTGACAGTGTGCCAACTTGGACAGCAGTAATGAGGCTGTTTGTTTGTACCTCATACTCAAAGTTCAGCAGATAATGCTAAATCCAAATCATCTCCTAAATTTCAAAAGCCAAGTCAAACATAGATGTGTCGCATATCATTGTTTGGAAAGCAAGGCTTCTCAAAACTTGTTTGCTTTCCTGATAAAGGGATGGCTACTACTTTGGAGAGGGGAGAACAGGAACCTGCTCAGTCTAAAAAAATAAGTGGTATTGCATGTTCCAAGTAAGAATGTGGGTGGGGGGGTGCAGGAAGAAGGGTAAAACAGAGCAACCTCACTTGTCAAGCTACTGAAAGTGGAACCAATATAACAGAACCACGTTGGCAGAGCCATGCACGCAAACCAAACACAGCACTGAAAAGGCTTTCTATTCCAGCCAGCCATAGAATGTGAACCGAATGTTTCCAACTCCTGCTTGCCATGGAAAAGTTGCTCATTTCACTATTACTTCATTCTCCCACTCACCTGAACATTCAACTCTAGTGACCCAACATCAATTTGATTAAAGATAATTGCTTAGACAAACAAAAAATAATGTACTTAGGAAAAGTATCTGAGTGAATTGCCTTTCGCATTGTTGCGAATGTATCTGGAATGCCTTCCCTGATCTGACTCACCAGTTCTTTCCTCCCCATCCCTTCCCCGCACAAAAGTCTTTAACAAATCATGCTTCTTCAATGAACCCTGTAAACCTTAAAATCCTCCTAGCCCTTCAAAAAATAAGTATTCAATAGTAGTGGGACGTAATCTTAGAATTAAAAATGTGGTTGCTAAACTACCCTAAACACAATAGTTTAATCTCCTCAGGGTTGTAAAACTTTGGTCTAATTCCAGTTGTTGGGTTTAGTGTGAGGTTACTAGGTGGTGTTGGTGGCCTGTGATATACAGGAGGTCAAACTAGATGATCTTGCGTGGTCCCCTTTCTGGCCTCTAAGACTCCATTTGCTCCCTGAATTCCTTGTCTCGTTTCATCCATTTGAAGGCTGGCTGTGTATATTGCAAGCTTCCTGGAGCATGGTACTTGTCTGAAAAGCACTTTGCACACCACTGGAAATACATAAATAACATTTTTAATGAACTCTTGGTCTGATAAGGGGAGGCTTTCAGCATGTATTGCCAAAGTCCATGAAATGTTCATATTTTCTTTGCTGCTCACCGCTAGCCCACACCCTTCTCCACCAACAAGGTAAACTGGAATTTTAACCACAGTGATATGAAAGTTAATGAAGCATTAGCTGTGTGTACCTGTAAAAAGTAACCACAGTGTCATGGGAGCCACGAGAAGGGAGCTGCCTATAAGTGGCAGGCTGAAAAAACAGTTTACAGGGATTTAGCTTTAACATGGATTTGAAGTAAGCTTCAGTCTTAACCAGGCTGAAAGTATTGAGGGGCCACTGTGCATTTCAATTTATATTTAGTGGTGACAAAGAGAGACCCAGGGCATCAGAATAAGTCTTCAAATCACTTTTACCTGCACTGATCTGCCAGATGGACCCATGCAGTGCTGCCCTTTTCTCAGCAATAACCATCATGTTATCAACATGAAGAAGTTCCTCCAAAGGCGTTGACTCAGCTTCCATCTCTTCCTCCTCAGCTTCCTCCTCCCCATTGTCTTCTTCCTCACCAAGACCACCCAGTACAGTTTCTCGCCTTTCCACCCTATGGGCTTTGGCCTGATTCTCCTGTCTAGCCTTCCACTGTAAGCTCTCAGTGGTGTAAATTGGCTGCCCACTGCTGTCTGACGAAGAGCCTGGACTGGAGAGAGAGCCTCCTTCTTGGGTGTAGATGGAGGAGAGATAGAGAAGGTTCTCCTGAGCATCTGAAGGCAAGGGAGGCTCCATGTCTGACAGGATCCTAGAAAGAGAAGGAGGGAACCAAAGCATTACAAGCAAGAAGAGACTCCAGGACAGAGGTTTATGGAATCCAGCAGCTCTTAAACATGAGCTCTTCTAAACCAGTTCTCCCATGCCATCGGGATGGTGCACGTGACAGAGGTGGTAATCCTCCCAAGCTGAGTGGGGTCCTAGGCTACTCACTCTCCCTCTTTGTTTTCTTAAATATTCTGATTTTTTTCTTAATTTCCCCCCTAATGATTTTCATGAAAAAGCACAGATTACAACCTTTATAAGCTCTCACTACATTGTTAACGTCAACCAGCTTCATCATGATTCTTTGCCCATATTGCTTTTCGGATACCTCAAATGTAGATTTTTTTTGTCACCAATTTCTAGTTTCTCTACTCCACTCTACTAAATTTGTTTTTTGAAAGAGAGACCTGAAAAATTCTGCTGCTTTCTCTCTCGTAGCACCAGTGGAGAGAACAGCAGAAACAATATAGGTTTAGGATACACCAAAGGGTTTTCACAAGGGTGACAGCAGGTCAGTGAAGGAGTCCCAGCCACAACTGAACATACTTCTTTTCAATGGCTCTGACCAGGTTGCATATGATCTGCTTCCTGTCCCCTCTGTCCTTTTTCAAAGAGATGGGGTCACACCTACCGCTGCAGGAGGTGTGGGGTCGCCCAGCAAGGAGCTGCCAAACATTCATCAATGAGCTTTATCCACTGCAAGGAAACTCGACGGAGAAACAGCTTCCTTTTGTTTATCTGACTCCGTGAAGGGCGTCTCACTTTCCTTCCTTAAAAAAAAAAAAAAAAGGATGAAGAAGAGAGGGGACTCTCAACATAAGAAACATGTTTATAACCAACCTTTTACATTTCTATAGCACCTTTCACCCTTAAGAGGCATGTGCTTTTCAGGCCATCATTCCAACCAGCTGTGGAATGCAGGTGCCTCTGGAGTGAAACACAACATACAATAATTTGGCAGTTTCAGCAACTCTAAAAAGTTCAGGACAGGAAGTGAAAGACAGCTCACCCAAAGGCAACATATGCATAAGTAGGAAGAACAAAATGAGAACAGCCATAGTGGGGTCTGGTCAGGACACAGAGTAACCCCGGGGTGTTGCAAAAGCAGCACTGTATGACCTAGTGGTCTGAGCACAGCACTGGAAGCCAGGGATTCCTAAGAACTGCTTATTATGAGAAGTCCAACTGGCATCTGTAATAACACAAACTACTGGTTCAGGTTTTATGTACAAAACAGCATGTTAGCAGTGCAGTGCTCTCAACACCATGCTGGGGCATTGGTCCCTTACAGGAAAAGTTACCACCTTTCAAGTCTTGATAAAACCCATAATGAAGTTTTGGAAATCATTTTTCCATATATTACAATGAACTAAAGGGTACCCAGAAAGTGCAAGTTAAAAAGCATGAAAACAGAGATCTTGAAAGCCATAGTAAATTAATATGACCAGTGTAATTAGGATCCTGAATTTCCGACTTGAAAGAAGTACCATCTTCCCCATTCCTTGCACTGAAACAGGAGAGGATTTTAAAGCCATCTTCATATAGAACCTAAAGAATTTCAGACTCACTCACTGGCTTTAGCTTTGGCGTTGGCAGTCAGAATCTCAGCAATCCAGTTGATCAGGAACTGAGGCCTGAGTTCTGAAGATTCAGAACACTGCTTCAGGTCAGCAAACATTTTCTCTAGCAGGGTCTGTGTAAAGTCTCGGGACTGGAGGCCCTTTAGCAGAGGCTGCCAGAAGTAGTAAAATGTCTGAGGGATTTTGAAATCCAGCAACTGTTTATTTTCTATGGGAAAAAAACAAAAATACTACACTTAAATGATAAAGTATTTTAAACATAACATCTGATAGCTCAAAAGTGAGTCGCATATACTGTATTCAGTGGCCCTATATTACTCCTGGCATCCCACTCTGAATCATTTATAATCAGCAAAGACAGGAAAAACAATGAATAGATAATTAGGTAATACATACAATTTTTCAATGAAAGCAGAAAATATGAAGCTTGATCTAATCATGCTGTAAGCCACAGGAAAACCTCTCTCTGTTTTGCTAATGCTTTGCCATCATAAGCTCAACTCCCACATAATTAAGAGCTAATCTATCTAAAAAGATACTATAAAAAGGATTAGTATAGGGTAAAGCAACATAGTGTTGAGCAGCTCCAAAGAGCTCTACTACTGTAATATAATTACAGAAACGTGAAAATAACCCCCTGGGAATCTCTTAGGTGGGGATTTTCAATTGGTCCCAACGGAGTTAGTCACCCGATTTCCAATGAAAATAGGGCTTGGGTGCCCAACACTCTTTAGACTGGTATTTTAAAGGGGCCAATGTTCATGTCTATCAGTGCAGTCTCACCCAACCTGTGAGCAGCAACACAGAAGCAAGTCACAGCTAGAGGCGGTCATACAAGGGCAAGAACATTATTTTTGACCAGTTCCAAATGGAAATTCCTGTGGTCTCCATGAAACCCATAGCTATCGTAGATACAGCAAGAGAGAGGCATACAGTCACAATCAGACTTAGAAGGAAGCTTCCGCTTGCAACCACTTAACTGCAGCATTGACATGGAAGGTCTGCCTTCATGCATGTAGGAGTGGGTACAGAAGCAAAAAGGCAAACATGAAAAAAAAAGGGGGGCCTCCAAAAAGATGGGGTAGGATTTACAAAAACTTGTAGTAGACAGGAGGGACAGGAGAGTAGGCCTGGCGCAAGTACACAGCATGTTTCAAGACAAATTAAACTAATGCAAACTTAGTTTTTCATCATAATGAGAAAACATATTAAGCCTAACTCACTGCCCTGACCCCGGTGTGTTCATTTAAAGGATTTCACATAAAGTCTGAGACACTAACCTTCACACTTGATATTTAAAGTCTCCAGCTGTTCCACAGTTGGAATGAGAGAGCCATCATCTAGCAGAGCTTCAGCCACCACCTCCCTAGAACAAATAGAAATCCCCATTAGTCCCATCCATACCTTGCATTTCCAAAGCATCTCTTGTCCTGACCCCCAAAACACTTCACATACTATATACACGGGCTTCATTTCACCTGCTGCTGAAATGTGGTGGGACGTGGCAGCTCCTTAACAGGCAGGCTTGGCAGGATTTGACTTTAATCAACTAAGGTCATTAAATGTCAACTTCAGCTGACACCCTTAAATCAACACCAAAAAAAACCAAAACAAAAAAACCCAATCGATAAACAAGCAGCACAAATGCAGCCTCCCTCCCCCTTGCACCTGCAGAGATTGGGTGCCACCAGCCCTGTGGCAGCGCAGGGAGCCTTGTGCAGCCCTACCATCACAGATCTACTCTCTCACACACCAGTTGGGAGTGCGGGGGTCTCTGATCTGCTCCATCAGGACCCGCTTACTCAATTCCCATGACAGTGGAACTGCAGAGGGCTCCCTGCATGGTTTCAGGGCAGCTGAGACACAATCCCTGGAGGCACGAGGTGCGAGGAGGCGGCAGCAGTCCTGGAGGGACAGAGCACAGATCCCCAGCCAGGACTGTGAGGAGTACTCCAGCAGGAGATATTCAGTAGTGGCGTGGCCTCCCCCATAGTTGGGGGGTTAGCCAGGCCGCTGACACCCAGCAGAAACTTCAATTAAAAATTGATAAAAATAAAAATTGAGTTCTGCCAAGCCTATTAATAGGGCCCCAAAACACTATACAAACTGTAGTCTAGGAGTTAAGATACCCACTGAAACTGGAGGGGAAACGCAATCCTCCAAACCAGAATGTGACCAGGACACTACGGTTAACACTTGTACTCTGGTAAGGGGGGAAAATCCCAAGGCATTGACATTTCAGAAGCAGTGCAGGGGATTCAGCACTATGTTTTTCATTAAAATGATTAATTCCGATAATGCGTGGTAGAGGTCTAACAACCGGGATCTAGAACAGGGGTCGGCAATGTTTGGCACGCGGCTCGCCAGGGTAAGCACCCTAGTGGGCCGGGCCAGTTTATTTACCTGCTGACGTGGCAGGTTCAGCCGATCGCGGCCCCCACTCGCCGCGGTTCGCTGTCCCGGGCCAATGGGGGCGGCGGGAAGCGGCGCGGGCGAGGGATGTGCTGGCCGCGGCTTCCCGCTGCCCCCATTGGCCCGGAATGGCGAACCGCGGCCAGTGGGGGCTGCGATCGGCCGAACCTGCCGCGTCAACAGGTAAATAAACTGGCCCGGCCCGCTAGGGTGCTTACCCTGGTGAGCCGCGTGCCAAACGTTGCCGACCCCTGATCTAGAAGGACCACAAGCAGTCAGGACTGTTAAGTCCCATCTGAAAAATGACATCTCTGAACCTCTGGCAGAAAAGCATCCCCCATGACTATATTAAAGATACTAGTTCAAATGTCAGAAGAAGGGCACCCCCTACTGAATTGCCAATGCCATTTTCTGCAGTACCTGGGATGTACTTTGAGGTCTCCCATCCTAACAGCTGCCATGGTTAGCATGGGAGAGCTGAAACTCACAGCCCAAGATGACGTGCAATTGCTAGTACAAGGACTTGGTGCAACTGAAGTGGGAGACAGAGGAAACTCATTTAAACTCTCTAGTTCATATAGGTTGAGCTGGAGGTTGGCAGTGAGAAGAAGCAGTAGGTCCAGGTATAAATTCCTACGGCCGCTCATTATTTGAATAAGGGTTTCTGCTTAGTCCAGTGTTTGGTAATACACAAAGGACAGCATTAAAAATAACAGCACAAATATCAAACCAGCCATTTTCAAATGCAGAATGCTTAAGTGAGAGGAAATGGCATCTCTGCTTCTATTTTCTTTGGGTTTACAGAGGCAGAACCAGCGTTAAACAAGACATGCTTTGTTACAGGATGTCTGAGGCTTTTATTGTCGTGGGGGGGGGGGAGGGGCAATCCCCAAACCCAAATCTGAACATCAAGGCAAGTTAAATAGATCTGATCTAAGATTCTACAGACATGAGCCCAATTCAAAGGCCTCTGGGTGCAGGTAAAACATACACAAACACTACACCAAATTGCAGCAACTAAGTGATTCAGCGAGACCCCAGCTACTAGAAAGGCCAGCAGTAGACTGCGACTTGCCTTACAGAATAGGTTCAGATTTAGATCCCTCTCTTTTCTGGAATCCGTTCTAGGATAATTACTATAGTCCTAGATACAATGACTGTTCCTCACTGACTATTTAAGGTCACATCCATGGAGATGCAGCCTCAAACGTGTGATTATGCAAACAGGGATGACAAGCACAGCTGACTCAGGGAGGTGACTGGGTCAGTCCCCTGAGGCAGAGGTGGCCAACCTGTGGCTCCGGAGCCACACTCTTTGTATAGGCACCAACTCCGGGGCTGGAACTACAGGTGCCAACTTTCCACTGTGCCAGGGGGTGCTCACTGCTCAACCCCTGGTTCTGCCACAGGCCCACACTCCACCTCTTCCCACCCCCTCCCCTGAGCCTGCCATGCCCTCGCTCCCCCTCCCACCCTCCCCAGAGCCTCCTGCACACCACGAAACAGCTGAAGGAGGGAGGGGGAGGCGCTGATCAGCATGGCTGCTGGTCGGCGGGAGGCGCTGGGAGCAAGGCGCTGAGAGTGGGGCTGCTGATGTATTACTGTGGCTCTCTGGCAATATACATTGGTAAATTGTGGCTCCTTCTCAGGCTCAGGTTGGTCAACCCTGCCCTGAGGCATCAGGAGATTCTTTAGCACTGGAAACTAATTCTGCTTTTAATCTCTAGTGGCATCTTCCTGCCTTTCCACCACTGCACACATGTGGTCTATATGGACAGAACCATAGCAATGAACTGGACCCAGTGTCATGTAGGAATGCTAAATGACAGGTTTTCTCAGGTTGTATGGGGTACTAGAAGAGGTTAGTGGACCCCGTTAGCCCCGGACTCTGCCACCTGGATTGCCAAAATCAGTGAACTAGTAAACTTGTCATTTTTAGGGCTGGTCTTCACTACCCGCCCGGATTGGCGGTAGAAAATCGATCTCTCGGGGAATCGATTTATCGCATCTCTTCGGGACGCGATAATCGACCCCGAATCAACGCGCATACTCCACCAGCCCAGGTAGGAGTAAGCACCGTCGATGGGGGAGCCGCGGCGGTCTATTTGCCGCCGTCCTCACAGCGGGGTAAGTCGGATCAGATACGTCGAATTCAGCTACGCTATTTGCGTAGCTGAATTTGCGTATCTTAAATTGATCCCCC
>NW_020664482.1:21942994-21968595 GCF_002925995.2 Terrapene triunguis
CCCCCCCCCCCCCCCCGCGTAGTGTAGACATAGCCTTAGTCTCCTTCCCTTCCTAGCAGCTTCTCTGTTTTCCTACAAACAGGAGACCACTCCCACCACTGCATACAGATATCTTATTGCTCGTTGCCCACCTTACCACTTCTGCCAATACCATCTTTCAGCTGATCAGTGCCATCACCTCCGTGCCAGGCCTTCCCTACATTCCAGTGTGACCCTTTCCCTCTCCCTGATGGTTCTCAGTCTGAGGGAATGGCAAGGAACAAATATCAGGTAGGAAGAGGGTCATACCTCAATTCCCTGTCAATGCCCAGACTGGCACTGCTGTATGGCCAGGCCAGGCCAGCCACTTCAGACGGTGTGGGAGAACAGGCCAAGAAAGGGACCCTCGCAGAGCACACACTACCAGTAGCTCTCTCATACAGACGCAAACCAAGCTCGAGCACCCCTGTTCATCCTAACTGTGGCAGCGTGTCATAGGCAGAAGGCAGCCTCTCAGGTAGGAAGGTCTGAGGCCACTTAGGGCTTCATATGTTAAACACACCATTTTAAATTCCACCCGTTTGTCAATGCCCAGCCTCAGTAGATCCTGGAGCACAAGCCTAGTATGCTGAGGGCAAGAAACTGTACTCATCAAGCAGCCTACCAACATTCTGCACTAGCTGCAGCTTTCCATTACATTTAAGTTCAAGTCCCAAATAAGGTGCATTGCAATATTCAGTCTAGAGATGAGAAGACACAGATCATAGTTAAGGCTACGTTTATGTCACGGAGGTCATGGAATCCAGGACTTCCAGAGACCTCCTTGACATTCTCTGCTTCAGCCCCAGGGGTTGTAGGACTCTGGAGCAGACAGCCAGTGGGGCCCTGGCAGGGTTCCAGCAACAGGCGACAGCAGTGACAAGTGACAGGAAGCCCCCTGCAAAGTTCCAGCAACAGGTGACAGACTTCTGAGGGGCCGGAAGGCGACAGCCTCACGCGGGAGAGAGGGGGACGCCTCAGGCAAGCGACTGGGGTGTCCTATTTTCTCTGTGGGAAATATGGTTACCTTGCAGCTCCCAGCCGCCCTGGGCAGAGGGGAAACCCCACAGCTCCCAGACACCACAGTGGTGGGGGAAACTGCAGCAGCAAAAGTCAGACAGGCCATGGCTTCCCTGAATTATTGTTTATTGCCTGTGACGTGTCCATGACTTTTACTAAAAATAACCGTAACAAAATCTTAGCGTCAATCATAGTGCAAAATCCATATCCAGGAGAGAACACAGCAACCTCACCCAATGCCACTATTTGATCATCTGGAAACAGCTGGTAGTCAAACCAGACTCCAAGTCGTGGACTTTGGTCACAAACGTTGATTGTACACCCTCAGAAGGGCTGAGAGAACCTCACCCAACTACTCTGCTTCTTTCCCCCAGTGATTGAGCTACAGCCATCCATGGTCCAATAGTACCCAGACGCCAGGAAATGCATTTGGCTGCACTCTTCAGATCAGATGAGACAGCAATTTAAACCTGGGCATCGCCAGCATACCGAAAATGCTTCAGCCTATGCCTCCTCACTAATTATCCTCATATATGCACTGAATAAGAGGGGTGACACAGTAGATTCTTCCAATACCCAACACAAGAGTGTCCTTGGAGCAGAATACACCAATCACCAGTTCACACCTTCTAGCCACCGGGGAATTAGCACATTTTCTAAGGGTTAACTATGAAAATGAAAGCAAAAATTCTTTCCCATTTTTAAAAAGTAAATATCTGCAAAAATTCACAAGAAACTGTTGATATGCCCCATCTTCCCAAGAAAGAAGGCTATGGTAGTTCTTTAAGAATTAGTCTCTCTTTGCAGGCTTCCTGGAGGTGATATCTCTGTAGTACCAGTGGCACTAGTTAGAATTCCCTGGACTGACAGAGTATTTCTAGCACTGCCAGAAACGTGCACAACAAGAGCAGTTCCCGTTGGCTCCTTAGGGCCTCTGTACGGTTAAGCAAGAGGGTACTTATCAGGCCAACGGTATGCATCATAAAGCATGCCTCCTGTTCTCTCTGCTGCTTTTGCATCCAAATACCATTCTCTGCTCTCTTTGGTGTCAAAAGGCAATTGGCAGATCTTCAAACTGGGAGCCAGAAGCTGTAGGGGGCAAGGGTTTTATTTTTAATGCTTCAGTCGCTTATTGGCCATTCATTTGCAGTTTACAGACAACTCCAATTAAGGGAGGTAGGTTTGCTCTCAGAAGAGGCGAGATCCATTGGCATTACCCAGTAGGAACCTATGCTATGCTACAGCATTGGTTTTGCTATATAAAGATCAATGGAAACAAGAGTGTGACAGGATCTTATTTTCATTTTTAATATAGTAATGTACTACTGCTAATAAAAAAAGGCAAAAGACAGGTAGGATTCTTTTATGGGAGATGCTTTTAATCACTCTCGACTCTCAAAGAAAGCCTGTGGGAGGAAGAGAAATGTCACTCCAGTCAGAGCATCATTTCCAGCTGCTGGAAATAGGTACAGCCTCCCCTTAACTATAAATATAACAGCCCATACTGTTCTTTACAAGTTTGTAGCTCTGGACTTAGTAATAAAGACAGAATGAGAGGAAGTGTGGTCTAATGGACCAAGCATGGGACTGGAAGCCAGATCATCCTGAGTCCAAATCCTGGCTCTGCCCCTCTGGCTTATCACATGGCCTCCATCAAGTAATTTCACTTTTCTGTACCTCAGTTTCCCCATCCAAAAGAGGGCTAGTTCTTGAACATGTTTGCTATAAGTCACAGCAAAGAGATTCCAACAGAGTTTGTTCCTCCAGCGGTTCACCATTCCCCAGCGAGCTCACCTGCTTAGTCCAAGCAAGTGCAGTACATTCGCACAGCATTTCAAGAGAATGTGGCTGTATCTGTGCGTAGTGGCACCTGTCCCATTTCATCAACCAGTTCCACAGGGCCGATGGATGAAAAGAAGTATACTTCTATTTTTGCAGGCCGACATGCATACACGCACCACGATATTTAATTGTAACTAATGACTTTTTGATGCCTCAGTTTGTAGATGCTCAGCTCGACACACATTGAAGGGGTCTGATTTTTCAGGTAAGTGCTCAGCAGATTACTTTTACAGCACCTCTCTAGTTGTGCCTCATAGCTGTGCATACACAAATTAACACAATATCCATCTTTATATCCAATTTGCATTATGCTCCCTTCAGTTTGTTCAATGGTTTATTTCAGCGATTGTTTTCAACCGTTCTATTTTGCGCACACAGTGTAAGGGACAAAGACCTAAATTCTCTCACAACCATCTGCAGACACCAGAGCAGGAAATAAAACTGTCCCAGCATCCACTGCCTAGAGGCCTGGGGTCCATTATGATGGGCATCAAGCACTTTTGGCAGGCACTTGATGACAGAAGTAAGAAGCCCATTTCGTTTTTTTGTAGGACTGTGTTGTTGCTTCCTTTTCTTGAGCCTCTCCCTGTAGGTTCCAGGCATGGGAGTGGTCCCAAAGGACATGGCTGCATGAAATAGCCCAGATCTCAGTCAACTGCTTGTCCTCTTTCCTACAGTGGACTCCAAGATGGGAAGCAGGAGTTTGTTTATGGAATCTCAGGGGGGAAGGGGGGCGGGCACAGGGAGGAGAGAGAGAAACCAGTGGCTTTTGGTGCAAGCATGAGACTTGCCAACTATGCATGCTTTCATCACCTAGTATCCCTTTTGCAGGAGTTTAGAAGAGGCAGCTGCCTCCCTGCAGTTGCAGCTCTAGCCCTCACTAAATGAGTCCAGTCCTCTATCCCAGGGAATTTAGCATGTGCACACGCTTGCTTACTGACCACCCTCCACTGGGTGAAGTGTTTTTCAGAAGATAAAGCTCCACTGCCCACCCCCAAATTTTTATTGTAAGATAAAAAAAATCCACATCCTAAATTGTTTTATTTTCAATTAGCTGTTTTGTGCCCTGCATGTCTCCTCTGTGGGAGCGGAGTACCAGGCACAGACAAGATCAGTTCAGCACCACTGCAGCTGCTCTGGGGCCTGCATAGAATTGAGCACTGACAAGGGGTAGGGCTGGTGCTCTAAAGCTGTCAGAGCTGACACTGAAAGACAGGTACAAGCACCGTGCTGGGAGGACTAACTGAGCCTAGTACAGCTGCAGGGCCTGTAATTCCCATCCACCCTGGCACTAAACAGTGAGTGGGGAGCATAATTACGGGGAAACGTTACCAGCACATCCCTGTTATTTCAGGTAGCTTAAATTACAAAAAGCATTGCAAAAATGTAACAAAACCGCCAAAACTTGCCACATGGTGCGAGAGTAGGAGGGCCCTGTGTAAATCACAATTTCACAGAGGGCCTGGGATGCATGAAAGTGCCACCAAACCCTGATTTTAAAAAATTAAAAAAAAAATTAAAAAAAATCTTGAAATTGACCAAATTTACTTGTAAAATTCATTCTGTGCAAACTCTTTTGCCATTGTGGTGATTTTTAAAAACAAAATAAAATTACAATTATGATTTACACAGGGCCCTGTGCATGACAAGATCAGGTCTCAGGGCCCAGGATGCTAGGGAACCTACCATTCTCCAGCTGATAGTCTGGGCTGGTTCAGGAAGGGAGCTTTGCTCTAAGCTTTGTCTTCTCTGCTTTCTGTCTGCCATGACCAAAGCAAATGTGCAGCAACGCGCACACCAAGACTTTCTCTCTCTGCCAACTCAACTCCTCCTTCCCCTGGAGGGAAGAAGAAAGTCAATTCATCTGACTCATTTCTTCCTTATTCAGGCCTCCAATGTGGAGCAAGGAGGATAAAGGACTAGCCCTGCTCATCTTGCGCTCCATGGGAAGAGGTTCTAGTGGCAGACACATCCACATTCTCCCATGCCTGGGCTGTGCTCCCTTCCTCTATGGGGAAAGAGGAACCCGCCACCCCTCTCCCAGACTGAGAACAAAGATATAATGCCTGGAGTCCTCCCAGTCCCCTAGGCAAAAGGCTCCACTCCAGCAGCTGACCTGCTGCATGTCAATGCTGATCCTAGAGTGTACAGGTGCATAGGTGCCAATGTAGGAATGTGGCAAGTGGATGCTGGGTCACCCATTGGTGCCTCTCTCTATGTATCTAGGGCAGGTATGGGGCACAGAATTAATACTGTGTCAGCTGAAAGGCAACATGACTATGGGGAACTGGGGGAAAAGTTGTATATGATGGCAGGGGCAAAGGATGTCCCTTTCAACCCTCCCTCCTCCCCCACACACAAAAATTTTTGCTAGAAAGTCCATCCAGAGGTTGTCCTGTCCTTGGGCCAGAGAAGTTACCTGTGCCCAAGCACGAACAAAAGGGAGGTTGGACTGAAGTCCAAAATTGTGAAACCAGCATTTACAGGAAATAAATTTTCTTGGCAGCTTTGAGGAAAATATCAGAAAATGAAAACAAGTCTAAAGCAGTTTATTGCAATTGCGAAACCACTCTCTAGCACCGTCACCACTGCAGGCTCCAGCTCTCTGTTGGTTTTACAAGTGGAGAATTGGTATTTTGCAATCCCATCCTCCAGAGGTGGCTGCCATTAGCAAGAATTTCCTTGTATAACAGTAACAGCCCAGTGCAGTGCAGCCAGTTTCATAGTATCCCATGTGACCCCAGCGATCAGATTACCCCATGAAAGTACCTAGTAAAGAACTGGAACACAAGCCACAAGCTATAAACCTTGTTACATTAACAGACGCTCACTTCCCCCTTCTTTCTTCCTGCTTTCACTGTTTGGAGTCTTTGTTTTTCCAGAGAAAAAGCCCTAGTCATCATTACATAATGCAACAACAAAAACAGCTAAGTAATGGCATCTGATTACATTTTATTAATAAAGCTACGAGGGACATATTATGCAAGTACCTATTTTTAAGGGAGTGGAGTGTGGGGGCATGGCAGATTCTTCCCCCACCTTATAAAAACCTTTATGTCACAGGCTATGTTCAAGCCCCATTCTCTGTCATCTAGTCACTGCTCTGAAACTCCAAGCGAGGCTCCCAGAGGTGAAATTTGAACAGTGAAAGGTGGAAGTGAAACCTAGGCTAGACGGCTTGTATAGCTAACCATCTGGCCACAAGGTTTCCTCTCACTGTAATCTTATCCTGCACAAGGTCTCATGTCTCAGGCTCTCTTCCTAATACAACTGGTACCAATGACCTGGAGCAGAAAGGCTTTATATCCCTTTCCTGGTCTTTTGAGCCATCCAGTTCTCCACAAACCAAGGCCATTGACTATCAAAAGTTAAAAAACAAATAAATTAACATCAAGAGCTGAAAAAAAAAAAAATCTACTTTTCAGTTTTGTGGCAGTTTCTACAGATGTCTCTTGTGAAGTAGCAGAGATATCATTCCAACTTCTAGCCTCATTCACACTCTGCCTGTTCTCTAAAGCAGTGGCTCTCAACCTTTCCAGACTATTGTACCCTTTTCAACAGTCTGATTTGTCTTGCGTACACCCCCACCCCAGTTCCACCTCACTTAAACTACTTACTTACAAAATCAGACATAAAAATACAAAATGTCACTGCACACCATTACTGAAGAATTGCTTGCTTTCCTATTTTTACCAGATAATTATAAAATAAATCAATTGGAATATAAATATTGTACTTACATTTCACTGTATAGTATATACAGCAGTATAAACAAGCCATTGTCTGCATGAAATTTTAGTTTGCACTCACTTCGCTAGTGCTTTTTTTGTAGCCTGTTGTAAAACAAGGCAAATATCTAGATGATGTACCCCCTGGAAGACCTCTGAGTACCCCCAGGGTACGTGTACCCATGGTTGAGAACCACTGATAGATGCGTACTGTATACCCTCAGCTACAGTATGAGGAGTGGCTGTAGTGACACCCATTAGCCATAGTAACCAAGAGCAACACAAAAACTTTCACTTGAATGCAAGTTAACTCCAAGAGGATTCTCTTTCATGCTTTCTTGCTCTACAGAACTCCAGCCTGGTACCCAGACCTGTATACAGCAGATCATTTAATCAAAAGGGCTACCTCATAAAATCCCATCCCACTCACTCCGTTTATTTTGCCCAGGTGCTAGCAAAGAGAAAGCACTGCTCAGATACCGAATTCAGCCAGAAACCCGAAGAGAATTCTTCCAAGCGCCCACATTAAATATTCACAGCAAGATATACATGATATGCTTACAAAAAGAGAGTTTGCAACATAAATAATTTAGGGAAAACATTAGTGCAGCTCTGCTATGCCAGCGCTGCAGAGCTCTGAGAGCGCTCAAGTCTGCAACCCTAAGGCCACCGATTCCTCAGCATTTCATCACCTCCAAACATTTTTAATTGGGCTGACACAAATCCACCTCTCCCATAGCATACAATGATATTTGGTGGTATAAGTAGGGCAGCAGCTTCTAAAAGGCCATCCAGAGGCACAAACAGCTCCAAGTTGTCAAGTGAAATATTTTTGGAGAAGCCTAACTAATTAAGGACCAGACAACATTCTGGGTGCATTTGGAAATGCACTTCAAGTGCTGAATGTACCTAGTACACTCATACAGCATTGAGAGAACAGTGGAGAACAGAGCAAAAGCTGAGAGAGGACACATCTGATGACACACCAAACCCAGAGCAACGCTTCAGACAAGCTGCTAACTTATGATTTCAGGGTTTGTGGGGGCAAGGTTTTCACAGAAACAGCCATTAAGGAATATTGCAAGATGGTTTACCGTATCATCTTGCGCTTAATGGAACAAACATACCGGGCTATGTAACAGTCCTAACATGAAGAGAAGCTATACAATGTAGGATTCTCCAGACAAATGACACTCCCTTCAGTCAGAGCAATGATAATTCTCTCCTATATATCTGATTCCCAAAGGCTTTGCCCAAAATCTTGGACAGATGCGTTCAAATGGACAAGAGCACCGACAAGGTAGCATTAGGAAATCACTGCAATGTATGATCAGACCTAGTTGCAAAGCTTGTCTGCTTCAGTTTCACCATAATTATAAATGTACTAAGTTCACAGCAGGAAAAGAAAATGAATGCATTACCATCTACTTGAAGCTTTCCAGTAGATCCCATTTCACATTAGATTCAAGCATCTTGTTTCATCATCAAAGCCTTTCATCGCTCTGTCCCCTAGTGTGTTTCCTCTTGCCCCACCAATGACGCCAACCTCAAGTATCCATTTGTCAGCTTCTTACACTGACATCTTTATGCTTTCTGCCTTGCTATCCCCTACATCTGAACTGAAGGGCAAAACTACCATCCAATGATCTTTCAATTCCCTCTTTAAGATCCCCCTGCAACTGATACCTAAAAGAAAATCAACCAATTTATGATGTCCAGGTTAAAGGGCAAATGGGGGCAGCTGATATTCTTTATATTTCTAATTATCAAAAACTTTGCACCTGCATTTTTAACCTATATTATATATTTGATATCTCTTTCCCAGCCCTGCATGTGTCACTTGTCTCAGACTACAAGATTCTTGGGGCAGGGACTGGGGCTTCATACGACTTTGTACAATGCCTAATGAGGCTCCATCCCAATCAAGTCCTCCAGGATCTACGGTTATACAAATATTTAATTATGTGAACAGAGCTAATATTGCCCCACAGGGGTCTTGTGAAAGTTAGACCATGTCCACCTCATAAGGCTGTTGTGAAACTGAATTAATAGGTGTTTTGTGATCCTCAGATGGAAGTATAACATGCACAAGGAACCATGCTCTATTTTCTTTCAATTTCTTCATCTCTGCTGCCATTTTGCCCGCTGCCTGTATGAAGCACTACACATCAGTGCTTTACAGAACTGGGTATATTCTACTTCTCGGGTCAAGCATATTGCCAAAGGGTTAAATACACAAAACCACCCCATAGATCAAAGTGACCTTGACTGAGTTGTCAATTATCCCCACC
This sequence comes from Terrapene triunguis, assembly GCF_002925995.2. Taxonomy (NCBI): domain Eukaryota; kingdom Metazoa; phylum Chordata; order Testudines; family Emydidae; genus Terrapene; species Terrapene triunguis. The sequence continues at coordinate 21,951,894 of NW_020664482.1, forward strand.
CACAAGCAAATGACTACTGCGGTTAAAGCAACAAAGAAAAAGGAAGTAGAAAGAGTGGTCACATATCCAAGGGCCAGCTGCACACACAGGCCTCTGGCAAGGGAAACATTCTTTAGCAGAAATCAAGAACTAAGACCACAGGTGAGTTGTCATCAGCAACCTATGACTTTGTCTGTGACTAACTTAAAGTACACAGTAAAATGGCGCAAGGTGACAGCCCTACAGCTGTACAGCGTTATGGTTCCTGCCTGGAGTATGCAGCTTCTCTCCAGATAAACTGTACCTGCTCTCTTGCAACAAGTCTTTAATCTGAGCCAAAATCCACTCCACTTCTGAGGAAGAATTACACCATGCTTTGCGGGCCTTTCGTAAGGACTGAAGCTCCTGAAGAACCTGCATAAGAGAGAAAACAATATCAGTAAATATCTTTTGTTGCACGGGAGTCACTGAGAGCAGGAGGCACTACTATAAAGAGCAGATGCATAATCCAGGCATTTCATTCATAACCCTGACAGTGGCTCTCAGAGCTTCCCACTCAACAGCATTATAAAACACTAATACAGAAGTGTTCTGACTAAGGACAGGCCTAAACTGAAAGGGGAGCATGATCAAAGATTCAGAGGCAGGAAACTAGGTACTAGGACTCCCTGGTTCTATCCTCTGCTCTCCAGCAAGTCCATCTCTGTTCCCAAGTGCCCACCTGTAAAATAGATAATGCCTACTTGAGTCAGGATTTTGCCATTAATGTTAAGCACATGGCAGAGACCCAAGTATCAAATCAGCTTAGTGACCTATGCAGCATTCAGGATGCAGTAGCAGTTGGAAAACAGCAAACAAGGTGTCAGGCTACAGCAAGAATAGGAAAGACTAATGCTAGAGACATATGCTGCCACTCTAGAAATCAGCTTCAAACACACACACGTTAGCACAAAGGGGTGCAAGTTACACACTCAGCTAATAGGGACATTCATACCCAGGGCAAGTGGCATTTCCATCACTACCTTGAAGGGTACCAGTAGATGGCACCTTCCGCTTCAGCTGGGAAACCACAGGCATAATGCCAGTGGAGGCTGCAGGGGACGTGACATCACTGAAAGTGTAAGTTTCCCAATGTCTTGGTGACATGCTCTCGCAGTTTTTGTGCATGGAAGGTGCAGAGACTTTTCAGCAGAGGGCCCTCTGCACTGTATTTCACTCCCTTCTGTGGTACATCAGAGTCTTATGGGGAGGGGTGGCTTACTATGCCTTCTGGTTTTAAGTATCTGTGTCAGTGGGTAGAGGGCATTAATTTACTGAGCACTGACATGGTGGGGTTCATCCTGTATGGAAAAGAGACATGGCCATGCACTGCCAAGCTGACAGTGTATATCAGACTCAAACAATACGTACATGATACAGGTAGGTCAACCCTTTGTGTGCTCAGTGATTTTTTCTAAAAAGACATTTCAACACTTGGTGTGTACCACCAACAGGACTTCCTGCAGAATTATGCTCTGAAGAGGCTGATAAATATGGAGAGTTAAGGAGTCCCAAACACAGGGGTAGGCACAGACGTCGCTGTTCATATGATGAGACTGAAGGACACCAGTTAGGCCCTGGAAGAACTTAGAGAACCGTGATTTCATGTGCCTGTCTGAAATTGTGAGTTTAATTTGCCTAGCACAGTTACAATGATGAGGTGCAACAGATGTTTTAGGTAAAAAAAATCAAGTCTGAGATGTGTTCTTAATATCAGGAATCATTAAAATATCTTCAAGCTGGTTACACATGAACATGTGCAGGAATATGCGTCCTTATGTTAGAGTATTTACTAAAGAAACTCACCTAGGCCTGATCTACACTTTCATGTTTTACTGTTATAATCAATTCAGTGATTTTAGATTTACCAGCATAGTTAAAACAGTACAACCTCCCTAGTATTGATAAAATTATACTGATACAAAGATGTCTTATACCAGTATAGCTTGCTGAATGGTAACAGCTATACTAGTATAAAGGCACCTGTACACCAGTATAATTGTACTATAGTTGAACTGTAGTTCAGACAAGCCATTTATAAAACTAGTTAATTTCCAAAATTTAACATTTCAAATAAAACTGGTCTTGATTCTAGAGATCTATACCTGTTTTTATGTCTACAGACATCCACTGTTCCCATGTATGGACCTTAAAGAGCAAGTCATTGGCATTTTACAGTCTCTAAAATGCGAAATCAGACTGTACATTTTATCAACAGCAGCTAATTCAAGAATATCGCCAGTTCAGTGATGTAAGAACCATTTGTATCCCGTGCAATATTTAAAACCAATCTCAGATACAATTAGGATTACTTCATAAATTAATCAAGTTAGTTCACACCACCTCTGAACTGTTGGATGGAAATCTTGTAGAGATATTAATAATAATCTCACTCTTCTGTTACCTGTGTATTGCTTCCACAGAGTTTAACAGTGTGAAAAGTTATAACTTGCCATTGATCACTTCTATTGTTCATTATATGTATTCCCTTCACCATGAAAACACTTACCAAACATATCACATATGAGTGTAAGAACAGTTTAGCTTATAAAGTTGTAGAACAGCATATTGCACAGTCACTCATATCAGACCAATGTTAAAGGTGTCAAATATGTTCATCAGAAACCTTTAGGCCTGTATTAAACTTAGTTTTGATTAGTGTTATTAAACACATGATTTTTTTTTAAATTAGCAACATATCAAATCTCTAAATATAAAGTAGAAAAGGTCTGAAGTAAACTTATCTGGCTTCAGGATCAACAAAACTCCAGGTAAAATGAAGTTTGTGAGCTAATCAGGTGTTGGGATGAGATGGGGATTAAAGCCAGAGACTGGGACTCAGGACTCCTGGGTTTTAATCCCAACTTTGCCTCCAATTCTCTGATGGGTTCCAAAGAAATCATTTAGCCTCTCTGGAGCAGTTTCCCCTATACTTTTAAAATGATAATTTGCTTATTGTATTGTAAAGTCTCAATGTTTGTAAAGTTCTTCAACACTCCTTAATTCAATGTGTCATTATATACATGCAAATTATTACTATCCTCTATATACCAAGCCTGTGAAACATTCTAAAACTATAAGCCACATGTAATTGCTTCTATGAAAGTCTGCTCACTCCATCCGGAACTTGCTTAGTCAAGTTCCAGTAATTGCTTCTTGGATTTGCGGTGATGAAGTCATGCCTCATTCAGTGTGGTTTTGATTGCAAAGGATTTTCCCCTTGAATATTCTAGGATATCTGGGCACTAGGGTAAGAGCAGAGGAAGGAGAGACAATAAAAGAGGGGCTGGGGGATTTTATCCATGATGAATCAATTGTTTTAAAAAACAAAACTTTAAAGAAAAAAGGTATTTGGAAGTTTTCCCCTCCTACACAGAGCAACTACTGTCAGGACACAATAAATAACTTTGGGCAGACTATTAAAAAAAAACCCACACACAAAACAAAAGACCCCTGAGTTATTGGAACAGTCACTTCCTGTTGTGCTCCAGAAAAGGGTGGGAGTGCCTGAACTTTCCAAAAAATGACGTGTAAGGCCCATTTATTACCTGTCCCATCATTGCAATGTATATATTTAATGTCTGGTTAAATTAGGCCATGTTTTTATTAACAGTTTATTTGTAATGAGAAAGAATGGGAGATAAGAGAGGTTTTGAGGATCCCAATACTGAAGAATTGCATTGCTAGATGTGATTTATTTGTTCCAGAATGGAGCCAATACAGGAAACTATTCCCCGCATCTGACCTTCCTCCCCAAACCCTTTTTGTAAGAAATATATAAATATTCCCCAGCAGATATGTAGCAATGATTTTGCAGTAAACCAACCTATGCGCTGAGACCGCACAGTTACACCTATTGATTTATAATTCAGATCATATATTTAACATAACAATCCAATAGATAAAAAATGAACAGGGCAAAAAAAGAAGCATTCAAATAGGAGTTTTACAGAGATCCTGTCCATGGATCTCTAACACTGTTTGGTGGGCATAATTCTCAAAATGCTATAGTCAATATATTAAAAATGAGAGGAAAATGTTCATATCATTTATGCCACTGAAGATTTATTTTCCAGCACACAGCTACATTCCCACAGCCTTTCCCATACTTAATAAGCACAGATTGGAAAGAACACCGTACTTAAGAGATGTCCGACAAAAAGGCCGGTACACGGGATAGCATGAGCGGAGGGTATGGTTTCAGAAGCAGAGCATGCTAAAGGGTTTATTTAGTTAGTTGATATCAATAGCAGGGCATTTACACATGGTCATCCATGCATGCCATTTTGATGAAATAAAGTTGCTTTTCTTTTGCAGCTGACACAGAACTAAGGGAGGGAAGGGGGGATTTTTAAATGCACAAATGGGAATTAAGTGCCCAATATCTATTATCTTTCAATGAGAATTGGGTGCCTTTATTGCCCTTTGTGCCTCTGAAAATCTCACACCAGATTTAGGGAATTGCTAAGAGACAATTGTCCAGCCAATAAAACATTATATATACACACACCTGTCAACTTGAAATCTAGCCAATGAGTTAAAAAGTATATCCAGATCATACACCAGCTCCTTCCCTTCCACTGCCAGTTTATGTACTTTTATAATCACAATTTCCTATTAATTAAATATCAATCAGCTTCTAAAGGCTTAAAGTCCAATAATTAAAAGTAATTGTTAAGCACCCTTCAGGAATAGAAAGGCACAGGATTTGCAGAGACAGGTTAGGGGCTATTACATATAAACACAAACAACCATGCTGCAATGTGTAATCATATCAGAAGCCATAAGAAGCCCACATTTCTTGCTCTCTGCAGTGAATCCATGACTGCTTTGCTTTGATGAATCATACAAGACAGTACCAGGAGAGAAAAGAGCACAGCCAGGCTCCATAACAGAGAGCTCTCTCAATCAGCAATGCTCACAGCCCCATCTACAGGCCATTGGATGAACTGCTATGCCACTGACAACATAGTGCCTTCACACTTTAGATTAGAAATGGAACTTCTGAAACTGGCAAAAATCACCTAAGTTTCACTCTGCTATTACTAGCAGGACTGCAAAGCAGCATGGACAGAAGCATCAGAAGTACTCCTATGCAGGTTTTTCCCCCAGGATGATTTAAAAATTGCTGGGGAGAAAAAAAAGAGATTCCTATAATTACATGTAAGGCTAAGATTTTGTCACGGTTATTTTTAATAAGAGTCACAGACAAGTCACAGGCAATAAACCATAATTCACGGAAGCCGTGACCTGTCTGTGTTTTTTGCTGCTGTGGCTCTATGATTCCCCCCCCGCCACTGTGGTGGCTGGGAACTGTGAGGTTCCTCCTCTGCCTGCGGCAGCTGGAAGCTGCACGGGAGGCCCCCTCCGTTCACGGCGGCTGGGAGTTGCAGGGTGACCATATTTCCCAAAGAGAAAACGGGACACCCCCAGCCACTTGCCTGAGGTGTCCCCCTTCTTTCCCCCTGTGCGAGGCTATCGCCCGTCACTGGAACCCCAAAGAGGGCCTCCTCAAGAGTCTGTCACCTGTCGCTGGAAACTTGCAGGGGGCCCCCTGTCGCTGCTGTCACCTGTCGCTGGAACCCTGCCAGGGCCCGCTGGCTTCCAGCTCCAGAGTGCCTCAGCCCCTGGGGCTGAAGCAGAGAATGTCATGGAGGTCTCTGGAAGTCATGGATTCCGTGACCTCCATGACATAAACCAAACCATAATTATATGTGAACTGAAACTTCTGATATAATAAACTAGCCAATCTTGCACCCAAATATTCCAAGTCAGGCCTTGCAAGGTATGTCAGTTTCTCAGTCTTTCCATAAGATTTGTGATAAAAGCACAGAAGCAGTTGCACAGCAGGGAAAGAAGCAGCACTTGAAGAGTTAATCAAATTGCACTTACCCCAAACTGCTGATTTTTGTAGGACACCAGCAGCTCTCTGACTTTCTCTAGAAATAAATACAATTACATGGTTTAAACAACAGGTAATGAGGAGCTAATATAATTCCCATTTCACACAGAGAAATGGAACCTTCCTATCTTTAAGGAACTAGTGAGCTATCCTCTCCAAACTGACCCCCTTGGGCAAGCCATTTACATACTGTTCAATGCTTACTCAAGGCCTAAGACAGTGAAATGCAGAGATTACATAAATCCATACCTGGCAATTCTTTGATTATACTAGATTAGCAGTTCTCAGTCTCTTCAGTTCAATACAGGCATTGCCACACTGGATCAGACCAGTGGTCCACCTAGTCCACTATTTTGTCTCCAGCAGTGACCACTTCCAGATGCTACAGAGGAAGGTGCAAGAAACTCTATCATAAACAACTACGACATAAGCTGCCCATAGGAAGAGATGTCTTCTATACCTGACAGTTAGTAGTTATCTTGTGCCTTAAAGCATGAGGGTTTCTAGCCCTTATAATTTTGTTTTAAGTCCTATGTAATGCAACTTTGGATGTTATAAACATACAATCCTTTTTGTACTCCTACTAAACTCTTGACATCGAGGATATATTGTGGCAACAAATTCCACAGGCCAATTATGTAAGTCAAATAGTATTTCTTTTCATCAGTTTTAAATGTTTGTCTACCTCTGGACCTCTTCTGTTTCTATTGTATCTCTGAGACAAGATGACCAGAAATGAAGATCGTGTTCTGGCTGAAGATGTAACAGTTCTTCCAAAGTGAATTACCCTGCATTTGTTATCACTGAGTTTTATCTGCCATCGGGCTGCCCAATCACCTGGCTTTGATTAGATCTTCTTGGAATTCTTCAAAGTATTTTCTAGTTTTAACTATCTTAAATAATTTAATCATATTAGGACATGTCTACACTAGAAACGTGAGTCAACCTATTAGGTCAACTTTCAACCACCGCAGTAATCGCTACTATGTCCACACTGCCCTTCTCCTGTCGGTGGTGTGCATCCTCATCAGGTGTTTTTCCACCAACTTAAGAGGAACATGTAGCTTCCTACTGGGAACCCAGCAGCTGCCCGGAGGCTCCTGGCTCCCCATTGGGGGGGAAGGCAGGGGAGGAGGGTAGCCAGGCTCCCAGCAGCAGGGAGCCTCCTTGCAGCACCAGGGAGTGGGAAACCTCCAGCAGAAGCCTGGCTGGCAGTAGGGAGCCGGGTGGGCACAGCTTGGCATGAAGCAGGGAGCCCAGGCAGCTGCTAGGCTGGGAGCAGGGAGCAGCCAGGCTCCAAGTGGGAAGCAGGCGGGCACATGGAGCCGTGAAATTGACAAGAATGACAGCCAATAGCCCATGTAAGTTATGCAGTGTCTACATGGACACTGCATCGCCCTAACTACACAGACATAAGCCCTAGGCCTCTCGTGGAGGTGAAGTTATGATGGTGGTGTAGTAGAGCACTTACATAAGCAGGAGCAAGGCTGTAGCGTGTATACTGACATAATTAGGTCGACATAAGCTGCCTTACGTCAACCTAACTCTGTAGCGTAGACCAAGCCTGAGTCTCAAAGCATAAGACGTTGGCTCCTTCAGCCAATACCCTCTGTCTCCTGGTCACTTTACACACACAAAACCACCAAGTAATGTAGACTAGGTTCACAACTGAGAGGCAGGGTCTGAAAGAAGACCAACTGATAAAAAAAAAAAAAAAAATCAAAGGCGAGAAGGGACTATTATGTTCATTTAGTCTGACCTCCCGTATTAACACAGGTCATAAAACTTCACCCAGTAATTCCTGCATCAAGCCCCTAACTTCTGGTTGAGAGAGCATCTGTCCAAAGCTCTATTGGATTGTGACCCCTAGATTCAATTTCATGCAGAGATTGATATATTGATAAACCCTGCGCCCAACATTCTTCCTCTTAACCTAGTTTTTTCAGGAGGCATTAGAATGATTCTGCTGAGAGAACTGCTTCTACCTTTTCAGCTACTATTCACTACTCAACACTTCCCAGACCTATAACACTGTTCAATTACACAAAACTGCTACTGATCCAGATCTCTTTTCAGAAGGCAGAAGAGCTGATTCAACAGAAGATGGAGCTGGACCAGGCTGAACAGCATGTGTCTGCAGATAAGCAGGAAAATGCAGAAGAGAGATAGGATTATAGCTGAAATGGACTAAAAATTCCTTCTTTAGAGAGGTGACTTGGCCAGCTGGAAGGCTCAGTCTAACACTCCACTTAAGTCAACAGTTAGACACAGGACTAGAAAAAAAGAATTAGAGTGACAGACAACTGAGGTGCATCTGATCTGCTGGTGTCCTCTCTCTTTGAAGGTGTCTCCTGCTACTAAGAGGATTGATGACATATACTTGGGGCCTGATTTTTTTTTATTTTAAATAGAATGGACTCCTATTTTGCACTCAATTTTATTGGGGCCAACTGACATCACTTAAAAGATTATCTGATCGTGCCCACTCAATAAAAAGACACTGCAGAGACCCCTGGACTAAATAGGTGATCTAGACTTTTCAGGAGTGTAGTGGGGAGAATGGCATTAGAGTGGAATTTGGAATTAACCCTTAGATTTACAGTCAGGGGTTGAAACCTGGTTTGATTCCAACCTAATACATATTACCCTTATGGTACTGGGGTTTCCACTGCTAAGAACAGTGTTTGTGCTGAAATCCAGACAGCTGGTATGAAAAAAGTCAGACCCACCAAGAACCATCAAAGCCCCAAGCAGCAATTGTACCACCTGTGCTAAGGGAGTGTAACAGGATGGCCCACCCCTTTAAGGTCCAGGAGGCCCAGGGCTGCCAGCCCCGTTTAATTAGCCCCGCCCTCCCACACCTGAGCTGGGTGTAGGACTTAAAAGGAAGAAGCCCAGCAGTTATGGGCTGATTGTAGAGGACAGCAGAGTCACAGAAGTGGAGTGAACTCCTGTGGTAAGTCCCTGGAACAGGGGGCTGGCTTCAGGGAGACAGAGAAATGGGGAGCTGAAGAGAAATCTAAGAGGGACAAGAGGTTCAAGGTTTTTTTGGGGGGTGCAAGGTTCTTTGTAGCATTTAATTTAGTATGTAACTTTGGATTTCTACTGAAGAACCCAAACAGAAGCCCTGAAACTTGCTATTTTGTGAAAGAAGGGTATGATTCTATTAAAATCTGGTTTGATTTGGAAGGACTTTGTGCTGGCCCAGAGCTAAGCTGGGCAAAAGGACTTTGAAGAAGCCATGTGGCAGAAGCCAGCTTGGGGCCTGGCCACTTACAGCTGGACTTTGATACCCCAGAAGGGCACTGAACTTTTAAGTGACCTGGCTGGAGGATCAGGTCATGGAAGACCCAGATAGAGACTGGTCATCACAGACCAATTAAGTGACTAAGGGGAAAGCCCAGCAACCCCACACCTCATTACAAGGAGGTGCCAGCTGGTGAGTAACTTCTGTGCATGGGATGCTTGCTCTGGGGGTGGAAGCCTATAACAGGGAGTATATCCATCAAGTGGCAGTAGCAGCAATGCTTGTGTTCTTTAAGCTCCCAGCTACTAGAAGAAGACAGTGATCTAACTCAGATACCTCTGTCACTGTTTCCCAGACACCCACCATGAAGCTCCTTGTGTTTCTGATAGCCTGGTGGTTGTGGGCTCTGAGCCTCCTCTGAGTCACTGTCCACCTCTGTCTCGGTTGCTGCAGTCTCCACCTCCTCATTTTCCTCTTCTTCACATTCTCTAGCCAGACTATTACCCAGTTGACGGCTCCAGTATGTCCGCCGTAGCCACTCCAGCACCACATCACAACCTGAAGGCAAACACAGCAACACACACCTTTGTTCCCTCTCTTTATCCCAGAGAAATTCACTATTTATTAGAATAGAGCAAGCATTTGCTTAATCTGCACTAGTGACTAAGATCTTTTTGAGAGCTACTTAATTCAGAGATGAAATAATACAAATGCTATGGATAATGTGACCTGCTGCTAAGAAAGGAAGTGTCTTCTGACTGGACAGCCAAGACACAAAGACAGCCCCGGGGTTTGTGTCAGCTGTCACCTTGTTAGATTCTAAACCTGGATGATTTCAGTCCAAGCACTGGAAGTTTTGAAAACTGATCAGATTCTTGTACTGTGCCCATCACTGTAGTATTCAAGCACCTAATTATAGTGTTTGTTACCTACGCAAAGACTATAACCACTTGTAAGAATTCAGTATCCACTCCAGATTAGACCAGTAGTTCTCAACCTTTTTGGGCTCAAGATCCATTTGTAAGTGTTTATGGCCAGTTGTGACCCAGTAAATAGTCTGGGGGTGGAGGCCCTGGGGTGGTTTTAGTCAGGCCCTGCCCTCCTGGAGGGGTGTATCCTGCCCAGCACTCACTCCACAGTGGCAGCTCCTGTGCTGTGGGGCTGGCTGGGCTTGGCTCTCCGCTCTAGGCTTTGGAACCTTGGGGGTTGCAGCACTGCTCAGATTTGGCCCCATCCCCCTGACTGGACCAAATTTGTGTGAGTGGAGTTGTAACCTGGCTCATGGAGTTGCAGTGCCACTCACTCAAATATGGTCTACCTAGACTGCTGTCGTCATGATGGCTGGGCCAGACCCGAGTGGTGCTAGGACCCCAGAGGTTGCAGTGCCTGGAGCAGGGAGGTGAGCCCAGCCAGCCTGTGGGACAGGAGCTGCCACCTGACCTTTAGAAACATTCTGGTGACCCAATTTAGGGTCCTGACCCAAAGGTTGAGAAACCCTGGATTAGATAACTTGTCTTCTAGCAAAAATCCCTTTCTATCTAGCACCTCAATAATTAAACCAAAATTTGCAGACTTGGATACATACACTTAGGCACTCAGGCTGCTTATGCAGAGGTGCTGAAAATCCAACTTCAGTAAGACTGGAAGTGGGTGCCGCCAATTCTGAGCACCTCTGAAATCAGAGCTCTTAATCTAAGTCCCTCAATTTAAGTGCTAGAATTTGAACACACAAGTCTGACAATCTTGTTTTAAATCTATTAATTTCTGCTTTACAGGAGTAATCCCAGCACCCTTGCCCCACTCAGTCTGTCAGGGATGGCAGACAGAAGGAGTTCAGGGGCACCTACAACATGATACCCAGTTTTCAGTTACCATAAAATGGTGCCAGCTACATTTGTCATTCCTTCCCTTAAAACCAATGGATCCGTAGTCCTTTCCCTCTCTTCCTCCACATCCATTTCAGTTGGCTTGAGGCTTTTCAGTTTGATTCTTATCTTGAGTTTTAGATCCCCCTTTCTCTTCTCTCAAAACAGGACGCTTAGGAGGGAAAGGGCCTGCCTCCTTCATTCCCTCAGTCTCTTGACCTCTTTCCCCTTCTGTGATCCTTTCACTCACACCACTCTGCTGTCCCCAGCCTAAGGCCTCATTTCCCCTTTAGCAGGGTAACCCTCTGTAGCATCCCACTTCACAGATTCTCCTCTCTCTTCCCCCCCCACCCCAGCGACTGCCCCCCTCCAGTCACAGGCATGCCTGTCACATTCATCTGGCAAGGCCCTCCTTGCCAAGCCCTCTGGGGCTGCTGCCACATCTGTCTCTACATTGACCTCTCCTGGGAGTTTATGGATCTGCTCTCTGCTACCATGGAGACAGCAAACCCATGTCCAACAGCACCACTTAGTGGAATACTGAGAACAACCAGCAGCTCCCAGAAACATAAAGGCTCCTTAGGCACAGAGTATGCCTGTGTGTACCTGGCTCTCACCTTTTTGGCAGGCAACTAGCTGAGGCAGTTTCCCATGGGTCAGATCATGGCGAAGGTTCACAATCCAAATTGGGATGTTCATCTTAGAAAGAACCACAAAATTACTACACAAGGCATTGCATTTAATCACAGCCAGACATGCAGGCAAACAGCCACCTAGACAAGACAGAACTCAAGAGTAAAAAACCCCTCCCAGCTAGTGACATTCTCCTATGCAACCCTGGCTGCCTGGAACAGCCTTCCTGCATCTCTGCCTCATGAACTCTTCAGTTCATTATGAGCCTCAGCTGAAGATATGTCTCCCGTACCTTCACCTCACCATTTCTCCCCCTCTACTTTTCTTGTGACTTTAAAGGGACACAGCCATTTCTAAATCTAGTCCGAGTTAGACGTAACTTCAGATCATACACCAGCCCCAAGTACCAGTTTGTTTTTACTTATTTACATATTTATTTTGTAAGTATTTTTCCTCTCCCCCCCCACACTTTGTTAGAGACCAACCCCAGCAACAGGGGACGGTCACTGACTGAGAGAAAAACAGTAAAAACTGACTGCACAAAATACACTGCAAGCAATTCTCCCCTCCCTCATCTTTCCAGTCTCAAGATTGAATGTTACATGCAACAATGGTAGGTAACACTTTTCAGACAGAAGTGTGATTTACACCAGGGTCCCTTTAATTACATAACTTCATCCTGTGAAATCTTTTGAGTCAGTTTGTTTTAAAGACATTACAGCATATTCTAGTCAACTCTGACTTCCCTTAAGAATAAGATCTGAGGGGGCAGGGAGTTGAGTATTTTGATGCTTGTTTGGGTAATGGAGACATTTTATTCTGTCCCCGAAAATTAGTGGTACAGAACCATGAAAGTTAAATATCAAACAGACATTGGCCCTGTGCACAAGGCAGGGTGGTGCCTATAGTGTAGTCTCAGAACTGACCAGACAAGCATTTAACTGACACTTTCATCCCTTCCCCTGGAAATTGTTCAATAATAGGAAGGACATCACTACCACAGGAGTTCTCTTGCCATTCAGCTCAAGTTTCTTTTGCTTAGTTTGATCCCATTACTACAGCTGGATCCTGAGCTTTTGTATTCAGGATGAGGGGGAAGAAGATCCACTTCTCTCCTTTGAAGCTATCCACTTCAAAAGGAGACAGAACACTGCCACACCACTGTTGCGCAGGGATTATGGCTGTATTAGCCATTGCCCTCGAGTGAGATTTCAACACTGGGCTTAAAGTCCAAAGGATTTTATACTAGCCCTTTCTAGCCACAGCTCAATATCCAAGAGATTCAAGTACATATTTTTTGGGGGGGGGAGAGGGAGGGGAAGGGGAGGCGGGAAGAAGAGGTGCTACATATGTGTCAGGGAAATCTTTACATTCAAAGCAGTGTGTCTTCTTAGGACTAGGTTCTCCTTGCTCCACAAACAATATTCATGAAAATAATTGCATTTATTAATCCTAACCAATTCAAATTCAAACAAAACCAATGTTTTAGACCTAAACTATCTTGAGTTACGATAACATTTCCTAAAATCCACCCTAATCTGAGCAATTGATTTAAATTAAAGTATTTTAAATCACCACACACAAAACCTTGCTTTAAATAATTTTTTAGTTTATTTTCCTAAAGAAAGATTGACTTTCACTGTCTGGTAACCATGAAAACGTTGATTTACAACTAAATATAATCTTTACACTACATTTGGTGCTTTTCTCCCCCCCCCCCTCTACCGAGGAGGTTATATCCTTCCTCAGACACTAAATGGTTTTAGCTGGCAACAAGTAGCTAAACATTTTAACATATAACAGAAAAACATCACTGACAATTAGACACCAACATGTATGTTGTCTACATGCACATGTAAACCAGCAAAGAACTCTATCAAAAGTACCTCTTTAGCTAGTCGTCTCAGGGGAATGTTGACAATTTTCTGCTTCCGCTCTGTGATTAGATTCACAAACCTGGGCGGAGGTTACAAGCAAGAGAAGAGTATTTCAAAGATTAAAAACAGCTATCAGAAACTCTGACACTCATGGGGGGAGTTAACCCACACATTCAACTGGGCTATTGCTGTCAGGGAACTACACAATGGAAATGCTCAAGAGCATACTGCACTCCCCCAGAGTCTATCCTTTTCCAACTGTGCAAAGACCTTTTAGTCTTACCTCACAAGAGCCAGACCATATGACAGGACCAGTTCATGAGATCTCATGTTGCCAGATGTATCCAGGATTTTACAGCGAATCAGATCTGCAGTGCAATCCACAGCTAAAGGCATTCTGTGCCCATACCTAGAGATAGGGAAAGCATGATAAACATTCTTATACCAGTCCCATTTTAAAAAAAAAAAGAGGGGGGGAACTGCAAGAAGTTTGTTGCCTTGAGGTCTTCCTGCTGGATTCATATCCTAGTCCAGGGGTCTTAAACATGCAGCCCACGGGGTTATTTTCTGCAGCCCGCGAGCCCCTTGCAGCGCCTCCCCCCCCCCCCACCGTCCCCCAGTGTTTACCTAGAGCGGCTCCAGCCGGACGTGCACCGGGGGCAGGGCAGGCTGCCTGCCCTGCGCCACTCTGGGAAGAGGCTGGAACATGGGGAAGGGGGGGGGGGGCGGAGGGGCTGTGTGTTGCTGTTGCTTCGGGCAGCGCCCCCAGCAGCTCCAGTGGGCCAGGAACGGGAAACTGCGGCCAATGGGAGCTGCTGGGGGCGGTGCCTGAAGCAACAGCAACACACAGCCCCTCCGCCCCACGTTCCAGCCTCTTCCCGGAGTAGGGCAGACAGGCAGGCAGGGAGCCTGCCCTGCCCCCGGTACGCACCGGGCCAGATCCTGCCCCTCCGAACCCCTCCTGCAGCCAAACCCCCTGTTCTGAGCCCCCTGCTGCACCCCAACCCCCTGCCCTGAGCCCCCTGCCGCACCCTGACCTGGACCCCCTGCCACACCCCACACCACTCCTGCATCCCAACCTACTGCCCAGAGCCCCCTGCTATACCCCTCCTGCACCCCACACCCCAGCTCCCTGCCCTGAGCCCCCCACCACACCCCTCCTGCACCCCCTGGGGGCATGGAGGGAGCAGAGTTGGGGGGATTTCAGGGAAGGGGTGAGAAGAGGGAGGGCCTCATGGAAGGGGTGGAGTGGGGGCAGGGCCAAGGGTGGTGGGGGTGGGAGGTGTCAGTAATGCAGCCCTCGGGCCAATGTACTAGTCCTCATGTGGCCCTCATGGTCATTTGAGTTTGAGACTCCTGTCCTAGTCCATGTGAAATATTAGTTCACAGCACAAAATCACTGAACATTCGCCTTAGCAGGTCTCTGCTTATGAGCAGAATAAAAGACAAGGGCTGCATGGCGATGCCGTGACACTGAGGGTTTGGGCGAGTCATGGCTCTCAGCACCCCGACTATACACATTATTCCAGCACCCCTGGACCGGGCCGCAAGTGCAAGGCGCCCTCAGCCAGGGCTGGCCCCGGCTGTCCAGCTCTGCTACGGCCCGGCCCGGCCCCGCCTGACAGGCTCCCCTGGGGCACTCTGGAGACAGCCCCTCCCCCCGCGCCCCTCACCTGCTCCGCCAGCCCGACACCCGGTCCAGCGCGTCCCGCTGCAGCCGGCAGTCCCCGCAGTACAGCCCCACCATCACCTGGTCCCACTCGGCCTTGCTCCTCCAGGCCACCACACTCCGCCGCGGCGGGCGCTTCCCGCGGGCCCCGCTCCCCGCCATGCCGCGCGCCCGGAGCCCCCCGCAGCCGGCCAGCCTTTCCGCGGGGCCGAGGCCCGGGCCAATCAAAGCGCAGACGGCCGTGAGCTTCCGCCCGCTTCCATTGGCTGCTCCACCGAGCACGTGGCTGAGGGAGGGTCTTAGCGCTGGGCTGAGGGGGCGGGCGCGTGCGTGCTCCGCAGCAGCCCGCCGTACAGCGTTCCCTAGCAACCAAGCGCCCGACTGGTCCCGCCCCCAGTCTCCACTTGTGCTGGTGCACCGAGCGCGGCACGGGCTCCCCCCCAGAGCCTCCACCCCGCGCGTGTCCTTCTCAACCCGGCCCTCTAGGTCCGGTTCAGCCCCCCCACCCTGCCGCCCCAACGGCCTCTTTCCCTCCCCTGGCTGTCTGCCTCCAGTTGACTGGAGTTCCCCCCGCGAGTTTTGAACCAGCAGCCGGGAGCTCCTCTCCCCACCCCCCGCTCGTCGGCCTCCCCTCACTGGCTGGGGAGCGATTCCCCCCTCCCCTGCTGGGAGCGATTCCCCCCATCTTCCCTTCCTAGCGGGGAGCATCCTGGTCTCCCCCCACTTCAGCAGGGCTGCTGTCTGGTGTTTCCTTGGTCCCTTCCTGCCCCAATCAGTTATACCAGCTCCCAAAGTGGCATCCTACTGCTAGCAGGATCATAGTCAAATAGCTTCATCTCCTGGCTCCAAGCTGAAAAGTACTCACACACTTACCCTGTTTTGCTGGCCAGATCCCAGCCCATACCCATTCCTTGGCCCCCCTCTCTGCTACTTGGCTCAGTTGGGGGGGTGACACATTGGCGGGGGAGCGGTGATGCTAGGCGGCTTGGGCAAGCACAGCTCGGGCAAGTGGCAATGCCAGACAGCTTGAGCCCGCTTCGTGCATCCTGTTTTCAGTTTAGAGAAATATGGTCACCCCAACTCTTTGGATTTCAGATGGGTGTCGCAGCATATCAAGTTCCTTGAAATAAATTTTAAACTGGGTTTACACAGAGCCTCAGGAGCTCGTGTTGACTCCAAGGCCTCCCTTTATTCCATGTCTAGCAAAGTGGTAGGTCAGCATGGCTTGTTGAAAGTAAACTACTTTGCAACAGAATGAAAATTATCATTATCAGTTGTGCAATTTTCTTGTTCTGTTTCTTTTGCAGGGTAGTTGCACCTTCAACTGGATAAAATTAGCTCATGTGAAAGTGAAAATATTTTGCCTTGACAGAGGTTTAGATGTACTTAATATCAGGTTAGACAATTCATCACATCTTTTAAATCCTAGTCTAGACAAAACCTAAAAATCAGACATGACACAAGGTGGGTGAGGTAATATGTTTTATTGGA
>NW_020664482.1:21978595-22000707 GCF_002925995.2 Terrapene triunguis
GCTGAATCCTTAGGAGTTTTCAGCAAAGAATTTGAAAACAATCCCTACTTTCCCTATCTATAAAATGCGGATAAGAACACAAACGCTAGGTTGACACTACAAGCTAGGGTGTAATTCCTTTACTCGCGTACACGTACTTGTGGTAGCTCAATGAGCACTAGTGCAAGAATAAATAGTACTGTAGCCATGGTAGCACGTCTGCAGCAGCAGCAGTGGAGACATGGCTGAGCCATGCCAAGAACATACAACCACCCACAAGTTTCACGTGGGTTGGTACTCAGTGCTACTCAGGCTACTGCAGCTGCTCCTGTGGCAGGGGCTGACTACTGCTACTCCACCCTAGCGGTGGTGCTGGCTGCCAATCAGCTGTTTGGCAACCCCCAGAGCACCAGCCAGCTGTTCCCATGGCCAGTCCTGGGACCCCCGAACCGCTGATCAGCAGCCAGCTCCAGGGCTGCAGATCAGCTGATGCCAGGGCCACCAAACAGCTGATCGACAGCCAGACCCTGCGTCCCCAGTCGGGCGCTTCCCCTCCCGGGCTCCGGCTGCGCTGGGGAAGCGCCCGGCCGGGGGCGCAGCAGGTCTGGAGGTCTGAGGGCTGCCTGGCAAACCGTGAAGCTGGTAGTGCTCGGGCAGCTGTTTCGCGTGGCTGGGAGGGAGGAGGGGGAATGCAGGGCGCTCAGGGGAGAGGGCGGAGTTGGGGCGGAGACTTTGGGGAAGGGGTGGAGTTGGGGCGGGGAAGGGGCGGAGTTGGGGCGGGGACTTTGGGGAAGGGGCAGAGTTGGGGCGGGGCCAGGGCCCCGTGGAGAGTCCTCTTTTTTAAAACCTTAAGTATGGTAATGCTACGCAGTGGGGCCTCAGAGTGCGGCCGGTAGGGGTGACAGGGCCAGGCCCTGACTCCCCCACCCTGGGAAGAGGGAGAGGCCGCAGGGAGGCACTGACTGACTGCATCCTGGACCTGTGCCAGCCGACCTACCACCATGATGGAGTGCAACGCTTCCCCCACTACAGGTACCCCCCCACCAATACTCCCTTCCAATACCTACGCCCTTCCACTTCCTCCCCCCTCGGGTTGTGGGCTCCTGCATATTAGCCACCCTGTGGCCCTGGTTAAATCCACCCCTGGGTACCTGTGCAAGAACTGAACTAACAGGGCCAGGATAAAAAACAGGGGCACAGGTTCCCAACTGCTTTAATCCATGGAGCCCCTCTCCTTGCTCAAAGCTAATATCAACCTTCTTTCTCAAATATTTTTACATACCAGTTAAGTTTTCCATTATATCCTCCCCCGGTTTGCTAAATTTGCTGTTGTTGCCTGTACTTTAAGATAATTTAACAGAGTTAATTAATTTTTCTTGACTCAGGTTTCCCTCCCTTCCAAGGCTGCTTGCACCTCTCCTCCTCCCGCCTCTCCTCACTTCTGCTTTGTTTTTGTTTTAAAAGTTAAAAGTTATACTTATTACAGAAATCTCTATTGCTAAAAAGATGAAGCAACTGAAAATAAAACAAATCAAGAAACAAACAAAGAGAAAATAAGGTAAATGCTTTAAATAAGCCCAGTGAATTAATTAGTTTAACCCTTCAGGAATGTAACAGCTGGAAATACTCCTAACTTTCTTGAAAATATGGTTGCCAAGCAATAGAAATGTTAACTTTACTTCTAATACTAACCACTAGTTAATAAGAAACATGGGCTTTTCTTATTTCCATTTAAGAGCATTTTTTAAAATAAAAGTAATAGAAAGTAATAGAAGATGCCTTAAGTTACTAAATTAATACACAAAGGGAGGAAATAACTTAATAAGGATTTTTATCAGTCCTTATTAAAAGTTTTAAATAAAAAGGTAACTTGCTTATTTAAATGTTTAATTCTTTTGTATGTTGTGTGTGTCACGTGACTACTTTTTTGTTTTTTGTTGCAACAAAAGTCGATTTTATACTTTTTTAATATAAGTGTTACCACAGTATTTTAATATTATGATTAAGTGTAACCATCATAATACCAATTAATTGGGTTTTTTTGGCAAAGCTCAAAAAGGCCTCCGTTATAAATATATGTACATATATTTTTGCGTCAATAAATAATACAATTGCAAACAAAAAGAATTCTCTTTTATTAATCACAGGTTTTTTATTTAAAGGAAAAATGTAAGGGGAAACAGCAATATTAATGTAAAGGTAATAGTAGCAAAATGTCAGTTTCTTGTTTGTTTTTTCATAAACTTGATTGTGCCTTTATTAAATATTAAAATATAGTTAAAAGAATGTTATAGCAAAAATGGTAAAAGAAATAACAATATATACTATGTCTGGTTATGTTGCAAAATGTTAACACTAACCAAACAATTTCAAAAGGTTTTCCTCTTTGTGTGTCAAATACAACCAAGGCCTGGTCTACACTAGGAGTTTATGTCGAATTTAGCAGCGTTACATCGAATTAACTCTGCACCCGTCCACACAACGAAGCTATTTAGTTCGACATAGAGGTCTCTTAAATTCGACTTCTGTACTCCTCCCCAACGAGGGGAGTAGCGCTAAATTCGACATGGCCATGTCGAATTAGGCTAGGTGTGGATGGAAATCAACGGTAATAGCTCCGGGAGCTATCCCACAGTGCACCACTCTGTTGACGCTCTGGACAGCAGTCCGAGCTCGGATGCTCTGACCAGCCGCACAGGAAAAGCCCCAGGAAAATTTGAATTCCTTTTCCTGTCTGGGCAGTTTGAATCTCATTTCCTGTTTGGACATCGTGGCGAGCTCAGCAGCACTGGCAACGATGCAGAGCTCTCCAGCAGAGATGGCCGTGCAATCTCAGACTAGAAAGAGGGCCCCAGCATGGACTGATCGGGAAGTCTTGGATCTGATCGCTGTGTGGGGTGATGAGTCCGTGCTTTCCGAGCTGCGAACGAAAAGACGGAATGCAAAGATCTACGAGAAGATCTCTAAAGCCATGGCAGAGAGAGGATACAGCCGGGATGCAACGCAGTGCCGCGTGAAAATCAAGGAGCTGAGACAAGGCTACCAGAAGACCAAAGAGGCAAACGGACGCTCCGGATCCCAGCCCCAGACATCCCGTTTCTACGAGGCACTGCATTCCATCCTAGGTGCGGCCGCCACCACTACCCCACCACTGACCGTGGACTCTGAGGATGGGATATTGTCAACGGCCGGTTCCTCGGACATGTTAGCGGACGGGGAAGATGAGGAAGGAGATGAGGAGGACGAGGCAGTCGACAGCGCTTACAACGCTGATTTCCCCGACAGCCAGGATCTCTTCATCACCCTTACAGAGATCCCCTACCAACCGTCCCCAGGCGTTAACCCGGACACAGAATCAGGGGAAGGATCAGTCGGTAAGTGTTTTAAACATGTAAACATTTATTTTTAACAGAACAAGAATATTAACAATATTAACAATGGGTTTTGCATGATTACTTTGCCCTAGGCGCTTAACGTTTCAGTCCTTGGCAGTGCAACTACTGAAAAAAAATCTAACAATGTCCACTTTAGCATGATTGCTTTGCCCTAGGCGCTCTACTGTTTAGTCCCTGCCAGTGCAGCTACAGTAAAATCCGGTCTATATGTCCGGGGATAGAGCAGAAATCCACCTGGGACATCTCCACGAAGCTCTCCTGGAGGTAATTGGAAAGCCTTTGCATCAGGTTCCTGGGGAGAGCGGCCTTATTGGGTCCTCCATGGTACGAAACGTTTCCGCGCCAGGAGACAAGCAAGTACTCCGGGATCATTGCCTTGCAGAGCATGGCGGCATACGGCCCTGGTCTTTGCATGCTTTCCCGAAGCATCCTTTCTTTCTCCGTCTCTGAAATCCTCATCAGAGTGATGTCGCTCATGGTGACCTGCTTTGAATTAGGTAGGGGAATGTTAGTATTGGGACTGCTTGCCTGTTCCTTTACAGAACTGTAACCGGCGGTTTACAGCCACGCGGTGGAGGCGGGAGAGGGGCAGCATACAGGGATCTTTCCCTGGGACAGCCGCGAGGGGGTGGGACAGGGGCAGAATTCATGCTTGCCGGATTGCTGGCAGCAGGGACTGGCATTGCTTTGAATGTGAAAGGAGGCCAGTGCTATTATTAAAGTTTTAAGCAGCCACAAGTATACGGCTTACCATGTCGGCCTGCTACACAAATTCCGGTGTCCTGCCCCGCTTCTCTGATCTGCACTGCAAGACCCCAGGCACTGAATGTGAAGGCCGAAAATTCGACCTTGTCCTGAGTGCGCATGTGATAGGTGCTGTGCATGGTCTTGTTCACAGAGAAAGACTATGTTCTTTGTTCACAACTAAATTTATCTTTCTGAGGAATTCACTCCCTTTTTCCCATCCCACAGCTGCGACTGTCTCCCGACCTAGCCTGGCATCACACTCCCAGAGGCTAGCGCAGATTAGGCGTAGGAAGAAGAGGACACAGGAGGACATGTTCTCGGAACTTATGGGCTGCTCCTGAGCCCAGGCAGCCCAGCAGACCCAGTGGAGGGAGAACTTGTCCCAAATCCACCGATCACACATTGAACGGGAGGAGAGGTGGCGGCAGGAAGACCAGCAGGCGACTCAAACGCTGCTTGGACTAATGAGGGAGCAAACGGACACGCTCCGGCGCCTTGTGGATGTTCTGCAGGACCGGAGGCAGGAGGACAGAGCCCTGCTGCAGTCTATCTCTAACCGCCCTTTCCGCCACAAAGTCCCATACCCCCCTCACCCAAAGTCCCAAGAAGGAGGGGCGGCAGAGTCCGTGAACCTTGCCCGGCCATCCGACGTTGATGTTTGTAAAACATCCCCTATGGTCCACCAGTGCTTGCAGCACCATTGAAAAGTAGCCCTTTCTGTTAATGTACTGGCTGGCCTGGTGGTCCGGTCCCAGGATAGGGATGTGAGTTCCATCTATAGCCCCACCGCAGTTTGGGAATCCCATTGCGGCGAAGCCCTCTATGATGACCTTCACGTTTCCCAGGGTCACTACCTTTGACAGCAGTACCTCAACGATTGCGTTGGCTACTTGCATCACAACAACCCCCACGGTAGATTTGCCCACGCCAAAGTGGTTCGCGACTGACCGGTAGCTGTCTGGCGTTGCAAGCTTCCAGAGGGCTATGGCCACTCGCTTCTGGACAGTCAGGGCTGCTCGCATGCGGGTGTCCTTGCGCTTCAGGGCAGGGGACAGCAACTCACAAAGTTCCATGAAAGTCCCCTTCCGCATGCGAAAGTTTCGCAGCCACTGTGATTCATCCCAGACCTGCAGCACTATGCGGTCCCACCAGTCCGTGCTTGTTTCCCGGGCCCAGAATCGCCGTTCCACAACATCAACATGACCCATTGCCACCATGATGTCCTCGGCGCGGGGTCCCGTGCTTTGTGACAGGTCTGTGCCACTCTCAGACTTCAGGTCCTCACCGCGCTGCCGTAGCCTCCTCGCCCGATTTCTCAGCATCTGCCTCTGGGAAAGGTGGATGATAAGGTGCGAGGTGTTGACAACGGCCATAACTGCAGCGATGGTCGCAGCGGGCTCCATGCTCACAGTGCTGTGGCGTCCGCGCTGTCACTGACCAGAAAAGTGCGCGAACTGATTTCCCGCTGGCGCTTTCAGGGAGGGAGGGCGGGAGTGATGGTTGGATGACGACAGTTACCCAAAAGCACCCTCGACACATTTTTTTCCCCAGAAGGCATTGGGGGCTCGACCCAGAATTCCAATGGGCAGCGGGGACTGCGGGAAAGCTGCCCACAGTGCACCGCTTCCAATGTCGACGTTTGCCCCGTTAGTGTGGACTCACAAAGTCGAATTACTGTCCTTAGTGTGGATACACACGTTCAACTTTGTAATATCAATTCCACATATTCGATTTAAGTAAAATCAAACTACTCTCGTAGTGTAGACATACCCTAAGTGTCATAAAAGTTTAGTATCCTCAAAGTGTTTGCATAGACCTGCATTTAAAATTCAGTTTGGTTTAATTTTTATACTCTTTTCTTCTATGTTATGTTAAAGGGAAGTAGTTGTTAAAGTTTGTGCTTCTAAACAGTTAACAAAAGTGGAATTGGTGTGACAAGCAAATTAACTCTAGAAAGGTTGGATAAAAATTCTGTTACCAACTCTTTTGCTAAAACGAAGTGCTCAGCAGGGGAGAGCAATACACTGCACAGAAGACTGTAAGCATCTATTTTAGCAGTTATGCACTATAGTATAACAAAATAAATAATGTACATTTTAAGGAAGTAAAAATGAATGTCTGCAAAAACTGCAAAAGCATTTTAAACAGTTATATTTGTGCTAAAAAAATGGGAAAGTCTGCACAAAAGCATACCTTGTTTTATAGACTACTTGGTCCCTATTACAATGTAAACAAACTAAGTTAATCTGTGTATCAAATTTGGGGTATTGAAAACAAGAGAAATGTAAAACAACAAGCGAAAACTTTATCATGTTAACCAACTCAAGCTGTTAAGGGTGGATCCCACAGACCAAAGACACCGGAAGATATCAGTGCACAGTGAAGAAGCCCCTGGGTATCAGGAAAAGAAAAACTAAGTCCTTTGTGTATATAACAGACTGGTCAACTAATTTCAGTCATTTCAGGCAATTAAATATGCAATTGTCTACAGAGACATTATAGAAACCACAAGCTGGGCCAGGTCTAATTGTTGTTTAGAAATGGATATTATTAAGCAAAGTAAGTTAATTTAATCTGCCTGTGGTTTTAAATCTTTATCACTGAAATATGGATGAATTTGGCTACTGTGTAAAAGCAACTGTATCATTGCTACATACTACTTTTTTAATTGATATACTAGCATCTTATCAGGAATGTGCACAAGATTCAGGGGCTGGGCAAAAGACTAATCCGCAGTCTGGTATCTTTCAAAATAGCAGTCTCCAAAATCTAGATACAATGATTGAGTATATTTCAAGATTATCTGAATGTGGAGACCTATTTAAACTAAGGGTAATATGAAAAATATGTTTGTATATTGGTGTGTGTGAGATATATAGATAGATATAAAAACAAAACATTAATTATTTTGACCACCTGGCAGTGGAAACTGTGTTTAACCTGTAATTCATGGATAAGGGCCTGGCTACTAACAAAACAGTACATCATTTATAATGTGAATAATATTGCTAAACTGTTTAACAAACTAATTGCAGCAAACAATATAAAGGCAAGGAAAAAACAAATTGGTAAAGAAATTATTTGTACTGCTTATGAAAGTTACGTAGTAACTACCCTAACCAATTCATTAGGGAACATTTAAAAAGGAAAATAGAGCAACTGGTGCCCATTGCCCAACTTAATAGCTGAACAACAAGCAATTGGGGATGATATTGCTTGCACCCCCTGGTTTGTACTTTAAGCCTAATATTAATGGTGGTTCAAATGATTACCACCACTGTGGTCTTGGAAATGTGCAGGTGGGTAATAAACTTGAAAAAGAAAGCACAGAAAGACAGGAATATAATGCAAATAAAACAAATGCTGATATAAAAAGAACGACAGAAGCAGGGGAATGTAGCCAAGGCGTGGCCCAAAATGAGTAATTAACACCTGGAGGGAGGTCTCATTTTTTGGAAGATAGGGTTAGGGAAGAAAATAAATTATTTGGTTGAAAACAGAATGTGTTAAATTAAGATAAGTAAATAGGTCAGTAGGCCAAGAAGACAGAATGTCTACGCCAACTAAGATAAGAGGGAAAACAGAGAACTATTTACTATTAAATAGATAATAAGGGACAAAGAATGTAGAGATGAGGTAAAGAGCAAGTTGAATCAGAGTCAGTGTGTGGATGTATAGTAAAGGCAATTAGATGTGCAATGTATATAAAGGGAGAAGGTTTCTGTGTAATTTTGGAGCTGTAATCTACCCTGCATCCACCCCCACTGCGTTTTGACTCAGACCAACTCAGCGTAGCACTGCTGTATGTAACTTTCTATTTGCATAAACAAATTTTCTGTTAATACAAGCCATGGGGTCAGTGATACTGCATTCTAATTAAGGCACATGTTATTCAAAACAATTTTGTTTAGTGTCAAATTACCAATATGGAATCCTGACAACAATATTTGATAAACTGGTTACTGTCCATTCAGTAGGTTATCTGGAAAACAGCATCTACAAGAAACAACAGAATCTACCTCAACTACTGGTGTGTTACAGAGCAATGCAAACCTAAAGAGCACCACACCCAGCTTGTTATGCCAGGAATGTTGCAACTCCAGTGTGTGGCCACAATAATTCAAGCCAATCTAATGGACTGAGAAGCTAGTTGGTTCTGTCTCCTGCCCAGCAAAGCTTACCAGATGGTGACAACCAGCAGTAAGGGCAACCCATAACATGGATGGACAGTACTGTGTAGTAACCAATTACAAGAAATTTATATATGAAGGCCTTATTTGTAATGTCACTATTTCAAATGTCTGTTTAATCCTCATGTACTTTGAACTCTGGAATATATTGTAACAGTGCCTATTCCAGTTTTTTAAAATGGATTTAAAACAACACCCCTCAATCAAAGTCCTGGGTCTAACATTCCCAGGCCCATAATATGGGACTAAGAATAATTGGAAAAAGGAAATTGTCCACAGGTCGTATTAGGGAATGTGCAGACCACTGGACATGTGGGGCATGAATGTATGGATGGGTAAAGCAAAATGACCAAGAAACCGTGTTTAGGCCACTGGGTCATTTTCAGTCCATACATTATGCTTTTCCGGGATAATGGGTAAACATCCTCCCCATAAAAAGACAAAAAGCAGGGGAATGGAGTAGATAGAATCTGGAGCACTATGCCTGGTGCAAGATTTGAGGCCTGAACCGGAGGCTGCGAACCAAAGTCAGGCCATGTAGCAAAGTAGATGCTTACAAGTTCATTGTCCAGTACATGAACTTGGCAAAGTTGTTGCTAGTTTATTAGATATTTACATAAATATATTTTAGCTAGTACAGATACATTCCAATCTAATACAAGATAAGATGGTTTGACAAAATAATGAATAGGGATGTTTTGTCCAAGATATCAGGAACAAGGGGAGGTAACAAACAGATGTCATGAAATACATAAGGGGGTGTTTAAGTTGTGTTTGCCTGTTGTTTGCTTCAGCCTATAAGTGTCACGGTACTTCGCCTTAACCCTTTGTCCAGCTGAGGAGAGCTGCGGAAAGTCCCGCCACTGACTGAGGTGAGTCCATTGCAATGAGCATACATATGTTAATGCAACTGTAGACATTGATCCAGGGAGCTAGTACCGTGCTTCATTGACAATAAACCTGGCCGAGTGCCTTCACCACTGAACCGTGTTTGTGGTCTTCCTTTATTAGTAAACTCGAGGTCTGCTGGACTAACCTGCTGCACTGTCTACTAATAATAATGAAGCTTCAAGGACAGAAGTAATGAGCAGCCACCTTAACTGTGTGTTATTGCAGTTTGGGTGCTCTTTAGCTTGTTGTTAAGGATTTGTGTTTTATAACATCAATAAGGGAGTTGTTAGCTTGTTATTGTATTAGGAATTTGTGTTTGCACCAATAAAGGGTGCTTTGTTTTGGAAAAGATACTTGTCAATCATTCATCAGAGGGCTGTATCTGTGTCCTCTAGTATTTTCTTGGGCACACTGGAGACCCATACCTGATGAGAAAAGATTGGGTTTGAGGGAGCCTTTGGTAAGCCTGGCAGAGGACACTAGGTGAGCTACTCGAGGGGGTTATCTAAATTCTGTTTTCTGGGGTAACAGTGGGGGGCAATTTATCTCACTTAGATGCTTGGCTGATCATGCCCACTTGGAGTGGAAAGATGCTGCAAAGCTCCCTGGACTGAATAGGGAATATTGGATTTTTTTTCAGGAGCACAGAGTAGAGAGGGTCATTAACATAGAAATTGGAATTAATTCTCAATTTGAATTCAGGGCTGAAACCTGGTGTTAAAAGGCTGGAGAATCTATCACAAAATGTTCCTAATGGTTAATTACCCTCACTGTTAAAAATGTACACCACCTTTCCAGTATGAATCTGTCTAACTTCAGCTTCCACCCATGGGATCTTGTTATACCTTTAGCTGCTACATTGGAGAGCCCATTATCAAATACTTGTTCCCATGTAGTAAGTGCTTAATACGTCTGCCTTTTCTGCATTATTATTGACATTATGTTTGAACATGATGATAGTGTGGCAGACTGATCCTATGGCGGCTCAAGAGAAAGGCCAAGAGGGAGTTGTGCACAGATTGGGATAAAGAGACTGATTTTTTTTAGCAGAACAGAGTGAGTGAGGTGGATCAGGTAGGGGCTTGGAGGGGCCAGCAAGACACTAATGTGGTTTGGTGAGGAGTTTGGTAATAAAGGGTTTTCTGGAAGGAGACCAGGGAGCAGAACAAAGAGATTCTGTGTGCATTAGACAGTAGGGGAGAGATTGGCCATAAGGGCCCATCTCTCACATACATACGTACATGTCAGGCATGTTTTTTTTTTTTTACAGTATTGCTTCTGGAATGGGCCTCACAGCCTCTCGTCATGTATCTGATGGTCCTCATGGAGCTGAAGGAATTTAGCAGCAACACAACCCTACAAGGGAAATAATTTATAGAACTCAGGCAGGTAAAATGGTATGAACTGAAATAGGGTATGTGTAGTGAAAATCCTGGCCAGATACAACAAAGGGAGTTACTCCCATCAGTACGGCCTCCCTTTCTGATTTGGAATTAGAAAAATAACAACCTTATTCTTAGAGAGACTGAATTAATTTAGCTTAATCTAAATAAATGGTCCCTGAAAGCTGGAGGAGACAGCTAGTTCTAGTGCTGTCTGCTGCTAGAGAAGCTCCACCCCACAAAGCTCTCCAGCATTGTATCGCACAATAAATATTACAATATTGAAATAAACTTTACTGGTGAAACATGCCCTGAGAGTGGGACGCTGTGCCTCGCAATTACTGGTTTTATAAAAATCCTTTCACTGGTATTTCATACGCTGCGGACATATTATCTAGTGAGGTCCCTAGCAGACTTCATTTATACATCACTCTCTTATGAGGCTCTCAGCATGATTTATCCCCCTCACTAGATGGGTCATGGCTGCTGCTTATAGAATCAGAGAAGTTAGAGATGGAAAAGTCTTACAAGAGTTCATCTACTCCATCCCTAGAGTGCTCCACTTATTCCGTGGCTGAGAAGTTGGCTGCAAAATGCACCCATCATTATGGAATTATGCAGAAGAATATTAGTTTAAAAGGTAAATCCCTAGCCCCTATAAGTGTGAAAAAATCACCCCCATGTGACCCAAATGTAAATGCAGTACAGTCTGCTTGAGTCTGCAGTCAGCCTGAAAGAATAGCTCTGAAAAGTGTAAGTGCCTCTTTTCATCTCAATAAATTGTTAACTCTGGATCCTGCTGGTTCCTGCTGATCACTTTAGCAGAGACATCCAGCTGATGATGTGTTTATTATACACTCCCATACAACTGGATGCTGTGAAGCACAACAATACCCTAGCCAGACTTCAAACCTCTTGCCCTGTAGAAGGAGTTTAGAGAATGGAGACAAATTATTGGAGGCCTATAGAGACTTCTATATGAAGAAAGACTGAAGAGACTGGGATTATTTAATTTGGAGAGGAGTGTGATATTAAAAAACACCTAAATGGATTATGTACCCCATTGACTTCTGTTGAGTTTCAATGGGAATTAGGTGCCTAATTCACTTATGCACTGTTGAAAGTCCCACCTGAGATGACATTACAGAGGTATGCAAAATATGAACGGTGTGGGGAATTTAAACTCGGCACTATTTACTCTAATGGGATATTCAGTGACACTTAAAGGAATACATTCAAAACTGTTAAAAAGAAAGTACTTTTGCAAAGCACAGAGCCCTGGGTACAGTGACAGATTTGGACTTTACAGTGAACTTTGTGTCTTGTTATGTATCTCCTTCAGAGGGTGAATATCATTTATGGGAGCTCTTTTATACCGAGATGCAGAGTGGCCATCCTGGAAATGTTTATCTCCCTGCTGAGGAAGGTCCATTATGCAATGGAATTGAGCTTGTCAGAGATTCACATGGCCAGAAAGGAATTCAGCAACATGAAGGGATCCATTTCTGTGAGTCTCCTGAGGTAATTACTAATGCCATAGCACCTTTGCCATCACCTGGCATTGCTCCTTACCCCTATTGTAGCCCAGCTCCTGCATCACCTCTGCAATGTCCACATAGATATCTTCATTCCTGTGGTTACTCTACATCCAGCATTGCACTGTCCCTTCTCTCCAGAGGCAGTTGAGATCCAGGATTTCCTTCCTGGTCCATGCAGCAACATGTGGTTTAGCTGGGGATCTATCTTTGTGCAGATCCATACCGATCTGCTCACAGAGGTGGTCTAGGAGGTGTGCTCGCACAGGAAGGCTACCAGGAAAAGAAGCATTTCCAAAATATGCTGGGGATTTTAAAGAGGGCGTGGGGTGGGCTTCTGGTCATAGTGCCCCCTGGGCAGTGAAGTTCAAAACTGTGACTAGAACGGTCACTGTTGAGGGAAGTGGGGCATAGTGAGACTGTTGCTGATGGACTGTTTTTTACCAAAATAGGTAACAGTGTCCACGCTGGTATTTTGCCAGCAGAAGTATGTTGGCTATGGACTTGTGTAATTTGGGGTTTCACCAACAGAATCAATTTTAGGTGAGGATGTAAGCAAACCTGTAGTGACAAAAGGAAACTTCAGCTAACAAAACTTTGTCGTGCAGACCAGGCATAAGAGATCAAGTGGATGGAGAATATATTTCTGTTTTGCTGAACACATAGAGGTGTCCTTATCACTGTATTTCATCCATGTGCTTTAGTTCAACTAGGCTCATTTATGTGTAATTTTTATCTTGAGCCCAATTTTGTACATAGTAATAGAATACTTCCAAGTGTCTGTGGTCTAGTGAGTCATGCCTGGAGTTAGAGATCAGGAAGTCCTGAATTCTAATCACAGCTCTGATGCTGGCTTATCAGTTCACCTCTCCCTGTTTTGGTTTCTTTTCCCATTTTAAAAAGTGGTGAAGTTTTAAATATATCGTAGAATAAGAGGAACCCATATGGCCTCCAAAAGCTACTTCCTCAAGTTTGAGAGAGAGAAAATGATGGAGACTGAATGATTCTTGACACCTTGCAGTTATTCATGTTAATTGGATTTTGATCAATGGTTAACAGTTTGATGTCCTCGGATACCATTTCTCTCTCATTGTGGAAACTATGCCTGTTTCAGCTTGTCTTGCAGACAGCAGTGGAAATTCACCCTCTTCCAGAGCATCAACTTTCTGCAGTGAATTCAGCTGAGGCAAATGCTCCACAGCATCACCTGGAACTATGATTTGCAGTGTATCTGGAAGTGCCTTGTAAGTGATTCTTGTCCTCTTACTATTGAACAGTGATTTGAGGGTTGGTAGCATGAAGTGTACTATAGCTCAAATGCACTTTCAGGCTTTAGGGTGAAGGTAATATAGTGTAATCCCCTTTCTCCTTCAAAGGACCTTTCTAATTCCATATACCAAGAGCCACAGGGATTGTTCCATATGGCCTTATCAAGAACACTCACAACGTAAGAACTGAGCTGGCTAAACTTCTAGATGGACTATTATGAGGCAGTATGGAGTGCACAATGTATTCAAACGAGGAAATAGCTTTACTGTTGCCATCTTTCAGTTACTTTTCAAGTCATCTTAATACCCACCTTTGAAGAACGGTTGGTTTGCTGTTGCCTGGCAGATGATATATGCACTATGCATGTGTAACAGGATGGTCTGCCCCTTTAAGGGCCTGGGGCCACCAGCCAGCCCTGTTTGAGTATCAGACCCAGCTAGTAAGGGGTCCAGTGATCAGGGGCGGCTCTATGTATTTTGCCGCCCCAAGCATGGCAGTCAGGCAGCTTTCGGCGGCATGCCTGCGGGAGGTCTGCTGGTAACGTGGATTCGGTGGCATGCCTGCGGGAAGTCCGCTGGTCCTGCGCCTTCGGCATACCCGCTGCCGAATTCGTGGGACCGGTGGACCTCCCGCGGGCACGCCGCCGAAGGCCCCCTGACTGCCACCCTCACAGCAACCGGCAGGCTGCCCCCTGCGGCTTGCCACCCCAGGCACGCGCTTGGTGTGCTGGTGCCTGGAGCCGCCCCTGCCAGTGATCCCTATAAAGGGCTGAGAGAGTTCACCTGGAGGGAGATGGGTTTCTGCAGTAGGTCCTGAAGCAGGAACTAGACGAGAAGAGTATGTTCTCCTTTCAGCCCTGAAAGCGGCAAGGGGAAACGAATGATGTTTTGCCTATGTTTTATGTTTCAAGACTAAAACTGCCCTGAGGGAAGATCCTGAAAGAGATCTGGGCATAGGGCTGAGTTTTTCCTGTGCCTCCAGTGTCCCTACGACTTATATTCAGGAGGGATAAATCCCCATATTCAGGAGAGGGGATGTGGCTTGAGCTGTAACTCTGGAATGTGTGCTGCACAAAGGGTGTCACTTTTGGAAATGAAGATTTCAGTTGTTGTGTGTTTTGTAGATGTTTCATATCCTAACACCAATAAACCTAGTCCTACCTGCCGTCCTAACAATTACATCACTCTCTGGCAGCAATGACTGAGGCCGTCTCCTTCTTTTTCTTCTTCTCACTACAAAGTAGAGTTAGATCGCTGTGTTCTAAAGCACTTAGGATTTGACATCTGTTCCTGTTTTATTCTTTTAAATGAATTAAGCACTGGTGAAAAATGCCTGTTTGAAAGCCCCAGAGACTCCAGTCTCTCTCTTTATCCTCAGAAGAGGAACAGTATAAGCATCAGTTGTGCAAGCTCCCTCTAGCAATGTGCCTCTTCCTTGGTGTGGAGGGACTGCTTCTAGGGGTGAGTAGGGAGTTCAGTCTCTGGCTGTTTTGCTCTTTAGCTTCTCTACTGAGAACAAGGAAATCAGTTGTTACTAGGGTGACCAGACAGCAAATGTGAAAAATTGGGACAGGGTGTGGGGGGTAATAGGAGCCTATATAAGAAAAAGACCCAAAAATCGGGATTGTCCCTATAAAATCAGGACATCTGGTCACCCTAGTTGTTGCCAGTTGTGATTGTTGTTTCTATGATGCGGACACCTGTTGCTTAGGAACTGGACGGCTACCCCTAACTCATTTCAAACAGGCAAATAACTTTCAGGGTCACATTCTTTCCTGTGCTCAAGGCTGGAGGAGGTGTCAGGGGCCAATGATGGCTCCCTCATCTCAAGCAGTCCTGGTGTACATTAGAGCAGCCTAAGAGGGAAGTTCTAACTTAGGCCAGCAGGTTATGGAACATCAAAAGTGGCCAGACTGGTAGAAGAGAATATGTCCCTCAGTTGCTACTGACTTGAGATGGAATTGAACTGGTGAACTGCTTTGTATCCCCAGTGGCTCTGTTTCCTGCCAGCCTTTCAGGACCCCGGCATATCTTATACTTGTTTAGTATTCTTAGGCACCATTTGTATTTAATAAATTGCTAATCATCTCCACCAGCCCAGCAACTCATAAATCTTCTTTCTTTCAAGACTCTTTTTGGGAGTTTATTCTATCTTTTTCAGACTCTAAATTCTTTGGTCAAGATTCTTTTCCCCGTTTATACTTGTGTAAATGAAGAGTAATTCCAGTAAGTAAATTAAGCCACACCAGATTTAGACTGGTGTGACTGAGAGCATAGTTTGGCCTTTCCTATATATCTGAATATGAACAGATGGGAAAAACATCCCAAAACATTTGTTATACACAAAAGCTGTTTTTATTAAATCGGAGAGAAAATACAGAGAAATGCTATAAAGAATCTGGTATTGGAAAACAGGAAACAATAGCTCAGATGTTGCTAGCACCTGGATCTAGTCACTACCACTATCTTCATTTCAACTACTAGTGGATCTGAATCTGTTTTGTTATAATACGGTCTTTGAAAACACAGCAAAGTTTATTACAGTAATAACTTTCCTAAAAGCTGCCAAGCCCTGGGCCTGAATAAATCTAGGTCAAAATGAAACAAGAGATTCATTACCCAAAGAAAAGTGAAATGGGGGAAGAGATTTGAAGGTCACTGCCAAGCTCCTGCAGTGCTTCATGCCGGGAAAGTAAATTCTTGGAAAATACCAGACAGAGAGAAAACTTGGAAAAGGGCCCTGTTCTCTGGAACTGGATTTGCACTTTCCATCTGTGTTTAACAATGATCAGAAAACACAGGCTCTTGTTGTATTGCTATCAAAGGGCCTTATTCAGAGCCC
Organism: Terrapene triunguis; assembly: GCF_002925995.2. Classification (NCBI taxonomy): domain Eukaryota; kingdom Metazoa; phylum Chordata; order Testudines; family Emydidae; genus Terrapene; species Terrapene triunguis. The sequence goes on from NW_020664482.1 coordinate 21,994,825, forward strand.
AGTAACAGCTTGTATCATTTTGTTTCCTATTATTTCAATGGCTTTTCGCATCTGGAACATACCTCTGGGCTTCAGTAACCAAAATGAGTGCAAAAGTTTTAATGTGCTCCTGTGAAAGTGTACTGTAGGAGGTGCTGTAATGCCTGCAAACTTAAATTTTTCCATTAAATATGAAACTAAGTGGGACCTTAGCATAGACGGGAAAAATTGAGCAGCTAACACCAGACCATAACACCTCGCAGGAACTGGAGAAAGACCCGAGGGCTGTAGACCAGGTAACACTGTTCTGCCTGGGGCCCGGAATTGCTATCAGCGGGCCTGCCAAGAGCTTTAAGTTAAAACAACCGCTAGCTGCCCCAAAGGGGCCATTTTGGCAGCCAGGGACCAGCAATACTTTGCTATACCCCCTTCCACCAGCTATGTCCCTGTGCTGGATGCTTAGAAGCGCGTGGCATAGGGCTGTCTGTAATGGCTGTGCGCCACCCTGGGAATCCTCAGCTGCCTGGCAAGTGCAGCTGTACAGCCCCTTTAGCTGCAGCAGTGGTGCATATCAGGGGACCAAAACTAGCCCAGTTAATCAGCCTGGAAAGTCCAAATACAAATACCTCTTTTCAAAAAGAAGAAAAAGGGATTGCAGAGCCCTAGGGAGCATAACTAGGTGTAGTGAGTTCAAATGAAGCAAACCAATCTTAGGTGGAATATCCGGTAGATCTTTCTCTGATGAGGTCTGAATCTGCCTCTTTGCTTGTGTAATTTAAAACTAGACCGGAGCCTTAGGGTACGTCTACACTGTAATAAAACACCTGCAACTGGCCTGTGTCAGCTGACTCGGGCTTGCAGGGCTCAGGCTGCAGGGCTATAAAATTGCAGTCTAGACATTCGGGCTCGGCTGGAGCTCATGTTCTGGGACCCCATGAGGAATCTACACTGTAATTTTATAGCCTCCCAACCTGAGATCCATGAGCCCAAGTCAGCTATCACAGGCCATCTGTGGGTGTTTTATTGCAGTGTAGACATAGGAAATAGCCTAAGGCTGGGGTGAGAAAGGTGACGTGAAAAGTCCTTTTTGTCTCTAATTCCTTTGAATAATACGAGAGAGAAAATCTGGAAACTGACTTTGAGGAGTAATTAAAAAACCATCTGTCAGGGTTCCCTCCCCACTCTGAACTCTGGGGTACAGATGTGGGGACCCGCATGAAAGACCCCCTAAGCTTATTTCTAGCAGCTTAGGTTAAAACTTCCCCAAGGCACAAATCCTTTCCTTGTCCTTGGACAGTATTGCTGCCACCACCAAGTGATTTAGACAAATATTCAGGAAAAGGACCACTTGGAGTTCCTATTTCCCCAAAATATCCCCCCAAGCCCCTTCACTCCCTTTCCTAGGGAGGCTTGAGAATAATATACCAACCAATTGCCTTTAATAACAGTACAGACCAGACCCTTTATTTTTAGGACACTAAAATCAATCAGGTTCTTAAAAGAAGAACTTTATTATACAGAAAAAAGTAAAAGAAGTACCTCTGTAAAATCAGATGGAAGATAATTTTACAGGGTGATAAAAAGATTTAAAACACAGCGGATTCCCATCTAGGCTCAACTTTAAAGTTACAAAAACAGGAATAAACCTCTATCTTAGCATAGAGAAATTCACAAGCTAAAACAAAAGATAATCTAATGCATTTACTTACAATTTCTGTAATTTTAGATGTAACATTTCAAGGTATCTTTTCAAGAGATGGGTTACCTGCTTGGTGTGTCTCTCTCTCTCTCTCTCTCTCTTTCTATCCAGAAGGAACATAGAGAGCACAAACAACCCCTGCCCCCCTGCCATTTGAAAGTATCTTCTTTTCCCATTGGTCCTTCTGGTCAGGTGCCAACTAGGTTAATTGAACTGATTAACCCCTTACAGGTAAAATGATTCTGTACCTCTGTCTGTACCTCTTGCCAGGCGGGATTTTATGTTATTGCATACATAAAGGTTGTTACCCTTCCCTTTATATTTATATCTCAAACACTCTGTCTTAAATAGTGAATTTTCTTTTAACAGTCTCAGCAGTTACATACCTAAAATCTTCCTAATATGATCATGGACCAAAACAAGTTAAAAATTTGCAGGTGCAAAAGTTTATTCCCTCTGCAGCTAGAAATGAATGGAAAGCCCTTTAAATGAAAGGAGGGTGACAGCTCTTTTTTTAATTTAACTTGAGTAAGGAACAGTCAGGAAAGGAACAAATTTTCCCTGCATTTCTGTTGCTCAACATTCTAATTTTATATTGGGCCCAGGAAGTTTGAGCATTACATATTTTCAAAATACCACTGTTCTTTGAGGCTGTAAGAAGCACAGCGGGTGGCAGAGAGAAGAATAATGTGGCCAGGAGAACATCTGGCTTGGCAGTTGTTGACATGTTTGAGTATTATTCCTTAGAGGATGAAAAGCGATTGCTGATAGGACAGACTTGGAGGGGATTGGGGGGGGTTCAACATTTTTTCTGTTCGATTGGTTGGTGTTGTTTTCTAGCATCCATGAGCCTAAGCTTGGAGCCCAGCCACTGAACATCCTGTTTTCACTGAACTTGTCTCTTTCTCTAGGCTTCTTCTCCTCTCCTCTGGTCACAAAGCTACTGCAATAACTCCAAGGTAAGGATCTGAAATGTAGCTTTTTAGTTGATTTCTCACTTGGGATTTGTACTGTTGAGCGAGAGGCATCGAGCATCCTAAGCAGATGAATAAGAATGTAGCAAAGGCATTTAAAAATCAGCTTTTTACACAGCTACTTGCTTGTAAAAGGAAGGAGAATGCTCTCGCAAAGTTCCAGTAACAGGTTTTCTGAACTCTGAGAAGGTTAGTCCAACTTGCTGTGTCACTCATATCCTTGCTTCAGTATTTGAGTTTATGTGCTGCAAGCACGAAGCAGAGTGTGTATCTATGTACTGTGTGGGCCCAATCCTGCTCCCATTGAAATCAATGGGAGTTTTGCCATTGACTTCATTGGAAGCTGGATCAGGCCCTTGGTGTGCACACATGTGTTGAGGGCAGTCACTGAGGCAGCCAAACAGGAATTAATTTATGCTTCTAGTGAATTTGTGAGCCAGCCCCAGCCTTCTCTTACCAAGCCTTCTGGTGAAAGGGAACTATATGGGGAGCCTAGTAACATACTGTGATAGTGTCCAAGCCCTTCACTTCTGGACTGTGGGTTCAAATCTTGATTACTAGCAGGTCACAAGTGGAAAGGAGCTGAGCTCCCATTCCTTGGTACCACACAAGGGAGCTGGTGCTTCTTTGCCCAAGTGCTTTCCACAAAGACAGAAGAAGGTGATAACTGGACGGTATAAAGTACAGACAGGAATGAATGGGTGGGGTGCACGAATGTGAGTAGGAAGGAAAGAGAGGGCAGGTCTAGAACAGCTCACAGTGATACAGGTCAGAACTGAGAGGTCTAATAATATAATAATAATATAATATATGGAGATATACCTATCTCATAGAGCTGGAAGGGACCCTGAAAGGTCATCGAGTCCAGCCCCCTGCCTTCACTAGCAGGACCAATTTTGCCCCAGATGGCCCCCTTAAGGACTGAACTCACAACCCTGGGTTTGTTTAGCAGGCCAATGCTCAAACCACTGAGCTATCCCTCCCCCTATCCCAGGACTGCCCTAGAAGGGGATGCAGTATGTCAGAAATGACAGAGGTGTCGGTGTGCGTGATATCCATGGGTCCTTTCCGAAATGTCCCAGTTCTCTGTCATTGCCACATGTTGTATAGTGCAGAAGACTGAGGTTGACTCATGAAATTTCTCTTGTAATGACATTAATACAGAACTGAGAAACAGCTTCCACACATTTGGGCTCAACATACTTTAAGCTTTGGAGAATGGAGCTGATACTGAGTTATCAGTAACTGTACATGAATCATGCTGCTCAGTGACACAGTCCTGGGCAGCAGGGTCTGGGATTGCTATGGAGGCATCACATTCAGCCCCTGGAGAAGGGAGTGCCTCATGTTGCTCATGAACCTCTCCCAGCTGACCCAGGGGTCGTGTTGATAGACTCCAGGAGGAAGCAGCAACCTACAGCTGGGCAGATAGTTACACCCAACATGAGTCCAGAGGGGACGAATAAAGAGGCAAAGTGGAACCTCGGAGAACATTTACCTCCCCCTCCCAGAAAACATGGTCCAGTTGACAGCCATGCAGTCATATCATCTCACTTGTGACTCTCCAAATCATCAAGGTAATGTGGAGAGAGGAGAAAATCTCCCACACCCAGAAGGATAGGTGAAGTCTAAAAGACCACCTAAAGCTCTGTGATGAAGACTGTGGTCAAAAGCTCGGCTCCTCTGGCACATAGGAAGTTAATACATGGGTATTTCCCGTCATTATGTTAGGCAGAGTTTTCTGAATTCCCTCAGGAACTAAGGACCATCACAAACTGCACCGCCTTGTGCTCCAAATGCAAGGTATTTTTCTTTGACCTTGCCTTCCCTAACATAAATACATGGCAACATGTATATTAAAAATATTATATTATGTTAAAAAAACACTACCAAAAACAAGACACTCCACAATATACTCTTCTCCCCTAGGGAGAAGTTGAGAGAACAAACAACATGTGACAGACAGTCATGTTTCTTAATGCACTATTGGAAGGCATTCAGATGAGTGATGCGCGCAGTAGAAGAGCCTATATTGAATAGAATAGGTCAGTGGTGAGAGGAGTCAGGCACTTTCTCTAGGAAATTCCAGTGCTCAGGGAAGTTACAAAATGAGCTTTAATAGAGTGGTGTGACATGCCATGGAAAACTGCCCTGCTTCAGATTTGCAGCCTTGAGGGTTTTAATTTGCATTCTTATCCTTTCTCCCTCTTGTAGGCTTGCTAGAGATTAACAGAAGCCAATCAGAACGTGAACCCACCACTTGACACCTGAAGGATGGATGGCTCAAAAGAGAAGATCATCCTGAATGTTGGAGGAATCAGACATGAGACGTACTGCAGCACCCTCCGGACCTTCCCAGGGACCAAGCTCTGCAGCCTCACAGAGCCCAATGCCAGCACACTATATGATTATAACCCTACCACCAAAGAATTCTTCTTTGACAGGAGTGCTCAGCTCTTTGGCTATGTGTTGAGCTATTACAGGACCAAACACCTCCATTGTCCTGTAGACACCTGCAGATCAGTCTTAGAGGAAGAGCTGGCTTTCTGGGAGATAAGTGATGCACAGCTGGCACCCTGCTGTTGGCTGAAGCTGACCAACAAAGACAGCCAGCCGGAGGAATTTAATGTTTGGGATGAGAACGAACATGCTGATGACCAGTGCCTCATAGTCCAGGTGGAAAGAAGGGATTTCAGCTGGAGGGCCAGGTGGCAGCCAAAGATCTGGTCTATCTTTGAAAAGCCCTTTTCCTCTTTAAGTGCCAAGGTAATGCTCCCAGTGGGGAACCAGATAGATTCGTCAGCGTGAGCCTGAATCTGTAGGGGTGGAAAAAGCTTAGGAACTTGCAGCTCTAGTGCACGGGTTCAGAGTCCTGCTTACAGCTACAGTACTTGAATAATTAAATAAAACATCCCAGAATAACAACTTGATTCACCAATATTTTTAGTGTGCAGTTCAGCTTGCTCTGATTCAGGTAGGTGATGCTGCTATTAGTTACACAGAAGTATTTGCCTTGGTATTCCAGGGCAATTTGTGAATCCTAGAGGTTTCATGAGTTTTAGCACTAATGATTATTCCTCTGAAAATTCATACTAGAAATGAGCTATTTACTATGAGTTATTTTTATATTATAAGATTTTACTAATCTCACTTGGGAGCTGAAACCAGACCATGTGATTTAGGTGACCCCCTTTCTCATTCACCATGACTAATAAACAATTGAAGTGATCA
>NW_020664482.1:22001107-22014546 GCF_002925995.2 Terrapene triunguis
CGGCGGGCCGTGCTGGCTGCTGCTTCCCGCCGCTCCCATTGGCCAGGAACGGCGAACCGTGGCCACTGGGAGCTGCCGGGGGCCGTGCCTGCGGACAGTCAACATCATCAATATGTCTCGCAGCCCACAATCAGCTTAGCCTGATGGGCCGCATACGACCCACGGGCCACAGGTTGCCCACCACTGACCCATAGGCTCTAAATTATTCCTCCAAAGCATTCGGCAAATATTTTTGAAAATAAGGATGAGTTCATGAAAGGTTCTCTAAGCAGAAACAGGATAAATGTGCAATTAATGTAGGGTCTGATTCTAACCTCACTCCAGTTTTACAGCTGACTCCACTGACTTCATTAAAATTACTCCACATTTACACCAGTGTAAATCTGTTATTTGTAAAGAAGAGTTTGACCAGCTTTAGACTTACTATCTCCCCATTATTAAACAATACAAGGCATATAATTTGGAAGCCTGCAGAGTCAGTCAAGAGTTTGTTCACTGGAGTGGCTCAAAATCAAACATTCGTCTTTACCTGTGCTCTCTACCAGGTCACCTGCTTTCTAAACCTCAGCACGGAAGTCAAACCAGTTAATGGTTGAGCTAATGCTTAACACTTATGCCAGGGCCTTAATAACACCCAGGTGATTTCTGCCTGTGCTATCGGGGGGAAAAAAGTGCCAACTCTCAGCTCATTTTATTTTCTGTAACTAAAATGCTGTTGTGTCTCCCTGCTAGTGCTGGGCTATGGCTATGGCCCTTTGCTGTGCCCCACTACTCTGCATGCTAGGGCTGCGCATTTGCTACTGTGCTGTGTACAGTTAAAAGTGCATTTCATTAATTCCGCTCCTCTCAGAACAGGCACTTGGGGCAGCAACTGCAGGTTTGGAGAAGGCAGAGGACATTTTCCAGTCTGTCTAGAACAGCTGAGTCACTGGAGCCAGCACTTCGTGCTAGGGCAATCTCAGTGAATCTGTGCATGTTGCTCTAGCTGTCAGATGTCTCCCCTTCCCTACAAGGCCAGATGCTAATAGTTCACATTATTTTCCTTGACCCAGATCCCCCTCTTGGCCTTGGACAGGTAAGGATGGAAAAGAAAAAGAAACCTTCAATGTGTGAATCTATTCCTAGATGGAAATTGGGTAAAAGTTAGTCTAGGAAAAGGTAATGTTTGATGCTGAGAATCCTGGATGTGAAGTGAGGCTTTGAAGTTTTGTGATACCCTCACACTGACCTGATCCTACTTTTGACCTTTCTGTCCCTCTGCAGTGCCTGGCTATTATTTCTCTGCTGTTCATCATTGGAATCGTCATTATATTCTGTGAGGAGACTAAGGCACAGTACGAGTACTCTGCTGCTAACTTGACCATTTTCGGCCATTCCAACGTAATTCACAGCATCCATGAGCCTTATTATCACCAGGCCCCTTACCTGCTCCACCTGGAGCTGTTCTGTGTCCTCTGGTTCACCTTTGAGTTTTCCATGCGATTTTTCTTCTGTCCAGACAAAAAGAAATTCCTCAGGAATCCTCTGAATGTGGCTGATTTCCTCTCCCTCTTCCCAGTTTACATTGAACTCTTCACCGCCGAGCAGATTCAGAAAATGCCTAGCCTAGCGCTTTGGCTGGGTTTTGTCCGCGTAGTCTACCTCCTCAAACTCCTGAAGATATTCAAGCTAATAGAGACCCCTCTGATCCTGAGAGTCCTGTCCTACACGCTCAAGTCCATCATCCGAGAGATCTGCTTCCTGCTGATGATCCTGGCCTTTGAAACCCTCTTCTTTGGTTCTCTCTTTTTCTATAGCGAGTTGCTGGGTATTCATTCTTCTTACCGGGCAGATTTGCACTTCACAGACATTAACATTTGCTTCTGGTGGGCTCTGATCACGCTAACCACTGTGGGCTATGGCGACATCATCCCTCTCACCATCTTTGGCCAGGTGATGGCAGCCTTTGCTGCAATATTTGGCATGTTAACCATTATCATTCCAATCCCCATTTTCCTGGTCAAGTTTAAGGGCTATTATGCCACTGCCATAACCAAACAAAAGCTGAAAATGAGCAAAAAGCAATAATGTGATTGAGTTCAGATCATTGCTGCCTTGGGGCACTTCAGAATTAATTCCAGTGTGGTTTGTTTCCACCACTTTGTGGGAAGAGCAACTCCTATGAAAAGTCCTTGCCACATTCATTAAGACTGCCTCCTTGCTCCTTTGGTATATTTCAGATCAATGTCAGGTACCCAGATCTGAGTTATAGCTTTCTATTTTAGTGGCTAATGCTCTTTATGGCCTATCCCTATATCAAACAGCACTACACTGACACTCAGCGTGACCCAACTAGCACTGAAATCTCACCTATCCCTTGTCAGAACAAGATGAGAAAATTCACTTTGGACAGTTTCATCAACACACAAGATGTTTTTTTTTTTTTTCCCCACCAGCAGGAAAAAACAATGCTGTTCACTGTGCAAAGCTATGATAAGTGATTCCCAGAGAAGGCAGGGATGAAGGGCTGCACTGAAGTATAAACCAAGAATCTGCAACGTGCTGAATGCTCTCAACCCCAGTGATGCCAGTTCAAGGTGGGGCCTAACTAGGGTGACCAGACAGCAAATGTAAAAAATCGGGACAGAGGGTGGGGAGTAATAGGAGCCTATATAAGAAAAAGATCCCCAAATCGGGACATCTGGTCACCCTAGGCCTAACAGAAAAATGTATGAGGTGCACACCCTGGCAACAGCCTTCTGCACACTCTCTGGGCCTGATAATCAGCTGGTGTAAATCAGTGCAGCTCCACTGACTTTAAAGAAGCTGTGCTGATTTACCCTGTCTGAGGATATGGGTCTGTGTGCCTCACAGGGACAATCACACCTCCATTTTCATAGATGCCCTCTTTATGGAGAGAAATGTGTAGCTATAATCTAAGGGTCAGATCTCGTCCCTAGCATCTGCTCCCAGAGGGGGATCTTCCACATGTGAGATCTCACCGTGCATGGAATGGGGAGAATCAGCTATCTCAATGGCACTGGACCCCACCAAGAGGCTTTTACTGAATCCTGGTGTTGGGAAGGGGGTGAAGACTGCGTGGACAGTGAGGCAGCCTGCATTAGGCTGTGGCAGGCTGGGAGGAGAAGAGACATGAAGGGATGCACAGTATCTTCCCATCAGCCCTGTTACCGGTGGTGGGGAACCTTCCACCTTTAAGAAAGGACCTCGGACAGCATCAACTAGAGGAAGTCCTTATAGTACTTTTTCGCTGGAGTCCATTGACACAGGATCTGTGTGTGGAAACGCAGATGGCAGGGAATCCATAAAATTGGATGCTGACACACAGCTCCTTCTAGGCAGGGTCAAATTCCCCCATGGAACAACACCTTCCCCCCATGAGTTTGACTGGGCGGGGAGCAATCTGGCCCTAAGAAATTCTGCCCTGTCTTCTTATATTTTATTAAAGAAGCAAAGGATGTAGTATATTTTGTCTGATTTGCCTGCACATAGAGGCCAGTGTGAACTAGTGAACAGATCTAAAATCTGCAGTTCTTATAGTCAATATTTTTAGTGATTTTTTTTTTTTCCCTTGAAAAATTCACTTGGCCTGATGCTGAGCCTCCCACACCCCATTGCCAATCTGGAGTAAATGCTCTGAAGTGAGGGAGTTACATTAGTGGGGTAGGAAAAAAAACAGTGGGAGATCAGAATCAGGCCCAATAAGTTGGTGATGCATTCAGTGTGCGATAAGGGAGCCCTTCAATGGCAATTCCCTTGGACTGCAGCCAGAGGCTGCATATCCTCGTGGAAAGATTTCACGATTTAACTAAATTTAAGATTGAACTAAACAGCACTTTTCTTTCAAGAAACAAAACATAAACAAAACAGTATTAAATATAATGTTCATTACATTTTATCTGCCTATAGATATTGTTATAAACTAGAAAGATTAAATTTATAATTTTGTAATCTTTATATCCCATCTATTCTTAATTTTTTTCCTTATAATATCCAATACTGTATGCTTCTGTTGAGAAAGAAACAATATCAGATGCTGTGGCTATTTCAACAAAGATGGGCAAAAGTTATGTTGCTTAGTGGAAGAAAAACATGTCTTTTATACTATTACATCTATGAATTTAAATCCTATTAAGACTGTACCTTTATTAAAATTTCTATTAATGTATGTCCATCGGTGTGATTATGTTGCAACGGGCATGAGTTTAAAGGCTGCTTTACTTTTATTAAAACTTTTATTTGCTTTTTTTTGCATTAATGCAATTAAAAAGGAATTAATTCTCTCTAAAGAAAAAAAGATTTGCTTCAAAAAATTTTGCATATTAAAAAAACACCAAGTGAGAAACAGTAGCCCAGGCACATAAAATTTAAGATCAGATTCTCCCCTGAATCCCAATTCTGCTTGGCGGCAGGGAGAGAAGAGCCATCAGGGCAATATTATAGCAATCTGAACCTCTGTATGTGGCTGGTGTTAGTTAGAATAGCCTTGGTGTAACAGGGTGGTCTGCCCCTTTAAGGGCCTGGGGCTAGTCAGCCTTTTTTGATGATCAAAATCATCTGGCAGAGCATCAGGTGAACCCTATAAAGAGCTGAGAGCTCAGTTGGTGAGATCTGCAGGAGGGAGATGGATTCTTGCAATTAGTGCTGAAGCAGGGGGATTGACAGAAAGGGAAGAGTAGGGTAGTCTCATCGCCTTTCAGCACTGAAAGAGGCAAGGGGGAAAGCCTCTGTAAGCTGGAGTCTGTGGTGGGCAGAGGGACAGCTTTGTTTTGATGCTTTAAGTTTAAGAATAAAACTGTGCTCTGAAGGAAGGATCTGAAAAGGCTGGGTGTGGAATGGAGACCTTCATGGGCTGGAGAGCCAAGCCAGCTGCCTACGTGTGGGGATGTTATACCACTGGTATATAGCCTTTATGTGACCTGATGCCAGATGTAAGTGGGGGTGGGGGGTGGTCCTGCTATTGTGCGGAACTTTCTTGGCTTATACACTACCCAGGTGGAATTGGCTAGCGAAAGGATCTGAATCCTCGTTCCCACTCCGTTTAAGTGGAGGACTGCCTGACTTCGAGGACTTCCCTTCCACTCTCCCATGCAGCAGAGTCCTTGTAACCTCAACGAGGCTGGGCCCAGGATTCCTGGGAGGCTGAACTCCCAGTCTTGTTGTGGTCTCTTAGGGCAGGGATCGGCAACCTTTGGAACGCAGCCCGCCAGGGTAAGCCCCCTGACAGGCCGGGCTGGTTTGTTTACCTGCCGCGTCTGCAGGTTCGGCCAATTGCAGCTTCCACTGGCCACGGTTCGCCGCTCCAGGCCAATGGGGGCTGCGGGAAGCGGTGCGGGCTGAGCGATGTGCTGGCCGCCACTTTCCATAGCCCCCGTTGGCCTGGAGCGGCGAACCGCAGCCAGTGGGAGCTGTGATTGGCCTAACCTGCAGACGCAGCACGTAAACAAACCGGTGCGGCCCACCAGGGGGATTACCCAAAGGCGGGCTGCATGCCAAAGGTTGCCGATCCCTGGGCTAGGGTATCACCACTCTGGGGTACTCTCTACTCACCGGACGCTTCCCTCAACCACTGATCATTACATATAGTTCAAAGCAAATACAATTTACTAAACAACTGTAAGGGGAAAAAATGGAAAAAGTTAAAGGAAACAAGTAACCCTGCTGTGTGGGCACAGGGAAACCACAAACAGCAGTCTCTGGGAGATAAGGAAAGTTTAGTCTGTTCCTCACATGTCCCAGGCCCTGGCTGTGCTGCAGTGATACCAGAGGTCAGATCAGACACCTGCTCTGGCAGCGGTCATGCACCCTCAGGCTCTAGGTGGCAGGACCCTCCTTCCCAGCGTAGGCCCTCCCCTGGGCGTCACAACCCCCCTCCAAGTCCGACCTACAACACCTCTTGTCTGGTGACATCTCCTTGCGCTGGGCCCTCACTGCCCAGGGCCCAACCTCACTCTCCCCAGCTGCTCACCACACTTGGCTCCTGTGTTACTTGTGGCACAGTGGACATCCACTCCCTAGCTCTGGGCCCACAGCTCCCTGCGGTAGCTCAACCCTGGCTCTCCATCAGCACAGCTGGCCTGGGCTGCTCTAGCTCCGCCTCCTCTGGCTCCATGCTGCTGCTCTGCCTCCAACTCAGCACCAGGCAGCTCCAGTTCACACAGACAGGACCCAGTGCTCCTGGCTCCCTCATTGGCCTGCCTGCCCTGTCAATCAGGCTGACCTGGAGCTTTGGCCTCTCCCCATTGGCCCTGGAGACTGTCAGTCTCAGGATCTTGATTTCTCATCAGCCATTCCCCTTTCTTTTGATACTGGGAGAGGTCAACCAAAAAGCCCCACGAACTAAGTTTCAGTTAGGGGCCAACAGTCCCCTTACACCACTGGTTCTCAACCAGGGATCCGCATACCACTGCGGGTACCCAGAGGTCTTCCACAGGGTACATCAACTCATCTAGAGATTTGCCTAGTTTTACAACAGGCTACATAAAAAGCACTAGTGAGTAGTGAAGTCAGTACAAACTAACATTTCATACAGAAAATGGCTTGTTTATACTGCTGTATATACTAGACACTGAAATGTAAGTACAATATTTATATTTCAATTGATTTATTTTATAACTATATGGTAACAATGAGAAAGTGAGCAATTTTCCAGTAATAGAGTGCTGGGACACTGGAATTTTTAGGTCTGATATTGTAAGCAAGTAGTTTTTAAGTGAGGTGAAAGGACAAATCAGACTCCTCAAAGGGGTACAGTAGTCTGGAAAGGTTGAGAGTCACTGCCTTACACAGAGGAGGATCAGCTCTGCTATGTTCTCTGCCCAGCACTGACAAATGGTAGCGGGCAGCAGACATAGCAGCTGGCTTCACAAGAGGAGTTCCCTGCTGGCTATTTATAGCTGGAATCTGGCCACTTTGTGCCACCTGAGCTTAACAGGGCCAGCATTTGGCCCCATGACACCCATTTTAGGAGTCCAACTTAAACCTGCTGTGTAACTTTCACCACTGTTTATTGTACACCACTGCTATACTTGGCCCCTACTTTCTAAATATAAGGGACAATACAGAATGCTTTTGCAGTACTCCTCCCTCGTGATTGGAATGACGCTCATCTCTCCATCCTCCATCCACTTCACTGTCTTCTTATCAATCCCTATCCCCACTTGTTTGTTTTTCTTTCCCCAGTTGCTGCACAGAGAACTGAAGGTTTCCATGATTAATGAATATTACTGACTATCAAGTCTTTGTCCAGCTGGGGGTGTTCTCATACCGCATATGACAGATCCCAATCTGCACAGTCAGCATGACTTGGAAATCAGAGCTAGGCCTAAAAACTCTCCCAGTCACATACTTCCAATTAGACCCAATTTTACCTCAGTCCCATGTTAATCTGGTGTTTGTTCCCTTTTGTCATTGTGTCAGTAATTTACAGCAGAAACATAGTCACAAAACAGAGGCTTATAGAAAATGTTAACTAGCAATTGAGCCTGCATTTTTGCTACTCTCCCACATTTTGGGGATCTGTCACACAGCTGGGCTCAGAAAATTAAGACAGAAGACGTGCAGATTCTGAACTGGTGTAAATAAGTGTAACTCCATTGAAATTGGTGGTGCTACACCAATTTATGGCAGCTAAGAATCAGGCCTGGTGTGCACTGAAAGCGGTAGATATTCAGAACCCCTACATGCAGTTGGCTTTAAGCTGGCTAAATCAGATCAATATTGATGGTCTAGTTACAAGAGTGGTACATGGGAACTATCTCTCTCTGTCTATGGAATGTTGTCAAGCTTTATTTACATTTCAATTATTCATTTATTATCTCTATAATGTAGATTGCAAACTCCTTGGGGGAAAGAACCTCATTTCCTTAGATGTCTAATGTGCCATGCATACCAACCACACAGTATAAGCCAAATAATCACATTAACAATAATATAAAAAATGTAGAGACTCTAGTCCAGTAAATGACATAATCCACTCCAGAGAAAAATCATCCAGCCAAGCTACAAGGTGCTGAAGACAAAAATAATCAACTCAGCTAAATATTGGAGATGCAGTCGTAGCTCTGGGAGCTTTGTATAAAAAGTCATTGTATTGGGGGGAAATCTTTCTGTATATTAATAATATATGTTCTGGAAAACTTTACCTCCACACCAAGTTTCCTCACCTGAGGAGGGGACATCTTGGGGCTACAAATAAGGTGGGTTATTTTTAAGCACCAAGTAGTGATATTGATGGGCAAAAAATGTAACTGTGCTGAAATGGAATGACACAAATTCTCCTGTAAGCAGGGGTGAAAGTAACTTAAAGGACTTACCAGTACACTGGAGTCCTGAGGAGGGGGCGAGGTCTCGACTGGAAGGGGCGTGGCCTCAACCAGAAGAGACGGGGCCTTTAGAGCCTCGGGCCCTTTAAATAGAGGTTTCCGCCTGAGCCCTGCTGCCAGAGCCCCGGGGTAGCAGCAGTGGCCAGGGGCTCCGGTGGTGATTTAAATGGCCTGGGGCTCCCAGCTGCCACTACCACAGCAGCCCTGGGCCCTTTAAATTGCCGACAGAGCCCCGGGGGTCCCAGCTGCTGCCACTACCCTGGGGCTCTGGCATCGGGGCTCTGGTGGCAATTTAAAGGGCCTGGGGCTCCAGCTGCTGCTGGGAGCCCCAGGCCCTTTAAATTGCCGTCTGGGGAAGCCGGTCCAGTATGGCGCACCAGCTCTTGCCGGTACACCATACCAGGGCGTACCAGCTTACTTTCACCTCTGCCTGTAAGGAAGACTTGGGGGCAAAAATGACTTTAAAAAACTATCTATGATTGTCCCAATCCTGAGACTGCTGTTGTCCCAGGCTGGTCCCTGATCAAGCTGTTTTGGTTGCTCACAGCCCCAAGAAGCTGTTTTGCCAGCTGGGGCTCAGTGGCATCCTGGCCATAATCTCTACAGTGGGCAGCAGGAAGGAAATGGCAGAGCAGTCACTATACCACCATCTTCATTCACACGTTCAGGGGGAAATCCCCCACTGCCTGTAACCTCCAGTTGTATTGCATGGGCGTGGGTGGTGGGTGAAGTTTCCCCTTGGAGAGGCTAGCCCCCAGCCCCGCCTCTTCTCACCAGGCCCCACCCCAACTCGCTGCTCGCAGTCCCCCTCGGCCCACCCATGGCCCCACCCCATTCCGCCTTTTCCCCAGAGGCCTCTGCCCCTGCTTGTTCCTTTCCGCCCCCCTCCGCCCAGCTCTGTCCCCGAGACTGGAACAGCTCTGTGCTCCTGCTGTGGTGGCGAGTGAGAGCTCCTCCAGCCCTGGGGCCACGGCAGGGGGGAGATTTTTCCAGGGACCCCAAATCTACCACTGGTCCCCCCAGGCAGCATGAGGTTTGGGGAGGCTTAGCCTCCCCCAGCCTTCATTATGCGCCACCCATAGGTTTATGGCTGCTTTGTGCCAGGGTACTGTCACAGAGTGGCTGCAGCATGGCTGTAAATCTAGCCCTGAGCACAGAATGCAGCCTGAATGCAAGGAGAGCAGCTGCTTCCCTGGCAGGCTATTAGTAAAATGATGGTGTCATGGTTTATCATCTCAGCTGTTGTCTCCTTTCTGCTAGCACTAGAGGTGGGACCGAACCACAATGCTCAGGAGTGTTTGGATATGGGATTTGAGTTCAACTCAAGGAGAGAGGGGCAGCTGTGAAATCCAGCTATGGATCACATTTGAATTCAGACCTGTCCTTCCTACCAAAGCTGAGGAGCCAACATTTAAATTCAGGCTCATCTCTAGATGCCCCAAAGCACCTTCACTACTGAGGCTACCAGCGTATCTGCGAGTCCTAACACGGTAGTGACCTGGATCAGGGCACTAAGTAAGGCTCATGTTTTATGGTGAAAGGGGAAGTGCTGGGATCGGAGAACAGCTTGTGAGTAAGATCTTGTGCCCACCCCTTCTATGCAGCAAGGCGAGGCTTTCACAATGAACCCTCAGGATAGGAGTCAAAGGGGAAGGGAGTTTCCCCACACACAAGTCTGCACACGTTGGGCTGAGTGCTACACTATGGGAAACAATCTCTTTGTAGGGCAGGTGCACCCCCCTGTCCCCTCAGGGAAGGAATGGTAAGTTCTTCCTGTAAAAGAAGAGGAGCATCACCACCTACCGTGGAATGGGAAAAGCGTCTGTAGCAAACTCATGACATCCTCTGTGGAAGGCTCTGCTTCAGCACCTTATCTCCTGCCTGCACCAGGCAGAGGGAGCAGGAAGGATGGGGTGATAGGCCCTGGCCTTGGGGGCTTTCCAGCCCAACCCAGCCCCATCTTCTCTCTTGTTGTTCAAGCCATGTATTGTATCCTGTAAAGAGAAGATCATTATAACCTCTGTGACAGTATAATGACAAAAAGAACAGAAGTACTTGTGGCACCTTAAAGACTAACAAATTTATTAGAGCATAAGCTTTCGTGGGCCACAACCCACTTCTTCGGATGCAACTTATATGCAAAGTATAATGACAGGTTGCAGAGAATCCAGCCCACTGGATATCGCCAGACAATTGCACTACGACTAAGTCCCGTGCAGCAGACCAGTAGGATTAAAGAGCAGCAATTTCCATTTTAAACTTCATGCTTCAAATTGCTGCCTGGGATGAAGCTAAATCCAGGTTCTGATGCAAACACTGACTGGACATCATCCTGATCTGCCCCATGCTGTACAGGAGTTGGAACGGTGCGTGAGATGTGGGGAATTCCTCTTCCCCTGCCCGACAAAAGGCATTGATTGTTGTGACCCTTTCTTCTGGCTGATGAGGAGAGGAGCTCGCTCCCAGTGAGTCCATCAACACAATTGTGTTGGCCAAAGGGCGTTCTGAGTCAGAGAGCAGGGATGTAATGAATCTACTCTTTTTTTTTTTTTTTTTGGATTTATTTGAAAACAAGTATCAGGCATTACGTTTGATACTGAGCTTCTAAACCTCTGATGTAAGGAAATGGGGTTGGGGGGAGAGGTTAGGGTTTATGATGGTATTAGAATAGGCCTCAGTGACATTATATTCTTGCAGCTCTTTGGAGCCCAACCACCATTGTTTGCGTGTGTCACCCTGTTATATCATCTCTATATAGTTCCTAATTCTACTCTCAGACAGTCAGATGCAAATCCCCTTGAAGGCAGTGGGGAGCTGCAGGAATCAATGCAGACTGTCTGCATATACAATATTTATATACAGGTTATGGGTAATAATACTGGATGCTTTAATACTGATCCCCAGAGATCTATCTTTGTTTCAAGCCTGACAAGATAAGATCTATAGGGGAAGAGACCAACTTTTTGTTCAGTGTTTCTACAGCACCTAGCACAATGGGGTCCTGGTCCATTATTAGGGCTCTTAGGTGCTAATGCAATAAAAATAATAATTATAATTAATGTACAGTTCAGAGTGTGGTTATACCTACAGGGATATGGTCGTACAATCTTTCAGAGAGAGCACAGGATTATGTACAAAATATACAACTCCAGTAACATGAGTAATTATGCAACCTAGCTCTTACTCGGGTCTAGGAGATAACAAATGGGGACAAATATTGATATGTTACTATTTTTATAAGGCTACAATAATGACCTCTATAGAAATGCAAATAAATAATCCAAATTGTATACAGCACTTCTCATCCTGACCCCTTTTAATATACTGTATGCGTAAGGATTAGTCACCCGCCACAAAATGTGAGCAACTCTAGGGGGGAGCCCTATAACTATTCTGCTGGGGCAACACAACATGATAGTTTCTAGAACAGGAAGTGGAGGATGATGTAGCCAGATGAAACTACTAGGGGTTATTTAAGGAGGCAGAATTAAATTACCCAAATGGAATTTGGCCAGCACACTAGGGTTAACACCCATAAAGTGCTATAGGATCTTTAATGACTACAGGGGGGTAGGAGCTTTGTTCATCTCATATCTCATAAAACATGGCACCTCTGGTGGCATAGTCCCCAAGAGCATCCCACCTGGGTAGTGGCACAATGTGGCATCAGAGAATGCTACAACCCAGTTGTACTGGTGCCAGTTCTTGCAGCCTTGGAATCTTTCCATGCAAGCCCTGATTCAGTCTCTCTTAGAAGACAGAAGAAAATCAGAGCCTGATCTGGTACAGCTGCAGGCAACTCACTTTCTCTCCTCATACCTCCCTCAGCTTAGCTCAGTAGGAGGCTGAAGCTGAAAGAACTGTATGGTCACTGGCCTTTAAGGAGGTGGAGACCAGCCCTAGGCAACTTTCTTGGCTTCGTCCTCCTTTTTACTTACAGGGACTCTCACCAACTGAATGTCTCCACAGAAAGAATCTAACAGAATAGGACCATTCACCTGGGTTTAGGATTGTAAAATCTGTCTCTCTTCTTTCCCTGCTAAATGCTACCTACTCCCCCAGCCCCAGGCAACTGTAATCTGTCTGCGATTTGCAAGCCTGCCAAAGGGGTGGCTTTTTAAGGTGGGTCATATCAATTACTTCCAGACTGGGCTTGCTCAGGGTGCCTCTGAGGACTTGTTACGGCTCATCGTTTGCACTGCTGAAACTCTCCAGAGCTGCTTGAACTACATCAGAGCAGGGCCTCGGCATGCCACGATAAGTACCAGGCTGCTGTATAGCATTTCCACCTCTCTCCATTTGTTGCTTGTATTCTTAGATTGTGTGAACTCTTTGGGAAATTGACTGCATCTCCCTATGTGTGTGAATGGTGCCTGGCATGTTGCAAGCGCTACCACAATACAACAACAACAAAGATAAATAGCAGTCTGAGGCCTCTGATTGCTGGGTTGCTGCTGGATTTGTGTCCTGGTTCTTCATTGTCTTAGTCCTGGGGCAAGAGGCTGTGTTAAAACAGGCGCACACTGTCAAGAGCAAGTGATCCAAAATGTTTAACATGGCGGGTAGAGGAGCCATGTTAGAGACATAACAGTCAAACATCATAAAGATGTAAGTGCTACACAACCAGTCTGTGAGTTCAGCACTATCTGATTGGGCCCTAAGCACTACCACAATACAGATAATAATAGGAGTCAGTTAGGGCTATTTCATTCTACGTAGGTTCTTTTTATCCTTCACTCGTCACCATGGTATCTGAGCCCCTCGCTTTACAGCTGCTTTTCTCCCAAGAGTTTTGCCATTGATTTCAGTGGATGCAGGGTCAAACCCTAGATATGCAGAAACTAGTCCTCTAGCCTGCTGTGGCATCCAGCCGGGGGGGGTGGGGGTGGGGTGGGAAAGAGAACTACTTAACTAGCGATAGTCATCTTGCATATTGTTAACTTTGGAAGGCACTCAGATACCACAGTGATAGGCCTGGTGAAGAGCTGAATAGAACAGAATAGCTTGGCTCTCCCAAAATATAGTCAGATTAGGGCAGTCCTTCTTTGGATTCTAGTAAGCCCAACTCTCTAATAACACTGGTCTACAATTTTTGAGAAGTCGTCTGCTTCAGAG
>NW_020664482.1:22017546-22026357 GCF_002925995.2 Terrapene triunguis
TGACCCAGAATTAGTAAAGTTTGACTACATTTATTTCAGAAGCATTGTAGCTGTAGAGCAGTGTAATCATAAAATGATACCTGCAGCCTTTCTTTTGGATGATTGCAAGGCAATCTGTCTCCCTTTTGTGTCAATCCCATCTGTATTTTATTCAGAGACCTTCCTTGCATCTCTATAAGCTGAAAATGCCTACTGATTTTCTTAGTTTGTCTGCCCTTAAAAGGGCTATTTCAAATTTTGTCTTTAAAAAATAAGTCTTTATGTGATGGCATCTTATAAAATGCTAAATAACATCTGAAGGGATGATCTTGTGATTAAAACCCTGAACCAGAAGCCAAGTGATTCCTGTTCTATTCCCAGCTGTGTTATAGACTTGCTCTGTGACCCTAGGCAAGTCAATTAATTGCTTTGCCTCAGTTTCCCTACATATAAAATGGGGATAGTGATATTCACCATCTGCATAGTGGCAAAGTGAAGTTACACTACACTAAAGTTTGCAAAGTGCTTTGCGGTCCTGTGATGGAGGATGTTATAGAAGTCCAAAATGTTATTAATACAGTAATATGTCTCCATCCCCAAACAAAGTTCAGTTTCCTTTTTAGTAGAAACAAACTATGTAGAGGTTCTACCCTGGCCTGTCTGAAACGGTGGGCCTGGGGAGTGCCGACTAGGATGTAGTCTGATTGCAGTGAAGCAATTATTGCTCCCAGAAAGTCTGCGGTAACCAGACTCGGGGTAGATTCTAATCTCTGTTAAAGTGGTGCAAATTCAGTGAAATTATTCAGGATTAACACTAGTAAAAACGAGACAAGAATCCAGCCCAGTGGGTCCAATTCTTGGTTGGCTTCACATCTGGGCTGTGAAGAGTTTGGTCCTTAGTTTTCATTTCTTGATAAAAGTCCCCTTTTGATTTAGTGCAAAAAAAAAGGACATTTTAATTTGCAATCGTTGCTATATTCAGTGCTAGCATCACTTTTCAAAGTGATCAAATCCATTCCATATTTGCCCTTTTACTGGATCCCCTGCTATTGATTCAGCTGCCTTGATTTGGGAGGGATTGTGAATAAGACATTCTTGTCCAACACCTCCTTGAAAAGCTGAGCAGTTGGGAGCAAGGCATCGCCAAAATTTTATGGGGCGAGGGATGGGCTGGTATATTTCAGTCCCATCCCTTCGGTTCATCCTCCATCAAACAGCCCTTCTCATATTTCAGCTCTGCTGCTGCAGCAGCCTGTGTTCCAGGCATCAATATTTTATGTGGCTAACTGGTTCCCCTTTAGGAAAAGTAAAAGCAGTTTTTCCAGTTTGTGAAATCTCAGCATTGCCGAGACTATGAAATCCTGCATCTTCACTACAGTCCAGGCTTGCAGAGCTCCACTGCCTTATAGGGTCTGAAATCCACTGGATTCACTCAAGGGGTGGGCCAGGAATGCTGCCTTTTCCTCCTTCTGGGTAATTCTGGGAGGCCCTGAAATGACGTCATGGTACATTTTAGGCTACAATAACAGGAAATTGTCAAGTGTTTACACAGGCAGACAGGGCTGTGATGTGATTTCCCTCCCCCCCATTTCACTTCCTTGGTATATCTGTTTCCTCCGATTAAAATACTACACAGTGACAACACTAAAGGAGGAAAAAGGAAAGGGGGGAGGATATGGAAAGGCATAATTTAAGTGGATGGCTCTCCTGGTGTCATTTACACACTGTACATACACTGTAGTAGTGCAGCAGCTTGGACACAAGAGGCATCAGCACATCCTGCTGAGAGAATAAAGGGCACAGATCTCTGAGCCACAGGAACAAAAAAGAAACCATCCCAACTCGCAGCCCTGGGGTAAATAAGTCGCTTGGGAAATCTCCTCTACAACGTTTGCCCTGACTCTCCAGTGGGGTTAGGCACCCACTTGTACACTAAAGAAGTTATAAGACAAGAGCAAGGTTGGTGCAATCATTTAAAATGAAAGTTCCAGCAGCAGGGCCAAAAGGTGGATTGGATACACACCAGGGTGGCTGGGTGCTGCACCACCATATGAGGCCAAAGTCAAGTTTTGGGCCAAGCTTCCACGTTAGGGTCAGGCAGGGTTTGGGGATCAGGCTCCATTTAGATCAGGGTTCTCAGCCTGCCCTTACCATACTGCTAACCGGTGGAGGGAATCCCAGCTAGATCGACGGAGGTTCTAAGGACCAGGGGTTCCAATGTGGAAAAAGATGAGAACTGCTGGACTAGATGCTTTGAAATTTTGTGAGGTGTTCTGGTAAGATTTTGGCCTCCCGTGGCAGAAATCTGAGATCAGCTGTTCTCGTGGGCACAGGTGCTCTCTCAGAGTTTTGGTTGCAATGGAACTAGGTCTGCAAATAGGCCCCTTCCAGTCTGGGATCTAAATCCAAGCCACAGAGCAATGTTTTTTGATTGGGGTATTGGTAACCAAAGCATCACAACTAAAATTGGGGTTCAGATTCTGGCCAATTGCTAGTTTCAGGTAACTGTTATCTTGGGCCTAATTCTCCTTCTACCTATACCAGTGTGACTCCATTAACTTCAGTGAAGCTGCTCCTGATTTGTACCAGGGGGAGTGAGAGAAGAATGAGTCCTTTTGACTCAACCTGATTCACTCAATACAAATTATTGGTGTAGTTCAGATTTCAAGTAATGATTGTTTTTACTTGAGTAGTAAAGGATCAGTGCAATTAGCAATTAATTTGTCCCTCCTTTAAGTAATTATTTATATTCAGTGTGAAATAATTATTTTGGTTTTATGGAGTGTAACTGCAGGAATGGGCCCTTCGCATGTGCAGGCCTCTCCAAGGGGGCCTGAATCTAATCTCACTAGTGCTCCGGTCGTTCAGAAATAGCTGCGACAAAGTCGATGAAGTTACACTGGTGTTCAATCAGAATCAGGTCGCTGCGGAGTGGGATTCACAGAACTTGGGGAGCTGCTATTCATAACCTGGCAACTATCAGGTTCTATTTTCATCTCTTGAGATTTTAAATTAATTGATCAGTTGAACTCCAGCCCAGACTAGCTCTTCCGACTGCCTACCCCATCATTAGGGCTGTGGGCCAGATTAATCATTATGGTGTTATTCCATTGACTTCATTACAGATTTGGCCCTGTGTGACTCCCTCAGAGGAAAATTGTGCATATAAATAATATAGCACATTTCCTATTAATAGGGTTGCCAACTGTCTAATCACACAACTCCAAACACCCTTGCCCTGTTCCTGCCCCCGAGGTGCCACCCCTCCCCCACCTCTTCTCCGAGGACCCGCCCCGATCACTCCATCCCCCCTCCCTCCATCGCTCGCTCTCCCCCACCCTCACTCACTTTCACCAGGCTGGGACAGGGGGTTGGGGTGCAGGAAGGGGTGCGGACTCTGGGCTGGAAGGTGGGGCCGAGGGGTTCAGCATGTGGGAGGGGGCTCTGGGCTGAGCCTGGGGCAGTGGGTTGGGGTGCAGGAGGGGATGCGGGGTACAAGCTTAGGGAGGGAGTTTGGGTGCTGGAGGGGCTCAGGGCTGGGGCAGAGGATTGGGATACAGGAGGGGGTGAGAGGTGCAGGCTCTGGGAGGGAGTTTGGGTGCAGGAGGGGACTCCAGGCTGGGGCAGGGGGTTGGGGTGTGGGAGCGGGCTGAGGGCTCCAGCTCGGGGTGTGGGCTCTGGGGTGGGGCTGGGGTGCGGGGCTTGGGGTGCAGGAGGAGGCTCCGGGCTGGGGCCAAGGGGTTTGCAGTGTGCGTGGGGGTGCAGGGTCAGGGAGGTAGTTAGGGTGTAGTTCCGACCTGGGGCAGGGGGTTGGGGTGGGGGTGCAGGGTCTGGGAGGGAGTTTGGGTGCGGAAGGAGGTTTCGACCTGGGGCAGGAAGTTGGCGTGCGGGTGGGGGTGCGGGGTCTGGGAGGGAGTTAGGGTGCGGCAGGGGGTTCTGACCTGGGGTGCAGGCTCTAGCCAGGTGCCACTTACCTCAGGCGGCTCCCGGTTGGTGGCGCAGCGGGGTTAAGAGACTGCCTGGCTCTGCGCCGCTCCCGGAAGCGGCTAGCATGTCCAGCCCCTAGGCAGAGGCATGGCCAGGTAGCTTTGTGCAGTGCGTGCATGCGGCCTGCAACTTCCTGCAGCTCCCATTGGCCAGGAACAGTGAACCCAGCAAAATGTCTCATGGCCTGCAATCAGATTACCCTGATGGGCCTTATGCGGCCCACGGACTGCAGGTTGCCCACCACTGGACTAGATGGACCACCTATCTGACCCGAAATGGCCATTCCTGAGTTTCTGTATAAAATTAAGGAGTTACACCTTTATGGAGAAAACAGAAAGAGCTACGTGAAGAAAACTGATGCACCATAATGCACAAAGGATCCAGAGAAGAACACAGACAAGGCCCCTATTCAGCCTACAGAGTTCTGACTCAACTTACTGTGGAAAAGTTGGGTGAAAACTCAGTGGGATAAATCAGTGCAGGAAAAGAAGCTGGATAGGTAGAAGGAAGGAGACTGTTCAAAGATAAATGCCGTGATTGGGTTCTGTCTAGTCTGTATCCCCTATAAAGCAGAACGTTACAGTAATGGAGGCTGCACAGTAGAAAGCAACTGGAAGAGTCTCAAGCATCCTAGCTACAAAGACCGGATAAACCGTATAATACCTGGTGCTTATTAAGTGCTTTTCATCCCAGGGCCTCAAAGCACTTTACGAAAGACAGTATTCTTATTCTGAGTTATAGATGGGGAAACTGAGGCACAGAAAAGAGAGGCAGCTTGTCTAAGATCACCCAATGGGTCAGTGGCAAAGCTGGATATAGAACCCAGAAGGACCGCCAGTTCAGAGTTCCAGCTACATGCTGCCTCTCAAAAAGGGCTGTGTGTGTGAGAGAAGAGAAGAGGATGGGCTCTCAAAGAGGAAATGCACTACTGATGGAGAGAGAGTGAGGCTAAAAGTCTGCTTGAATTAATGTCAAATGCAAACTAAAGGGCACAGGCTGCATGTTAAAGAGCTGGTCAAACACGATGAACATTTGGGCTGCATTACTCCACACAGTGTCATTAATGCATGGATTAAATCTTAGCAAAGGCAGCGATAGGGAATTACAGAACTCCAAAACCATTGCAGAGTCCAACTGCAAACTCAGAAGACGGGAATGTGCCAAGAGGAGCTTCCTGCCTCAGCCTGTACCATAATTTCCTATCTCTCTACTGTATCTT
Organism: Terrapene triunguis; assembly: GCF_002925995.2. Classification (NCBI taxonomy): domain Eukaryota; kingdom Metazoa; phylum Chordata; order Testudines; family Emydidae; genus Terrapene; species Terrapene triunguis. The sequence continues at coordinate 22,022,732 of NW_020664482.1, forward strand.
CCTTTCACTGAAAGAGTTCACTCAGTCAGACTGTTAGAACTGGTCCAAACCGATCTATCAGGCCTCATAGGTTTTCTCATTTGCTAACAGCAGCCTGGGAGCCTGCTTTGTATTGTTGTCTTGGTATCCAAGAGGGTGAAAGACGAGTGTAATCAATGGTGTGGAGATAAAGGGAATCCCCCATTATGCTGTGTGAATGAGTGAGTCTGGCGCTGTGTGTGACTGTGGGCTGTGTGCAAACAGCTCTCTTTGTGAATGATTCCCAGTGTGTGGTGTCAGAGACCATGCGTTTATATGAACACGCTGTGTATGGGGCTCTCTGTGCAATCTCCGGGCATGAATGCAGGTAGGTATTAAAAGCCCAATCTAATATGTTTTACCAATGTGTCTTCAAAAGGAATCGGAATCAGAAATCAAATAATTTGGGATCAAATTCTGCTCCGAGTTACAGCCTTGTAACCCTGTTGAAATCAGTGGGCCGGATTCTGATCCTTGTTACTCTGGTGGATGTGTGGATTTAAGTTGATCGTTACAGTGGTATAAAATCGCTGTAAGATCAAAATTAGGCCCAGGAGGTTTACACAGGTGTAACTCAGTGAATAATTTTGCCTTTGAGGTATTGTCTGCCATAGTTTTTGTGCACGTATTTGTATTCTGGTCAGTTTTTCTTGAGCATGCTGTTCAGAGTTATGAGAGGGCAGCAAATGGTTTCACTCCTGCTCTAGGGCTATTGAACTAATTTAATCCATGTGGTTTGTTGTTGGTGGTGGTTTCTTTGGCATGTCTGTTATATTTGCACGTGGATGAACCAGGATATGGTGGAGCACATGGCATAGGCAGCTCTGTGTTCTGTTCCTCCCATATGTAACTCCAGTTATATAGGAATCTGCATCTTCATAGAAAGCAGGAAAAAGCCAACGGAAGCATCAGTTTCCTTTGCTGCTGCTTCCTAATTTCATTCTGTTTGTTTGATGCTAATGTCAGCCGTCTGTCCATGTGAGTCAGTGTTTGTGTCTGTGTCTATGCACGGGATGGGGCTTGATTTTCAGTCAAGGATCAGCACCTCTGAAAATCAGGCCCATATATATATATATATATATGCATGCTGGACCAGGGGTGCTGTGCTGGAACAATTTGTATAGTGGGGGTGCTGAGAGAGCCATTGAACCAAACTGTGAACTCTGTATATGATGGAAACCACTTCAAGCTTGGGGGTGCGGCAGCACGCCCAGGACCCCTAGTTCCGGCACCTCTGTGCTGGACTGTATGATACATTTTTGTATGTGTATATAAGGAAGAGGATCTTCTGTCCTGAAAGGTCCCAAAGGTCAGGCTAAGTCTCCAGACAGGGAGTGGAGCTCGCATATTCTGGGCATTGTGCCATCTTGACATTTCATTGTCCTACTGCAGGACACAAATACCACAATTGAGGCATAAGCGAGCAAGGTGTTACCTATGTACAACTGTGCAGCAGGCTAACACAACATACATTTGTCCTTACCACTGTCCTGAAACACAAAGGGTTACTATGCATTTATCAGCCATCCCTTAGTAATCACAACCTTTCTCTTGTCCTCAGCTATCTCTTTTATTTCTCCAAAGAAATAGATCTTTATACTCTGTTTGTTTACCTAGAGCAGTGGTGCTGGGGCAAATTAATGCAGAAGAGTCAAGAATTCATGCACTGGGGCTCTGTAGAGGGGTGATCACCCCGCTCCAGCCCCAGAAGGGTGAAAGCAGCCCTGGAGAGGGCTGCAGCAGGGTAAGAGGGATTAAGAACAACTGGGGAAGCTGAATGGGTAGCTGACCACAGCTGTGGCTGATTTAATGAGGGCCCAGCTGGCCCTTATAAGAGGGCTCAGGCCAGAAGCCAAAAGATAGTCTCTCTCTAGCTGTTGAGAGGGATGGGCCTGGCTGCTGGGAGCTGAATAGGGTACCTAAAGTGGAGCAGGGCTGGGGAAAGGCCAGAGAAGCGGGGAGCTCCAGCCTGGAAAACCCCCAGGCTGCAGGCCTTGTTAAAGGCCCAGAAAAGGTACTAGGGTTGCAACGGGGCAGCCCAAGGGTAGGCAGAGGCAGCAGCAGGTCCAAACCCTCCTTGCCAATGATGAGTGGCAATTATACTGCAGTCTGCCCCAGTGAGCGGGGGCTAGATGGTGATTGGCAGTATCCCCAAACTGAGGCGAGGTGGGGATAGGGGGTTGTGGGTTACCTGGGCAGGGGAGACCCAGTGAGACTGCAGGGTACTGAAGGGGGCAGAACCCCAGCAGAAGGGGCACCGGAGTCCGGGAGGGACACGGGGGCCAGCGGCAAGGTGAGACACCGGCCTGCAGAGGGCACTCCAAGGCTAGAAAAGCTAATTCCCTGGACGACCAGCAGGAGGCGCCACGCCGGTGAGTCGTCGCCCCCGCTACAGGCTCAGATAGGAAAACGGAGAGTGTGAAACTTGGAAATAATCAGTTCTATTAATTATGACTGAATGGGTGACAGTCCCCAGCATCCCCTATAGCACCTTTTACACCACAGGATCTCAACATGCTTTATGGACTCCATGGATAGTCACTTCTGCTATACAGAAATACAGCTGATGTTCCCTGCTAGCAGCAATGAGCGGTGCAAATTATCCAGTCCTACCAAATGAGCCCACCCAGGAGGGTTAAGCATTGCCATGACTTGGCACTTATCAGTTTCTTTCATCCAAGGGTCTCCAAGCACTTGATAACCATTAATTAAGCCTCTCAGCATCCTGGTAGATCAGCATTAATATTCTTATTTTACCAATGGGGAAACTAAGGCACAAAGAGGTGGTGTGACTTGCACTAATTCCTTTGGTGATGAATGAGTCCATTGTTTCAAAGCATCCCATTGTCCCAGAGAGAATACAGCAGACCAGAGGCATCTTTTCCATACCATGGTGTGGTAGTAGCAGCAGGGCTGTAACTTGGAGTTTTGTTTCAGAAACTGTTAATGGGTTTTACAGATGCTCCCCAACTTACGCAAGCGTTCCATTCCAGAACGCCTCGCGTAATTCTAATTTCGTGTAAGGCAGAAACGTATCTCCGACCATTATGCAAAAAAAACCCACCCCAAAACCCCAACTCCTATTTCTAGCTTACGGAACTTTTTCTGTAAGCTCAGATTTGCGTACGTCGGGTTTACGTAACTCGGGGAGGGTCTGTATATTGTAAGCTACGAAAGTCCCAGATAACTGGGCAGCCATTGCAGGCTAAGTCCTCGCACTGGACCAGGCAGCAGTGGACTTGCTCCAGATTTATATTGGGTTAGCTGAGATGAGATTCTTGCCTGCAGACTCTCTTCTATTAATATATTGACATTTTAAATAGTAACCTGCAAGTCAGGATGCCTGGGTGTTATTCCCTGCTCTGCCATTGATTTACTGTATGCCCCTAGGTAAGATTCTTCACCTATTTAGAGCCCCTGAGAGTAAAGGTGCTATCTAAGGGTAAAGTATTACTGCAGTTGTGCTGTAGCAAACTGGTGCAAGACAACCCAGTGGTGTAGAAATTGGCCACGCCCACAGGGCCTCATTCTGCCCTTTCCGACTCTCCAGCAACCTCACTGGAATCAGGGCCGGCTCCAGGCACCAGGCAACCAAGCTGGTGCTTGGG
>NW_020664482.1:22029357-22073770 GCF_002925995.2 Terrapene triunguis
AAGAAATTCAAAAGCCATTCCTCTTGCAGTGAAATGGTGATTCACCCTGTGACGTTATTGACATAAACTGGGACCATATAGATCATTGTTGCAACCAAGGTCCTGTAGTGGCACCCAAATCTTGTATAAAGGGGGTCAAATGGGGTGTCTAAGACAAGGTTATGGTTTACTGGTTATGATTATGCTGTCTATATGTGTGTATCAGTTTTGTAGTTGAAGTATGAATATTGGCTCTATACTGTCTGTATGGCAAACTTCTCCTATGCTTCTGGGTGACATCCCAGACAAGCTGGGATTAGCTCTGCCTAGCCTGCTTGATGGCCCATTAAGGACCATCAGCTATACAATGGACCCATTGAGTGAAGGCCAATATGCCTTCAGACTCAGCAAAGTATGCAGGGACTGGCCCATGTGACTCCAGGCTCCATTTTGCTGTAATTTTCCACAGTGAGAACAAAGAGGTGTCCTTACACCTGGAAAAGACTATATAAGGCTGATGCCTCATCTCCATTGGGTCTTCAATCCTGCTTCATACCTCTGGAGGAACTTTGCTACAAGCTGAAGCTTTGAACAAAGGACTGAGGACCCATCCCAGCGGGGGATGAATTCCAGAGACTTGATTTGAACCTGCAGTTTATTCTATCGCTGCTGCAAGCCTGAACCAAGAACTTTGCCATTACTGTATGTAATTGATTCAATTTAACCAATTCTAACTCTCATCTCTATCTTTTTCCTTTTATGAATAAACCTTTAGATTTTAGATTCTAAAGGATTGGCAACAGCGTGATTTGTGGGTAAGATCTGATTTGTATATTGACCTGGGTCTGGGGCTTGGTCCTTTGGGATCAGGAGAACCTTTTTCTTTTACTGGGGTATTGGTGTTCATAACCATTTGTCCTCATAACGAGTGGCACTGGTGGTAATACTGGGAAACTGGAGTGTCTAAGGAGATTGCTTGTGAGACTTGCAGTTAGCCAGTGGGGTGAGACCGAAGTCCTCCCAGTCTGGCTGGTTTGGTTTGCCTTAGAGGTGGAAAAAACCTCAGCCTTGGGCTGTAACTGCCCTATTTGAGCAATTTGTCCTGAGTTGGCACTCTCAGTTGGGTTCTGCCAGAACCGCATCGTCACACACCCCCATTCAAAAGCATGGCTATTGTAACTCTGGAGTTATACCAGCAGAGAATTTGGCTCTTATTGGGTTAAAGCAATGCAGTATTGCCAACTCTCACGATTTAATCTTGAGTCTTGCAATATCTCCTGTTTATCTTCAAGCCCCAGCTCCTGGAGTCAGGTGATTATGTGAGAATCTCTGTTTTCATTTAAAAAAGGGTAAATTTCTACCTCACTTCATGGTGAAGAAAAGCAGGAAAGCGGTGAAGAAAAGCAGGAAAGCATGGCATGAGTATGACCTAAAGGCTTAAAAGCCGACCTTCCCCCAAAATTTGGGTTTTTTTTAATAAAAATCCCATGATTTTTAAGATCCAAAAAATCATCAGATTGGCTTGTCTCATTATTCTGGAATGCTTATGATTGGCTGTGCTATCAGGCACAGAAGGGACTTGGAGGAGGAGCATCCTTCACATACCACAGTGTGCCAAGGACTCCATGAACAATTGGATTTGGTCACCCTCTCCCATGGGGTAACCCACAGCACCATGGGGCAACAGCCTTGGTTGTTCCTAGAGGTGGCAGGTTGTTTCTCTCTAATTAATGAACAGGGGTTTTGGCCTGCAGAATTCATGGTCCCTATCAAGATTCACATGGATTCATGCTGCGAGGGATTGCTTTGCCCTCTGCTGTCCCCAGAATCCTCCTTACAGGAAGGGACTGCAGAATTATTACTGCAGATGCACAGCTGCTTTGGAAAGGGGCAGAATGCCAGTGAGTCGTCATTCCCTCTTGCCACTGCTTTCAGGGTGTCTTTGTTGCTTTTGGCCATGATTTGTTCCCTTTGGTGCCAGGAAGCAGAGGAAAGAATAGAACAATGTATCTATCTTATCCATAACTGAAATGCAGTCACCTCTGGGGTGGAGCACAGCTGCTTTTATATAGTACACAGTAACATCACACATTGTCCATGACAGAAAGGATATGTTGCTCTTTTTGGAAAGCTGCCCTCAGCATATCCAGCCTTGTTGACGGCTCCAAGCTGTACGACATTTTCATAGCAAAAGCTCTCGCAGGCATTGATAATGCTGATGGGTAACTCAGATGCAGAGTGGGAGAAGGTCATTTTGTTATACCAATAAAAACTAGCAGGATCTTATTAAAGGGGACAAGATAAAGACGCCACATTTATTATGATAACAATTTGATTTATGACCAATAACTAACATCTTAATCCTTATACACACACATTATACCTAATACCTATACACACACATACACACACACACACATTCATCAGATGTTCTGCAGCTGCTGCATAGTTACCAGTCCTGCTTGAGTCTGTGGCTTGAGTTTGCAGCTTGGGTTCGTAGCTTGTGGCGGCTAACTGGCCAGGAAAGCCGGGCACAAGGACGAGCTGGGTCTCTGTTGGGCATGCACCGATGCCCTTCCATGTTGGCAGCAGAATGTTACCCTCCTCCAAAGTTTTCCATCTCACCCATCCTTTTTGTAGGCTTTAGTTTGAATCCAGAGTCTATAGGTCTTGCTGTGTCACGCTGCCTTCAGGTTTGGTGATTGATCACCCGTCAATTGCAGACATGACTTTCAGACTCGGACCAGGCTTTGATCTTCCTTTTATTGTACCTTTTCTTTTTAGGGTGGATTCTTCTTACTTTGTTAGGGCTCTTGTCTGCATCTTCAGCCATTGGTGTTTGAACTCTATTTAATCAGGACAGGCTGGGGCTGGAGGTTGATTCCATCATCCATACATACCTCATTCACACATCTAAACTAAACTAATAAGATTACAGCAGGGTTTGCAAAAATGAAGGTTGCAGCAAGCCCTTACAAAATGGAGTAAGCGTTTTAAAATGGGGTTTGAATTACAATATGGCAAACAGTGAACAGAAGTTACAATATAGACAAGTATAATGGATGGCAAACAGTGAACAGAAGTTACACTGTAGGCAAGTGTAATAAATGGTGAACAGAAGTTACAATACTGAAACAGTGCAAGTCTCAGTGATTTAAGCAGGAATTGGATTGATAGTGAAACTTACAAAGGCAGCTGACTGAACAGCTATGGCTCTTAACAAGCATCTTAATTGTTAATTAGCCAGTTATTGGGGTAACCGGTTTTATAAATGAATATTGTTTCATTCATAAAACGTTACTTATGAAGTTACATTAATAAAGTGAACAATTAAAAACAATTTCATTCATCAGTTCTACAATTTGGTAAAGACAGGGAGGCATTCCAGCAGCTGCTGGGTGGTAGAACTTTACTGCCGTCTTAGAAGCTTTTAACCTCTGCAGGGGAGGCATGGGGAAGGGGAGAAAAGAACCTTTATGAAACAAAGGCCTCAAATGTCACAGCCCAAAATAGAACCCAGAAAATTTTCTGGCTGCTGAATGAAAATAGTCCATATACCAAGCTGCTCTTTGCATCCACTGATTTCCTTGCTCACGTTCCCCAGAGCCAGAGTAGTCAATTATTTTTTGTCAAAGTCCAAATTTCTTGGTCAAGGTATAGTCAAGGTCCAGACTCCAGAGAAACATATTTCACACTGTAATAGCAGTAATAAGTAAATAAAAAGATTTTGTGGTCCATTCAAAAGCATCTGGCGGTCCAGATTTGGCCCACGGTCTGCCTATTGACTACCCTTGCCCCAGAGTGTTGGTCCAGGGCTCCTTGCTTTATAGCAAAACTTCCAAAGACTTCAGCACTATGGACTGGAGCCCTTGCAGCTCTCTGTATAATATCTCCTTATATGTAAAGTTCTTGACTACTCTCCTTTTGGTAGTAAATTCCCATTAATGCTGAAAACTGCTTTATTACCAGCTCCATTGAGAATATAATGGCACAGATCAACACCCGGGAAAGAGCATACCAAGTGTAGGTACTTTAGCACTATAGGAGCCAGTCCTGTGAGGGGCAGAACACCCTCTACCCCCATTTTCTTCAGGGAGAATTGAAGGTGCTGAGTACCAATCAGGATGGTGTCCAAAATCCTTCTGATTCATCAGTTTTGCTTAATGATCATCTTTAGCTGCACATTATCTTTTGCTAATGGCGTCTTGAAGGCTGGAGGATTTCAGAGAGAGAATCAGCTGGAGAGCTTCTTGTTCAAAGCACTGTGCAAACACCAGCTAATTAATCCTCCCTGCCCCCTGGGAGGCAGAGGACTGTTGGGGGTGGGGGAGTACTGAATTTTACAATCCCCTCAAAATATGTTTTTGGGTTTGCAAAACTAGTTTTGAGTTTGGGAGCCTTTTCCTAGTAATACAAATCCAGGGGATTTTTGTTCAAGGGAGATTCTATTTAGTGAGACAACCCCCTCCACTCCCAAAGCCCCAAACCAACCAAACAAAAGTAAGTGGTGGTGGTGGTGGTTTTAAAAGGGAAAGCCAGTTTTCTCTATTTAGGGTAAAGGAACCCCCCAAAGCAAGGCTGGTATAACTGGGGCAATCTGTCATCCAAGTACTACCACAGTATTTGTTCTTTACTGTGCCTAGGGCCCTACCAAATTCACAGCCATGAAAAACACGTCACGGACTGTGAAATCTGGTCTCCCCCATGAAATCTGGCTATTGTAAGGGGGGGTCGTGGTATTTCAGCAGCGCAGAATTAAGGGTGGCAGTACGATACCAGGCCACCCTTACTTCTGCACTGCTGAGGGTGGCAGTGCTGCCTTCAGAGCTGGGCGCCCAGACAGCAGCTGCAGCTCTCCAACTGCCCCGCTCTGAAGGCAGCGCAGCAGTAAGGATGGCAATACCATGACTGACCCCCCCTTCCCCCACAATAGCCTTGTGACCTCCCCCAGTTTGAGAAACATTGACTTAAAGGCTTTAAATGTTTATATTAGGGCTGTCGATTAATCACACGATTAACTTAAAAAAATTAACTGTGATTAAAAAAATTAATCGTGATTAATTGCACTGTTAAAAAACAGAATACCAACTGAAATTTATAAAATATTTTTGGATGTTTTTCTATATTTTTCAAATATATTGATTTCTATTACAACACAGAATACAAAGTGTACAGTGCTCACTTTATATTTTTGATTACAAATATTTGCACTGTAAAAATGATACTATTTATTTTGTTTATTTTTCCATTCACCTCATATAAGTACTGTAGTGCAATCGCTTTATCGTGAAAGTGTAACTTACAAATGTAGATTTTGTTTTGTTTTGTTACATAACTGCACTCAAACAATACAATGTAAAACTTTAAAGCCAACAAGTCCACTCAGTTCTACTTCTTGTTCAGCCAATTGCTAAGACAAACAAGTTTGTTTACATTTACAAGAGATACTTCTGACTGCTTCTTATATACAATGTCACCTGAAAGTGAGAACAGGCGTTCGCATGGCACTTTTGTAGCCAGCGTTGCAAGGTATTTACGTGCCGGATATGCTAAACATTCATATGTCCCTTCATGCTTCAACCACCATTCCCGGGAACATGCATCCATGCTGATGACGGGTTCTGCTCAATAACGATCCAAAGGAGAGCAGACCGATGCATGTTCATTTTCATCATCTGAGTCAGATACCACCAGCAGAAGTTTGATTTTCTTTTTTGTGGTTCGAGTTCTGTAGTTTCTGCATCGGAGTGTTGCGCTTTTAAGACATCTGAAAGCATTCTCCACACCTTGTCCCTCTCAGATTTTGGAAGGACTTCAGATTCTTACACGTTGGGTCAAGTGCTGTAGCTATCCTTAAAAATCGCACATTGGTACCTTCTTTGCATTTTGTCAAATCTTCTGTGAAACTGTTCTTAAAATGAACATGTGCTGGGTCATCATCCGAAACTGCTATAACATGAAATATATGGCAGAATGTGGGTAAAACAGAGCAGGAGACATACAATTCTCCCCCAAGGAGTTCAGTCACAAATTTAATTAACACATTTTTTTTAACGAGCATCATCAGCATGGAAGCATGTCCTCTGGAATGGTGGTTGAAGCATGAAGGGACATATGAATCTTTAGTGCATCTGGCATGTAAAGACCTTGCGACGCCGGCTACAACAGTGCCATGCGAACGCCTAGTCTCACTTTCAGGTGACATTGTAAACAAGATATGGGCAGCATTATCTCCTGCAAATTGTAACCAAACTTGTCTGTCTGAGCGATTGGCTGAAGTAGGACTGAGTGGACTTGTAGGTTCTAAAGTTTTACATTGTTATATTTTTGAATGCAGTTATTTTTTGTACATAATTCTACATTTATAAGTTCTACTTTCATTATAAAGAGATTGCATTACAGTACTAGTATTAGGTGAATTGAAATACACTATTTATACTATTTGTTTTTTACAGTGCAAATCTTTGTAATAAAAATAAATATAAAGTGAACACTTTGTATTCTGTGTTGTAATTGAAATTAATATATTTGAAAATGTAGAAAACATCCAAAATATTTAAATAAATTGTGTTCTATTATTGATTAACAGTGCGATTAATTGCGATTAATTTTTTTAATGGCTTGACAGCCGTAGTTTATATTTTTAAATACATATTCATGCTTTGTGACAACACTGTGAAATTTAAGATTTAAATATCTTAAACCGTAATTCAAGATTTTTAAAATGCTATGACTGAAATTTACCAAAATGGATCATGAATTTGGTAGGGCCCTATGCCCCCCTCTGTTCCATTATAGCTGCTCATATACCATGGTTCTGTGTGTTGTATAGGAATCTAGACAAAACAGAATGTTTCTTCTGTCATATGTATGGGATTAGGAGATGAATGTGTGATGTTCGTTCATGTTTAGCCACAGAGAGGTGATACTGCTGTTCCCTAATCTGTACCTCAGTACAATCCTCTGTACAATAAGGCCATGTCTACCCTATGAAATTATGTTGACCTAATTTAGGTCGGCATACAGTCACTGCAGTTATTAAATCGCTTGTACGTGTGCACACTTGGAGTCTTGTGTCAGCGGTGCACATCCTCATCAGGAGTGCTTGTATTGTTTTTATTAGGAGTGTGGGGCATTGTGGGATGTCTCCTGAAGGCCAGTAGCAATCGACATAAGCAACATAGTGTCTACACTGACACTACTTTGCCCTAATTACATCAACAGTGTTACCAACTCTCATGATTTTGTCATGAGTCTCATAATTATTGTTTTCCTTAAAGCCCACAGCTCCTGGAGTCAAGTGGATATGTGAAGATTTCAGCCTTCATTGTTAAAGAAAATGTACGTTTCTAGTTCCTTGTGGCTGTGGAGAAAGCTTCAAAATGTGACCCCCAATGCACCGGAAAGGCTCAAAAAGCAGAAGGCACGTAAAAAGAACACCGAATCTATTATTTTTACATAATCTCATAATTTGAAAGCCAATCTCATGATTTTTGGTGCGCCTGACTCACGATTTTTGAACATTTGGGGTTGGCAGTGATGCACCAATCATGACTCTATGCTGCTTGGGGAGGTGGTGTTACTAATTTGGCGTAGAGAGGCACTTACAATGACGGGAGCCGAATTTAAGAGAAGACACTTCAGCAGCTAGGTGGATGCAAGACAGGTTACATCAGCCTAACCATGTAGTGTAGACCGGTGTAAAACTCTGTTAATCTATGCCTGTTCCCTGTTACATCTCAGTAATGACCAGAGTAACCATTTGGCCAGCTTTTTCTGTGGCTTAGGTTTTGCTGTACATCTAGAATCCACTTTAAGATGAGGAGAAGTCAGTTGGTTTTTTTTTTTAAATGTCTTCAGTAAATAAAGTTCCTGTATCTGAAGAAAAGTGGCTGGCAACTCCCTGGATATTTTTAAAGCTTCCAAAAATAGATCCAAGTCTCAGACAAAATGAATGGAGCCAAGAGTTAGATGGAAAGAAGCAGTAAAGGGTGGTTTGTCTGAAGCAGTTATTACTGAAATCCTCCTCCACCCCAAACGCCACTACCTTGAAGCATGGGCCAGTTTTTATTCCCATCTTTATAGCCTTCTGTCTCAGCCTGGGAGGAGCTGAATTAACTTTGGTAGGGAACAGTAGAGGGAGGGTGCTCAGCCTCTCTGTGTTTGTGCTCTTTGGAAAGCATGGGGTGGAGAACCAATACCTTTGGAGTCAACCCTGATTACCAAATTGACATATCTACCTGCAAATCAACACAACGGGCCAGATCCTGGGCTGGTGTAAATCTGCCTAGCTTCATTGACTTCAGTGGAGCTAGTCTGATTTACACCAGCTGAGACTCAGCCCCTGTATCATCCAATTTCAGGAACTTATTCTGCAAGGTGCTGAAGCCAGGGGGAGTTGATTTTAGTGGAAGTTAAGAGCCTAAATACCTTCAAGGATCTGGGTCTCAGTGCCTCCCAGGAGGTGCTCAGCACCTTGAAGAATAAGAACCTTATTTTGCATATGGTCTTTCATACAAACTGTCTTCTAACTCCCTTGCAGAGTTAAATGATATAGTACAGTAGAGTGGTAATTATAGAAAATGCAATAACAAGGAGTCCTTGTGGCACCTCGTTGTTTTTTCTGATACAGACTAACACGGCTACCACTCAGAAAATGCAATGACACCGGAGTCTTCAGTTTATTTACTCCTTAGATCAGAGTGAATGACAAATTAAAAGGTACAGGCAAGAGAGAAGAGAGCTCGATGTAATGGGAAAGAGAGAGGGAAGGTGCTCCAAGTGGCAGGAACTGCAAAGGAGAGGACTGTCACACTAAGGGCTGGTCTACACTGGGGGGGATCGATCCAAGATACGCAACTTCAGCTACGCGAATAGCATAGCTGAAGTCAAAGTATCTTGGATCGAATTACCTGGGGTCCAGGCGGCGCGGGATCGACGGCCACGGCTCCCCCGTCGACTGTGCTACCGCCGCTCGCTCTGGTGGAGTTCCAAAGTCGACGGTGAGTGCGTTCGGGGATCGATATATCGCGTCTTAACGAGACGCGATATATCGATCCCGGATAAATCGATTGCTACCCGCCAATACGGCGGGTAGTGAAGACATACCCCAACAGTGGTGAGATTGTGTAACAGGCCAGTAATAGATGAGTGCAGGGAACAGAAACAGGAGCAGTGACAGAGGACAAGACAGATTCAGATCTGTCGTAACTCCACTGATATCAATGGAATTGTGCTCACTTATACCAGAGGTGTTATACCATGAGGTGGGACTGGGGAAGTCTATGGAAATTTGTAAAAAGGAGAAGGGCCATTTAGAAACAAAGGCCCTGACTCTGGTCCGCAGTTAAGTTGTGTGCTACCTTTGTGCTTCCTGCAGCATGGAGACAGTTGGGGACCAGAGTGGTCCTTGATGTAAGCTACAGCAGCCTCAGGGGCTGCTCTAAATTATGCTGTGCTGCTAAACAGCTGCACTAAGTTCCAGTCATGCCCTCCAATCCACCCCCAACCACACCCCATGCCAGGGTTGCAAGGGGAGAGGGCATCATAAAGCTTTTACATTGGTTCTCTACTGGATAGGAAACCTCCCTTTAGAAAAGAGGATTCTGGAGAGCGGTTCCACTCCCTTTGTGGCCCCTTTACATTACCAGAATGGCATCAAGAGGTTATAGCTTTTGGCCTAGAATACTGAAGTGACCGTGGAGCTGGTGGATGGTTTGAGGATGAGTTTGTGCTTCTCCGTATGTGTGAGAAGGCAGCCAGTGGCATTTTGCACAGGCTAGGGTCACTTGCTATGAAACAAGGTCATGGGACACTGTCATGGGTGCAAGACATTACAGCTCACATCAAAGGGCACAATGTGCTCTCCACCATAAGGGGGGCAAGCACCAGGGAGAACTGCCTCTCGATGCTGGGTAGCACCTAGGAGTCAAAGGGCTATTTTGTCCTAAGAGTTTCACACAGCCCCAGACTTCAGCAAATGAAATGCAGCTTTATGCTTAGAGTGGTGCCAATAGGGCAACGGATTATTTAACGGTCTGTTAAAGCTGTTGCTTTGGCTGCAGCTAGTGGTGTAGGAGGAGTTTGCTGTCTCGCTCTCTCACAACTCATGGGCTGTGTCCTCATTCTGCTGTTGGAGCTGCTTGTGAGCTCTGGCAGGGGCAATGCCAGAATCCATTGCAGGGAGCCATAACAATCCTGTGAAAAAATGTACAAATTCTCCTGGAACTAGCCAAGAGGAGAACACACCCAGCCCGTGTGCACTGAGACAGAAAACCAGAAGATCCCTTCTGACCTTTTACCTCTCTATTCAATGGTTAGCTAACACTTATATCTAGTCTGTCTGTAGCATAGCACCTTTCAAAACCCTAAAGGCATTTTACACACTTAAAAAGTACATAACTGTAGAGGCAGTCACCACCAAAGCACAACCACCTCTGGGGTGGAATATGACAGCAGAAATACCATGTACTGCAAAAAACAGTTTAGAACAGGAAGTGAAGGAGAATACTGTATCCAATTAAAATACCAGAGAAATGTAGGTGGGTGGAATAGAATTCCATGTACATTTTCACCTGTGACTGTCATGAGATGTCCCCAGACTTTATTCTATATCTCTCTGATTCCATGATTAGTTTCCCAAGTAAAGGTTTAAGCTTACCTTACTGTGACACCTGCCATGATTTGGTCAGTAGGATGCACAAGTGGATCTACAGTTTAAACTTGCAACTAATAGAAAGTGCTGTAACAGTGAGTCACTCATTACCAGAGTATCTGAGGGCCTAGAGTGAGAAAGTGGATCTGTTTCACCACTGCCTTGCCTCTGTGTTAGGAGTTGGATAAGGTCACAAAGGATGAAAAGTGAATAAGGAGCTTTATTCCTCACTTCCTTGGACTTTGTGTCATTACTTACACCTGTGTAAAGTGCATGCCAAATGTGTCCCACTTAGAATGGCAGCATTTTACTCCCCTTTTGCGCTCACTTTGCACAGGTTTGGATGTCGACACAAGGTGCCAGGAAGTGGAGAATAAGTCTCCTTATTCCCTTTTCATTCTTTGTGACCTGATCCAATTCCTGTGGAAGTCAAATATCCATTAACTTCAATGGGATTTGGATCATGCCCTTATGCAGTGTGTTTACTTGCTATATTTTACCCACTTTGGGCAATGAAAACACAACTATCACTGTCCCTCTTTTCTAATTTGTTTCACTCTCTGGTTCTTGCTCATTAGCACTGCATTAGTGCTGCAATGCTTAGGTTACAAAACTGCCAGGGAATTTTTTGCCTTTAAAAATAAACCATTTGCATTGACATAAATAATGGAAACAATTCTCTCTCTCTCTTTATTTTTTATTTTTTTTTAAATTTAACATGTTATTTATAAAACTTAAATGTGGCTCTAAACTAACCTGACAGTGTCCCCTTTAATTAATTAATCCTCCCCAGTGAAATAGCTCAGCATTATCATGCTCATTTTATTGATGGGGAAAGTGATGCATAGAGAGGTGATAAGAGATCACACAACCAGTTTACGATAGGGCCCATAGAACTCAAAAGACCTGTCTCCTAGTTCCTGTCACATTAGAGCAGTGGTGGGCAACCTGCAGCCCGCGGCCTGCATGCATGCAGCCCATCAGGGTAATCTGCTGGCAGGCTGCCAGACCGTTTGTTTACATTTGCACGGCTGCCCACAGCTCCCAGTGTCCATGGTTCGCTGTTCCCGGCCAATGGGAGCTGCGGGAAGCGGATTACCCTGACGGGCCGCAGGTTGCCCACCACTGCACTAGAGGACTCTGCTTTAATGGCCTGATTTTTTCAGAGATCTGGAGCACTTGCGATTTCCATTCAGTTCACAGGAGGTTGTGGGTGCTCAGCATGTCTGAAGATTAAGCCACAAACGACTTTTGCTCTGGTCAAGGAGAGGCAAATTGACCAGGAGTAACTCTAAGAAAAAGGAGGTTATTGCAGCTCCAGGGAGTTGACTGCAGCTAAAGGGTTTGTTAAGAAATGAGGTTTGTATTGCTGCCTCTTGAGAGCTTTCATTTTCCTGTCTGACGCTTCCTATCTCATAAAGCGCGCCCTTTATTTCCTCTTGAGCCTGTTCTTCCCTCCCACCCAAACCACAGCTGCTCTAAGTAACTTGTGGGTCAGAGACTCCACAGGGCATATTTTAAGCAGATACTTTAATGGGTCCTGAATCTGATACAAAACCAAAGGGAACCTTTCCATTGACTAAAATGGGCTTTGGAATAGGCCCAGAATTTGCAAGTTTAACTCACTGGTGAAAGTAGAAAGATGGGATCAATTAGCTGTTTTTTCATCCACTTTTAAATGTATGTATAGAGGAAAATTTAACTCTGAGGTAGTGTCCATTTTTGCAGCCATCTCAATGTCACTGGTTTGTTAAGTAATCAACATTTACTAAGTAGTTTCCACACTTTAAAATCAATTATAAATAATTTTAGTAAAAACCAGGGGCCAGAGACAAAGCTGGTGTAGGCAGGAGACACTGCTACAGGCAAACCTATTGTAAGTCAATAGCATTTCACTCACTTGCACCAGATCTGAATATCGTAGGGGAGCCATATTTCAGGTTTCCAAAAAGAGGACACTGCAGGGGAGGAGGGTACTTGCGGCAGGGGTATTCACTGGAGATGGGGGGCAGTGTTGCTCCATGTCACGGTGGTGGGTGGCCAGGTGCCCGGTTTTTGACTGAAAAATCCGGTCGAAAAGGGGACTGGACAATGTCTGGTCAGATCTACTGACTGGACACCCAATGTCCGGTCACTGCAGGCAGGAGACGCGGGGAGGCGCCGGGTCATCACCCATGCCAGCCCCTACTCAGCTGGGGCTGCCTCCTACCTGTGTCAGGTGGCTGCAGCTCCCAGCCCTGGCTCTGCATGCGAGTCCCTCTTGACCCGGACATGGGGGTGGGAGGGGAAAAGCAGCAAGCGACGGGGAGGGGCGGGAGAAAGAGGAGTGGATGGGGGGTGGGGCCTCAGGGAACAAGCAGGGCAGGGGTGGAGCCTCAGGGGGAAGAGGTGAGGCAGGGGAGGTTCTGGCACTCCTGGTGGAGTGTCTGGTTTTTAAATATTACTAAGTTGGCAACCCTAGTGGCAGGGCAGCTAACGCAAGCCTAGGACACACTGACAGCCTTCAGTCAGTGCCTCTCTGCCTGCCCCCCTCCCCAGGGCTGAAAGCCGAGGTCTGGATGGGCAGGCAGATTCCAGCAGCTGTGGCTGCAAGGGAATGGACCAATCAGGAAGCGGACCAATTGGGGGTATTTCTGAGCTGCAGTGTCTGCTCTGCAAAAATCCAGGACATTTCCTGTTATTTAAAAAATTCACCAGGACAGAGGATGGAAGCTCAAAACAGGCAATGTCCTGGAAAACCAGGATGTCTGGTTACCCTAGGAATATAGCACTTCTGGCATGTGCAAGGTCAAATATTTGTGTTTGTTTATGAGGTCCAAGAGCTATTTATAGGGCAGAAATGATGAGATATATGGTCATCTCAATGTATTTGGTTGCTGGATTCTGGAAAGACCAGATCTTAATTTATTTTGGCCCCATCATGTGGCCAAATAAAAAAAAAAATTCATAAAAAACAAAGAAAAATGCTGAGAGATTCAGCTTTTTCCAAATTCCTCTAAAATCCAATTTCACAGTCCTTGTAACCGCATATTTGGCAAGGCATGGTATCACTTCAGTACTAATGCCAAGTTAATAAGTGATTTTTTTCCATGGAGTGCTAAAAAGAAATGAAAGGAATCTCAAGAAAAATAGTGTCTCCCCAAGTCCTGGAAAAAGGAACATGGATTTAAGAAACAACCCCTGTCTAAAGGCCTTGTCGTCTTGTTTCTAAGCAGGCAACACTTCCTTTGCAATCAGAATAGGAACTGCAGGATTGGACTCTCAGTATTAAAGCCAAAGGAATGCAAATGTGAGCAGGTCAGGGAGATTTTTGGATGGTCAGCTGGAAGGCAGCTTATGTGGAATAATGATTTAGGGTATGTTGTTTGGGGGTCCTACAGCAAAAGTAAAAGCATAGCCCCTCAACTAATTTTTTCAGTGATTTTCATTGCAAGTTTCTATCACTGACCTGCGATTGTATTTAGAATAATGTCCTGGGGGCTCCAGGAAGCAGTGCTGGGGCTGACGTGTGCATTTATGGCCTTGTCTTCGCTGCTAGAAAAGGCGTATTTTTTACCTCAGAGTAAATAATGTGGATGAGCTATCCTGAGTAAAAACACAGTGAAGACAAGGCACTTTAGTTTTACCACAAGGTAAACTAAGCAAGGCCAATATTATACCCCTGCCTAGAGCTGACCTCACCTAGTTTACTTCACAGTAAAACTAAGATGCTTTGTCTTCACTGTGCTTTTTGCCTCAGAATTGCTCCTGTGTTAGTTACCTCAAGGTAAAAAAAATACCCACCTTTTCCAGCAGTGAAGACAAGGCCTGTGTGTGTGTGTTACCCATGTTGGTGTTACATGTTTCCAAAGCTGAGCGAAGCAGAGTAGATTTGTTACAGGAATGCTGTGTACCTATGATGGGATCAGCACAGAGTTTCAGTATAAGTAACCCTGTACTGACCTCTCCTATCTTATCTTAAAGATCCAGGACACTCTCTTATAAATCTCAGACTCTGGTCAGATTACTTCTTTCCCTATGCTCACTGGGTCAAATTCACCCCAGTATAATTCTATTGGCCTCCGTGAATTCACCTGAGGGATGAATTTAGCCCAGCCTTCTTATTACAACCTGATTCTAGAGCTCTGCCTGAATGCCCTGATTTTGCATGCTATGAATTAAATGTGGGGAGCACAGTCTGGATCCACAGTTATGCTGAAGGAGGAAGTGGTGTCAATGACCACTTTCTGCCTAACATCTTTACTCTTCTGATCTATATCCGCTATCCATCTGTGTTTGTAGCAAGTGGCTGCTGCTGTGGTATTTCAGCACTTCCATTTTATGCTATTAGACCATATTGATGTGAAAAACACTTTCAAAATCAGTTTATCCCTGTGGCTTCGTTAGACAGGTTTATATTAATAGAATTGTAGAAACATAGGGTTGGAAGGGAACTGAAGAGGTCATCTACTGCAGTGCTTCTCAAAGCCGGTCCGCTGCTTGTTCAGGGAAAGCCCCTGGCAGTCCAGGGCGGTTTGTTTACCTGCCGCGTCCGTAGGTTCGGCCGATCGCGGCTCCCACTGGCCGCGGTTTGCCGCTCCAGGCCAATGGGGGCTGCGGGAAGGGCGGCCAGCACATCCCTCGGCCTGCGCCACTTCCCGCAGCCCCCACTTTGGAGACCACTGGTCTAGCCTGTTAAAATCCTCCAGTGGTGGGGTTCCACAACTTCCTTGGGAAGCCTATTCCAGTGCTCAATTATCCTTATAGTTAGAATTTTTTTTCCTGATATCTAACCTAAATCTCCCTTGCTGCAAATTAAACCCATTACTTCTTGTCCTGCCTTCAGTGGACATGGAGAACAATAGATCCCTCTTCTCCTTATCACAACCCTTAATATATTTGAAGACTGTTATCAAGTCCCCCCTCAGTCTTCCTTTCTCAATACTAAACATGCCCAGTTTTTTTAACCTTTCCTCATAGGCCATGCTTTCTGAATCTTTTATCATTTCTGTTGCTCTGTACCTAGCTAATATTGCACAACCCCCTTCTCCCAACTCCCTCCATCTTCCAGACTGATTCTGTACACTATTACTCAGCCTATTTAAACTCTTGTCTGCCGATTAGACTCCCTGTATCTCCGCTAAACTTATAATTGCCCTTTAAAGTCTTGAGAAATCTCTAATGTAAATACAAGCATTCCTGACATATTCCTGTCCAATATTTATTAGTACAATGGGACACCTTCTGGAACCCAGAGTGCAGTCCCATTGGCTGGACTATGCATCAGAGTTCTCCGGAGGGGAGAGGGCAGCTATCCTCCAACCAGAGCCAGGGAAATGCTGTATCGTCATTACTTAAGCCTCAGGACTCCCCCTGCGTGGGTCAGAAGAGCTGACGGGTCTGTGTAGTCATAGACCCAGCAGTCTTGTCCCTGCTCTGTGCTAACTCACTGGCACACCACCGGGGGTCACTAAATTTACTCTTGGGGGAATTCTGCACCAAAAATTAATAAATTCTGAGTACAACATTTTAAAATTCTGCATATTTTATCTGTCTACATAACACAATATAATCACGTCAGTTTAAGTTATTTTGGTAATTTATTTCAAAATACCTGTCAGCAAGTATGTCTCTAACAATATAGACAAAAAAAAATGCTGATTTTTTTTGACAAATAGATTCCTTACTAAGCACATTAATACAAAACTTTGAGTAATTCATTTAAACTACAATACAGAAATGTATTTCCCACGCCCCTCAGAAGCAGTGCAAAGGCTTGTGGGAGGCAGGGGTAATGGAGGAGCTGAGGGAGAGGGAAGGAGCCTGGGAGTGAACCTGGAGGGTTGTTGGGTGTGAGTGTGAGAAGTATGGAACAGGGTTTTTTTGCGGGGGGAGGAATGGTTACGGAGTTGGGGAGCCTCTCCCATGCAGACCCTGGCTGACCCCTAGCCTCTCCCATTCAGTCAGGCATATCTGCCCCTGTCCCCGTGTGTCCTTGCACCCCCCATCCATGTGTGTCCCTGCACCCCCTACCCCCATCCCCATGTGGCCCTGCAGTCCCCTCCCATTCAGCCACTGGCTCAATGCTGTCACCCCTTTAGCTCCTGAGCCAATTCCGCAGTCTGTTCCCTCCACTAGCCCTTCTGAACCCCAGTCTGTGACTCCTCCCAGTAGCCCTGTGTGTCCCACTCTGTCCGTCCAGTACCTCCTCACCTGGTCCTGCTGTGAGGAATTCAGCCTCTCAAGGTTAGCTGCTCTTTTTTCTGGTGCCACAGCAGCTCTTGGTGGGCGACAGGTGTAACTGTAGTGCCTCTCCAGTAGAATCGATATTCTGCAGAGAAAAAAAATCTGTGGGGGGACATGAAATCTGTGCACATGCAGTGGTGCAGAATTCCCCCAGGAGTATAAATTGTATCTCCACTTTCTGCAGCAGAATCATACTGGGTCTGCTGGATCTAGGCTAGTGTTTCTCAAATGTGGCCACCGTGGCCGCATGGGGCCATCAGGGGCTTTTCTTGCGGCCACAGCCTCCTGGGCTATGATGGGGGGGGGGGCAAAATAGTGCCTCCTCCCCCTCTCTGTTGCTCCTGGATGCACTGCCTTGGAGTTGGTTGTTGGGGCTACCAGTAGGGATTGGGCCCTGCCCTCCTCTGGAGTCATCTGGGGCACAATGCTGTAGGAGCAGGCAGCCAGTGAATTCCCTGCCTTCTCAGGGGCAGTGGGGCTCAGGCTTTGGGCTTTAGCCCAGGGGTGGTGGGGCAGCAGCAGGCTCTGGACTTGGGCCTTCGGGCTCCAGCCCTGGGCTTTGGCTGCGCGACGGCAGGCCCCAGGCTCTGGCCACACAGCTTCAGGCTCCGTCCCTGGGCCCCGTCGTCCGGCTGTGGGGCTTCGGGCTCTGGCAGCACAGCTTCAGGCTCCAGCTCCCCGCTACCTCCTCCAACTCCTAACCCCCATCTCCCCTGGCCCACACTGCCTCCCCCGACCCTCCATTCAGGGCTTAATTTGTCCCCAGGCTTGCTGGGGCTGAGAAAGTCTGCTGTGAAAAGTGATACTTGTATGTTTGTTAATATCACTTTCCACAACAGTCTTACTAGCTATCAATAAATAAATTACAATTATTTGGACATGTATATGTGCATATTTATTTGGTTTTCCTAAAGCTAATTAAGTATTTAAGGAAAAAGTGTGAGAGTGGCCACCAGCAAGAGCTGCTGACTGCATTCTGAGGTCATGAAAATTTTTGTCTTGAGAATCCCTGATCTAGGCTCATCATAGCAATAGAGGATGAGGCAGGATTTGGCCCTATAAAATAAAATATTGGTCAGATTTTATGCCTGCCTGCCTTAAGAGTGTCTCTTTAAGTAAATACAGTTGGGAAAGAAACAGAGTGACAGAGAAGCATTAGAGAGTTTGGATTCTCCATTTCATGTACATGGGTTATTTCTTTGATTGCTGTTTGTTTAAAACAAGGTATCACTAGAATGGACAGCAGTTGTGATTTTTGGCATGCCTCAGGCAACTGGTCATGGGCTATGGAGCATTTAACACCTACTTCATTGGTTACAATCTGCTCCAGGTTGGTTGTGACTTTAGTAACTGTTTGACGGCCTGTATTAAGTAAATTTGGGTGTGTATATGTTTCTTGTTTCAGTTCCTACTGGACATGTGCCCAGATCACAAAAACCACCAGGACAATTGACGCCATGGGGATTGCTTGCTAGGCATATCAAAAAAGACCAAGGGTCAAAACTGAATTCTCCTCCTGGAGGGGTGGGTGGAGAGGGCGACTTCTGGTGAGGGTGAGGCGTGAGTTCCGTTGGTGGGCCAGAACTGGGGAAGATTGCATTGTGCTGTGAATACATAGGGGATGTCAGTCTCCAAACCTGTCCACTTCTATATATTGTTCTATTTCATATAGATTCTTATACCATACTCGTCACTGCAGTATCTGGCACCTGTCACCCAAACTGCCACAAAATGGGCACTGTTTATCCTCACTAATTATCTTATATCTTATTTAGGCTGCAAATTCTTAAAGTCCCACTAGCAAGTAATGCAGGGTGTGACAAGTGGACATTATCGATCCTCTCGCTCCTATATAGTACCGAGGAAGAGAGAGAGAGCTGCATTCTACAAGTGCTGCAGCTTCTGGATCAATTCCAAAGGAAACCTGAACAGGAGCAGGTTCCAATAATCTAGCCTGAGGCTGAAGGCATGAAGAGCTGTAGCAAGGCCTGCATTAGAGCGGAAAGGGCATTTGTGAATAACGCTGAAGATACTTTGGAATGAAAGATGCTGTAGAAATGTAAAATATGATTGTTAATGAAAAGTATCCACCCTGCATGTTCAGACCTTATGGTCTGAGTGGAGGGAGGAGGCAGACCTACTGTACATAGAGTGAAAAGAATAGTTTGTAACAGTTCAGTTAATCATCAATGAAGAACAGCCTGAAATGGCTACATGGTAAATGCACAGGTTCTCACCTTGGGTCAGTTACTGCCAATGCTTCCAACTTGTTCCCTAAGCTTCCTCCCTAGCAGCAATGGCTTTGTTTTCTGATAGGGACACTACACATTTGCTTTGTTGCCCTGTGGCATGTTTGATGGAATCATTAGCTTTCCCCCTGTCCTCTTTGGTGGGGGCTCTGCAACTTGCCCATCTTGTGCACATGAGGAGTTAACGTACAGGAAGCTGCATGCTGGAGAGCCACTTTAGTGCTTGTATTAAAATATTTCTATTTAATCCACAATTTAAAATTAAATCTTTACCGCTTTCTTCCACTTAAAAGACAATACTGCTAATCTGCTTAAACTAGGAACAATAAATCATCACTATATAGGCCAGATGAATACCTGCATCATCAAGGAGGATGCTTAATGCCACCCAAGTCCAATTAATTTTTAAATACTTTAATATTATTTGATTCCTGAGCAAAGTGAGAATAACAGCACTTTGAAGTCCTTGGGCAATGTTATTCAATCTGTACTGCCTCCTCTAGGGATCTTGCTTTATTTGGGCCCTAACAAGTAGACAGTTCTCCCTTTAAAACTCAGCCCATTGGTCTAGAGCCCAGATATCTCTTCTGTACCTTGCATGTGACTTGCATGGAATCCATAGCCAGGCCTGAGCTCAAGTCACACAAGGTTGTGCAGGGAGTGCTCAGCAAACAAACCAGAGCTTCTGGAATCCAGTCTCTTCACTCTCAGCAGGTGGAAATAAGGGGGAGGGGGATTCTTGGTGCAGCATCCTAACTCCTGACATTTTATTGTGATGTTGTAGCATGAGCAACCCTACAACACAGAGCTGCCAGTGACTGCAGGTGTCAGTTCAGGCAAAGTGGACCCTAGCCCTGGGAGCCCGAACAGAGGCAGGCTCATGTACTTCCCATGTTCTATAGCGCTACAGGGAAGAGGAGGGAGAGGGCAAGCAGCAGGAGGGAAGTGACTGCAGGGGGTAGGTGAAGCATGTAGGCTTGTGCCCCCATCACAGCAAGCCCCTAACTTTTAGACACTTTCACTAACACAGCCATCATCTAACTGGCTAATCATCTCTGCACTGGTGTCAGAACCTGCACCCCTGCTTCAGTGTCCCCTATAGACCACTGCAAGGTGCACAATCACCCGGGTGTAGGAATGATCCAGCCACACCTCATCCCAACCTTGGCAGTGTAGATTCAGGCTCAGTGGGCCAGTTGCCAGCTACCTCTGCAGGATCCCCCAGCAAAATCGCTGTTCCCTCTTCGGCCCTGCCCCTGTGCTGGGGGTGACTGCAGAGGTGGCTGGTGCAAAGGGGCTGTAGGACAGTTATGAATCTGGTCCATTGAGTTTGAATCTCCATCATCAGGTACAGAGAATGGATGGAGCAGGTTTGGACTGAGGGGAAGAGGGAGGAGGTGGGGTGATTGGGATGAGAAGGAGATGTCTAACATGCTGTGAACCTAACATCACCTTGAACATTCTACTTGTATGTTGGCTTGTCTGTTTAGAATGTAAGATTGCTGGGGCAGAGATGGAATCTTCCTGTGTGTTTAGGGTTTCTCTACACTCCATTGCAAACACTTGTCTATATGTAAGGGGACAGTTGTCCCCTTACTAAAACTCAGTGGGGGTGTTTTGGTTGGCTAGCTCCCAGTACCAAAAGAAAGGGGAAGGATCGATGAGAAATCAGGACCCTGAGACTGACAGTCCCCAGGAACAATGGGGAGAGGCCAATGCTCCAGGTCATAGGCGCCGACTCTGTGGGTGCTCCAGGGCTGGAGCACCCATGGGGAAAAATTGGTGGGTGCTTAGCACCCACCGGCAGCTCCCCGCCCCGCCCCCCCGCCTCCGTTCTGCCTCGGCCTCCTCCCCTGGGAGCACTGCGTGCCCGCTTTCCCCCCCTGGCTCCCAGTGCTTGTGCCGCAAAACAGCTGATTCACGTGGCAAGCGCTGGGAGGGAGGGGGGAGGAGGGGGAACTCCACACGCTCGGGGAAGAGGTGGGGCCAGGGCGGGGATTTGTTCAGTCTGGCTCCAAACCTGGCACAAAGGAGCAATAGCCAGCCCAATGTCATTAGTCAAATCAAAGCAATGGGCAAGGATTTCCATACTCCTAGCATCTTGAATCACTTATTTCAGTAATCAAGTTTCAGAGTGGTAGCCCTGTTGGTCTGTTTCAACAAAAAGAATGAGGAGTACTTGTGGCACCTTAGAGACTAACAAATTTATTTGAGCATAAGCTTTTGTGGGCTAAAACCCACTTCATCGGATGCATGCAGTGGAAGATACAGTAGGAAAATATATATACGCAGAGAACATGAAAAAATGGGTGTTGCCATACCAACTGTAATGAGGGCAATTAATTAAGGTGAGCTATTATCAGCAGAAGAAAAAGAAACTTTTGTAGTGATAATCAGGATGGCCCATTTCCAACAGTTGACAAGAAGGTGTGAGTAACAGTAGGGGGGGGAAATTAGCATGGGAAAACAGTTTTACTTTGTGTAATGACCCATCCACTTCCAGTCTTTATTCAAGCCTAATTTAATGGTGTCTAGTTTGCAAATTAATTCCAATTCTGCAGTTTCTCATTGGAGTCTGTTTTTGAAGTTTTTTTGTTGGAGTATTGCGACTTTGAGATCTGTAATTGAGTGACCAGCAAGGTTGAAGTGTTCTCCGACTGGTTTTTGAATGTTATAATTCTTGACGTCTGATTTGTGTCCATTTATTCTTTTGCGTAGAGACTGTCCGGTTTGGCCAATGTACGTGGCAGAGGGGCATTGCTGGCACATGATGGCATATATCACATTGGTAGATGTGCAGGTGAACGAGCCTCTGATAGTGTGTCACAGAGTTCAGCCACGATAATGTCAAGGCAGACCTGGTGGCTGAACTTTGTGACTTTGTCCTCACCCACAACTATTTCACGTTTGGGGACAATGCATACCTTCAAGTCAGCGGCACTGCTGGACACTACAGTGGTAATAAGCGATGGCCACATAAACACCACCCTATACCGGAAACCTACTGACCGCTATACTTATCTACATGCCTCCAGCTTTCATCCAGACCACACGATCCATTGTCTACAGGCAAGCTCTAAGATACAACCGCATTTGCTCCAACCCCTCAGACAGAGACAAACACCTACAAGATTTCTATCAAGCGTTCTTACAACTACAATACCCACCTGCTGAAGTGAAGAAACAGATTGACAGAGCCAGAAGAGTACCCAGAAGTCATCTACTACAGGACAGGCCCAACAAAGAAAGTAACAAAACACAAGTACTCCTCGTTCTTCTTATTTCAGTAAGTTCCTACAGATATAGTGGGAACCCACCAATGAGGAGTCTTGTTCTCAGCCTGGCCTATGAGGTATATAAACAAATTCCAAGTCAACAAAGGTGGCAGAGGAAGGAAACTGGCATACTGTGTTGTACAGGTAATTTCAATGGGCCCTTAGGGAATCTATGGCCTTGTCTAAAGAAAAGTTGTACCAATTTAAGACAATGTAGTTAAATGAGTGCAGTCTTCTTAGACAAGACCTAAGGAATTTTGCTTGAGTGAGGCTGGAGGCTTCAGGCTTAATAAATATAACAGGCTCTCAAGAAGGCTATGGGCCTGATTCTCCTATTATTCCAGTTCTGTGCTGGTGTAACTCCATTGACATCAGTAGTGTTACTCTTGCTTTACACTGGTATAAGGCAGAGGAGAATCAAATATCTTATAGTTTATATATTTCTTTTATAGAATGAGAACTATGCTGTTGTTTTTTCTTTTTCACAGAATACTACCTGGTGAAGAAACAAGACATTGCAAAACACATTAACACATTTTCCAGGCTGTTAAATGGAAATTTATTTATATTATACTACATATAATTTTACAGCATATTATTGCTGAGGGAAAAAATAAATTTCCCTTTCAGCATTTGTGAAGATTTAATTATTAGTGTGTGCAAAGCACTTTGAGATCCTCAGATAGAGGCACTAGAAAAATGCAAAGTATAATTATTAATGTGGTGTCAATTCCCAATATGCCCTAGTTCACTGGTACTCCTAGAAGAATCCTAGAATCAAATTAAACAAAAGGGATTAGTCAGCAATTGCCTATGCTTAGTTGCCTATTTGTTTTTGGCTAGTCCACTTTCAATTTTGTAGCTGGATATGGATTTACACCACCTTAATTTATTCTAGCACCAGAAAGCTACAGGTATGTGGCAGGAGTCAATTAAGGGAGAAGAACCACTGGATCTAGGAATCAATTGATTTATTGGGGCAACAAATGAAGAAAACAGCTGCCTCAGCCTTAGTGTGGGGCTTGGAAACCCCATCACAGGCCCCTTTGAGAATCTGAACCCTAGATCCCATCTCATCTAGGACTAATATTTAAGTGCCTGAAAATGGGATACAGCTTTCTCAGCCATGCAGTGGCTATGAAAGAATTTTGTAAATCAAAGTCTGACTCTATAATACCTTCCGTAGATGAATAGTCTATTGACTTTGACTGTTGCAGGATGGGGCCCTACATCTGATGCTTTTAAGACTTAGGGTATGTCTTCACTAGCAACGTTAAAGTGGTGCCGCGGCAGCGCTTTAATGTGGCTGTGTAGTCGCGGCACCAGCGCTGGGAGAGAGCTCTCCCAATGCTGTAAAAAACCCACCTCCACGAGGGGAGTAGCTCCCAGAGCCGGTGCATTGTCTACACTGCCACTTTACAGCGCTGAAACTTGCAGCGCTCGAGGGGGTGTGTTTCGCCTAAGGCCTTTTCTACACTACACAGTTTTACACTGAAATGCTCCTCCCACCGATGTAACTCCCCAGCTATGCCAACATAATAAAAACACCTAAAAAATGTTGATTGAGGATTGCCTTAATCCTGCAAACTATATGTGCTTAAATGTTCCCTATCCTACACTCTTTTCACATCCCCTCCATGTGCCTATACATCCCCCCCCACATTTAGATTCCATTATCCTCTGATGTTGTATTCTAATTTTTAAAATTATTAAAATATACTTTGAAACATGTTATTCTATAAAACATCACTAAAGTATTTTTAAACAGAAAAAAATGTCCTTAAAAGAATTGCAGGTACAGGGGAAACTTCAGTAAACTTTAGTGGCTTAAATGTCAATGACCAAAATGAGAGCTTTGGCCTGCTCCAGCCTTCCTGGATTTCATGCAGTTGTGCTGATCATTTGTGAACTAGCCTGCAGGATGTTTAAAAACTCATGAATTTTGTTCAGGTAGAATATTGCATCAGGACATAATACAATTTGTCAGTAGGATTTCCACTTAAAAGGGAGCTTGACCAATGGGGCAAACTCGTGCGTCATGATTTCATATTTGCATTTGTGATCAGACATGATAACATCTGCAGTGTGATGTTTTATGGGTCTCAAAAGTTATTTCAGGCTCCCTCAAGATCACACTAAGTAGACTTGTTGGACATGGGATTACCCTACAGCAACACAGAGGCCCATTGGTGGTTCACTATTCTGTGTCAGCAACTCTTGTCAGGCCTGACATACTCACTACACCTAACACACTGTTGTCACAATCTGTATCTAAAAGGCATCATGTAAAATATCATATAGAAACTGGTAACAGGCTGGTCCTGAAAATCATTACATGGTGTATGTAAGGGGGTGCATACGAAGACTTCTAGATATGTGCTACAAATGTGTTCTTAAATGTATTTGGTAAATAGTATCCTAGCCATGCCTATTCCCGACAAAGGAATGTGGCTCCATATGCTTGAAAATGTCTCTAGTGTAAATTAGGCAAGGTGTGACCAAAGACAAAGAAGAGAACATTTACTTGCAAGGTAAAAAAAAAAAGCCATCAAGAGAGCAAGTGGGGAAAGATAAATACCTAATCTCAATGGAGGATGGAGCCTGTACCCCTGAGTAATCTTCATACTTCTTGAAAAAGCAGGGTCAATTAAGTTTGGGAAGCCAGTGTGGCATCTGCACAAGGAAACAGAAACTTGGGGCTAGTCTACACTGGCGACACTAAAGCACTGCCACGGCAGTGCTTTAACGTGGCTTGTGTAGTCGCAACAG
The DNA here is from genome assembly GCF_002925995.2 of Terrapene triunguis. NCBI lineage: Eukaryota > Metazoa > Chordata > Testudines > Emydidae > Terrapene > Terrapene triunguis. Next base: position 22,054,509 of record NW_020664482.1, read on the forward strand.
AGCGCTGGAGGAGAGCTCTCCCAGTGCTCTAAAAAACCCACCTCCACGAGGGGTGTAGCTCCCAGCACTGGGGCACTGTCTACACTGGTGCTTTACAGCGCTGCAACTTGCTGCGCTCAGGGGGCTGTTTTTTCACACCCCTGAGCGAGAAAGTTGCAGCGCTGTAAAGCGTCAGTGTAGACAAGCCCTTGGTCTGCACTTACTTTTCAAAGAATACATTTCAAAGGCTGCTTCAGCTATAAAGACAGGAAGTCTGAATCTCCAGTGATAAGCAATTAAATCAACTGATTGTATACAATACTACTGTATTACCAAAGTGTATCAAGTAAGGTCTTCTATGGAAGCCTATGACCCCCTGGTGATTAATGTCTTTGTGAAATGTATGCATTAACACTATCTGAAGGAATTATGGATACTTACTGACATTATGCTTTTAAAGTCTGTGATCAAACACAGAAAGAAACAGGCTTTCTCCCAGATAGGAGGGAAGGCAGCTAGCTATCTGTCTCCAATATAAATTAAGCAGTGTGGAATCAAAACAATGGAAGCCCCATTTACATACGAATTAGCAGGGGATGGGAAGTCCATAGGATGGGAAGAACAGCAGGAAGCCTCCCCGGCTCTTGAAACAGAGACAGTACTTTAGGGTGACAAAAGGGGGGCAAAAAGACATTTGAGTTATCCATCACTTGGGGGACTAATGGGGCCAGAGCTCTTGAAATCACAGCATTTTGGATCCTTCAGCTAAGAGGGCTACAGTCTCTGGAAACTGAGTTTAGTGAGAAACCTGCTTAGGCATCTGAAAGATTGTACAAAGATTGTACCTTGCTGAAATTAAATTTTAGTCCTAGAAGTATATTTTTAGTTTTTGTTTGCTTGCAACCTTTTTTATCTTTATTCCTTATACTTGATATCACTTAATTCTATGTTTTATTGTTAAATAAACTTAGATATCTGGTTAACTTTTATTCAGTACTCAAAGTACATTCACCTGCAAAAAAAACCCAGCACACCTGTCCAATTTTTTTTTTAATATTAACATTTGATGTTTATGCCTGGTCTGTTAAATATGTTTATATAGAGACTTCACTCAATTTAATAAAATCATTAGAAGCAATATATTATAGGTGTTGTAATGATGCTCGCTCTTTAAATAGAAAGATCTGATGACTATATTCCTATATAATGGGTCTCTTTAAACAAAAGCTAACAGTTGTAATGTTTGGTTTGTTTCTCACATTTATATGGCAAGGATTTGTAAACTTGTTAAAGCTTCCTAAATAAATAAATATTTTAAAAAATAGTTCAATTGATTCAGAATTGATTCAGTTCTCTAGTGTAGGCAAGGCGAGACTGGGGAAAGTAGGGAAGGAGATGTGGGGGAATGTGTATGGAAAACAGATGTGGGGCTTTAATGAGGGAAGGAGAGATTGAGGAGACTTGTGGGGGGAATGGGACATCAAAGGGTTTTAGGGAGGGTATGCTGAGGAGATTTATGGGGAGGATGAACACAGACTGACGGCCTTCTGTCATGGGAGGAGAGGTTGGAAGGTTGTGTGTGGGGAGGGATACAATAAGGGGATATGGTGTTAGGATAGAAACACTGAAGGGATTGAGATGAAGTGGGTAGAGATTTAGGGAGAGCTGGGGGATGGGGATCTACAAGGAGAGGATGCAGATCCAAGGAAGGGGTCACTCAGGAGATGTGATGAGACCAGGGAACACTGGAGTGTGTGTGGGAGATGTGGGGGCAGGGGGACACAGTGAAGAGATGTAGGAGTGGGGAACACATGGGGTCACAGGAAGGACTGGGACAGATGGACACACAGGGCTGTGGGGGTCACACAGGGAGGACCGGGGCCAAGGGACCAGCAAGGATGTGGGGGCAGTCAAGGAGGGATTGGGTCTGAGGGATATGCAAGGATATGGGGGGCAGATGGGGATTGGGGCAAGAGGACACATGGGGCAGATGGGGGATTGAGGCAGAGGGACACGCATGGGTGTGGTGGTAACAGGGAGGACGGGGCAGAGGGACACACATGGATGTGGGGGCAGATGGGGACTGGGGCTGAGGGACACACAGGAGTATGGGGGCAGAAAGTGGATTGGGGGCAGGGGGACATGCAGGGGTGTTGGGGGCAGAGAGGGACTGGGACAGGGAGACAGGGTGTAGAGGCATATGGGGATTGTGGGAGGGGGACACGCAGGGATGTGGGGGCAGGGGAACACGAGGGTGTTGGGGGAAGAAGGGATGGGGGCAGGGAGATACACAGGGGTGTGGGGGCAGAGGGGATTGGGGCAGGGGGACACGCAGGGCTGTGGGGGCAGAAGTGGGATTGGGGGCAGGGTGTGGGGGCAGAGGGGGATTAGAAGTAGGGGAACACAGGGTGTTGGGGCAGAAGGGGGTGGGGGCAGGGAGATACACGGGGTGTGGGGGCAGAGGGGATTGGGGCAGGGGGACACCAGAGGTGTGGGGGCATATGGAGATTGGGGGCAGGGAAAATTGGGCGAGGTTTGGGGGGAGAGGAGACAGGGATCAGACAGGGTTCATGGAGAGGTTTGAGGTGCAGGCGGCAGCTGAGGGGATCGGGGAGGGTCAGGGGGACACACATGACTTGTGGGGTGCTGGGACCCCGGCCCGCCCAGGGTCATGCGCCCGGAGCTGGGGGGGCGGGCGCTGGCTGCAAGACCGGGCCGGCCGCGGGGTGCAGGCAGCGCCAGCCGGGGGAGGCAGCCAGGGGCGGGGGCTCGGCAGCTCCAGCCCAGAATAAAGGCGGGCGGCGGGGCCGCAGCTCCGGGGTGGGGTTTGCGTCGTCGCGGGAGAGGCAGACGAGTCCCGTTAGCAGGAAGCGCGGAGTCCGCAGCAGCCGGAGCGGAGGAGCCGAGAGCGCCGTGTCCAGCCCGCCGGGAAGATGCCTAAGACGGTGGGTGCCCGCGGGCGCTGGGCTCGTCCCGCCGGGCTGCGGGGGGCTCGCAGCTGCTGGGGGCGGCGAACGGAAGCGGCCGTCTCCGCTCTGCCCCTGCGGGCCGCTCCCTGCGCAACCCTTCCCCGCCCCGCAGTGCCAGCGGGGCTCTGGCGGGCGCCCGGGGCGAGGGCTGGGGGCGCTGCTCGGGCGGGGCTGGGGGCTCGGGAGGGGGAGCGGAGACTGAGCTCCGTTTCGGGGGGGGGGGGGCAGGGCGGGCCCCCGCCCGGCTCAGCCCTGCCCTCCCCCCGGCCGGGTTCAACTCGGCGTTTCCCTTCTCGCGGCGGGGATTTCACCACCGCTGGCCGGTATCTGATGTGCGGAGCCGGGGTGGGGGTGGTGTCCTCCTGTTAAAACAAGCAACACTCCCTCTTCAGTTGAACTTCGGGGGGGAAAGGGGGTGTCCCTGGGCCCGATGCACAGTCTGCCACCGCTGCCCGGGGGGGTGGGGGATTGGCTCGGGGGGAGACAGCTGTGGCCGAAATCTTGTACCCGTGGGTGCTGCCTTGCCCCGGGATCGATGAAGGGGCGCGCTCTCTGGCTAGCTACTTAGCGAAACAGGCGGCCGGGCCGAGCTTCTGAGTCTCCCGTGAATGATCACAGTCATAGGCGGGAGGAGCTCCTCCGAGGCGTGGACACGCGCTAAAACGTGGGTAGGGCTGTGGGCAGCCATGGTGGACCATGTGCGGTTCCTGCCGGGTTTTCAAACCAAGCCCTGCCCTCCAAAAAGTGTTAATTGGAGGTGGAGTAAATACTGTACCCCCCTCCACCCCCCCCGAGTTCTTATCATACTAGTCAGACTTCCCAGAACAGCGGGGGCGGGGGGTGGGTGGGTGGGTAAGAGTTTCTGCCCTGTAAATGAGGGAGGAGTGAATCTTCAGAAGAGCTGGGCTGTGTTGGCCCAGCTTCCATTGGATGAGCCGCTAACTGTGAGATGACTGTCCATGGGTGATGGGTGTGTGTGGTGGAAATCAGCACTGAGACTTGCTTTTGGCTGCCCTTGGTGGAGGTGGCTGACTGACTAATTGTGCAGTTTTGCAATTCTTATCCTGAAACTACCCACAAGCATTCATTCTTTTTTTCTTCTTTTTGAATCAGACTTTTCTTTCTATCTGTCTCCACCATTGACAGGGCCTTATTCAGCCTACACAAGTTTACAAGCCTTTCTATAACTAACAGGGCTAACCCCTGATACTTGAAGCCTTTCTATAGTTCAGGGATCTTCTTATGAGTGTATTTCCTGAATACAAATTTACTGACCTCTTTAAAGCCAAAGTATAGGGAGTTAAAAATGCATATAGGATGTAGTCTCATAACTCTCAATATGGCTAAATCTCTGCCATAAAGAACATAGGGGTTAGTGTCTTTATAACTCATACTTAAAGTCTCTGTTTGACTGAGTTGCTAGGGAGCCTTGTCCCAACTTGATTCAAAAGTATTTCTTGGCTAAGGAGAACCGAGTGCTTGAGAAAGTTTTGTCAAGTCCATACTTGACTTTCTTTTTGTAGTAGGAGTTTAATGATGAATAAGAAGGATGAGTTTTTTCTATTTTCAATTTCTCTTGCTTGGACTCAGAACTAGTACTTATTTTCCATTACTGGAAAATGGAAGGATCAAACTTGTGGGTCTGAAGATTTTCCTGCAGTTAAAACTTTGTCCTGTTTTTGTTTTTTTTTAAATGTAGTTTGTAGACTAACAGCCCTTTTTTTAAACATAGAAAAACATGCAAGTACCTATATCTAAGGAAGCTACCCTGAACTTATGAAGATAATGTGATTTGGGTTGAAGTACTTCCATTATACTGCAGGAGTTATTGATGGATATGGTTACCGTGCAAACAAGCTGTATCCAGATTTATGTGCCATGTTGTAATAAAGTGCCTGATGCAATTTCAGAATCTCACACACGCCCTAGACTGAGTTCATGTGTTCATTCCGTTGCTTCCCCCTCTTTGCCCAGGGGCTTGATTCTATTTTCAGAGCAATTCAAATAGATGCAGATATGAAAATCCAAGCACTTCATATCTGCTGTATGTTGTAACTTCAGATTCTGAAGCAGATTTAGAAGCTGGCTGTTTAAATGTGCACCTAGCTACCAAAGTGCAGAATTGTGGGCTCATTGGAATGAGGCAATAGCAAGTAGCCAGCTTCCCTCCTGTTTCCTGGCCTGTCTGTTATAATTGCAGACCTAAAATAAAATGACACTTCAGCCTGCATTGCAGATAAATTATAGTTCAAACATTTTCAATCTGTGACTCACAGGAAATATAGGCAAAACTATGTAACCATTTCTCTAGGTGAAAGTAGCACACTATTAGTAGTCATCCTTCTTAAAACTTTTTTAAACAAAATGGCTGAAATTCAAAGGGTAAAATATGAGCTACTTTCTTCCTTCAAATCAAGGTCAAACCTCCTAATAGTTAGACATAGCTGTAGTATGAGTCCCATCGCAAAAATAAATCGTGGAGGAGCCAGTTGGAGCAAACGTTTCAGTGAACACTTCTGGCTGGGCAGGAAAAAATTGATAGAATTTCATCAGACTCTCAGAAAATGTGCTGCTGTGGTCACTGTCTGGTCTAAGCATCAAAGACTGTTACAGTTTTTTTTAAGCATCTACCAGCCAGGCTAAAGTTTAACAGAGCTAGATAGAAATCACTCTTCCTTCAGCCATTCCATCACTTTTTGGAATTGGCCAAATGGCATTAAACTTTGGTGCACTATTAATAGGAAGGAAAGCTCCACTCTGTTAACCCTTGAACTAGTGCTACCTGTGACCTTTGAGATGTACATGGGCTCTCTTTGTCAAGCAGTCAGCATATTTGTGATCAAGGGCGGGAAATGGCTCCCAAGGGCTGGTCCCAAGAAGATTTGTTATGGGGTGGTGGCTGGCACATTGGTGTTTATACAGGATATGTAGAAAGTCCATTGTGAAAATGCCTGCTAATCCTGCCAGACTCTTGGGGAAAACTGCATCTGGCTTCACAGCTGAATTTAGAGAGCTATCCTAAACGGGTGTTGCTTCTGGCTCACCATTGTTCCTTGTTCTGAAAGATCTGCGTGATGTATGCAGTGTAAGCAGTTAAGGATTACATGAAAGAGTAGGCTATATGCTTTTTTTTGTTCCCACATATTGGAGGAGATGGTTGACTGTTTAAAGGCTTTCCCAAGTCATCCAAAGCACTGAAGACTCTTCCCCTTTGTCATTAGAGCCTTGCTTATTGGCAAAGAGTGGGAGCTGGTCTCATTGTGACTGGCTAGTGCTTCTGTCACTCTAACCATTTCATGCTTGGTAGAGCTGAACACTACACTCTGTTCCAGAACCTAATTGAGGTGAGTGAGCTGTCACTGTGAAAGCTGGTTCAAAACCTCATTTAATAACTTAAAGCTATTAAAAGGAGCTTACCTGTGGGGGAAGCATTGCTTCATAGAGCTAGTATTTTTCTCGTGTTTCTACTAAATGGGGACATAAGGAGTTAGATTTACTGTCACTGACCTTGGCTTGTAAATGGGAAAAAAAATAAACTAGCTCTGATTTACTTTTGAGTGGATTACCAGGTCCAGTGTAACAAACATAAGCATAAGTCCCACACAAATATTCATTTAACTTGGATGTTAGTGATTCTATCTTACTCTGTAAAGACAGTTGGGCCACTTAAAACTTGTTGCTCATCATCACTATGTCTTAAACAGCTCAGTTCTTAATCACTCTACAACCTCATTTACACCACAGGGGAATGGGATTAGCCAGAACTGGCTTTTCACAGAACAGTGGCTCTTGTAGACCAGGCCCAATCATTTTATAAGCAAGGCCTGGGCTAGTGCTCATCTGCTTTTTGTGTTAGCAGCATTTAAATGTTGCTGGCTGGTAGATGGAGTCTCTAGGGCATTAGCCCTTTAGTACCCTCTAACCCAAAATGTCCATGCAAAGAAAATCTAATTGGAGAAATATGGAAGCTTTTAATAAAAGAAAATGGGGAAAACTTTTTCACCATTTTACTAATTTGTCAGTTTAAGCCTTTTTTCCCTGAAGAGTAATTAATTTTGTGGCCTTTGGTTCACTATTCTATATTCCCACTAATCCAGTATAGCAAAACTGCTGCTTAAGGTCCTTATAATGGCCGGTGTTCCTTTTTTGGTTAAAATTGGTGGCCCTTGACTTTGTCACTCTTAAATATCCTTGTGGCTTCTTCCGTTGTGATTCTCCAATATTGTATATACTTTTTCTCTTGCTGCCTCCTTTCCAAACAATACTGACCAAGTTTCTCTAACATTCTTTGAATCACTGAATTTTCTTGCTCTGACAATCTGTTCAAATCTTAATGGTACAGTAACTGCATACAGTGTTATACATGTACTTGACTATTTTATACAGTTACAGAATTTACTCTAAGACTTGACTTTGGGGGTCTAGTGAGAGGCAACCATATGAAATGCCTGGTGAATTATAATAGACAAATTCTCTGCACCTCTGGAGATCTGGGTTCAAATCCTGATGTGTTGCCAAGGAACATTCAAGGCATCCCAAATATCTTGTCTTCTGTCTTAACTAATACAGAACAAAAGGGTTTCCATTCTGAGGCTCCTTATGACTTGGGAGTCTTGTCTAACTTTGAAAAGTGCTGTCTAAGCATTGATCTAGCTTGGCTGCCTGAATCACTAGCTTGTTATGCAAACTCAAGTTGCAATCTATTGTCCCTCTGCTCTGCAGTCTATCTGATAGGGCCTAAAATGAAAAGGCTGCATTGAGAGCCTCCAAAGAACTTCCTTTTCAGGGAAATCTATTAGATTGCCCGAGGCATCTGGGAATTTCAAATACTTTTTTTTTTAACTTCAAATTGTATTGGGTTATGATTGGCTACATCTAAAACAACATATTCAGGTATGGTACCCTACCAGTATACAATTGATTTGTTTTGGTACAGTAACAAACTCCTGTGGCAAACATAATTGTTTTATTGAAAATTCCCTTCTCCCTTCCTGTCCCATTGCCTCTCTTCCAGCAAAATGACTAACACGGACTATCTGGAAATAGTGGTGTATTAAGAAATTTGTCTTTATTTTAGAATTTTTAAATGGGGGTAAAATCAAGCACTCTGACTAAAATGTCTCCATTAATAAAACTTTATTACCCCAAAATCCTTTAATACTTGTGATGGGCAAAAGAAGTGGAAGCTGAATGGTCAAATGACAAAAGGGCTGATTATTTTGCAGATCAGCAATCTCTGAAATGTTAATCCCTTTGGAACAGCAGTTATCATGGTTTCTTGGTGCTGCAGGCATATTTGGGTTCTGTATTGCATCTTGTATATAATGTGCAGTTGTACCTATGCACAGTGGGGTGAGCTGAATGGACTCAAAACAGTATTAACTAGGATTTTCTGGACTCTGGCATTTAAATAATACACAGGGGGTTACAAAATCCAGTTGATGGGTAAAATAACATTGATTTGTTTAATAAGTTCTGGTGCATTTTTCCTCACACACAAGCCAGTGGCAGGGCAAGTTTCCCTTACAACCTCAGCCTCTGCCTGAGTGCCTCAGCATTGATTTAGAATGGTGTCTGGTGGTGGGAATGGGAATTCAGTCATTCAACCAAATTCTTGGTTGCGACTAACAAAAGGGGGACTACTTATCAATGTCTCTTAATAGTGGGATAGCCTAGTACCATCAGATGACTTGAAAAAAATCATCTTTAAAACAAAGTCCTACGGTATGTTCCCTCTTTGGCTGGGTGGGGTTGGGGATTAGGAGAGGAGGGAGAAGTAGAATTCTACAAGAGCTTCCTTCTAAATCCCCAAAAGTCTGAAGCTGAATAAATTTGGTTTGGGTTCTTGTGGCAAATCTAATCTCCAAAATGACCAAACCAATTAAAGTTACATTTTGTTGCATATCTAACTTCCCTACAGCATTTCGTCCTTACTCTCCCTTCTGAAAAGAGAACCCTTTTGGATAGCATATCTGGCTGGCCATGTCATGCAGAGAACCACCGTGCAAAAGCAGAATTCCAGACCTGACCCTTCTGAGTAGTGACCAAAAGTTATCACTAACATCTTTTCATATCTGACTTTTGAAATACATTCATGGTCTTTGTTCACTTCTTGGACAAGTGTCCACCTGGCAAATCGCCACTATAACTGATCCCCTTAGCCTCCACAGAAGTGGCAAAAAATTGATGAGCCGGAGCCTGAACTCCCCCATCCCCCTGCACTTCTGGACCTTGGCTACCACAGACTATTCTAGGTTCTCTAAGAACATAATGGCTAGATCAGTGTTGAAGCATACTTAAAAAGGCAGCATGGGTATGCTTTCACAGCTGCTATTCATACCATAATTCTGTGGAGAAACAGAACACTTAATTCCCAAGGATTGCTAATCCAGCACCTCTCTCAAACACCAGAGTATTTTCTTCCAATTGAATTGCAGGCAATTCCTTCCTTGGAGCAGCAGGGGTTGAAGTGCTTTCTCTGTCATGCTGACTCTGTTGCTTCTTCATATGTGTCTGATTAATCCCCTCTGAAGGTAAAGAATAGTCTGTTTTAAAAAAAAAAAATGAAATATCCCTGCTTAAGATGCCTTAATATGGACTCCTTTTTGACAGGAAATGGCACAGCTGCCTCAAGAGGAAGCTCTCTGTTTCAGATGTCTCATGTATAATATTTGGTGTGAAGCAAAATCTTGCTGCGCAGCTCTGCATAGCTCGCTTAGCCCTGTGCAACTAGCAGGAAGTACAGCTAGTTAGCCAAAACTTCGTAAGGTGAAGGAGGGACTCCTTATTAGCCTGTTGTGACTTATTTTTAAAGCTGCTTTTTCATCATGAGCTGCTGGCATCTGAGCATCTCTGCTCTCAACTGACTGATATTCTTCACTGTGAGATTTGATGTCTGAGAGGTGCCTTCTGGCTCCACTCCAGCTTCTGAAGGAAACTGATGACTAAAGGCTTCCTCTGAGCCACGTCATCTCCTGGACCCTTTCCTGGCTTGGTACCACTCAAACAGCCTTATTTGGCTGACTTTCTTTTTCTTCCTCTGTGTGCAGCCAAAGGGCCTCCCTGATTTTTGCACAATAAAGCTGCTGTTTGAGATTAATCATAACCCTAACGGTTACAATGAGGCCTGCTTGGAGAAGGGCTCCAAGATTCTCACAACTCTGTGGGTATGTCTACACAGCAACTAGACATTCATGGCTGGCCTGTGCCAGTTGACTTGGGTTCGGGCTGTGAGGCTGTTTCATTGCTATGTAGACTTCTGGGTGTGGGCTGGAGCCCAAGCTCTGGGACTCTACTGCCTTGCAGGGTCCTAGAGCCTGTGGTCCAGCAGAGTCCAGAAGTCTCTACAGCAGTGGAACAGCCCCACAGCCAGAATTGACTGGCATGGGCCAGCCATGAATGTCTAGTTGCTGTGTAGACATACCCTGTATGTTACCTCAGGCTCTCTTTTTTTCCCTCCCCCACCCCCAGAAGTATCTCATTCACATGCTTGCTTTTAATGTGGTGCGCCAAACTCTTCAGGGGGCCTCTGTAGTAGAGTTAGCCCCACCCACCCCAAAAAGCCCCCACCCAGGAATAATTCAATTTAGTGGTTTGCTTTTCCTAAGGGATGTGTTAGAACAACAGAAGACCTGTGGACTAGATTCGCTAAATGCCATATTAGTGGCTTGTATTTTTACAGTGATCTTACGCTTCTAAAGCAGCCTGAAGTTTAAGTCTAATGCTTGTGGGTTTTTTTGTGAATTGTTTCACAAAAGCACTTCCGTGGCTTAAACCTTATTGAAAACTGACTTCAACTGTGGCATTGCTGAATGGTCTGGGTGTATAAACCCATCCATCTGACTGCAATAGCTAATGCTGATTCTCTTTTGCTATAATGCTTAATATATCTTCCAACTCCACTGCCAAATATTTGTAGAAAATAAGTCATTGGCAAAGGGGGGTGGTGGTGGTGGTGGTGATGATGATAAAACCATAGCTCTAGAGAGGAGGAGGAGGAGAATCAGCTGCAACTGTTCTGAATTTTGGTAACTGAAATTAAGCAAGATTCTTAGGCTTTGAAACCCTCCCTCTTCCCCCACCCCACCCTGTGTAGCTGTAACATATTGTGGGGGAGATCCAACATTTGCTGTCTTACTGCCCAGCCATAGGATACTCTTTAGTCTACCTTCACCTAGGTACCTCTCTCTTACCCACAGATTTGGGTGTCATAATGGCCATCCTGATTTGGGTTTTTAAACTTGATGGTACAAGCTGACTAAATACTAATCTGGATCTTTTGAGGACAGTGGGATGGCTCCTGCAGGAATCTGCAGACTTAAATTACAGCAGCACCCAAAGTTGTGCTAGTTGCCATACAAACCTGTAAGAAAACAGTCACTGTCCTGAGGAGCTTACTTTGTAGAAGGACAAGTGTCTGAAAGGTGGGGAAAGTAGAATGAATGTATACACTGTGGGGGTGGGAGTGTCTGGCAGTATCCAGCTGCTTCTTCCACTAGCCCAGGGGTGGGCAAACTATGGGCCAGGGGCTGCATCCGGCCCTCCAGACATTTTAATTCGGCCCTTGAGCTCCTGCTGGGGAGCAGGGTCTGGAGCTTGCCCTGCTCTGTTGCTCCAGCCAGGGAGGGGGGTCAGGGGATTGCCTCACTCCACGTGGCTCTTGGAAGCAACAGCATGTCCCCTGTCCACCCCCTACATGTAGGGGCAGCCAGGGGGCTCTGCACACTGCCCCCACCCCAAGTGCTGCTCCCACAGCTCCCATTGGCCAGGAACCACAGCCAGTGGGAGCTGCAAGGGCAGCACCTGCAACAGGGCAGTGTGCAGGGCCACCTGGCCACACCTCTGCATAGAGCTGGAGCGGGGACATGCGGTGGCGGCTGCTGCTTCTGGGAGCTGCTTGAGGTAAGCACTGCCCAGAGCCTGCACCCCTGCCCAGCCCTGATCCCCCTCCCACCCTCTGAACCCCTCAGTCCCAGCCCAGAGCCCCCTCCTGCACCCTGAAGTCCTCATTTTTGGCAACACCACAGAGCCCACGCCCCCTGCTGGAGCCCACACCCAACCCACAATTTCATGAGCATTGATGGCCTGCCATACAATTTCTATACCCAGATGTGGCCCTCAGGCCAAAAAGGTTTCAGAGTAGCAGCCGTGTTAGTCTGTATCTGCAAAAAGAACAGGAGTACTTGTGGCACCTTAGAGACTAACAAATTTATTAGATAGTCTCTAAGGTGCCACAAGTACTCCTGTTCTTTTTTCAGGCCAAAAAGTTTGCCCACCCCTGCACCAGCCATTAGTAATTAGTAGCTTAAGAGCAGGAATTTGAATGGAGAGGTTAGTTGCTGTGCAGATCAGTGAAGGGAGTTGTGGGAAAGAAAGCATGAAGTGAAGACTGTTGGGGAGGGTGGAAGAGGAGAAACAAGGCATCAAAACTGGCATTGCTGGAACAGAGGTACAATGTGGTAAGAGACCTGGGTTTAACTTCAGTAATGTGGTATGTGAATCCCACAAAATACAGACTGGACTATAAATTTGGTAAATGACCCAGACCCCTTGCCTGTTGCAGCCCCTTAGCAAGCAACAATTCAGAATCTCCTTGAGATCCCTTGCATACTTTAAAGAAAGCTCTTAACTCTGCTCCAGAAACAAACTAGATTATTCCTTGAAGCTATGAGACATGTCTGACACTGAAAATCACTAACCCAACCCCTCTCGTCCTCCCTCTTGCTTTACCACTATGAATCACTGCCCTCTTTCCTCTGGCTAGGAAGGTCTCATTAACTTGAGGAAATTATTCAATATAGGAAAAATCCAGCAGTGAGTAGTCTCATCAGTGATGTAGTAGTTATTTAAAACTTTATGGTTTCATGTGGCTTAATATAATGCATCAAAAGCTGTGCCAAACTCATCCCTGATGTAACTTTTGTTTACACTAAGAATGAATTTGGCCCCTTAATTTTATTGTCTGTTCTAGGGCTTGTCAATTTCCCATGTAGACCAGCAGAAATATAGCAGTATAATTATACTACTAAATAGGTAGCAACACTGACAAGAATTTAGATTTAAAAAAAAAATACTTGGCATGGCAATTGGCGCAATTCCAGAATCTGGTCTTTTTAAAACGATCTAAATAAATGCATTAAGAAATATGTATGTGTTTTAGGTCTGTCTGGAGCAGGCTGGAAAATGGAAGCTGCTAGAGTTTGCAAAGTATTTTCATCTCCCCCTTTTCTCTACTAAATCTTGACATTTTTTTCTACCTGTTTACATGCTGGGTGCAGAAGTCATTGGTATTGTAAAAATCTGCAGTCCTTTGTACAGCCTTTTGACTGGTATACTTTCACCACAGGAAAATTCCTCTACTTTAATATCCTTGTATCTCATACTGGGATGGGTGTCTGTTTGGCTTTTTTAATTGATACAAAGTGGTATTTCTGAGGAACATAGAGGCACTTAAAGAAGCTATAGTGAAATGAGACAAACTTCAATGCACTTCTGGAAAGTTCCTGCAGTTTTCCTTTAAACTTAATCAGTGTTCAGGATGCTTTGGCTACTTAGAGTTTCAGGAAAAGTGCAGATCCATGAGCTCTTAATTTAAACTACTATGTCCTATAATGCAAGCACTCTTTTACTGTTCAACCTGTGTGCAATATACAGATGGGTTTTATGACTGTGGTCTCTGAAGGAAATAAACTGTATCTGATAAACCAGTTAGCACAGCCCTCATTAAGCTCTTCTTGCTGAGATAGAGCTGCTGGTGAACACAGCTCATGAAAACAAAATTTAAGCCACTGTCCAGATTGCGTGTTAATCTAAAGGATAGATGGGAGAATACAGTACTTTGTAGAGATAGTAAATTTTATCAAAGTCTTAATTTTATCAGGAAGTTCATAATACAATGATGGGGCATTTAAAATGCCTAAATTTTGACATTGGAAAAATATGGTTACCGAATGAACAGTTTAACTACAAAATACATCCTTCAAGGATTACTTTAAAGATTACATTTAACAAAATGGGTATACCAATTGATAAGGTACCATATATATTTCAGTAATCAAGATCAGGTTAATGGAATGTTCAACTTTATTGAAATCTGCAGCTATTTGGAGGGTAAAGGGGAAACAAGTAACAGTGTAGGAAAAAATTGTCTCAACTGTGTCCCATAATATAATCGTTGGAGTGTTGGGGGGGGGGAATTGTATTAAGAAAGGAATTGCTCCTTGAAAAAAAGACTATTGTATACCTACATGCTAACTACATTCTGTTGTGGAGGGTGAAGATAGTGGAAGATAGCCAAGTAGGATAAACTAGCATAACCTTCTACTATTTTGCATTACAAAGTCAGCCATGGGCTGCTTTTAAAGTTTCTGATGGATTTAAAAAAACCGTTTTGGTGACTCTCTTCTGTTTATTTACTAGTTCTTAATTCCCTCCATGTTGCAGTACTCCAAAGAGGCTTAGTCCAGGTTTGTCAAGAAAATAGATTTTAAAAAAGCAGTCTGGACTGACTTTATACTGAGTTGAATTCTGCAGAGTTTGGATTCCTAAAACTGGATCCAAACAGTAAACTACCTACTGAAAGACAGTAAGGATCACTGGCTGTGCAGACAGGCATTCACTTAAAGAAAAACTGCATTAAGCTCACAGTTTGCTAGCCAGCAGTTTAAGGACTCACTTCACACTTGCTATAGTTTATAAAGAGTGTCTGCTGTAGCACTTGTAAGGATTTGAAAACCAGGCATTAAATCTGGTCTTTCCTTTTCAAAGAGCCATATTTGACTACAGCACATGTGAATGGATTTCCACTAAGGGCTTGTCTACACTGCAACTGTTGTCAAAACTTTTTGTCTTTCACAGGTACTTAAAGCCCCTCCCCCCCACCCCCAAAGACAAAAGTTTTGCCGATGCAAGTGGCAATGTGAAGGCTCTCCTGCAGACAAAGCTACTGCCGCTCGCAGGGCTGGAAGTATTTTTGCCGACAAAATACCAATCAGGAGCATTCACACATGCTGACTTCTAGCAACAAGGCTGTGTCGACAGCCTTGTTGCTAAAAGCTGCATAGTGTAGACCAGCCCTAAGGCAGTGATGCCCAACCTTATTACACAGGAGAGTCACACAAACCTAAGCATAACCTTGTATGGGCCAAACATTAAAATATGTGGAATCTAAGATTTTAAAGTCACCTGTATTGATTTATATTCAGTTCAGCTTGTTTCATATGTATTAGGTTGTTTATATGTAGTGTTTGTTTACATTTGTGTAAACTAAAATGATGTAAACATGATAGCAAAAGGCTAATGAATCTGCCATTAGTATATTGTGTTGATGCAGGCTCTGGGTTTTATGATATGCTTTGGTGGGCCATAGATTGGGCACCCCTGCACTAAGGGAACAGCAAGTTTGAGGTGGGGAGGGGGTAGTATTATGTAACCGGTTTCCAAAATGGTTTGGGTGAGGTGAGAGGGAATTATTCGATTTCTGCACATTACAAGTCTTATGGCTTCTGAAGATATGATGTGCAATTAGATTTTGGTATCAACCCTGTAATTGGAACATAGCTTAATCCAATATCTTTGCTTTCTCCTGAAGGACACCTGACCCACCTGATGAGCTTCACAGGGCTGGTAAAATAATGTCGAAAGTAATTCCGTAATATATTCACCAAAAGCAGTGAAATGGATCTGTTTGTAGGATAATTGTCATCCAGTCAGGGAGCAGAAGCTTTTATTGTATCCGTTAAGTGACCACTCATGCACAACAAATCAATAATTACAGTGAAAAGTTTGCAAACAGGGTGAAACTTTTTTATGTAAACTATTCAGTGAATACTTATGAATAATTACATTCCTAGTAATCTGGCTCAGTGCATGAACAGAAAGAAGATGAATATTCATTTGATTATAAATTGATCAGCTTTGCTTGTTTTAGATGTTTTCAAAGGACTGGCATCCCATTAAAACTGGAAAATGGTAGGAATTATACTGCAGTCCTGCAAATATGAATGTCTCAGATGTTAAAGATTTTTGAGGGTTGTGCAGACTTGCTCATGGAGGGTGATTGCAAACTGCAAATATTCTTACCTGTTAAGACCACAGTTCAGTACTCTAGATTTATCTTGCTGCTGTTAATGCCATCAGGCAAACTCTTGGTGAGCAGGGAGTAACATGTTCTTTTTATCAGAGTTATGATGGTATCAGTAACATGAAAAACCTTAACTTATTTTCTGAGAATAAGAAAAAAGTATCCTTCTTTTTTTTTTTTTTTAAAGCTGAAGCATGCTGTCATTTGGCCCATATGCCTTCCAAAACTGACAGCACATTGTATTTTCATCTTTTAAAACCTCTTTTAAAAGCATATTGCTTTAACTTTTAAGTGAGCTGCTCAAGAACATAGAAAACTGGAAGTTCCGTATTTCAATCGATAATTCTTGAATTGGTGTGTCTGTGAGAGTCTTCATGGTTTCTATCTGGGTTATTGCTTGGTGTAGTACCAGTTGCTGTGGTGTGAGTGTCTACAGTAGTACACTTCTACTTATCTGCAGTAACTGTAGAAAAATTAATACTGAAAGAGGGAAGGATTGTAATGCCTTGTACCTCACTGTCTCTTTTGGCTTGGGACTAATAACCTTTGGCACGTCACATGTTCTCAAGCAAGTCCCATCAGAAATGGTGCATCAATTTGCATACCCCCATGTCCAAACAGAGGATTGGATTAGGATCTTTCATAACCCTCTTAGGAAAAAGTTCCTCTTTTCTTTATCTCTGTAACATGTGTGCTAAAGTGCCTGTCCTGAGCTATAAGTGCCTCTGGCATAACATAAAAATATAACAAGACAAATGACCAAATGCTGATTATTCTACAATTTTGGGATGAGTAACCAAAGATGAGGTGAAATACTAACAAACTCCACTCCTTACTCAGACCCCCAAACTCTATCTTTAACCAGGAAATGGTTGAGATACTTGCCTCTTTTGCCATATTCAAACAACTGACCAATGCTAAATCACTAAGATGGGGAAATTTGACACACAATCCTTGCAATGTTTCAAGCTCTCTACCTGTGTGGGTTAATTTGGTTTTACCAAATGTAATGTGTGTAGCCTTCTGAATTGGTGCTATATTTTGCTCTTTGTATGGGTGTTAACCAAGCATAGCCACTTCTGTCAATAAGGACCAGTGCAGCTTGTTCAGGGGCAACCTGTAGCTACTGGTCTCAGCTCTGTGTTGGTGGTCTCCTTGCACCTACTGTGAAACAAGTTGCATTTGTTTTCTGTATGACTTCTTAAACATTCCAGTGTGGAATTCTTAAATTTAATTGCACATTAGAAACTAGCTTCACTAGTCATGAGCATAAAACCACTCAGCAAGTAGGTTTGACTTGCAAATAAGGAATGTTTCTTACTCCTCCTCTTAAGAGCTGCATTTTGCTTCTGTACTTAAAAATAAGTATGAAAGGTGGTCTTCATTCCAGCTGAAATATTTCCTTTTTCTGAAAGGTATGACAAATACTCGAGTGGCCATACTCTGCCAAACAGGAAGCTTGCGCCAGCAACCTTTAAAGTAAACTTGTTGCTGTGCACACATGTGCAACCCCTTCTCTCAATACCCCTAAACTGATACTAGGACATGGGTTTAGACTTAATGCTACTGCTGTAGTGTTCACAAACTCTAGTGAAATATACTTCAGCATGCCTAAGCATTTCTCTCCAACCACCCTCTTTCAGTTGCTTGCAACTTTCTGAATATCAACTGCTGGATGAAATGTTCTTAGCTTGATACCTGCATGAGGATAGGACTCTGTGTGTGGAAGACAGGGGAAAAGCTGGGCTAGCACTGTTATAAGCAGCCTCTTCAAACAGGTCTAGTACCAGAATGGTTGGAGAGAGTCAACATTTAGCAGAGAATTGCCTTGAAGATGTTTCTTCAGTGTTTTAATTGGAATGGTTTTTGATTTGGCCCTGTTGAGTTTGAAAATCATCCATGGCTTAGGGATAGAGTAACTTTTTAACAATAGAAGTCCTTTAGGACATTTAATAATAAAAGGAAAAAAAGGACTGTAGCACTGTTTGCCTCTAGTCTAGCATGGTGAGTTCTGGTATTTTTGTATAATTTTTTTTGTATGAATTAAGGGATTAACTTTCATTGAAAATAGCCAGATATTGAGCAGGCTGCCTCTGCTATCCAATTCATTTTCTTAGGACATGTCTGCACTCCAAACACAGCTGCAGTGCTGGAGCTATCGTGCCATAGAGTAGATGCTTCCTACATTTATGGAAGGGATTTTTCTGACACTGTAGGTAATCCCAGCCACCTAAGTGGCAGTAGCTAGGTTGACAGATGAATTCTTCTGTTGACTAGCCAGTACTACGCTGTGGATTAACTATGGTGCTTGGGGGAGGGAGGGAGGTATGTGTGAATTTTTCGGAACCCGTGGGGCACCCCCCCAGCAGTGTAACTAGGTGGATCTAAATTTTAGGGGTAGGCCAGGCTCAGTCTTGAACTCCCACAGCCCTTGTTCCTCCAGCCTCTAACACAGTGGTCCCCAATGTGGTGCCCGCAGGCACCAAGGCACCCACCGGGGCATTTATGTGCACCTGCCTAGTGCCCAGCAGGGGAGAGAAGCTGCGGCCCCGCGCCTGCCAGGGACAGAGAACTCTAGGGCTGCAAGCTGCGGGCGCCGGTGTTCTCTGTCCCCGGCAGGCGCGGGGCTGCAGCTTCTCTCTGGCTTCTTGAAGCCACGGCCCCGTGCCTGCGGGGACAGAGAACTCCAGGGCTGTGGGTGCCGGTGTTCTGTCCTTGGGGCTTCTCTCAGGTTTCTCTCTGCACTGCCCAGAACTGCCTTTTGGCTGTGGAAACTGTTACTTTGTTTTTAAGATGGAGAGTGCCTGTGTGATACTGTAGCATGTGCTTGTTGTGAGTTCTGTCTAAACTGATTCAATTTAATCTGTTGCATTGTTCAAATACAATGAATGAACATGAGACTTCACAATGACTCATGCAGCAGGTGCTTTCCCCCACCTCTTATTGTCTGTCTACTAGCTTTGGTTTTGGATTTCCCTTCAGGGCCCCATCCCAACTGACTAAGAAGTTATAGGTGGTTGTGTGAGAGCACTTTTCCCTCTTCTCTCCCCCACCCATGGAGGGGTCTTGGAACACCGTCTAAGCCCTCATCTTTGGGAGAGAGACTTCCTTCTAACTACCAGACTGGACTTTTATAGTGATCACCAAACTTCTGGGTATTTTGCTGTAACTCTGTGTGTACACACACACACACACACACACACACACACACACACACACACACACACACACAC
>NW_020664482.1:22073780-22120082 GCF_002925995.2 Terrapene triunguis
CACACACACACACACACACACACACACACACACACACACACACACACCCCTTTTAGTGGTATCTCTCTGCGTGGGGCGGTGGGCAATGTTGCAGTCACCACAGTTCTTAAAAGTGACATGAGCTCCTCTTTAACTAGTCAAATTTTATAACTCCATTTAAAAAAAAAAAAAGGGGGGGGGGGGAATCTACCTGCTCTTTAAAAGGTGCCTCCAACACTTCCCTGTGGTTTTTGGAACCTCTTCACCCAGATGCACTGATCATTGCCTCCTCTAGGATGGCATTGGGTGACTAATCTTCCGGCATGGGGTAACAATGCTCACTAATGCTCTTGGGTGGGTCTGAAGAACCTCTGAAATATTACTAAGCATGTGGACCTGTGGATTACAAACTTGAACTTTTGCTTTGAATTCCCCATGGTGTGTACTTCAAGACACTAAGTAGTTTGTTGCCTCTAGAAAGACATTTGGGAAGTGGGTGGTAGCCTGATTTGTATGCTTCTGGAAGGGAACTCAGAGATTCTCTTGCCTACAGTGACAAGTCAGACCTGAAGGGGAAAAGGAGAAGAGTTTTGAACACTTAAAGCTACATCATAATTATCTTCAATCCTAGCCTACTTGTATCTTCTGAGACCTTCTATAGAAATGTTACAGAGCAGTTCTCAAATAATTACAGCAACATTTTATTGTAGAGATACTTATAGCTCCACACCCTCCTCTTCCCAAGCCATGCACACTTTGTATTATCTTAAATAACCCCTGAGCCTTTGATCAAAATTAGGCTCTCACCACAATTCAGAAGGAGGTAGGAAGGAGAGAAATTTTTTTTTTTTAGTCCACATTAGTTACAGAACCAAGATAAACTACTTCTAACTTTCAGTGACTGAAGTGATACAACCTCTTCCCAATATGCATCCGAAGAAGTGGGTTGTAGTCCATGAAAGCTTATGCTCTAATAAATTTGTTAGTCTCTAAGGTGCCACAAGTACTCCTGTTCTTTTTGCGGATACAGACTAACACGGCTGCTACTCTGAAACCTCTTCCCAATGTACCTGTCCCCTGTGTTTAGAAGAGCAAGTATTCTCTTTTTCCCTTCTAAGCTTACACTATAGAGCGGTTTAAGCCACCTGCTAGGGAGAAGTAGATATCCAATTTTCTGTTAGACATTGAAACCTAGCTGTAGCACTGCTGAGAGGCGAGTATTTAACATTTGCTGTAGTGTCTACTGGTAGGTGGATCCCTTTATTGGGATCCCCATTGTTTACAGCAGTTGTGGCTGAGAATTTCCTGGGGGAGGAGTGAATCTCTTTAAAGAGATTATGGTAAATTTGCTAATGCTTTCCACTCGGAGAGCAACCCTGCACTGGCAGGGAGAGGGAGTGGATGACCTAATCAGTCTTCCCCCATTTCTACCCACTACTTAACCAAAAGCTAATAACCCTGCCTATTTATTTCAAACTTGTTTCAAAAAATGGGTTGTAGTTCAGTGTTTCTTAAATGTTACCAAATTTTGACTTTCTCCAAGTCCTTGCATTATGATTCTCAAGAGTGTGGGGATGCTAAGAGTCTTGCAAACCCTGTACAATACCTGTAAGTTTCAAGTATTTTCGGTGCTTACTTTATAGTTCTCCAGTTTGCTTTTGACAGAAAGCTGCCCATCAAAGCCAGCACTCTGTACAATGCTCAAGTCATAACAGCTGATAATGGATTGTATTAAGCAGGAGTACTGCTTCAATATTCACATCCCTCTTTACAATTCTAGTTGTGTGTGTGTGTGTGTGTGTGTTAAAAAGCCCTTATAAATTGGCACTTCATGCATCTAAGTGATCTGAGCATCCAGATGCTACTTAAAATGACCAAATCTTGCCATCTTCTGAAAACTGGGCCTTGTATGTTTCAAGGCACATATGAATACCTCTGAGGTCTGAATATGGCTCAATGTTCTAGGGAAGTATGCCCTAGGTTAAGTAGGTTTTTCTTACATGAAACCAGAATCCCTCTGGAAAGCTTTACTTTGGAAAGTAACTAGGAGCATATGTATTATTTTGATGTAGTTACACCAGTGGGTGTGTGGTGGGTGTTGTGTTGTAGCAATGCAGCTTACTCTGGTAACTTATTAGAGTACTCTACCAGTGACGTCTCATTCTTGCATTGCTTCAGTTGTCTACATTGGAGGCTTGCACCAGTGTGACTATCTCCATGTAGTTACAACAGTGCAAACACTTGAAAATCTTCCTAATATGTAGGCAGGCACTAACATATAAAAGTAAGGTTTGGTGTTGCAAATCAGTTTTAATAAACCATAAATAACTCTGGTGGGATTATACAAATTGAAGTTAATGGGTGGTGTCAGGACTGTCCTTACCCATATGCAAAGTACACAGCTGTGCAGGGCACCAGGAAATTTAGTGCCACAAATTTCCTGGTGCCCTGCACAGCTGTGTGCTGTTCCAGCCCCTGCTCCACCTCTCTTCCCCATGGCCTCTGCCCCTTACCGGCCCCTGCCCCACCCCCACAAGGAGTGCAATAGGGCTGGGCCTGCACTCACCAGTGGTGAGAAGTGCAGCGGCCCGGCCCCAGCTGCACTGCCGGTGAATGCTGGGGGGTGGTTTCCCCCTGTCCCCCAAGCCAGCTGTGCTCCCCCACTGCCACAGAGGCCTGGGGTCAGCCCTGGCCCCCCTGCGGAGGCCTGTCCCCCCCCCCCCCCCCTGGGGGGGGGGGGCGGGCTGCATAGGGCCCCAGAATAGCTAGGGACTACCCTGGGTGGGGTGGGGAGGCAAATGAAGGCTGGTTTTATTTTATTTTATTTTAAAGCTTCCCCAACAACAACAAAAACCCCACCATGCTTCCTGGCGCTTCAGTGAAATCCTGCCTTGTATGGAGCCACATCCTGAATGGACTGATAAATCACTCCTCCTGAATATGAGACCCTAAAAGAAACAAAGTTAGAAGATTTAACTTTCTCTGGAGATGAAGTAGATTCTGAGAATCCCAGAACCTACTTAGTAATCAACAGCTTTAATTTAGGTCTCACTGCAGACAAATCTGGAGATATGCCTCAGACGGGACAGGCACACTCCCACAGTGAGTACATCTGTGTTCATAGTTCCTAGAAATCTGGTTATTGGACAGTTCTAGAGCATATTGAGAAACTGCACAAGTACTTGGTGTGCCCCACCGAGGCATTGATATAGATGTCTGGTACTGGCAACTATCTTGAACTGTTTCGTTGACCTACGAAGATCATAAAATACAACTGACATGCCAGAGGTGACCACCTCTGTTTGTTGACCAAGAGATTTAACTAGGTGACAACTTTGTAAAAGGTTTACACAAATGCTGTAGAATTCTATAGGAAGGGATGGTGTGCTCCCCCTCCACCCTCAGAGTGTACCTTTTTTTGTACATATGTATTTTTTCTCTCATAAAAAGCAGTTTTGGAATTTTGCAACTAGAGAAGTTATTTTTTCCTAAATTTCTTCCTCAAAACTTATTTTTTTATATAGCTTATGAAGCTGGAATTAGCCATCCAATATAATAAAGCATAGTATTGTTGGGTGCTGTGGGACTCTTGTCTCCACACATCCAATGCACTTCAGTCTTCAAAACCTTACAAGCCTGCCTTGATCTTGATAGGCAAGATCAAAACACATGCTTATGAGCTGCTCATAGTTTACTGTTGTGATTTGGCCAGAGGCCCCTGAGCAGTAGACTAGGATCCTAAAATCTTAGTTCATGACTGAATCCAGATTGAAATTTGGGAGTCTCTAATGATCTAGAAGGCTTGTTTGAAATTTATGCCATCTTAGATATGGAGAGAGTATGATACACCAGATCAACAAAGCAAATGGAATGCTCCTAATTAGGAGCAGGGAAATAGAAAAATAACATTGAAAAATATTTAGTTAGTGGCTGCTTCAGGCCATCTGAAGAGACTTGCCTAGTGTTTACTTAAGCCACTTTTTGTCTTCCCTGCATTTTGATCCTAGCTGTTACTAAAGCACATCCACCTAAGCATGTAGTGATTCCAAGATATAAATCTCCTTGAAGTGGCTGTGTCTAGCTTGGATCGTGTCAGCAGAGACCACTATTGTGCATCTGTCCCAATGAGCAAGTACACCTCTACCTTGATATAACACTGCCCTCGGGAGCCAAAAAATCTTACCGCGTTATAGGTGAAACTGTGTTATGTCGAACTTGCTTTGATCCACAGGAGTGCGCAACCCCCCCCCCCCCCCCCGAGCACTGCTTTACTGCGTTTATATCCAAATTCGTGTTATATCGGGTCACATTATATTGGGGTAGAGGTGTACTGTAAACTGGTGTGCCAAGCTCCTTTTCACTCCTCCATCTGGGAAGGTAAAATCATGCCCCAAATGGCACAGTTCAGTTTTTTCCTCTGAGCTCCTGATTGCCTTAAAAACAAAGATTCAAAACCGCATGATGCAACCCAAAACACTTGTGCTGCCCCTCAGGGTCTTGTGTAGCTGCTGGTCCAGGGCATCAGCCCTTCTTCCAGGATTTCATAGGTAACTTCTGTGCCTTGTCAAAGCTTCCATCTGACAGGCGCAAAGAGCCTCTTCCCATTCCCAGGTCCTTTCCTGACTGGCCCTTGCCTAAGAGGCAGGAAGCCATGTATGTGATTTCACATAGGCCATGTCCCTGGCCCTAATCTTGTGCCCTGAAACTTCAGCTCTTACTTTTTAAAAAAGTCTAGAGGCCATACTAAGCACACAGACTTGTGCATATTCCCAGCATACATATGTCTCACAACCCCAGATCTGGTCTGTTTTCAGACAGTTGTCTCTTGTTACAAATATGGAAGGGGACAAATGATGGCAACTACCTCAAGCTGGATTTGGCTCTCCTGACCCTGATGTTGAACATGTGGTGAGGGGAGATGTAATGTCCTCTTTCCAGAATCTGATGTTTGTCAATCAAAATCCAGAAGGGGCACAAAGCTTGTTGGTATCTGCAAGTCACCCAAGTAGCTGCTCTGTCAGTGTTCTGAAAAGCAATTCTTTTAAGGGCTTATTTTCAAACCCTAGTGGCACAGGAACTTAAGACAGCAGCTTTATCACAGGAAAGTAAAGGGAGTGTGCATGAAGATTCTATTTATGAGAGAGGAAATGGCAAAAATAGAGGAATTGACTTATTACCCAAGGCTGTGAATAACATTTGCAATAAGTGCTGCCATAAATATCTGGACTTGACTATTACTCTGAGGGATCCACCCATAATGTTTTCTTTCTGGTTTGGTGTTCTTAGTTTTGCAGTTCCCCCTTTTTTTAATTTATTCCCACCTCTTCATTTAAGAGGGTGGGGGACTGCTTGTGTCCTTCCTGGTTGACTAGCAAGTGGCCACTGTGTTGAAACACAGATTATGACTGCAAGAAGTGGTTAATCCTGTATCACTTGGTTGGTTAGGAAAGAATTTTTGCCATTTAACTCACAGAATTGGAATATCCAGACAAACTAAATGCAATAAATTCAGTTACCCTCCACTGATGAATTTTGCTTGTAACCTGTTGAAAGGGGCAAGTACCCCTGCTGGTGGCTAAAACCGAATGATCATGCTTTAACTCTGACACAACAATCTACATGTCCTCCACATTCCTGAAAGGAACATAGAATAGTAAAATCCCTAGTAACTATTATAAATCAAATAGGTAATATCCCCAGAATTGTAAATATCTAAAACTCACCTTTCATTTGCTGAGAACTAATTAATAAATGTTGAGGTAGAACCTCTTTTTATGGTGTTCCCTGTTAGTGCTTGTGTTGTCATAAAGCCACACTACCATAGCTTTAAGAACAGGAGTACCTGTGGCACAAGTACTCCTGTTCTTTTTGTGGATACAGACTAACATGGCTGCTACTCTGAAACCTACCATAGCTTTGACACTTTTTTTTTATATCCATACCAATGGGGGAAAAAAGTGTTACTGAAACATGAGTGTGAGGAAACAAGGAAACCTGTCTTTAATTGGGTGGGATGAATGAAGGAAGCTTCCTCCTCCTCCTCCCTTCACCCCTGGTTTTAAAAAGGTCTTTAACAGAACTCCAAGCATTCTTGACTCCTCATTGGACTGGTATGGTGAATATGCTTGAAGCCTTAGCCAGACTGTGGTATGGGTGACTATCTCTAGTGTAGGGCATTCTTGTTTCATTAAGAAACTTTGCATTTAGATATTCTTCACATGTTGGAGCCTACTGCAAAAATCCAGAAACTTTGATTATATACATATAATGGAGTAGGTAAGATGCCAATTTGCTTTAACAGTGGCAGGAAAGACTTACCCAACACAAAACTGAGCTTTATCAAGATTCTAGGGGTCTGATTGTCATAGGTGCTGAGTGCCTACAACTCAAGACTTGCATCTTCCATTGGCTTCCTCTTAATTGTTTTAAGAAAGCCCAGCTTGGGTATGGTAGTGCTGCTGTGATAAGTCATTCCCTAACTGGCCTCTCTCTATGGCTATTTGCCTCTCAAGCTGGCAGTATCTGCAGAGAGGTATTTTGCTTTTCATCTGTATGAGGGTGGAGTGTACACCCTAAAGGTAAAGTAAACCTCTTTACAGGATTTGGTAGGTGGGGGTAAAGAGCTGGTGAAAAGGGATTAAATGCTCAGTTCCCTCAATGTGGTGTGAATAACTTTCATGGATGAAGACCCTGGGTTGGGACGTTAGCAGCACTGCTGGAACATAAATGTTTTGCCTTTAACTTTTGGTCACACTAGTGAAAACTTGGGAGACTATCCCAGGTTGCTCTTCTAACAGACTTCAGCTAGTGGAAGGATAGTCACTGTTTTTGGGAGTCCTGATACAAGTTGTCATTCTCAGGGTACCTAATGACTGGGTGATCTGCTTTGTAAACATTTGTTAGCTGCAGCCCTTAAAGGGAGTTCTTCCAAAGGTGCTGCACTGTGAGACTTAATTATCAGTAATAGAATATTGTGTTTTCAGACCATCTTGCAACACATGTGAGGTAAGTGCTATTCACATCTTGCAGATGGAGGTGTGAGAGCAAGTACTGGAGTGCTAAGAGCATAAATGACTTGTGAGATGGTGACAGGAATGGGAATAGACTGCTCAGTCCTGTGTTTAGATAGCAATAAGTAGAGAAAACAGATGCAATTCTCTAGTGGTGAGGGGAGCTGTGGTAACTGGACATTCATGTGTTAACAATCTGGAGTATCACTTAGATACAAATGCAGAATAAGATGGACTGTCATACTGGGGATATTTAAGTTTTGGATACTTAAATCTACTTGCCTCTTTGTGTCTCCACTCCTGCTAATCCAAGTTCTTGGTATTTTAATAAGTTTCCTCCCTCCTATCTTCTTGTCATGCCCCCCTGCTTATACACACCTCTCACAATGAACCAAAGTAGAAATAATCACTTTGTGTAGATTGACTAGTTCTAGGAACACCTAATATGGGTCGATACATGGTGGCTATTGGCTTAAGAGTCTTTGCTCTTTTGGACAGAAGAATACACAGCAAGTAAAGAGGAAGAGGTTCAGGCTGGAGGCATCTTTAAGCAATCTTCAAGACCAAGGACTGTATTTGCCAATTAAATGGGAATTCCTCCCTTGTCTGCACTTGGCTATTTCTAGTCACTCTGATGTAAGCTCTCCCAAGGTGAGGGAGGTGTAGCTGAGGCAAAACGACATAGTGTGGAACAGACTTGATCCCAAATGACAATTGTTACAAATGACATAAGGATATAAAAATTGCTGTGAAGAAATAAAAGCATCCAAGAATATTAAAAAGGAATAGACACTCTTCCCTCTCCAAAGTAATCAGTATTTCTGTCTGAGGCCCTTGGAGGGTTGAAAAGGGGGCCATAGGGGTGCCTCATATGGAGAATGAAAACTTCCAAGGAGCCTCTTTGACTGCAAACCAGTCATTATGACAAACATAAGATAAGGAGATGTAAGGTGGGAAAGGCGCATACAATATCAGCCACTACAGTATGAATTCTGCAGTTTAAAATCTGCTGAAGTATTTTAAAAGGTTAAATAAAGATTATTTTTTTCTCCCCCCCCCCCCTCCCCAGGACAACCTAGAATACTAAGGTAGGATTGGAGTTGCATTAAAATCTGTAAGATGGCCAGTCATGTGCAGAGGCAGGAGAGGAGTATTGTAAAACACTAGACTGGATATAAGAAGCCCCCTCACCTGTAGACAGTTGGCAGTAGATCCTGTGCAACTGTTCAGAATTGAAAATGGAGATATCCTTGCAACTGAAACAGATGTAGTCTCCGCCACCAGTCTGTTAGATAAGGCAGAGCGTTCTCTTCCTCTCTGCACCCAATAACCAATGTTGGTACTCAAATAGTGTGGCCTAAGTGGAATGAGGCAGTCCAGAAAGCCATCCATAATAAATAGGCACCTAGTACAGGGGACCTAGTCCTCTAGCAAACATCTGTAGCCCTTACTTCAATGGCCAGGACACTCCAAGTATACCCCCAATAAGAACAATGACATCCACAGTTCGTGCATACTTCACTGTTGCTATAAATTGTGGGGCCACAGACACTTAATGCTGACAACACCCTACTGAGTTCCACCGCAGAAGCAAGAGAAAATGTCACACCCTGTGACAATGAATGCCTGATTTGCATGTTCACTTCCCTTCATCCCTTCCCCCACCCCTCTTTCTCAGATCCACTTCAAGTAGATTGTTTTCAGATGTAGTCATAAAGTTCTTGAGCCTTGCTGAGGCGGATATGGTTCACTTCCTGTTGTAGTGGGCTGGCCCCACCATTCTCTCAACTACTCAGTGCTTTGGAAGTTGCTTAAAGGTGCAGCTTGCAGCAAGGACAGACAGTTGAAGTCAAAAGCCAACTTTACAGTATCCTGGGACTCTGCAAATCAAATAGTTAAATTGCATTTTAGTTTGTTAAAAACTTAATGATCCTCTAGCTCCAGCAACTACCCTGTGTAGCTATCTATAACTGGAGCATTAATGGCTTTAATGGGTATAGTAGTTACCAGTGGCCATGTATCCTTTTCTGGAAGATGAGTGGTGCTGAGTTTTCCCAGTCCTTCTAGTCTTCTGATGTATCTGACCAACCTGGCTTCTGATCTAGTTCTGCTAAGCCAGAAAGCAAGTCCCATTCCTTTACATGCACCATCAATTACTTGACATCCAGTCAGGTACAGTCTTCAGATGTCAAAAATTTACATACTTACTGGTCTCTGGAGTTGGATTCAGCCATAAAGTGCAGACTAAGGTGGCTGAGCACTGCCACTACAAATGGTTTTAATTAAACTTTAAGGAACGCTCTTATAGGAGTGCATACATGCCCATAATAGATTAACTGCGTAATGCTGCATGTTGCAGCATATTGCTCTTAAGACTGTATAATGTTCTGTGCTAAACACTAGGAATTGCCATACTGGATCCAGAACAGTATCCTGTCTCCAATAGTGGTCAGAACTAGATGTTTCAGAGGAAGGTGCAAGAACCTTGTATCTGGCAGATGTTCCTCCCCAACACAGACACTAGGCAGTCTCCTAATAGCTAGGGATTGGCTTAATCCCTGAAGCAAGAGGCTACAGACAGCTTCCCCCAAACTAATTATAATTCTAGATATTCTTGTTACCATGTAAATGTCCAGTCCTGTCTCTCTGTAGAATCTTGCAAGTCAGTGACATGTGGCAATGATTTCCAGTCTAATTATGCATTGGGGGGAGGGGGAAAGAAGTATCTCCTTTTTATTGGCTTTGAGTTTGCCACCTTCTGATTTCCATTGAATGTTCCCTTGTTCTTCAGTTTTAAGACTGGGAGAATAGACGCTCCTAGTCTACCTTCTCTACAATGTTCATTATTTTCTTAACTTCTATCATGTCCCCCCACTTGGCTCTCCTTAAAAGATGAACATCCCACCCTTTTCAAAGCTCTTCATACAAGTTTCTCCATTCCGTTAATCCCTTTTCATGGTCCATCTCTGAATCCCCTCAAACTCTGAAATCCCCTTTTTGAGATGGACCAGTGCTGCAGACAGTTTTCTATATAAGCCACAATGGTGAGGGGCTCAGGCTTTGTTTCTCAGTTGTCCATTGAAAATGTGAGGTGGTCTGTGGAGGAATATCACACTTGAGTGTGCCTGACATTCAGTTGCAGTATTGGATGTATCCTAGTTCTCAACTGGCTTCAGTGGCTGGTTGAGATTGTACAAGAGCAAGGGTGACAAAGTACCAGCAGCTGAAGATTTGAAGGGTTTCAGTTTAGCTCCCACTGGACTTGGCTCCTTTGTGCTGCTTATCTTCCTGGGTGCTGGTTGACTGCACCTGATTAGACCAACCCTTCAATGACATGAGAGAAGCTCTTCTGAAAGGGCTCAGGCCACTGTGACCTTGGGTTCCTTCTGTTCCTGCTGCTTCTCCATCCTGTGACCTGAAGACCAGCCTCTACTCCTTTTTGTAGGCTGTCCTTTTGGATAAGACTTTATTATTGGGATGAAGTGGTGTTTTTAATATTTCTCCCCATAAACTTATGTCTTTTGAGCTGTAGCTTTATTTTAATGACAGATGATATTGTCACCGCAATCTTTATTTCATAAATCTGAAATTACCTCAGACTGATCTTTTCTTAAGGTTCTCAATCATGTTAGTTTAATTTTACATGATACAAGAGCTGTCTATTTTGACACTTGCTGCTTGCATAAAATAGTCAGTCTGAAGGTTTTTATAAACTTGCCTAGGGGTCAGATTTTTAAAAGTATTTAAGCCACTAAAGAAGTAAATGTCTAGTGGGATTTCCCAGATCACTTAGACACCTGTCAATGGGAGTTAAGCACCTATCTGTGTCTTTAGGCACCTAAATATCTTTAAAAATCTGTTTCCCAAATTCTCCTCTACTAAAACTCTTCTGTGCTGTGCACACAGATAACACAAGTGTCTCAACACTCTCCATAACTAGAGTATTGTTACAGGGATACAGTCAACTTGAAATCTGGTTTCAAAAAAAGAATTAAGGTACTTTTTAAATTCATCTACATACAAGTTACAATGACAAAACTGACCTAGAAATAACTTTTTGTTGCACATTTGAATCTGTTTCTCCTCTTTAAATTATAGTGGTCATCTTGGAGGGGTGTGTGTGTGTGTGTGTGTGTGTGTGTGTGTGTGTGTGTGTAAAATATAAAACAAAATTAATTTTAGACAATGATCTTTTAAGTTTCAATGTCCATTTAATTTCTCCCTGAAGCTGTTTTAGCTTCTTTGCCCCACACAGGCTTAATCTTATAACATTAGCTCCCTGTCTTTAATGTCTGCACTAAAGTGGCTGGGGGGCCATGAGTCACAGTGAGTTCCCATCATGTGTTGCAGTAAAAGATAATGACTAGTGAAAATGGAAATGAATGACTGTAAGGGATATACCACTTCTACAGTGATCATAGATATCAAGGTGCATTAGAAAAGTGGGCAAATAATATTCCTGTTTTATAGAGGAATAAGCTGAGACCCAGAGGCAAACTCATCCAGAGTCACACAGTGAGCTGATGGCAAAGCTGGGGGTGGAACATATCTACTGACCTAGTCTAGGACCCTATCCATAGAGCCCAAGGTCTCGAAGAGTAGACATAGAGAGGACTAGTGTGTGAAAGTTAAATGGAAAAACGAAAGATGGATGCAGCAGGCTTTCCTGGGTGGCCATCTGGAGGGTTAATCTTTTTCTCCAGGTTGCAATGTGGCAGGGTTATGCTTGGAACCCTGGGTGTGCCTGCCTGCTGGTGTTCTGTTCCCTGATTAGCTTAGGAATATGAAAAGCCCCTTTAAGATTGCTGGAAGGGGGCTTGGTTTAATTAAATGTAATCCCTTCAGCAATTGCAAGCACTTTCATATGACCTAGGTCCAGCTTCACGCCGACACACAAAGAACACAGGGAAGTTTGAGAGGGAAGGGCTGGCACTCAAAAAAGCCAGATGTCTGTAAGTATCCCTGGTGCAACAGGTGGGGGTGGAGTGGCTTATCTCTAATGTGCCTTGTAGGGCCTGTAGTAAGCAGAAGCACCTTCTGTGTGACTTCATGTCCCTCTGGCAAGCCACTGGGCCTGGAATATGTAAGGTGGCAGGGCCAGGTTAGTTCATCTTTCCAGCCAGGATTAGAATTAATATGTAGCTGTGAGAAATGTCTACCCCTTAAGCAACACGTGTCAGGTTTTTGGGGGTAGAATTTCACCCTGATCATGGTGTCCTGGGCCTCCGTATTCTCTACAGAGCTCTCCTTTTGATGCTACTATTTAGCAGCTCTGGACTCCTCTTATGGCTTTGCCACATTATGAATTGCTTCCCCATACAATTTCTGTTGGATGTGGTATACTTCATTTCCTGTCCTAAACTGTGTAGTATTGCAACATGCTGTTAGTCTGAAAATTTCCACCCCAGAAGTGGTTTCATTTCATTGGTGGGTGTATTGATTCTTATGTGTATGACTCCTAAAGGAATTCAGATTTTGTATGGGTGAAAGGACTGCGTAAATGTAGCACGGTATTCTATTTAACTTTATTCCAAATTGTCTATGAGAAAATCAGATCTATAAGTTCCCCTTTTTTATAGAGCAGTTTTCTCCAGGAATACTTTGAAATGGACATATTGATAACTTGAATCATAGCCTTAGCATCACAGGAGGTGTGAAGCCTATAAATCAAACCAATAGTGTTCTATCCTGTGCTCTTGAGGAGTAGCAATCTTCCTGCATTGTCCCCTCCAATAAGGAAAGACTTTTTTAGTAGCCCAAGAAATAATTAGTCAGGGAGTCTTGAATAAATGATACGCTAGGGGATATTTCATGTCCCTCAAATTACAAGCACAATATGTAGGGCTCTGGCTTGGGTTGTCCATACACCAAATGGACAGCTTGCCATCTGAAAAGGAATGAACCCTAAGGGTTTGAGGTTTGGTAATGCCTGAGTCAGTAAGCCGGCTTCCATGTCTTGATAGGATGAGGGCAGTGAATGTCCTAATTGTATAAACTGCCATCCTAAATAGAGGAAGAAATATGCAAGATTGTTAGCAATGCCAGCTTCGTGTGGGTATTTTAAAAAGCCTGGTGGGTTAAAACTTGCAGGTGGAGAATCTGCATCATGAAAGCTTAGTGCGATTTATGATTATGCTGGCCGTGCTGGAATCTGGGGAAATATTGGTGTGGGGACAGGAATGCATCAGTAGCAGTGAGGAAGCTGTGATAAAGCAGTGGTATTCAGTCTGTGGAAATCAGACATGGTCTGTAGACCCCCAGGGGTCCAAAGGGGTTGGCACCTCCATTTGAAATTTTTTTAGGGGTCTGCAGCTGGAAAAAAGGTTGAAAACCACTGTGATAAAGCAATGAACAAAACTACTTTCCAAGGCCAATGGACATTGATATCAGGGCTCAGTTAAGGTAACTGCCACTCTTTTGGGAGTGAGGGGCAACTTGCTTCCATGCCAAGCTACACTAGGACTAGGCTCTGTTACTATGGGGTGTCTGTGTGTGGTGGTGGTTTTATTCCTCCACTAGAAGTTGCTGCTAGATCTGAAATGTTTTCAGTGGGTGAAACTGATTGGGAGAGCCACCCCCACTTTAGGAACTCCAATACAAAGTGACTTGCAAATATCTTTTTGTGAACAACAGCAGAGTTTGACTTGCCAGGTTCCCAGGGTTCTTGGGATGGCTTAACTGTTCATGAGTACTCAGCTGGCTGATGGGATATATGTGCATGTGGTGTTAAATCCTACAAGTTCAATGAATTTCAATAAAGCTAATCTATTCAAAAAAATCATACCAGAAGTGTCATTCTAGCCTTCCTTTCAGGGAATGTCAGAATATCACAGAAATGATACCATGTGATATCGCACATCCCAAATGGCATAATTGAACTCAATAGCTTACAAATAAAACCACAAGTTGGAATTTGTTTCCCAAAGTATTCAGCAAATACTTGAGAATAATGGGTACAGCTGTAGAAACTAATTCCTTTTGTGTGTGGCTAAAAAGAGCTAAACTTGCAACTGAAATGTGGTAGCCAGTTAATTCCCTCTCCATTTGAGCCCTCAGGGAAATGCAGATTGGTAAAATGTAGTGATTTGTTATCTTGCTTGACTTTGACTTCTGTCATGAGACTGTCTAAAAGTGGGATCAGTCCACAGATCCACTAAATTCCCAACACCCCCATTCAAATGGGGTATACTTGTTTTCAGACTAAGATGAAAAGGTGCTCTGGTCAAAGCAGCAGTGACTGACTCAGCATATAGAGTTGGTTCATAGGTTTTTTGGCATCCTTTGTTACTTGCCTCTTGTTTGCCCAGCTGAACTCATGGCCTGCTTCATGCACCACTAAGAGGTAAATAACACAGGACCATCTTAATTATCCATTGACTTTCCTCAGGTCATTCCTGATCTTGGGCTTGAAGGAAGCGATATGTTGAGTATCAGCTGGATCAACCCTGTCCCTATTTAGCAACTGTACTTACTTGCTCTTCCTTACAAGCATGTGTTAAATGATGAATTTGTGCACTCATGTTGCTCCATATGCAAAAAGGGTTGTGAAATTACTGAAATCAGTTCTTTAAAATACTGTTTTAGATCAGCAAAACTTCACACCAATTTTCAGCAAATGTCTGGTTACGGAGTGTGCGGAATACTGATGACACACAACACACAATATTTAGATGCTTAAAAAAAACTTCTTGTATTATGGGCTTAAAATGCAGTAGTCTCCCACAAACACTCGGAGGCCATTTGTTAATACCCTGGAATTATTACAACATGTAAAATCTCTTCTCCCAGTACCTTTGTACTTTCTATTGCAGGAACTCTGATCCTCAAAAGGGGGGAGGGGGAACCCTTCAGCTAACTAATGGTGCACTTGATTAGTACAGGAGTTGGGCATATCCTTCCATCCCTGCACCTAGGCATGAGTCACTTTACAATTTATTAGGCTAATTGATAAATAAGGCAAATGACTCTGGGACGGCACTTTCAGATAAAGGAGACCCCCTGTCCAATCGTATAGCAATGGAGAAAAGGGAACACTGGGTACCAGTTGTATCAAATGTAGTAGGAAATACCATCATGCAGCCTTAATTTGGCCTGACTACATTTCATTTTCCTGTTTGCCATTCTTATAATATAGCTACAGTCCAAACCACCCTGTTTAGTTTACTGCTGGTTATTAAAGGAGGGGAGGGGGATTATTCTTCCCCTCTGAACATCTGAGAATAACTAATGTTCCTTTCCAATGCTCTGGCACTTGTTAGCAAACCTATTCAGGAGTTTACATGGAGGAGGGGATGAAGGTTGGGGTATGGAAGGCATATGCAGAATGTTAAACTTTTGAAGGCCTGTTGGAAATAGATAGTGGTACCAGGCACCTAGTATCACTTCTCTCCAATTTGATGCTGCTGTGGGAGGAGGTGCTGATCCCTGATGAAGATTTCTGAAGCTATATATTAAAAGGCAATCTTGCCAGTTGCAGCTGTTTTCCATATGGGAACAGGCACTGCTCTGACTTAGAGGGCTTGGCCTGTGTAGGAGGCCTTGCCTTCACAGCAGTGCTGTCCAGGGCAGCAGGAAATTCTGTTGTAGAAGCAATTTCGTAACTTAAAAAAAAAGGGGCAGTTAAAGTGGTAAAACCATGGCAACCGCTCTCTGTAACAGAGGGAGGAGTTGCTGGGGTTCTGGCTGTTTCCTTTAGGGAGATGTTAGCAATATGGTCTGTTTCATGACTGGTATCGTCTCCTTCCTCTTGATATCTGGTGTGGAGTGTTAGGAATCCTGTTAGGGATACTAAAAGAGGTACCACAGCCATCTTCTAATATGCAGCAAAAGCCATTTCTTTAGAAGCACTTTGCACAGTATTGAGAGCTGTAAATTAAATACAATATATAAACTAAAGTGGAGGGAGGATAAAGGGTTCTGCAAGCTTTTCTCTTCCTTTTGATTGGTAAATTACTAGTAAGCTCAAAGGGCTAGCAGAATTTTTACTATAGTAGAGGTGGCCTCTAACGGTCTAAACAAAACTGTTTTCATGGTTGCACTCATACACCAGTAAAAGTATTAAAAGTGCTAAGATGGATGGATTTATTGGGTTGCATTAAATAGAAATACAGTGAAACCTACCCAGGCAATCATCCTGAAGTGGAAGTCTAAAACTATAAAAGCCTGTAAATCCCTTAACTGCATTTTTTAGCTGTTAAGGGTTTGTCTTAAACCCTCCGATATGTTAACATAACTCCTTTGGAAAGGAAGGGTATGAAGTGTTCCTAGAATGCCAGCTTTCATACATACGCACACAGAAGTATCTTTCTGGGCTCTTATCATTGGAGGGAATGGCTTTTCCCTGCTCTTACTTGTCACTTCATAAAAATTCAATATATAGTAACCCTACAATGACTGACCGACCTGGAATCTCATTTGCCTTGCTACCCAATTGGGTTACTCCCCCTTATATTGGGGAGTAGCTGGTTCTTTGGAATGGGAAATATTAGCCTGTGAACAACCAGTTAAACATAAGCAGTGGTGTCAGCACTACCTGTGCTAACTCTTAAACTAAACTGCTGTTGGTACTTGTGTATATGGGGAAATCACTTCACCTTTGCCATGTCACCATGCCACTGCCAGGCAGTGGTCTAGTCTCTAGCACATGCCTGGTGGCTGGATGCATTGGTGAGCATGTATATAGGTTTTTGGAGGGGAAAACATTAGAACTACTTACAACTTTGTGGAAGCCTTGGTTGCAACTCCATTTGGCTGGTGAAGGACACAAATACAATTCTCATAGAAAAGGGTCTGACTCTGTGTTCAGTCCCCTGAGCCAGTCCAGGCCTCACAGGTCTTTCTTTACTGTTCTTCTGCTAGAATTTGGAAGCAAAAACCTACTAGTTTCAGGAAAATGGGAGTTCAGTTCCTAGCTCTGCCACATGCTCACTATGCAATCTGGGGCAGGTCACTTCAACTCTACACCCACTTCTGCATCTGTGAAATGGGGAGAGTACATACCCCATTGCTGTTAGTACATCAGATGTGAGGAAATTTAGCTCGAGAGAGATCCGAAAAGGGGGGGATAGAAGTGCAAGGTATAAACCACTTAAATCTTGTGCTCGCAGCAGTTTCAAAGGTCTTTGGCACAGTTATTTATCTGTATTTCATAAACACTGCTGGCAAAAATAAATTTGGCCTTTTAACCCCTCCCTCCCCCCAAAAATCTAGCATCTCATAACTGACCAAGGAAACAGCATGATGTGCTATGGTGGGACTGGATTCTCTTGTCTAACGTCAAGAATAGTGATCAATATTTATAGGACACCCATGCTGCTGTGGCATTCTCCATAATGGGCAGAGTATGAGGCTTTTTTGTTCATCTTAAAAAGGGGATATATATATATTTAATTTTTAAGGTTAACTAGGAAAGACTTTAGCTGATTGCTCTGCCAGGCACTGTCTCATCAGAGGTGATCTATGCAGTATGTATACTAATGTACACTTAAAGTTCTGCTTTATCACTTAAGGGTAAACAGAGGAAAAGAGTTCTTCTGTGTAATCTGTATCTTTTACTATCCGTTAAATGAACTGATGGGGATGGAACCTCTCCTACACATATGACAATGTCTCTCACTAAGGGGGCATACTGTTAAAACATCAGCCATGTGCCCGTCCTCCTTTATAAAGTGTTACAAGCCTGACCTTTTATCTGCTTTCTGGGATAATAAAGAGAAACTCCACTTCCCATTTTAAACAGTAGAACCTTGCTAATGCTCTTATAGCTGATCCACACCCAATAACTCATGCACACAAACTAGATTCTCTGCAAAAATGTTTCACTGTTGTGAGGTATAATATTTATCTTTGCAAAACTTAATACAGCATACTGGCTAGCATAGTATGAGATTACAAACAAATCAATTGCATTATTGCTGCTATTTGTCTAATAGATCACAAGAAGCTCTTGATCTCTTGCTAACACACAATTCAGTTATTCAGTAGATCCCTCAATTATTAGTGCAGACAAGTGAGGCCCCACTGTATTTAGGGGTGGCTTTACAGAGCACCTATTTATCTCACAATTTAAACTGGCCTCTGGAATCCATATACACTGAATTAAGCAGAACTGCATAGGTCTCAAGATTTTATGCCTGCTTCTGAACTTTTCATTTACTTAACTCTGCTTGAGCAGAAATAGTTGGTAGAACCTTTAGAGTGGGGGAAAATGCAAGTATTTCACTGTCTCAAATAGTTACCCATGTTCAGTACTACAAGAGTCTTAAAGATTTTTATATACTGAACAGATTGGAGGTAGAATAGGCTTAAATGCATTGAAGTAAAAATAGGCCCCTTACTGCATGCCCAATTACTGTGATGTAGCAGTGTCAAGCATTGCATCTTAACTCCGTGTGGGCACAAATAGGTTTAAAAGATTAGAATCCTGGATGTAGGACTGGTACTACCATCCATCAAGGCACTTCACTTTATGGCCTGATCTGGAAAGCAACTTTTTAAAATATTATTCAGTCCCAGGATCTAAA
This sequence comes from Terrapene triunguis, assembly GCF_002925995.2. Classification (NCBI taxonomy): domain Eukaryota; kingdom Metazoa; phylum Chordata; order Testudines; family Emydidae; genus Terrapene; species Terrapene triunguis. The sequence continues at coordinate 22,092,292 of NW_020664482.1, forward strand.
CCAGCCACAGATGCTACAATTCTGTCTTCTCCTGATTAATTGGAACTGTGGGCTGAAGTGTCAAAGCCAACATTGTCTCTAATATCAATCTAAATCACTTGCCCAAGCCACGATGTCCTTGGCCAGCAGTCATCATTTTTAAACTGTAAAAGGGAGAGCAAAATGATGGATTGCTCCTCCACCAGTGATCGGCACCAATAGTAGTAAAGCTTTTTGGGGAAGAGGACTTAAGTCATTGCAGAGGATAGTATTCAAAAGACAATTGTGGCTGAATTGAGTGTAACCTGTCTGACGGTTTGACTTTTTTTTTTTTTTTTTTAAAAACAAATATCCTTGATCTGGTCCATATATGCCACTAACAAGGGAGAAAAACTGTAGATGCCAGCATGCTTCCTGGCTACTTAGTTCAGCTGGCAACACAAGAATGCCTAGCTAGACTGTATTTACTAGCCAATTAAAAACGATTGCTCTATTCACAGTGGTGTCTAACTGACTGATACCATGCTAAAGGAGGTGACAAATAAGTAGAGCCAATGTAGATACCCAGAATTGCTAGAAGAAATATCCTCACAGGAGGCTCAAGATATCCTAACAAAGCACTGAATGCTGTACAGGAAGTACAAAACATGTAGGGTTAAAGTTGTTGTATTATAAGCCACCCAAAGAAGGCAGAACAGGCCAATTTAAGGCTTGACTCAAATATTTTTCTTACTGCATGGTGATGGAACAGTTAATGCTAGGGCAGAATAAAGTGCAAGATGCCAGCATGGTTATCCCAGGGAGTGGGGGAATTGGCCTGTTGGGATCTATTTCAGAAATGCACATATTTGGGCATAGTGATCTTTTTTCTGTGTGTAAATCTAGGATTTGACTAGTTCATACATTAAATAGAAATAAAGCCTTTTGCTCATATCTTTCCATGGCTGTTCTGCAGTTTTGTGTGCTGCTATCTCATTAGCAGAGGAAACAGTATGTTAGTAGTGATGAAACCTGTCTAGGTAGACGAATTACTCTGAACCAGCTTAATTCATAGCTGTATTGGGTGGTTCCTCAAATATTTCTCTGCTGACGCTTGCTTTTTTGGTCTCTAGTGTCATGATTTCAAACTCAAGTTTAGACTAGAGTTGTTATTTTTATTGGTAAAGCCAACTCACTTAGTGGCTTTTTCTTTGGGGTGGGACAGATAGAGCTGAAGGGAGAGTTGGGAAGGGTCGAACATCTTGAAGATGACCGCTGGTATCTGTAATTCAAAAGTAATTTGACTCCTGGCAAGCCAGGGGTAACCATAGCACAGTTCCTGGTATTCTCAGTTTTGATACATTGGGTATCTTGTTTTGCATAAATTCTGAAAATTTGGTTTGGGTGTCCTGGATGGGAGAGTACTAGAACACAGCTTGTTCCAATAATACCCTGCTAAAAATACTTGAAGCACAATATACATAGGTCTTGGAGGTTTTCCCTTCCATATAAACAGATAGATATGCAAACAGAAATGGGTTCTCAAACAACTTGCGTCCCACTCTTTTTTTTTTTTTTTTTTGCGGGGGGGAGGGGGAGGCTACCGAAAGTCCTAACATTAGCTTCACCCACATTCTTGTAACTCATCCTCTCCATTTTCAGGCAGGAATTTTTTCCCCACTCAAATCTACAAGAAGTCTCCTTTAACCTAGGAAAATGCAGCTCTGCACTGAATTAGTTTGATAGATGCTCCAGAGAGGTCTGAATGGAATCACAGCTCAGTCATACAGTAGTATTCAAAGAGGAACCCTTCCCACCTTAGACTATGGCTACACTAGAACTTACAGCCATGCAGCTGCATAATCTAACCACTCTAAGCCAATGGGAGAGAGCTCAGTAGCTGTGTTGGCAGGAGAAGCTCTCCCACTGACATAGCGATATGTACATGGTGTTAGGTTGGCATTATTTATGTTGCTTGGGGGATGGCTCTTTCACACCCCTGAGTGACTTAACTTTATCCTGCAGTAAGTGCTAGTGTAGACATAGCCTTAAGTGCCTAGAGAGACCCTACAGGATTTAAGCAGCTCTCATGGGGGTAGAATCCAGTCCCTAGAATATATAGTCTAATAGAGGCTCTAATACACCTTTAATTTTGGACTGAAAACTTCTTTATGGCTACGAGGAGTTCAGTGGCACCTTAAAGACTCACAGATTTATTTGGGCATAAGCTTTTGTGGGTAAAAAACCTTCTTCAGATGCATGGAGCGAAAAGTACAGATGCAGGCATTATTGTACTGACACATGAAGAGAAACCTCACAAGTGAAGAACCAGTGTTGGGAAGGGCCTTGTCCATCCCAAAAACCAAACTAAGGAGGCCCCATTCTTACAGTGAGCAATGGTGTGTGTTTTTAAAAAAAAAAAAACCATGCCCAGACATAGAACACCACTAATTTACACACTACATAGCCCTCAGATCCTCATGGTCTCGCCCCACCTTTCAAAGGTTTAGTAGATTGCTGTAGAGAGGCCTTGACCCTAAGATTTCATGTTCAATAAACAAATAGCGTAGAGTACTGTGTAGAAAGGCATTACTCTTGCAGTCCAAAAGAACTACAGGGTAGCTTGTCAGTCCTACAGCTTTGTGAACAGCATGTACACTTTCAGGGAATCCGATCTCTTTAACAGAAGTGATGTGTGGGCAAGCTTCTGCATCTTATCAAATCTGAAACTTGACACACTTGTCCTCACTCCCCCCAAGATTTGAATGGCTTGGTTTTGGCTACACAACTTGCCTCCTTCAAAGGAAGTTGTAGCCATATAATCCAATTCTTGATAGGCTTCTTGAGCAGTTTAAGCAGTTAATATTTCTGAGCATGTTTATAGGCTCATGAGTGGGATCTCCTGGTCTGAGTGGTGGGTTTTTAGAGAAGACAACCAGCAGTTTCAAGTGCTTTTCCTTCTTAAATATGATGGAAGCTGTTGGCATGTTTTCTGTAGAGCACTAACTTTATATCTGTGTTTACAAACTATAATATGCCATTTTACACATACATTTTTAGGTTTAGATTGGATTAACTTTTTTAGAAGGGATGTAAACTCTCCTGTTTCATAGCAGAGATGAACTATTCACTGACTTGGGTAGGGGGAGAGGGAGGAGGTTAAGAAGAAACTTCCCCATATGGACTGTCTGCCCACTTAAAGGTTTCTTGCACCTTTATCCAAAGACTCCAGCACTGGCTGCTGTAGACTGGGGGTGGGACTAGATAAGTGGATCACTGGTCTGATGTGGTATGACCGTTACTATGTTCCCTGTAATAGCATCACAGAATTAGGAACACCCATTGTAACCACTATTTTTTTTTTTTTCTTCTTCTTCTTTATTTTCCAGATTAGTGTGCGAGTTACCACCATGGATGCTGAGCTGGAGTTTGCCATCCAGCCCAACACCACGGGGAAGCAGCTCTTTGATCAGGTAAGGTGACACCACTTCAGAAAACATGCACTTAGTACTGACTTCGCTACCACCCCCCTCCCAAAATCACTCTCCTCACCCATTAACACACACTCGCCACTTACTTATTTCTTTGAAGCCTTTAAAAGAGACTACAGGGCCATTAGACTATCTATCATCCAGGAACTGCATGTTTTTACCCCCACATCATTATTTGTGTATATTAATTCTGAGTGTGCCAGGAGCTATATCTGCCCCCAAAGTGCTTCCACTCTTGGGCAAATTTCATACCAAGAGGCGGGGCGAGGCTAAAATATGCAATCATCATGTGGTTTTTTTTTTTTTTTTTTTAACTGTCCTGAATTGCCTCTCTTCGTACTATCATCAGTTAGCAGCTTATTGTAGATGTGCTGGTAAAAATAGCCCCTGGGAGGTGTTTGAAAGAGTTGTACAAAGGGGACTTTTTATTTTGAATAGGCACAAGTTCAGTGAAATGATGTGTGCTATAATGTGTTCCAGACTTTGACAAGGCGATTCTTACTACTGTAAGTCACTTCCTAGGTTCAGCTGTCTTTATCTTGGTGCACTGGCTTTCCTCTGCATTCTGTGCTCATTGGCAGGTTGGGTTTTTTCCTCCTCCTCCCCCCATCCCTCTAGCTCAGGCTAAACAGAAGCAGGGAGACATATGCAGCCCAAACCTGGAGCTGTGAAGCCATGGACATTATCAATCGCAGCTGTTGAGAAACTGACAGACTCCATTACACATCTCAACTGTAATCCCAGAGGCCTTATGCAGGCTACTGCCCAGCCGCTCAGAGCATCCGTTCAGCCTGTGGAGGGTGATGCAATCATGTCTTGTAGACAGTGGGGACTTTGTCGAGCTGCCGTTGGGGGAGGTGGCATGCAGTAGAGGTGGAAGGAGGAAGAGATCACAGGCGTTGGCCGCTTGCAGAAGATTCTGTGAACAATAAGTCTTATTTTCATTTTCTTTAACTTCTTTTGCCCGGTGATTCCTTCATGTATTTGTTTAACATGGGTGTGGTTCACAAGAAACCCTAGACATTCTGGGGCCAGCCTTTGCACCGCATCTGGGCTAGTGAGGAAAGAAAAATCAATTATGGTTACTTTACCCATAAAGCTGACTATCTCATTTGAGACCAAAAGGCTTAATTTTGTACTGCAAGGTCACTTAACGGTTGGCTTTTTTTTTTTTTTTTTTTTTTTTTTTTAAAATTTTATTTTTTTTTTTTTTTTTTTGTATTTTTTCTTTTTTTTTTTGTTTTTTTTTTTTTTTTTTTTTTTTTTCCTTTCAAACACTTGACTGTTTGAATGTTCAGATAGTAAATGTTCCCTCTTCTGATGCTGCTTCACTGCAAAGCTGTAATTTAGAGGAATAGGTTGACAGATTAGCATACTATTTTTGTGATGGAGCAGTGCCTCAAGATATTCAATGAATAAACCTCTACTCCCTCCCAAAGTCTTGACTTAAGGAGGGCTTGGATGGGCTGTTGGGAGCTACTGACATTCAGTAACATGCTAACACTTTTAGCCTTGTGACCCACCCTTTAAATATAACCATTGCATGATCCATAGAAATGACATTGTTGAAACCCAACCAGCATGAGTGTACACAAATAAGTGTAGGCACAGTGCATTGTTAGTTCATTCTGCATCTGGCATCTCAAGTGTTACTGCAGTATGATGGAATCAAATTAAGAGCTTGATGTTCTCCCTTGAAACTACTGTCTTGTTTTGTTTGAGTAGCAGCCATGTTACTCTGTATCCACAAAAAGAACAAAAAAGTCTTTTGTGTGGTTTTTTTGGGGCGTGGGGTGGTGTTCACCATGCCTACTGTTCAAGGGTCAGGCTTTAATACTCTTAACCACACAGAGTAAGATGCTACTCAGCAAGCACACCACTGACTTCAGTGGATGTTCTTGCAGGTGTAACTGCTAACCAATGAGTAGAGTGTGCCGAATCTTGTCCATGTTGGTCTGCAATTTTGATGGCTTTGTGTCCCTAGGGTGGCCAAACTTTTTTCCACAAAGCATACACTGATGCTGAATTTAGTCTTTACAGTGAATAAGTCTGTATTTGAGAAGCATCTATCATTTGTCATATAAACCTTCTAATTTTTAATCCTTGATAATGTTCTTTTGTCATTCATAGCCCAGAGAGAAAGCCGTATCAATTGGCTTTTGAGAATTTTGGCCAATGTAGCTTGTTTTTAGGCACTGGCTTTTTTTTTTTTTTAAAGTTACCTGGGTGCCCAAATATTTTGACACCTTAAGTGGTCTGACACACATTCATCCAAAGGTTCTGAGCATCCACAGCTGGCATGTTAATGCTATGCCATGCTAGGAGCTCCTGAAAATTGGACCATTTTTGGTAGGTGCCTAAAACATGAATTAAATCTAGACAGTCATTTTTTGAAAACGTTGGCTACTACTTTTGAGCATAATTTATTTTTGTCAAGGCTGAAGTATTTTTCTGCTTGCCCTCTTACTTCCTTTTCTCCCCCCCCTCCCCAGTTTCTCCCCACTACCTGAACTATTAAATGGCCTACTTCCCTCCCTCCCCCGAAGTCTAAAAGACTGATGCATAGTTGAGTCAAGATACCAGATCTTCAAGGATTAGAAGGCTGAATCTTTAACCCATTAGTGAAGCTTCTACATGGTTTTATCTTTTAAAATCTTAATGGAAGAATTTCAATGAGTGAGTGGTAATTTGACCCACAAGGAGAGGAAGATACACTGGCATATGACTAAGGTTTTCCACAATACATCAGAGCCAGGATACAGAACAGTTCCTCTGCTACCTTTCTCCTGTTCTCATTTTTTCAATTACCTGCAATTAGCTGTCAGATATATACTAAAATATTAAAGGAGAGAAATTGCACTAGATGGTGGTGTGTGTCCATCCACTTTGTGCTTTGACAAGGGCAAAGAAGATTCTTGAAGGCTTCCCAGTAGGCCGTATCTGGTTAATACACAATATGTGGACAGTTGAATGACCTAGCTATAGCATGCTACATTGCCATCTAGAAGCTTGTCTGATTTGTAATCTCCTGCTGCTCACTCCACAGAGTATGTGAAAGTGGTGTACAGTATGTAGTCCTTGACAGCTGTGCACATCTGCCTCTGGTGACTCTGTGGCAGTTCTAGGAATATGGCACTGGGGGTCAGGGACAGTGAGAGGGAGGGCTAGGCACTGAGAAAGTGCCGTTGAGCCAAAGGACTCAGAACAACAGTGATTTAAAAGGGAAGCTCTTGGGTTGGGAAGATGAAGATTCTGCCAAGGAAAAGTGAGTGGTCTAGAAACACTGAGGAGTGAGATGGGAAGTAGGCATTGTATTTATGGGTATCAAGGCTGCCCTCCTGTCTGTCGTAGGCTGAGCTGCTGAACTGCAGTAGGGGTGAGGAATTTTAGAATCTGCTGCTACGTCAGTGCAATGATAAAGAATCTAATCTGTCCTCTAATGTTGCCCTGGCATTCAAAAACTGTCTCTGGACAATTGCACGAGGAGGAAGTTTGATTGCAAAGGAAATATCCCATTCAGCTTCAGCAACAATGGGAAAAGTACTGCTCCTGTCTTGAAATAAGACTGATTATTCTGTATTTATTTTTGTTTCTTGACCAAATGTTCTAGCCTGCAAAGACTGCCCTGGTTCGTAATTCTGAACAAAATGTTGTTGGTTCTTTCAGAAGTTTACAACTGAAGATTGACTTAATACAGCTTTGAAACTTTACTATGAAAAAGAAAAATGCTGCTTTCCTTTTTTTTTTTTAAGTAGTTTAACACAGGACTGTACTGTATTTGCTTTTTTGTCTCTGCTGCTGCCTGACTGTGTACTTCGGGTTCCAAATGAGGTGTGTGGTTGACTGGTCAGATCGTAACTCTGATGCTCATAATTCTGAGGTTCTACTGTATTTAAGCTGGCTCAGAGAACCACTTGTCATGAAAAGTACCATCCAGCATTATAACCCAAACATGGCAAGAGAGTTCAGGACTATATTGGAATATTTTTTGAACTGTTGCTCAGAATATAACAATGTAAAATAGCGAGTTGATAAGTATAACCAGAAAGACCAAAGAGTTTGGATGCCAAAAAAAAAAGCCTTTACATCTGCTCTCTATCCTCTGCACCTGATCTAATGCACTTGCATGAAGTGAGGTGGTTTTTCCTAAAAGCTCACTTGCAGCTAACCATTCTCTTCTGTTCTTGCCTAGTAGTTATAGTTTTTCTGATGTAGACCTGTGCCAAGCTGCAACTGCATATTCAAGTAACTTAGAGCCATTTCTCCACCCTGTCTGCATGCTGCCTAATTTGGACTGTAGACTTTTGTGGTACGGGGCATATCTTCTTCTATCTGTGTAAAATGAGACCTGTACCTCTGATGCAGTGCAGAACTGCATTTCTTGCCACAGCTACTAATGGACGTTTTGGACTGCACATTTAGCTGCAACTCTTGCTTTGCCATTACATGGGCCTTGAGGTTTGCTGTTGGCTTTGCCTCTTGTCCGAAGAGATTTTGGGTACAGTGGGTAAGACCCAATGGAACCAGGTTACAGTGCTCTGGCTTTGGTGTAATTACTTCTAGACTTATAGCTGTACTAGCTGCTTTAAGTTATGGCATGCTCTTAGGACAAAATTGGGTCAGCAGTCACTTCTGCACTGCTCCTGGCAGCCACATCTTTCAGCACCTTGTTGAGAAACTTTTTTGCCTGAACTGATAAAGCCAGCCTGCAGTTTGTGTAGCTGTTTAGGGATCTTCTCCTGACGTCAGGCCTAATCTTGATGCTTCCTGGAGCCTTGTCAAGGGGGGGGTAACTTTCTGCTCTGTTCCGAACAGACTCCTAGCACTAGCACTGGCATTCCCTTTCTTTCATCTGAGAGTAAATGAGACTTTGAATGTAGGAATTGTTAGATCTGAGTTGAGCTGTTCTTCCCTTTTTACTAAACTTAGCAAAACTAGTGCCCAGCTTGTGTATCAGAAGGTTTGACCACAACTGTAATGGATATGAACATATTGTAGTATGTGCAGCTGACTTCATTCAGCCACATTCAAGTGCAGCCTGTGTATAGCTAGCCCTACATTATGTATATTTGACCTGCCAGTGAGCTCATTGGACCTCTTCTCTTTCTAGCTACCATGCTCCCCTTTATCTAAAAGTGCAGCAAAAAATTGTTACCCTGTGTTCATTGTAAATCACTTCAAATATCAATTGACACTAATTCTGACACTTAGTTCACATGACTTTCATCTTATTAAAAAGTGGCTTCACTAGAGCAGGGTGGAGTTTGTGGTTGGCTGCAAAGATGGTTTCACAGCAGTTTATTTTTAAGTGCTGACATTTGTTAAACTCCCTCTTTTTCTGTGCAACTTCTGTTAAATATTCAGTAGTAAACTAGGTAGCTTTCTCCATGACCGAGCAGCCTGAGACTGTAAAGACTACTCTCCTGCTTCCCTCTTTCTGTAGTGGAGACTAGGTTCTAAGCTGTTATTTCTATAACCAACTACTTTGATTAAGAAGCAAAGAGTCCTGTGCCACCTTATAGACTAACAGACGTATTGGAGCATGAGCTTTCGTGGGTGAATGCCCACTTCTTCGGATGCACCCACAAAAGCTCATGCTCCAATACGTCTGTTAGTCTATAAGGTGCCTGAGGACTCTGCTTCTTTTACAGATACAGACTAACATGGCTACCCCTTTGATACTTTGATTAATGTATTGATCCACCCAAGGGATGCATGAGTCCTTCTGTCTTGCCTGTCTCCAGGAGCTTCAGATGGGTTCTATTGTAGCCTTTTGCACACCTCTAATATCTGGCTTTTTTGGGGATGCATGTGCAGTTGTATGCCTGACTTAAGTATAGAGCTAGGAAAATTACATACATGCACAGACTGACAATTTTCAGTTGCAAATGGTCAGCTAAGTGCTCATATAGCTATTTGTGTAAACCAGTCCTAGTTATTGATGTGTTATTCCATAGGGTCTTACTATTGTGTGAGTTTTCCTAATTCTTCAGCTGCTTTAGATGCCTCCTGAATGTCAACACTTCTCAGCTGAATAGTGAAATGGTAACACTCTACAGATATGATGGGAGGCTCTTTCAGAATTTATGGATTAAATGAGTTACTTAGGGCTAGTCTACACTAGCAGCACTAAAGCACTGCCACAGCAACGCTTTAACGTGGGTTGTGTAGTCGCAGGAGAGCGCTGGAGGAGAGCTCTTCCAGTGCTCTAAAAAAAAAAAAAAAAAAAACCTCCACAAGGGGCGTGGCTCCCAGCACTGGTGCACTGTCTACACTGGTGCTTTACAGCGCTGAAACTTGCTGCACTCAAGGGGTGTGTTGTGTGTTTGGTTTTTTTCCACACCCCTGAGCAAGAAAGTTGCAGCGCTGTAAATTGCCAGTGTAGACAAGCGCTAAGGCCTTGGCTACACTCGGGACTTCCCAGCGCTGTATGTACTCCACCGCTGCGAGCGGAAGAGCGTTTTCACACCCCTGAGCACAGCAAGTTGCAGCGCTGTACAGCGCCAGTGTAGCCAAGGCCTTAGTTACGGAGCTACAGGTCAGTCAAGGGGCTCTGCTGCCGTCAATCTGCTTAGCTCCTTGGGTGGTTCTTCCTTCACTGCTGTTGGAGTGGTCAGTAAAGCACCTGTGAAATGGCAACTCTCCCTAGTTTGTGGATTAGCATGAAGACTGCAACATCAATACCAATTTATTCCCTCTTCTCCATCTTCCCCCCCCCCCCCCGCCCTCATTGCATGTGGATTAAAGGGTAAAATATAGAATGGTTTGAGACACTTAATACATGACTGTTACATTGTGGGTGTCTGCCCCCTTAATACTGCTACATATGGCGCAGAATACTGCTTCATTCTAAGTTGTTTAATTATAGATGAGGTGAATGATAGCTTGTTCCTTTAAACTGCTTTGGAATCCTACCCCATGCCCCCCAATCCCATCCCATTCTCCCTCCCTCTTAAATATTTCCTCTGAGACACTCTTCCTACCATAAATGCCACCAGCTACATTTTGTTTTACTTCCTTTGAGTACCGTGTGGTTACCAAGAGGAAGCAGTAGTTCACTCGGTTGGTTGTGTCTGAGGCGCTCTTCCTGGTACAGATGGGTTTTTTCTTTTCTTTTGAAGGTGTTTTGTGCAGGCTGGACTTCTGTAACTAGAATTTAAATCCAGATAGTCTTGTTCAAAGAAATCCATGTTTAGGCTGGTGGAATTTAATTTTTTATTTACTACCTACAGAAGTAGCAATCAGACACCATTAAGTGGAAGCTGCTTGAAATAAAAAAATCACATGAATTCAATCTTTTGCATGCCTTGACTTTGTACAACACTGTACAGTCAAATCTCCAAACAGACCTGCAGAGTCCCCTGCCACTCCCCCCCCCTCCCCCCCAGCCCTACTCTGCTGCAGACTTCTTTCCAACCCATGGAGCAGCTCCTACTTTTGACCTGTTCAGCACCTAGTAATTACTCGGATCTTGTTAGTCTACTTCTTTCTCCGCCTCTTGATGTACAGCCTACATCACACTTCTTTGTAAGAGCCCTGGTAGTGACTCCCTAGCCAGCCTCTTCAGTTTCTGGAGTTACTTGTTGGAGACAGCAGCCATCAGCTACTCATGAACACTTAAGAAGTGGCAACTGATGCCTCCAGGCAGAGGATCAGCCCTGCATTACAGATAGGAAGTTGGGAATTGTAGCCAGCAACCAGTGTGGAAATATTTAAAAATTGACTCATTGCCCTAAATGAACATGTAGTGGAGGTTTAGGACCACACCCTTCCTTCAATGTTTTTGCTCAAAGTAAAAGTCTAGAAAACCAGTTTGGTTCCCCAAAATCTTATCTCTGGCTTTGTATCCACATGCGCCCTCTACCTATTCACCATAGTCAAAGCTTCTGCATCTATCATACCACAATAGCACTTCTGATTTATTAGGTCAGACCACAACATTCCTCTCCCATATTGTAAGCACAGCTCTACAAATCTTCTACTTCTTGATAGTAAGAAACTGACAGCTCTTCCGTGTGCCTCCCAGAAAAATTTATCTTTATCTATCCTTGATCTGGGCTGGACAGTCCAGTTTACTACATCTACCCTTTGAATTTTATAACCGCTCTAATACCACATCATAATATTGTGTTGTATACTTTCTGGAGAAGACATGGGTATGGGACTCCTAGACCATTATATAGTACAGCATCTGACATATGAAGCGAAGAAAGTAGGTATTGTCATAACTACACAACATGGTGAGTGGGAATGTGGGGTCATAATTACATGATATGTCAAGTGGGGGGGTAACACACCATCAAAACAGACTATGCCAGACTTGTGAGTATTTTAAATCCTCTTTGCACAGGTGTATATGACTACAGAATATGTAATGAATCAATCAAGTCCCTAGTTTGAGAACCTAGGAATCCAAAGTTTGGATATTCAAAGACTCAAAATTTTTGACTTCATAATTTTTCACACCTCTGTGTTCTAATTTTTTCTTAAATTGATGAATCTGCAAACATAACTCATTAAATTTTTTCATTTGAGGATTTTTGACAAACTTGTTGAGTCAAATGGTAACATCCTTGTTTATGTGGAGCTACTTACCTAGTAGGTATGGGCACTGGACTGCCTAAAGGACAGCTGTGTTAACTAACATATCTTGAGCTTCAACTTGCTCATACTGTACAGCTTCCACAAACCTATCCCTGTGGAATCCTTACACACAGCCAGTTCAGCGCCAAATTGAGTCTGAAGGGGGTGGGTGTGTGTGTGTGTGTGTGTGTGTGTACACACTTCAGGAAGAACTAAAGACCAGAGTACATTTGGTTTGAAGTCTGCATGGTTTGAGGTCCAAGTTTTTAATGGTTTGAAGTCTGCATGTAACTCCAAAACCAACCACCCAACCTTAAAGTAAACAAAGGCTGTAGGACTCATTTGAGGACTTTTGAATTTTTTTTAAAATATAAATAAGTTTCTTAGCAAAGTCAGGTGATTATGGCATGCTTCAGAAAGTTACATTGTGGAGATGAAAACTTGGCTGGTAACAGAAAGCTATGAACTCTAAGGAGTTAAGGCTGAAATTTCAGCTTCTCCCTTTAAGCCCCGTGACTACATCTTATTCAGAGTGCTCACAGTCCTTTATGCTCAGCAATGAGTATATGCTAGCACATACTCAAATGTGGAGCCTATCAAGGCCCATCTCAATGGGGAAAGATCCTGTACTGAATCGCTCCGGTAATGTATTGGATCTTCAGTAGGCTGGTCTTGAGGTGACTCCTGGATTCTAGAGCAATGATGTGATGCTTAAGAACATAAGAATGGCCATACTGGGTCAGACCAAAGGTCCATCTAGCCCAGTGTTCTGTCTTCCGACAGTGGCCAGTGCTAAATGCCCCAGAGGGAATGAATAGAACAGGTAATCAAGTGATCCATCCCCCTGTCGCCCATTCCCAGCTTCTGGCAAATAGAGGCTAGGGACACCATCTCTGCCCATCCTAGCTAATAGCCATTGATGGACCTATCCTCCATGAATTTATCTAGTTCTTTTTTGAACCCTTTTATAGTCTTGGCCTTCATGACATCCTCTGGCAAGGAGTTCCACGGGTTGACTGTGTTGTGGGGGGGAGGGAGGGGAAATACTTTTTTTTTTTTTTTTTTTTTTAAACCTGCTGCCTATTAATTTCATTTGGTGACACCCCCAGTTCTTGTGTTATGAAAAGGAGTAAATAACATTTACTTTCTCCATACCAGTCATGATTTTATAGACATCTATCATATCCCCCCCTTAGTTGTCTTTTCCAAGCTGAAAAGTCCCAGTCTTTTTGATCTTTCATCATATGGTGGCCGTTCCATACCACTAATAATTTTTGTTGTCCTGTTTCTGAACCTTTTCCAATTCACAGTATTCAAGATGTGAGCGTATCATGGATTTATAGAGGCAATATGATATTTTCTGTCTTGTCTACCCCTCTCTTAATGATTCCCAACATTGTTTGTTTGCTTTTTTTGATTGCTGCTGCACATTGAGTAGATATTTTCAGAGAACTATCCACAGTGACGCCAAGATCTTTCTTGAGTGGTAACTGCTAATGTAGACCCCATCATTTTATATGTATAATTGGGATAGTTTTCCGGTGTGCATTACTTTGCTTCTAAGCCATCTCACTGACAAACAAGGACTTCAAATAGAAGTAGGAAGAGTCTTGTCTATTTTATTGTTTTTATTTATTTTTTTCCAATTTCTTCATGGTTGCTATTAGGGAGCAACAGTTTTAGCCACATCAGTTTAGCAGAGTGAGTAAACACCCCTCCCTAGGGGTACATAGAAAAAACAACTTCACCCAATCAAGCAGTTTATGGAATGCCTTTTTGCAGGCTTTTGTACTGCACATAAGTAAACTGTGAGGAGCCAATGGAGGTGCACTTAGCAGTAGCAAAAGTAATCTGAAATATTTCCTTGAAATATTTGTGGCATTTAAATGGCTGGTAGAATGGTTAATGCATTAGCCTCCTAGATTGAAGTTAGCAATGCCTTTTGGTATTACCATAAGGGAAAGATGGGATTCCATGGACACTGTTCATCAGCAAAAAGAACAGGAGTACTTGTGGCACCTTAGAGACTAACAAATTTATTAGAGCATAAGCTTTCGTGGGCTACAACCCACTTCTTCGGATGCATATTGAGTGAAACATATCGAGGAGATATATATATACACACATACAGAGAGCATGAACAGGTGGGAGTTGTCTTACCAACTCTGAGAGGCCAATTAAGTAAGAGAAAAAAAACTTTTGAAGTGATAATCAAGGTAACCAAGTACAGACAGTTTGATAAGAAGCAAGTGTGAGAATATTTACAAGGGGAGATAGATTCAATGTTTGTAATGGCTCAGCCATTCCCAATCCCTGTTTAGCCCTGAGTTGATTGTGTCTAGTTTGGACACTACTGTGCTAATAAGCGATGGTCACATAAATACCACCCTGTACCGGAAACCTACTGACCGCTACACTTACCTACATGCCTCCAGCTTCCATCCAGGACACACCACACGATCCATTGTCTACAGCCAAGCTCTAAGATATAACCGCATTTGCTCCAATCCCTCAGATAGAGACAAGCACCTACAAGATCTCTATCAAGCATTCTTAAAACTACAATACCCACCTGCTGAAGTGAAAAAACAGATTGACAGAGCCAGACGAGTACCCAGAAGTCACCTCCTACAAGACAGGGCCAACAAAGAAAATAACAGAACACCATTAGCTGTCACCTTCAGCCCCCAACTAAAACCTCTCCAGCGCATCATTAGAGATCTACAACCTATCCTGAAAGATGATCCTTTACTCTCACAGATCTTGGGAGACAGACCTGTCCTTGCTTACAGACAACCCCCCAACCTAAAGCAAATACTCACCAGCAACCACACATCACTGAACAAAAACACTGACCCAGGAACCTATCCTTGTAACAAAGCCCGATGCCAACTCTGTCCACATATCTATTCAAGTGACACCATCATAGGGCCTAATCACATCAGCCATACCATCAGGGGCTCGTTCACCTGCACATCTACCAATGTGATATATGCCATCATGTGCCAGCAATGCCCCTCTGCCATGTACATTGGCCAAACCGGACAGTCTCTACGCAAAAGAATTAATGGACACAAATCTGACATCAGGAATCATAATACTCAAAAACCAGTGGGAGAACACTTTAACCTGTCTGGCCATTCTATGACAGACCTGCGGGTGGCTATCTTAAAACAGAAAAACTTCAAAAACAGACTCCAACGAGAGACTGCTGAGCTGGAATTGATATGCAAACTAGACACAATCAACTCAGGGCTAAACAGGGATTGGGAATGGCTGAGCCATTACAAACATTGAATCTATCTCCCCTTGTAAGTATTCTCACACTTGCTTCTTATCAAACTGTCTGTACTTGGTTACCTTGATTATCACTTCAAAAGTTTTTTTTTCTCTTACTTAATTGGCCTCTCAGAGTTGGTAAGACAACTCCCACCTGTTCATGCTCTCTGTATGTGTGTATATATATCTCCTCGATATGTTTCACTCAATATGCATCCGAAGAAGTGGGTTGTAGCCCACGAAAGCTTATGCTCTAATAAATTTGTTAGTCTCTAAGGTGCCACAAGTACTCCTGTTCTTTTTGCGGATACAGACTAACACGGCTGCTACTCTGAAAACTGTTCATCAGGTCTACCCACCCACCCCAGAATGCATCATCTTTCTGCAGCTATGGGTGGTTGTGGTATTGAAGTGTTTTTGGAAATGTGGTTTTGCCATTTACTTCAGGAACCAACTTTATACAAAATTAAACTTGTTTCCAAAGGGTGACTGGAGCCAGGAATTCTTTTCTTAGGGGGAAGTCTTGTAGCTGCTCTTGTTCAAACCAGAAAATGAGATAATCCATTTTTCCCTCAAATTGTTCTTGGAGCATGTTATCTTAGCTGTGGATTGGGCCAAGAGAATGAAGTTAGACTAGGGCCAAGCAACATGTATATCTTGCACAAAACCCTTTCTAAAAGGGTTTCTATACTATGGCAATTCAGAACCTTGGGAGGAGTACTTTCTTTTTTCCAGGGATGGGGAGGAGGGCTTATTAGGTGTCTTCTCAGTAGTCCATCTTTGTCTCAATAAAGGACAGCTGGGCCCTTCTTAGTGGTACACCACTACCTTGGTATAACGCTGTCCTCTGGAGCCAAAAACTCTTACCGTGTTATAGGTGAAACTGCGTTATATCAAACTTGCTTTGATCTGTCGGAGCGCGCAGCCCTGCCCCCCTGGAGCACTGCTTTACCGTGTTATATCAGAATTCGTGTTACATCGGGTCGCATTATATCGGGGTAGAGATGTATTTGAAGGTTACCCCTAGAATAGTGGCTCCTGGGCTGCCTAATTTATATATAATTATGCTTCACTTCTATATGATTCTGGTTCATTCTGTATCATTCTAGGACTCCAGATGGGGGAAGGGGGTTAAGAGTTAAAAAATCAGTCTTAAAGCATATGGACATAAATGCAGGATCTATTTTTGATAGGATGCGCACACATTAGATGTAAGTTTTGTGATCAGGCTGCTTTGTCTGATACACAAGTAGTTATGCTTCCGGTCTCTGTAAAATTAAATGGGTCTACATTTAAATGAAACTGGAGGAATAAAACTAGTACAGTGTTACTTGTTTGTTTTGTTAAAAGCAATAAACTATTCTGAAGGCTGCCCTCACAACCAGGAATTCTAGAAAAAAATTTAGAGAGAAATAAAACTTGAGTTTAGATTTGGCAAGAAGATGGGTTTTGTAGTTATTGGCAAAGAGTAAAAGTTTAACATGACTTTTGTGGGTATTAAACAAATCGCCCCACCATATTGCTGCTGCTGGATATGGGGTTAGGATGTGTGTACTGCTGTGAAGCTAGAATACCAGGGCAAAGGCTACCGTGAAACTAGCCAACTTCATGCATTGGGTAAAGCATTTTGTTCCCTTTTCACAGCATATGAAACAATGATAAACATGAAGGCTTTTCTACATACAAAGCATTTTCAGCTAATTAAGTTTCACTATTGCCAAATCCAAACATTTAGTCATGAGTCTGGCCTTCCAAAAATCGAGATTAGAGGGGAAAAATTGCGGTTCTTGGTTTGCTTTCTGGAATTTGACACTTTAGGGTTCCTTTCCTCGAGTTCTTTCTTTGCATCTCAGAGGGCTGAAACTTTTTTAAATGAGTGAGGGTTTGTCACCATAATCCTGTGACTCAGAGCTTGGGCTTTAAGAAAAACACCATGTTGAGAGACCTGGCAATTAAGCTTCATTGTTACTAATGCAATTTTAAGGAGAGTGCAGATCTGGCTCATGTTGATCCTTGTTCCCAGGGCTTAAATTCTCAGATTATTTCCCAGAGCCCCCTGCACCTCTTTGCCTCCTTCCCCCATTCAGGACTCCAGGTTTCAGTTGCAGGGGGTCCTCAGGGTTTTCAGCCCCACAAGGGAGTGTGGCTGCTGGGGCTGTTTTTCCATTTCTTCCCCCCCCCCCCCCCCCCCCCCCCCCCCCCACACACACACACTTAAAGGTAATTGAAGGAAAGAACCCCACTCCCAGAGAAAGGAAGCAAATAACTTTAATTCTTCCAATTGTCTCTGAATAACAATTTGACAATAGAAGTTAGTGGACCAAATTCTGGTAGTGCAATCCTATTGCTGGTGGGTTTCAAGGAGCATAATTGAAGGCAGAATGATTCAGTAAGGTGTGGATTTGCCCTAGCTAGTGCCTTTGTTAGGGGTTTTTTTTTTTTTTTTTTTCCCTACTCAGACTAGTAAACCATCCACAGAATGGCATCTGTATAATAACTTGTGTGGCAATAATCCCATGTGAAAAGAGATTCTGTAATGGGGCCACCTTGAAGCATCCAATTCTAGCTATCAAGTTGAACGTAGTGAAAACTGTTAATGGGCTGCTGGCAGGTGTATCTCAGAGGAACACTTAATACCTTGACCACCTTCCTGCAAAAAATGGGAAGACACTGTAACTTGAGGGCTTTCCTGGGAAGAGATAGTAAGTGATCCAACTTTCTGGTTGCATAACTAGAACCTAACAGTGAAAGGGGTTTAGGGTCAGAGAGCTATTGGGGTACTGAGGGATCCCAGGAGAAGTTAGTTTGCTTGTAGAGGATTATCAAGAGAACAGGAATTCTCAAAGTTGAAAGGCGAGCTTAACTCTGTGTGTGTGTGTGTGTGTGTGTGTGTGTGTGTGTGTGTGTGTGTGTGTGTGTGGTTTTTTACCCTAATTTTTAGAATTGTCACTCAAAATACTTGAGAATTAGTCATCACTGGTGTTGGCCATTTTGATAGTGATCTAGAATGAGAAACTGACTGAGTAATAGTGAGGAAACTGGGAAAAACTTCCCTAATGTAGACGTCACTTTCATGCATATCAGTCAATGGCTTGTTCATACTCGTTTACAAGCACCTTTTGGTGGCATATTTAATGCTCTTCAAAGCAGTAGAGAAGGGATGGCAGACGTCTAGATTCACTTTTGTCATTGGGCATGCAGCAAATACAAAATCCCTTGCCTTGTGGTGGTTCTCCAGTAGTCAGAACGCTGTGTCTGGGAGCAGTGCCAAAAACTCCATGGTCATCTATGTGCAACAGGAGCCTTAGAGGGGAGCATGTGAAACTGGGATAAGAAGCATTCGGGGACTGAAGAAACTGGTATTGCCCTAGAACAGTGGTTTTCAAACTTTTCTCCTCCTCTGGTGACCCAGTTGAAGAAAACTGATGCCCACGCCCCAGTGGAGCTGGGGATGAGGGGTTTGGGATGTGGGGGGGGGGGGGGGGGGGGGGGGGCAGGCTCTGGGGGGGGGCCAGGAAGGGGTTCTGGGGAGGGGGGCTCAGGGCTGGGGCAGGGGATTGGGGTGCACTTACCTGTGGCAGCTCCCGGTCAGCAGCGCAGAGGCAGGCTTCCTGCCTGTCCTGGCACCACGGGCCACACTGTGCCCCAGAAGTGGGCAGCAGCAGTCCAGCTCCTAGGCGGAGGCATGCAAGCAGCTCCCGGCCAATGGGAGTGTGGAGCTGGTGCTCGGGGTTGGGGCAGCACATGGAGCCCTGGCGCGCCCCCCCCTCCCCCACCTAGAAGCCGGACCTGTTGCTGGCTGCTTCCAGGGCACAGCACAGTGTCAGAACTGGTAGGCACTAGCCTGCCTTATCTTTTAATGTCCAGTCGTTGGTGCTGAGCAAGGTGACCCAGTGCCTTGCATGCTGCGACCCAGTACTGGGTCGTGACCTGAACTTTGAAAAACACTGCCCTAGAAGACTTGCATGTGTCTGTAAGAATGTCATTGCCAGTGTGCTAATAGAGATTCACTCAAAGGATGAGTGCAAAGATACCTAGAGTGTGTGGTTATTTCAATATAAGGTGGGAAAAGGCTTGACACAACTCCGATCTGGGATTTACTTGTGGCAACCCAAGTTTCACTTGATAAACCATGCCTGAGCTAGGGTCTTAAATAGCACGCATACATTATATATGCTATGATTCCATAACTGGAATCTTGAGGATTGCCTGAACTCTCCCTACACCGCTTTCCACCATCCTGTAGGCAGATCAAAAACATGAAATTTATGAATAAATTCCTTGTATTGTACTCCAGAGTTCTGTTACTCAGCCTGACTTAATATTCTGCCTGGTGAGGAAGAAAAATAGTGTTCTCTTGTTCCACTTACAAAGTAAGGCTATAAATATACAAGTTATCTTGTAATACTGCATATGGTCAGCTGTCTTTAAAATTCATTGTCCCTCATCGTCAAAACAACCCTATGCATCTTGTCCCTATGCACCCTCCATTCCTGCTCACTGCCAAGAATTGTGTGTGAGGCCCCACAGGCGAACAGTTCATCAAATCTCCAAATGCTGTATAACCCTTTAACAAAAGTAGATTGGTAATCAGGCTGCTAGCTGACAGGCAGACTCCTAGAAGCTGTAGAAATCAGTCTCTACCTTGATGATGATTTTCCCTTTGCCAAGTAGGGAAAAAAAATAATTTTTAAATGCAGTGGGGAGTCACTTCCCTTTGCATTTGGTAGAGGCTACCAGCATGTACATCCGGTTGAAAAGAGATTTCAGATATGAATGAGTACATACAGCCTGAGCACAGACCTGGTCTAGCAAGCCAGAATGTGCTTGGCTTTACAGCTCACATAATTCATAGCACTAATTAGGTTGGTTCTATGCAGCATAGAGTCAGTATAACTTTGCAAAAAAGTTATATTTTTGGGGGGGAGGGAGGGAATAAGATTTGTAAAGATACTGAGTTTGCATAGCTGGCTTTCCTTTTTGTCCCATCTGTTGTTGCTGTTGCTATTACAGTGCAGACTTCTCTGCTGTGGAATAAAAGTCCTTTTGTGCTATGGCCTCAGTGTGATGCCATTCGGTTCCTTTTTGGCAGTTCAGCATGCTGAACTCCCAGGCTTAAGCTGTCAGCAAATGAAACTGAGGCAAGCAGACACATGCGGCAGTGGGGGTGAGCCACCATCCTATTCAAATGTTAATGATGCCTGAGAACAGAGCTCTCATTTTAACTGTGTTCCAGACCCATTCCTTCCCCTGCCCCACACACTTATAAGCTATATAGCAGCCTGCAGTCTTAAATGCACTTCAGAAAGTCTGTTTAGCAGCATGCATTCCATTGCCTGTGACAGACATTTGCTTATGTTCCTATGACCCACTGTCCCCAGGAGTCTACTCCAAACCATTGGGCCAGTCCCACAACTCTTAAGCAAGTAGTGCTTACTTAGACAAATCCCACTGAAGTCAGAGGGACTGGTGCATAGGGGAGGATTGCAGGGTGTGGCCCAATATTTGTTACTAAGGTTATGTCTACCCTATAGAGGCTATATTGGTGTAATTATGCTGGCATAACCCCACAGTGTAGACACAGCCTACACTGACTGAAGGGATCTTCCTCCTTTCCACCATCCACCTAAACAAACAATGGTAGTGAGGTTGACGGACACATTCTTCCATCAATCTAGCTGTTTTTATACTGGAGGCACTAGATCAGAATAACTGTGTGTTGGTCAGGAATATGGATTTTTTTTTCACATCTGATATACTTGACTTAATTGTAGACCAAGTCTGATAAATACTACTTACCTGTGAACCCCTCTCCCTTTTGCTTTAGGTAGCAAAGCAGTAAGTGGCCCAGCATTGTTCTCAGATCCAGCATTTCTTCTACTCTTACAAGCCTTTGGCCATAAAACCAGTAATACAAATTTCAGGGTATGCTGCACCCCATAGCGATAAAACAAGATGGAGCGGAGGGCTTCCTAAAGATTCAAAGAGGAAGTGATTTGAGAGGGGAGATCACGTCAGCACTGCTCCTCCCTCAACAGATTGTCGAGGCATCAGATACAGAGAGGCAAGCAGGCAGTCACAGAGTGTGAGTAAATCTGAAGTCTGACAGGTAGGATAGAGTGAGTGCCTGCAGTCTTGAGACACTTGGATGCAGTGGTGTTGGGGGTCATAATTTTACAGAATAGTTTGAAAGACAGGTGGGTGAAGTCAGCTGGCTAAGAAGCTAGTGAAGATGATGGGGAGAGGGGGACATATCTTTCTGGTTTGCCTGAAGTGTAGAGTACAGATTGGAAGCCAGATGACCAAGTTTCAGGAAGGTTGCCTGTGGGGGAATTTTTAGCCTGTAGCATGTCCCTGGCTTATCAAAAAGTTCAGTTCTGTTGCTTTGGCAGTAGCTCGTTTGTTCATGATCACAAATAACTCCCACCCCCGACAGGAAATAGCATTACCACAGTAGTTTTCCACCTCTGGCAGGCTTCTAACACTGAACGCTACAATAGCTTTGTGAAGTCGTCTTTGTTTGTATAGCACCAAAAGTGTGCTAGGTGCATGACGGAGAAGAGATCCCTGCATCAGGATTTATTTATTGTATTGGTGGCTCATCACTGTCTAAGGGGCTTGTTGTTGTTGGTTGTTGTCCTGCCTTGCCCAAAGCAGTGCACTTCAGTGGAGCAACTAAACAGCGGGTGGGTGTGGGTAGGCATTATTTACATCTTAAGGCATGTGGCAGTTAACAGGACTGACTCTCTGGTCCATAGCAGAGTGGTTCATGGTCTGCTCAAAAATAGGACCCTTGCATGTAAAAATGAGGGGTGGTTCTGGAACTAGAGCCAAGACCTATGCTGTCTACTCCTGTAGTATCTGCCATTGCCTTACCCAACCAGCATGTATCACTCCTTACTGCAGTCCTCCTTGCTTGTTTGAGAGTGGCTAGTATCTCAGCATTTGCACTGTTGCTGTCCAGGCTGAGACCAGGAAAAGGTAGGGGGTCTAAGATGTATAGCTTCCCACCTGCAAACTCTCTGGAATCTACCTACATACAAGGGAAACCCTGGCCTTTGTGGTGCCAAAATCTTAGTGTATCAATAACTTAGGGTTGCTCCATGCTCCAGCTTTTCCCAGCGGGAGTCCTGTTTCAGATGGGTTTAGGAGGCATCCGAAATGAGTTTGTGATAGGTGCTTAGTTCTTAGTTGGTGTCCGTCTTAATCAGAAAACTATTGTACAACTGGCAGCCTTCACTCAGGGAGGGAGAGTGAGGGGGCATGTAAGAAGATGCAGCAGGGTGGTAGTGATCTGTACCGGCAGAGCTGCATAGGGCATTCTGTTACTACCTGCCTCAATTTGGCCTACCCTAATTGCCAAATTTGAGGTAGAGTGATGGTAAACTTTTTAGGGACCCCTCTTATCTCTCTGTTATAAAGGACTCGTAGAAGTGGTATGAAGTGCAGGAAATGAACAAAGATAGTTTTTGTGGTGGGTGTGTGCGCCTCCCGCGCCCCTCCCCCCCCCAATCCCCATCCCCATAGTCAACAGGTGCAAGTTGGTTTATTAGATTCTTTTCTAAATTTGCCTACCTTATACTACATCACCCCAACACATTCCCAGGTAACCAGTGAGCCCATGAACAGTCAGCTGTGACAGTTACTGATGCGCACACTGCTCTGTTTTCTTTTCCAGGTTGTGAAGACAATTGGGCTGAGAGAGGTCTGGTTTTTTGGACTTCAATACCAGGACACCAAGGGCTTCTCAACATGGCTGAAACTCAATAAAAAGGTATATGCCTCGTTATCCAATTTGTACACTTGATAATTTAGAGCATTTGTTTTAACCATTCTTTTCTGGACTCTTGTCCTCAGCTGGATGGGATGCTCAGATCCTCACACTCCTGCCTTGTTCTTGTATGCTGCTCTGAATAGTGAACCTTGATATTAATATTTTTTTTGCTAGTCTGCGCTGACTGTTCCAGAATAGCTAGGTCTAAAACATACAGATGTGCCAGCCAATCTGCTGTTCCTGGCCTGCAGTTATCCTATGCTTTATTCAGGCAGATCTAATGTGGTGGATCAAGGAAGAGACTTTATCCATGTGTAATACATCTGGTGAATAAGACTCCTGGTGTGGTGCCATCCCTAGGAAACACTGTGGTGCATGACTTACTGATAGGTTCACAATAGCATTTGGCAGCTGCTAAACAAATGAGAAATCTTGGCTAAACTGGACCAACTCAGCAGTTTCCAATGAATTGCTCAATGGGAGGATACTTTATGCTTTTTTGCTTTGTGTGTCAGAAGGGGAGTGTTTTTGAACATGCCTCTGTCTTTCTTACTCCCTTTTTATTACAAACTGCTCAACTCAGCCGGCAGGCTAGCTCTAAAACTGGATGGTGCCATCTCTCACTCCAGGTGACCGCACAGGATGTGCGCAAGGAAAGCCCGCTGCTCTTCAAGTTCCGTGCCAAGTTCTACCCAGAGGATGTGTCCGAGGAGCTGATTCAGGACATCACGCAGCGCCTCTTTTTCCTCCAGGTGAAGGAGGGCATCTTGAATGATGATATCTATTGCCCTCCAGAGACTGCTGTCCTTCTGGCTTCCTATGCCGTCCAATCTAAACATGGAGACTTCAACAAGGAGCTGCACAAGCCTGGCTATCTTGCTGGTGACAAACTGCTCCCTCAAAGGTATGCAGACTTCACCAGCTTCGGACCTTCCAGCACCATGAAGTGCACAAGCGCTATATTTACTATAGCTTCACTTACTCTGGCTTTTTGCCTGTTTGTTTTTCTCAAATCATCTTAATTATGATGGGGTGTGCAGGGTGCATCTTTCCATAAGGACAAGGCTGTTGCACTTCCTGCACCCCTGTCTATTCTCCCTGGGAATTTGCATTTTGAAGAGCGCATTGCAGCTCAGTATAAAAATGCAGTTAGAAACTTAAATTTCTGGGAATAATTGAAGATATCTGAGCAACAGAAATAAGGGGGGAGCAAAGGGGAGTCAATTTTGGCACTGAAATTCATAAATGGGTATGATGGTACAAAAATATTCAGGGCTCCTGTCACATTACGCTGTAGTCTGGATATGTGGCTGTGTTGTTCATCGGGCCAAATTGTTTTTTAGAACATTTAATTGGGTTAAGAGTCAATGCTGGCCAATAAGGCCAGCATTTACTATAGAATTTCTGTTGGCATTGTTCTACTGTGCATGAGACATTTAGACTGTACAGTACTGCATATGCTCAGACTTGTGGCCTGTCTCTGTGTAGTCCCTTCTTTCATACTGACAGGATCTTGCTGCTCTTTCTTTCCTTTCTAGAGTTCTGGAGCAGCACAAACTCAATAAAGACCAATGGGAGGAGAGGATCCAGGTGTGGCATGAGGAACATCGGGGAATGCTCAGGTAACTGATCAAGGTTTGATCTCACTCTGTTAGATTAGTATGGTCCTACTACATGGTAGTTCTCAACTTCTGTAGATAAGCTTTGTGCCTAAACGAAAGCTCATCCTAGGGCAAAAGCCTCTTAGCACTGTTCCAGCCATCTTGCTGAAGAATAACTACAATCTTGTCTGTCTCAGCCAGTATTGGTTAGCAAGTGTTCAATCACTTTAGCAAAGTGAAACTGAACTTTTTAAATGATTGCATTATAAGAACACCCAGACTGGATCAGACCAATGGTCCCTCTACCTCAGTATCATGTCTGACAGTGGCCAGTGCCAGCTGCTTCAGACAGAATGAATAGAACAGGGCAATTTTGAGTGATTCATCCACCTTGTAGTCCCAGCTTCTGGCAGTTGGAAGTTTAGGGACCTTGTCAAAGGTTGTCTGAAAATCCAAGTATACTATATTGCTGCCTCACCCTTGTCTGTGCTTGTTGGCTCCCTCAAAGAATTCTAATAGATTGAGGCATGATTTCCATTTACAAAAGCTGTGATTCTTCAACACACTATGATGTATGTGTCTGATTCTGTTATAGATGCAACCAATTTGCCTGGTACTGAAGTTAAGCTTACCCTGCCTGTAAGTGCCAGGATTGCCTCTGTAGCTTTTTTTTTTTTTTTTAGTGTTAAATTAACTACCCTCTAGTCATCTGGTACAATAGGTTATGTACCACAGTTAGTAGTTCTGCAATTGCGTATGAGGTCTTTCAGAATTCTTGGAATACCATTCGTCATGGTGACTTATTGTTTAACTCGTCAGTTTGTTCCAAAACTACTTATTGACACCTTGAGCTGGGACAGTTGCTCAGATTTTTCTCTTAAAAAGAATGGTTTGGGTGTGGAAATCTGCCAGAGATCCTCTGCAGTGAAGACTTCAAAGAATTATGTAGCTTCTCCACAATGGCCTTGTCTTCCTTGAGTGCTCCTTTAGCATGTCAATCGTCCAGTGGCCCCACTGACTTTGGCAGGTTTCCTGCTTCTGATGTACTTGGCAAAAAATTTTTTTTGCCAGTTTGTGTCTTTAGCTAGTTGCTTTTTTCAAATTCTTTCTTGGCCTGCCTTTACACTTGGTTGCCAGGGTTTATGCTTCTCTCTATTTCTCAACAGAATGAGTTCCAAACTTTTTTAAGGAATGTCTTTTTGTCTCCAACCACCTCCTTTACTCTGTTTAGCCATGGTGGCATTTTTTGGGTCCCTTTTTTAATTTTGGGGTATAGGTTTAGTTTCAGCCTGTATGGTGTTTGTTTTAAATAGTTTCCATGCAGCTTGCAGGCTTTTCACCCTATTAATTTCCATTTAACGAAAGTGAGGAAGCTTGTATCATTTCCCCCCTTTTTTTTAAGGTGTGTGTGTGTGTGTGTGTGTGTTTTTCCTCGTCCCTGCCAAGAATGTTAAACTTAATTACATTATGGTCACTATTACTGAGTACTTCAGTTACAGTCAGTTACCTTTTTTTTGACCAGATCCAGTGGTCAATTTAGGACTAAATCAAGAATTGCCCCTCCTTTTGTGGGTTACAGCAGTGGTTCTCAACCAGGGGGCCATGAGAGAGTTTCAGGGGGTCTGCCAAGCAGTGTTTGGCTTTCTGCCCTGGGCTCCAACGAGTCTAAGTCCCACCTCATGGGGCTGAAGCCTGGGGCCCTGGCATCTGGGGCTGAAGACGAAACTTGAGCAACTTGGCTTCATGGGGCCACGTATGGCATGCGGCCCCAGGCAACTGCCCTGCTTGCTCCCCCCTAATGCTGGCCCTGGCTTTTATATGCAGAAAACTAGTTGTTGTGGCACAGGTGGACTGTGGGGTTCCTATAGTATGTTGGTGGGTGGGGGAGAGGAGGGGCTCAGAAAGAAAAAGGCTGGGAACCCCTGGGTTTCAGGACCAGCTGCTCCAAGAAACAGTCATTTAATGTGTCTAGAAATTGTATCTCTGCAACCCTTCCTGAGGTGATACATGCCTAGTCATGGGGATAGTTGAAATCACCCAATATTATTGTTTCCAGCCTTTATAGCATCTCTAATCTCCCTAAGCATTTCATCATCACAGTGAGGAGATTGTTCTATTCCTACTGCTATCCTCGTATTGTTCAGGCATGGGATTTACCATAGAATCTCAATGGAGACAGTTTAGTTCATTTTAGGATTTTTACTTTGACTCTGTCACATAGTGTCACTCCCACACCAGCATGACCTACTTTCGTTCCTATATTTTGTACCTTGGTATTACTGGGTCCCATTAATTATCCTTCCACCAAGTTTCCACAATGCCTATTATATCAGTATCCTCGTGTAATGCCAGGCACTCTAGTTCATCCATATTAGTATTAGACTGCTAGCATTTGTGTATATAAGCAGGGCCGGCTCTGGCTTTTTTGCTGCCCCAAGCGCAAAAAAATAAACGGGGCGGCCAGAACGGCAAAGCCAAAAAAACCCTGGGGCGTGGCCAGAGCAGCAAAGCAGGGGGGAGGGGAGGAACCTGTGGGGTGGCCAGAGGCAGGGTGCAGGGGGACTCCCTGTGCTGCAGACATGCCCCGGCTAGTGAGGGGAGAGAGAGAGAGCAGGGCGGTGGCCAGGGCTTCAACGGGGAGCTCGCCACAGGGCCCCGACCGCCGCGCCACCTGCTGGGAGGGCTCCACGCTGCTCCGGTCGGCGGGGAGGGAAGAACGCAGGCTGCCCTGCCGGGCTTGCTACAGACCTGGCACCGGCTGGGGCAGATGGAGCGCGCAGCCCACTTCCAGCAGGGCGCTCCCCCTCCTCCGCAGCGCCGCCACCCCCTACAGGGCGGCTGGATCGGGGACACACACACACACACACACACACGCCCCGTGCCGCCCCGTAGAATCTGCCGCCCCAAGCACGAGCTTGTTCAGCTGGTGCCTGGAGCCGGCCCTGTAGATGAACATTGACAAGATACTAGTGCTTAATTGCTTGCCTTCATGTGTTATTTAAATAGGACCTTTTTTTTTTTTTTTTTTTTTTTTTTTTTTTTTTTTTTTTTTTTTTTTGTTTTTTTTTTTTTTTTTTTTTTTTTTTTTTTTTTTTTTTTTTTTTT